>NW_026136718.1:11635182-12835182 GCF_905237075.1 Dicentrarchus labrax
CCTAGAGGCGAACAGGGCCAGGACGGATGGCAGATTGCAGCCGATCACCTTCTCAGTGAATGAAACGCTGCAGTCTGCCCTTATTCCTTGGCAGTAGCAGCAGTGTACCAGATGGTGATGGAGGGGGTGAGGATGGACGCAATGATGGAGTGCACCATCATTAGCCTTGGCAAGTTGAACCTCCTCAGTTACCGCAGGAAGTACATCCTCTGTTGTACTTTTTCACTAAGGGAGCTGATGTTTAGCTCCCACTTGAGGTGCTCGGTGATGGTGGTACCCACGAAGTAGAAGGACTTCAAAGTGTCAACATCTCCAGCATCAATGAGCCCAAATGAGTGTGGTGTCATCCATGAACTTCATGAGCTTGATGACTGATGACTGGAGGTGCAGCGGTTCGTATACAGGAAGAAGAGCAAAGGAGGAAAAAAAAGCAGCCTTGGGGGGGATCCCGTGCTGATGGTCTGGGAGTCAGATACATGTTTCCCCAGCTTCACATGCTGCTTCCTGTCAGACAGCAAAGTCTGTGATCCACCTGCAGGTGGAGTCAGGCACATTAAGCTGGGGGAGGTTGTCCTGTAGCAGAGCTGGGATGATGAGGATCCTGGCATAGGTTCCCGGGGAGTGCAGATGCTGATGGATGAATTGGAGGGCCATGTTTACTGCATCGTCTACAGACCTGTTGGCTCTGTAAGTGAACTGCAGGGTGTCCAGGAGTGGGTCGGTTTTGGCTTTGAGATGAGACATCACTTGGACCTCAAATGATTTAATGTCTGAGCCCCTTCCAGACTTCTCTCACCACCTTGCTGAACTTGTATTTTGACTCTAAACCTGTCCCTTTCCTCACCCCTTCCGTTTGCAACCTTAACTTAAAGCCCTATTCGCACGGGACTAGTATTACCTGGGGACCTCATGTGATTTAGCAATTACCCCACCACGTCTGTGTTTCATGTGGCGCATTCGCACGGGATAAGCGAAGTCTGTGTTTTAACTCGAATTTACTGACATTATCCCCCGGATATGAGGTCAAGGCTCTGCGTAACCTATGCAGTGATGTCACATGAATGTATAAATAACTATATGACCATAAAGACAAAAGGAAAAAACAAAACGGAAGATTTACTATCCAAATGCGCAGAGGAGAATCTACACATTATTTATTACATTGACGCTATTCTACTCATTATTTCTTGTAAATATCTCTTGATAGGAGGATGTGGTAAATCTCATGTTATTCTATATGGTTTTAGATTAGAGCTGCAACAGTCAGAAACACAGCCTCTGATTGGTCCACAGACTCAACCCAAGGCATCATGGGATTGCTAGTGGACGGCTAACAACAACAGTAACCGTTTTCAACACAGAAAAATGGATAAATAATCAAAGGACATTCAGTGTTGGATTTATTTTTATGGATTTATTTTCTCCTAAAAGACAATATAGTACAAGGCTGGATTACAGAGCCTCTGAAAGGGATACGATCGCGGAACGAGGCGCGGAAAACACAAAAAACCTTAAACATTTATTTTTTTTTTTAAATACCCTAAATCACAGAGATGCCGATTCGCACGGGACTAATATTATCATATGACCTCTGTGTTTGTGGAAATATGGTAGGTAATTTGCAGTGGAATTTTTACTTTACAAATTACGGACATGGCAGATTCGCCCGGGATTAAGATCACAGACGACCTCCGCAATTATTACAAATTACTAGAGGTCCCCAGGTAATACTAGTCCAGTGCGAATAGGGCTTTTGTAACAGCCTCTGTGTACTCAAGACTTTTGGTAGCAGTCCTGAAAACATCTATGAGTCAGTACAGTCCAAACACGCCTGAAGATTCTCAATAGCTTCACTTGTCCACTGCTTTGACGTCCTTACAAGAGGTTTACAGAGCTTTAATTTCTGCCTTTATGTAGGAATCAGGTGGACCATTTTGTGGTCAGAGAGGCCCAGTGCAGCATGGGGGATGGTGTGATATGCACTGCTGATTGTTGTGTAACAGTGATCCGAATAATCTTCTCTCTGGCCAATAAAATACCAACCAGAATGAATGAAACAAACTCACAGGGTTGAGTAGAAGAGGTTTGCAGTTTATGAAAAAAGATTCCAGATCAAGAGAGCAGTGTGGCGAGATCAGCCACTGTTCGTATAAAAACAAATACCTCAACCTTTTGTTTTTCCTGAGAGTTCTGTGTCGCAATATTCTCTGAAAGGATGGAAGCCTTCCAGCTGGCATGCAGCATCCGGTATGGATCCACACAGCCACGTCTAAAAAAAAAACAGAAGATGAAGAAAAGTCTCTGTTTTCCCCACCAGTAGCTTAAGTTTATCTACTTTGTTGCACAATGAACGCGTGTTGGAGAGAAATATTCCTGGTAACGGTGTACAATGTCCGCACCGGTGGAGGCTCATGGGTGCACCAGCTCGTTCACCTCTCCTCCTGCGTTTCACTGCACCTTTGACCAGAATGTCTAATAATTCCACGGATGAGATTAGAAAAGTGGGGTTGTTCCTCTGATGTTCATAAGCCCTTCACTGGTGAAAGGGCTCTGGGTATTGTAGTAAAAATGCACACCAACACAGAGGCTGCCAATCTGAGGCGCCATCTTGAAGGAGCCGGAAACATCAGATTTTGGTTGCATGATGACAAAGAAAAATGTAAGAAGCATTAGGATATACTGAGCCAGTGAAGTAAGGGGTGTACTTGAATCAGTGTTTGGAGAACATAGTATGAGGATGGAGGAGATTTGAAAAATAAAGGGAACACTTGAAACAAATAAAGAGCTGATGTGAGGAGACTGAAGAAGGAGCTTTTTATAGCATACTGAGCCCAGGTGCTCACTGTTTCACTGATTGCAAAACCCCACCCACCAATTACCTGAAGGACAGGAAAACCAACATGCAACAAAAAGCCCTAGACAACTCACATTATTGACTCAAATGAGACTTTTTTTAGATTACTCCAGTGTTTTTTGTATTTGTCCAAATGAGTGAACTGTTGCAGATACATAGACTTTCCTCTCAAGGAGAACAACTTTTGTCTGTCTGTGCCAAAGAAGGATATAATATGGGGTGGTTAGATTGGTCGACAAAACGTCTGACTGTGAGACAGGAAACCACTGTTTCCTTCCCCTTTCCTATTGACAATCAACATTTTGTAATCATGACCACAATCATTCTATAACCATAATCAAGTGGTTATTTGTTTAGCCGTGATGATAAATGTCACCTAACTTCGACAAAGTAGTAAGCCACAAACCTCAGTGTTTCCCTCTAGAGGGTAACTACATAATTGGAGGACTCTTTGGAATACATATTCTTTTGTTGGTGAAGTCAATAAGAAACAGTATCATTTAAAAAAGAAAATCCTAAACCTTTCCTTTTAGTTAAGTCTTCTAACTAGAACTTCCTGGCCAGCTAAGCTCATCTTTATTGAGGTTCACTTGAGCTCCAAATTAGCTCATTAGCTGCCTAATTGGACAAATTAAAGCCCCAATCAGGAATGCTTTGGCTTTCAGAGGATCTGTAGGTGCCTTTTAAATCATCTGTCGACTCAGATGGTGAAAGGAGGACAAATTTGCCAAGTGGAGCGAATAATTGCTTCAATTGAGTACTAGGAAAAGCTGGCAAACAAAAGGCCAGTGCATGCAGTTAACAGGCGAGACTGTGGCACCCTCCCCAGACATTGACAACCCCCAGGGCTATGATGTAGTGACTTTGTGAGGAATGTTGGAAGACTGGAGTACAACAAAGCTGAAGACAACAGCTTGAGAGACTGATTTTCTTGCAGTGCTGAGGTGGACAATATGACTTAGCATCCCTGGAAGACATGGACTATATATATATATATATATACATATATATATATATTATTATTATTATTATTGAATATATAACGCAGCTAACCAACAGACTGACGACAAGGCGTGTTCCTCAAAAATCATTCTATTTTTGTAAGTTTGAAGCAGACAAAATAGATTAGAATGTTTCTCAGAATGAAAAACAACAAACAAATCCTTTCAAGAGCAAGGAGCAATTAATGTTGCTTTGCAAACATCTTGCCCCTGTGTGACCTACTGTGGAAGCAGCCAGACAGAAAATGCTCTTTAAATTTTAATGGACAAGTCATCAGGAGCCAATGTGGTAAATGGGGTCACAGGTTTGAGGGGGATCTTGCATGCTAAACAGGTAAACAACACAGTTTAAAGGTCCAGTGTGTAACATTTAGGAGGATCTGTTGGCAGCAATATATTCATAGGTGTGTATAACAATCAGAAAATAAGAATTGTTATGTTTTTGTTAAAATTAGCCATTTATATCTACAGATTCTGCAGGTCACCTTCTGTGGAGGGCGCCATGTTGAACTGCAATATATATTTTAAAATTAGTAGATTTTGATGCAAATATCTATTCTGGTGCAAATACACCTTTATTTAATTAGGGAATACTGATGTGATATTTCTTGGCAACTGTTCAACATGCAAAAGCTAGAGGCATTTGCACCTTAGAGTATTTAATTGGATCAAAGTGTTGTTAAAAGTCTACTGTCCAATAACTGTCATTTCTGTTGAAGCCCTGCCCTGTCAGTAGAGGCTTTGTGATGTTCAGTACACATTTGTTTCATGCTTTGGGATCACATGTAACTGTGGTGAGCTCACAGTATTGATCCAAAGAGTCAAGTGTTACAGTTATAGGTGGCATGAGTTATTCAACAGATAATTACAAGTCTTTGTTTGGCAGCATCATTCTCTTTAAGAACTGAGGCGTTGTCACCAAGAAATAGAAGTCACTCAGGGCCCACTCAGAAATTAGAGCTTTCTTTGTCTGTCTGCTGCAAAGTAAACACAGTGTCACATCGGTCCTGATGGGGCATGAGGGGGAAAAACCAAACTATTTATGTGCTCTCAGTGACCCAGCAGTAGCTAGGAAGTCCCCGTCTTGGAGTGGTGGGGGGTTGGAGAACTTAAAGGGAGTGGGATTGTACTCTGCACCAAAGCTGCAGAACTGTCAGCTAATTTTTCAGGGCTTAATTACTGCAAGCTGCAATTACCAGCCAGCTGTCTACACCCCCTCTCGTGGCACTGCCACCAAGGAGTCTTCCCACTGACTTCCAACAACCCCCCACTCTCCATCTCCCGCACACAGACAAAGACAGGCACAAACTCAAACACACAATGAGTTATAAGAGTTTGCTTGACCATTTGACATCTATTCTGCCTGTCCGTATCTTTTCATACACAGGGTACTTGATCTGTCACATATCAGTAATAAAGCATGTGTGAAAGTGGAATGCCTGCCTGTTTTTACACTATACACACACTACACACATCTGCTTATACTAGTATGCTGAAAGTGGCCCCTAGTCACTGTTCCACAGGTCCAGCAAGTTCCCAGTAGCACATTAAACGATAACGCTGAGAATATACAACATTTATCTTTTTAAAGCTGCAAGCAGAGATGAATGGGCCCTTGCAATCTGTGTGTTGGGCGTGCTACGGTAGTGTTATGTGCTAGCATATCATGTGTAGACTGTACCATGAAAATTTCATGCAAATTCGATGATAATTGCCATACAAAGCTTACCTGTTTCTAGAAGGTGGCGCTATGACATAATGGCATGTAGATGTGTTCTTGCAGGGGCTGTCATTAAACATGTGAAGTTTGGGGCCGATTGGACAACGTACAGTCAAGTTACAAAACTTCCTGTTTCATGGCAGTGAATCATAATTATAATGTTCTTACGGAAGGCCTAAATATGTAAAACTGATTATGAATTATTTCATAACCAGTAATTTTCTTTGTTGGGGACTATTTTCAGCAGCATTCAACAGCAACATATGTATGTTGACTCAAAAACTACAGTGTTACTTAGTAGGATCATCTCATTGCTGACTTTGACTCTATTCATGGAGTTGTTGACAGTAATACAAATATTGAATGTCCTTTAACCATCTCTAGCTTTCACTCATCTGTTTTGTGTTTCCTCAATTGCATCAGTAGTGTTCTGACCATGTGATGCAGAATCAGCATCCCTTGATTTGGATTTTTGATCATTTGAAGGTTTTTGCACTTGTGGCTTTACAGTACAGTGAATTTCCTCAGGGTGGGATCAATAAAGTCTATCTTATCTTATAGTGTTGAAACTATGGTAACTGTGTTTGTGAACATGCTCCTGCCATGCATATAACCCACAAAAAACTATGAACCAAAACACAAACAAGTATAACAACAAAAAGCTGGAAAATAACAGGCTAATATGCACTTGGCACAGTATAGTTACACAGTGATGAGAAAACAACTGTTTCTCTCTCGCTCTCTTCCAGTTGGACATGGTGGTGGGGGCTGCTGAGCACACACTAGCGTGACATCCCCGTCTCAAGTGGACAGACACAATTAATCCCAGGGACAGTGGAGACCCGCTGACAGAGCAAGATAAGGTATCGGCCAGTGCACACCGCTCCACCTGACCTGTTGCACATGAGCATAATTTAGCCCTTATGGCATATATAATGTGTTCCTCAGCCACGACAGGCTGCAATTCCATAGGCTCTTTCTTGCTTGATGCCCTTGTAGGGTCGATGTTTGCAAGAACAGAGCCATGTATAATTTCTTGCACAGTGAATTTGGTCAAATCTTTTATGGGTTGTAGGATTTTGTAAAGGGGGTCTGCCTGAGACCATGACAACGCAGATGTTTGATTTTTTGCTCTGTTGTTAGGTGGACAAGTTAATCAAACATGCAGTCTCAAGGTGTGAAAAAAATGTACACATGTAAGTCCAACCACTGCATCTAAATGGGATATTAGGCTGTGGAATACTTGTGTATTTCATTAATGTGGTTTGGATTTCACAAATCAAATATATTATTCTGTAAAATACGCAAAAGGACACACTCTAATTTTACTGTGGAATTGTAAAAAAGTGCTACCGCTCTCAATATCCATTTTTTGGGTGATATTTTTAGAGGTATTGAGTGTATATGTCATTCAACATATGCCATTTGATGAAAGCTTTTATCCTAAGTGCCCCATGACTCCTGGGAGTGCACACATTTTTGGCATGGGTAGTCGCAGTGAGAACAAGATACTAAATCTGACAGCATTAGGGTCATTCTTTGTTTAGTAAATTCACAAGCAAAAATTACACATTTCTAGGAAATCCTTTAGTTGTCTAAATTTTATTGATATCATTATATTCAATTTTACACTGTGACCATTTAGCTGACATTCAAAACAGATTTTCTTAAAACGATTGGGTAGAGAGGGGTTCAGGCTCCTTTGTGTCTAGTTAAGGAGACAGAAGAGTCCTATTATGTGGTAAGTTTTTATGCCAATGACTTTAATGCCCCACTGATATAAAACTTGCTTCACCCAACTATCCACAGTGGTTAACAACAATAGCCATGGCTGACATAACTTAGAACAAAGGTATGTCCTGAATGCCCAAATGTCTGATACCCAAGACTCTTTTCTCACAGCAAACATCTGCACTGGCACATTTCTGTGAGTGAATATTGAAGTAATATTTTAGTTGAGGACACTCTTTAAGGAACTTTTATGATATCAACATCAAACTTCCACATCTAGAGATTTATGTATCAATCCATCATTCACTTTCCTTTCTGTGTAAGAAACATGCATGGTGAATCAGAAAAGCTACAGAAGCCTGAGAAAGACAGACATACAAATTGTTTTTTTAGTCACTGTCCATAAGCCATGAATTAGTTGAAAAAAGTATATTCTTTCCCAGCATATCAGTTGGTGCAGTCAAATTATCTTTTTTCCTCTGTAAAGAGCAACAGTAACTTATTTTGGGATGGCCTATAGTGTCATTAAATAGACGATGGAGTCCTGTGGAAATGCTAAAGCAAGGGCTTTAATTGTAATTTACTGCACACCAAATCAATATCGTCCTAAATGAATCATTAGGACTTAGCTTTTTTGGTATTTAGTGTTTCACATTGTTGCCCCTGGCGGAGCAGCACTATAGCAGCTCTTAATATTCCACTGGCTGATTAACAATTCAGGAGCCATCAAATGGTTGTAGGGGATACTGAGGTAAGAGGAGAAAGGCCATGTAAGGATAGCAAAACAAATTTTCCATTTAAACATCTAACTGTGCAGAAAGATATTTCCATTCAATTCTACGGTTTCGAAATCAATAGTAAAAGTTCATCAGTTAATCAAACTTTATTTTTGCATGATTAGTTGAATGCCTTCCTTAGGAGGAAATTACTGATTTTATCTCATCACATTCCCTGACAAGTCATGGATTCAAACTAGTCCACTCACTGACCATTTTACCTGACCTGTAGGCTACTTTTGTTAATGTATTTCAGGCACGCACTCTGGCTAGGAATATACTATACATAAAACTACTATGTCCATGGTAAGTCCACTGAGACCTAGACTTTATATATGCAGGGAGGCTATTAGCTACAGTCTGCAGTAATGTTGACAACACTGCCTTTCATCTCCCAGTGGCAGACGCTGAAGATGAGGATGTTAAATTGGTCACTTTATTGCTTCAGATGCATCACTTGAAGGTAAAGTGTGTGTGTGTGTGTGTGTGTGTGTGTGGTGTGTGTGTGTGTGTGTGTTTGAATGTGTGTGTGTCTCAAGAACTGTTGAAAGGGCAGCAGGAGAGCACTTCTTGTTTTGAATCCCTGTGAAGCTGACAATGAAAAGGAAGGTGAATCATGTGGAACACAGTTATTGTGTCCTCAGATCTGCTTTTGTCATGTTGCACACAGCATCTCTGCAGCGCTAATTTTGTACACTCTGCATCACCCCCAACAACAGATACATGCCCACTGAACCTCTGAGACATGTCTTATCTTCAGAAAAAAACTTCATGTAGCAGAAAACTAAATATTTCTTGTATGTGAGAACCTTATAATTATAGATCAATCTCCAGTGTAGCTGCGTTTTACTTCTGCCAAGGTTGTTGTTTATTTGTCTGTCATATCTAGAAGTACTAAATCACAAGTGACTTGACTTGTTGTTTCATCTTGCAGCTCTTCAGTACTCCAAGAAACTTCATTGATTATTTGGACTGGTTAGGAGTCCCAGACATTTTATTCTCTGAAGGTCATTCACACCTTACAGAAAAGAAAACTTTAAACTTTTTCTAGGGAGCTTTGAACTTCTTCTGGGGAATAGAACATAGACATTGGTTTAGATATAGTAAGTGAAAGACATCTGCATCAAGATCAAAGTTAAGGTACTACACCATAGAAGCATAAAATCACTCAATAAAATATGACCTGAAAGACTAAGAATCCTAATAAATATCTGTCTTCATCAGCATTTTGTTTAGCTTGAGGTATGTTAAATGCTTTAGCCAATCAGAAGTAAATATGCTGTGCTGGGAACTGGTTGTTTCTTTAACACTCACAGTACCTAATATAGCCAGATAATACCTTTAAATCTTAGGATGACCATTTTGACCCTTTTAACACTCTCTCTTTGTAAAATCAAACATTTCACACACCCATCTCTGATGTGGTGAGTCATTCAAAATCTTTTCTCTAGCTTGATGTAATATTTGTTTTCACCACAAACTTCTACTTGAGCGTGTGCTTAACAACCTCAGTATTTCTGCATTCATACACAAATTTCTCTCACTCTAGTCAACTAGAAAAAGGGAGTTTTTTTTCCCTCGTTTGTTAAGCTGCCTTTTCCCTCCTGTGCAGAAATTAGACTGGGCATATTCCAAATCAAGAGTGTGGGCACTCATTAGCGCTGTTCTCATATCTCACAAAAGAGCCTGGCTACAAAGAGGGAATCAAGCTCTATTTAAAGTAATGCCGCCAGGAGTCCATTGCCAACGATAATGCGCTTTACATCATTTTGTCCTCGCCTTTATCTTGAGCTTCTTAAGGAGTAGGCAACACGCAAAGTCATTAGGGACACGATGACTCCCCATATAATTAGATGGGGAAAGATTGGATGCCTGGTGCACCACGGGGCAGACCCACTTACGACATAATCACTCATCCCACCAATGAGGGGCGTCTTGTATGCTGGCAATTAATTTAGATTATTACAATTAGCTACGACAGAGTGTTTGCTTCTGTCTGTTCTGACCAAAGAGTTTGTAATTTGCCTCTGGTTGAGACTACTGGCTCGGACTCACTCTCATCATTACACTAGCTGCAGTGGTATTTTTAGATAGGGATGAACTCGCCCTTAACTAATGGATTCTTGGCTTATGAATCAGCAGATGCTTGAAGAGGGGGTTTGATTTGAAAATCAGAGCAAGGCATAAAAGTCCAGGATTCAGTTCCAGGCCCCATTATTAAATTAATAAATTAAATGAACACTGTTTTTTTAGCCATATTCAGGTATTCATCTTATTATTGTAATGGATGACTTTCATTTTTACAAGAGACAGATTCATTACTTTTGCGTACGTGTACATTTTATAAAGTCAAAGTCACTATTGACCTTTGCAAGATCTCCGTTCCCATTGTGGCACAGTGGCTCACTTCTCATTAAAACAATACCTGTTGATAGCTTCAGACAGACAGGCAAAAACATACCTTGAGGGACTAGTTTCTGTGGCAATCTGCAGGTGGTAGATCAAGCCATTTTCCACTCTTCGTTATTCATGCTCCAATTACCTGATATGGATCATCAGATGTTAGTTTTTAGTTTGAAAAGACATTTCAATTTTATGTATAGCAAGATCTAAACTTTTTGAAAGGAGCTAACCCTTCTTTTGGACCAAAAATTGTCATTTTAAATTTGACCATTCACATGGGTTAACTGGACATAGATGATACAAGATGGATGGAAAAATCTAGGAAGCATAATGTGTGTTGACTTTCAAGTACGTAATTGAGCTATTATGACATGACTGCACAGGATATTTAATTTCTGATTACAGATTAATGTAGCTAAAAAAACCCACATTATTATATCAGGGGTAAACAGCAGTGACTGGATGCCATATAAGGGGTCTGCACACACTTACACAGAAGAGAGATATACATTTTGTGCTCAGGTTGAAGGTCGTTGGAGCTTTGTTTGGAATTACCCTGGACTTTATGAAAAAAAAAAAGACACAGAAGAGGTCTAATCAGGCACAGTAATTAAAATTACCTGTGTAGGTTTATCGTTGGTGTCCAGAAGCCCAATATATTCTATAACACTTGTAGAACAAAGTATAAGTATAATAGTCAGATACCAACGATTACCAACAGCGATTCTGCATTACACTTTAAAATTAAAAACACAATTAATATTTTTTGCTGCTGTTTGTCTTTTGTGTGAATCATCACAATGCAAAGGCCATTTATTATACAGTTGGACTTTAAATAAACTGAACCAGAGAGGCAGTGCTGCGATTTCTGGTGTGTCTCCACAGTGTCTGAGCACTGTCACCCTCTGGCTATCTCAAACTACACATGCAGGAGCCAAGCTAGTCAACCCAGGGGCTGGTACTGCTCCGGAGTGGTTTTTCTCTTGTTTTCATCCACTTGCAGTTGCAGTCTGCCCAAGGCCAAGCAGGCTGAAAGCGTAAGGACAAGTCAGTACTACATTTAGGTTTCCTCCAAGAGTCAGTAAGCCAATTCACCCTAATGGATTCAGGAAGTGTGCACCCAGTTCAAGATGCAGGGTATTAAGTGCTCTCTCTGTGTCTTTCTACACACATCCTCACCTTTTTTCTGGCCCAAGGATGCTCTTACAGTGGGGCAATTTAGAAGTGTCATTCAACCTGAAACAGGGGAAGAGAAAGGTCATGGAAAAGAAAATTATACTGATGGCTATAAGAGGAGATAGCTATGGAGTACAGCGCCAGAAAGTGTCTTCAGCCATGGTCTTGACATATTATATTGATCTTCCCCTTGAGTCTTTGTCTGTTCTTTTAAAAAATCTATTAAGGTTTTCAGAAATACTGGCCCCCAAAAGTTTGCCTGTTGACCCTGGATGATATTGGTAGATGAGAGGCAACAGCTGGAAATTGAACTTCAAAATTTAAAAAAAACATGCAAAGTCAGCTGCCTGCACACTGCATGCTCATGTTTACCTACCTAGCCAGTCCATGATTGCTTTCCACCAAAGGATATCAAGATATGTTCTATGTTGTCCGATCTGCACAGAGGTGTCAAGGTTCCAGGTTTCTTTGCATATATTTTTAAAAGGGCAAATCTCAGGAATATGCATTTTTGTACATTTTTAAAGACTTGAGTTGAGACACAACAGCTACACTGTATAAAGAAACAAATCCAGATTGGTTCCTACTGCTTCTATCATGGTGGTACTGTTGGGTCTCTGTAAATAATGTTATAAGGAGTTCGGTCTAGACCTGCTCTATTTGAAAAGCTGTTATGAATTGAACTGAACATTGAATCTTTTTGTGCAGCACTTTGGAAACCTTGTGTTTGTTAAAATTGTGCTATATAAATAAAGTGGATTGGATTGGATTGGATTCTATACACAAATTGCAGAGGATATTTGAAAAGATACATAAATGGAGAAAAAAGTCTAAGTGAGAATACAGTACAAAAACAACTGCCATTATGTTTGTTTGTTAGATTAGGCATATTATTGAGTATCAGTAGAAATGATTATTTAACAGCATTTGCATAAATTATGGCAATCTGTTATGTTGCTTGCATGCTAAAACCAGTGTTCTGCCTGACACAGGACTAAATAATAAAAAAATCAAAGATCATAATTGACAAGCACTTTAGAGTAATGGTTATGCAATAAACTCTTCGGTGCACAGACTGCATAATTTCCACAACACATCCATTTCTTTTTTTTTAACAAAACCAATGCTCCACTTATCTGTCATCTAAAGATGTGGCTCACATCTGAAAGCCGTACCAAAACAAGGCCTCTTTTATAAATGAGAGATTCACCTCATAGAGACCAAAACTAATGAACTAACTTACTAACTAAGCTATTTTCCATTGGTCCAGTTAAATGATGTATTGACTCATGGCAACCTATTATGCAATATTGCATAAATGTAATGTTGTCAAGTGATATTTCCAGATATTATGTGGTGATCAAACCACCAATCATGTTACGTTACACACCTGACGTAACTTAAGTACATGAATCATAAATAAAAGTTATGTACCGTGCCTGATGTAACCTATGTATGTTACTTTAAAGAAATTGTTTACTTTTGGTTTCAAATGGGACACAAGCAGCACTCTCCTGGGTTAAAGTGTGTTTCCTGTGTTTGTTTGAGCCATCCATCCACCCCACTACCTCCATATGGGGACTCTTCCTATACTATGTCACAGAAATCACATTAGAAGGATACAGCCTCCATATTGTGAAGCACAAGGCAACTAAGCAAGTTGCACGACTTGGGAGTGAGACCAAGTTGAAAATACTGAGGTTCATAAAGGTTACAGCGGTTGTTTCCTTCAAAAGAAAGCCATATTACATTTGGGTGAGCCTTTGGAATGGGGCACTCGTGCCAAACCGATGATGTTTGCAAGCTTGAAATGCTGACTTACAAAAATAATGACCCACCAAAGAGACAGCATAGAGACCATACCTGATTGGTGGAGTGATAACAATGGAGAACTGGATGATTGCAGTACCAGAGTCACTAAACCAGTTATTGATGCTGAAGCTCCTCCCACAGTAACTGAGACTTCAGTGGCTCATCAGCCAAGCTGATGGCTGTGTGAATGCATTGTCACAGGCTTTCATCCCACTCTCCAATTAATGCCAATCAAACTTCATCCTGTTACATTTGTTTGCAGATCCTGTTCTAGTATTGCATACGAACACTCTATATCCCATTGCCTTAGCGCAATCAGATCAGTGGACATAAAACTCTTTGGTGCGCCAGCCAGGCTGCATTTCAGAGGGACTGCAACCCTATTGATCAAAGCGCTCAGACGTGTCCAGGCCCTTTCCCCCAGTGCATCATGGTACTGCTTGTTGAAGCCAAAAGAGCCTAACAACAACAAACATCTCTGCTGCTACTGCCTGTCTCTCTCTGATTAGCTGCCGGGGAGATATTTTTAGAGTATCCCAGCCCCTTTGAAGAGGAAGAAGAGCCTCCCCCACCCCCATCTCCCACCCCTCTCCAACCCCCTTCCAAACTAGAGTCCAACATGCTTTGTTCATTTTCGCTTATTCTTGCTGTACTGTCAGCTATAGCTGACTTTTAATGGTTTCACTCACTATCTGTGCGCTTGACTCCCTCTCTTGTATAGATTCCCTTACACAGTGCACATACAAGCTACTGTATACTACTAAAGTACACAGTATAACAGTGCTGCTCTATACATATTTATTTAAATGTGTCCAATAATAGATTAACTGAAAACTCTGGGGTCACTCTAATGGCAGCTGTTGGGAGAAACACAAGCAAAATGTGTTAATAACCAAGAACCGGCGATTAAATCCCCATTTTTCAGCTGATTGACTCAGATAAATTGCAGTCATTCTTTTTTTTGCTGGCAAAAATCCATTAAGTACTCACTGCACATTGTTTCAAAAATACAGGCTACACACAGTAATCACATGTGCATACATACAGTAATCATTCATCCATGGATGTATTTGTTAAGATAAGGATTGTACTCAGTTAATATAGTGATTTACAAGTATACAGCGTAGGGGACCATGTACGTAGTAACCTGTTGATTTTATAACAGTCATAAGTTCAGTCTAAAGTAAATATGCAGACTATTGATTATAAATTCCGTAACCCAGACCATAAACTATACTGTTAGTCAGTTGTTTTCAACTGAAATGTACTGAAGCAGTGACTCAGCCTTGTGGCCTTTTTAGAAAACTTGGGTCAGAGAACCATTAGTGTTAGTATTTTTATTTTATTTTATTGATTGTTTTATACAGAAATAAGCTAAAGAGGTAAATGCAGTGGATGTCTATAACAAAATGTGAAGATTGCACAAAAATAGACAGATTGCCATGAAATTTGCTGATCACGATTGCACTCTCAGCTCTTTAGTGGCCATGGCTTTTCTTAATGTCATCCTTATAACAAAACACTAATCATTCTTCCCAGAAATTCCATGTATCTCCTTTTGTCAGATCATGACAAAGACCATTAATTTATTGTTTTTTTGGCATAGACCTGAGTCAAGCTATTTGCTAGTCAAGCTATCAAATAGCTGGATATGACATCTGTACCTTCTGAAAGTGCTATATTAATCTGTCAAGATAATGAATATGTCTGGTAACGGGGTATGGAATCAAACATAAGACTTGAAGGTAGAGCAGATAGCGGTAAAAAAGTTTACTTAGTTTTAAGCAGAAGTTGGCAACATGCAGTCAGTCAGTGGGGGGCAAACAAATACAAAAAGGGAGCATGCACAGTAGACCACCTGGTGTATAAGTGGCTAATGAGCGAATCGGAAGCAAGTGCACAGGTAGGTGCAGGGATAAGGCGACTGGAACTGTTGGTGACACTGAGGGGGGGTCGCTTTTGGGGCTCCAGGCCCAAATGTTTTCTCAAAAGCCCTAAATCTTTTAGGATTTTAAAAGTGAGGATGAGAGAAAAAAGGTAGGGGTGAAAGAGAAAGTGAGGAAAAGAATGAAGGAGAGAATAGGAAATGAGATGTGAAAACCTGTGAAGAAAGCAGGTGAAAGGGAAGAGGGACAGGGGATGGAAATGTGTTGAGAAGAAAGGAGTGAAGAACAGAAGAGTAAAGGAGAGTAGAGGTGCCAGGATTAGATGTAAGAGAATAAGTTATGCATTTAATCTTTTTGCATCTGAAGTTTATAAAATCTTAATACTTCTTCTGTTTTATATTTTCTCCGCTCAGTGGAGGAAATTTTCAGTAATAAATGAGTGGAGCCGAGAGAGTAAGAGAGGTTAAGAAGAAAAGAGGAGGAAAGAAGAAAAGAGTGACCAGGGGTAGATCAAATAAAGTACTCTAAGATAATATGTTTATCCTACTATGCTATTTCCTAAATTAATATACTATAATTGGAGTAACTGGAGTCTATTGGCCTAGTATTTAATTCAGAGTATTAAAGACCACATTTATTTGACATTGGGGATCCAGTCCATATTATTATGTATTGCATGTATGTATTATTATGTATCAGATTGGTCAGCTAAACATTTATTCTGTAAACTCTACTCCATCGTAATTAAAATTAGATTAGTAATGCTGTTTACATCAAATATCTGCCCTACCTGTGTTATGTAACTTAAAAATAATAAATGGGTAGAAGTGAAAATTAGTCTCTAATCCCCAACATTTATTGTGGTTTCAGAATGATGAAGACAGTTGGAGAATAATAAGATCCTAGGATATAGACTGTACAGGATGATAATTTTCCTGGATAACTATCATATTTTGCACAAATGATGATGATTTTGTGGCAGTCTATTATCTCAAACAGCTTGAAAAATTGTGCATATAGCTGGCCTTAATGTGAAAAAAAAAACTCTCTCAGGGATACCACTGGGTGGCACATTGGTGGACAATTTCAGAATGACAGGATCTGAATGAGAAGTTAGAAATGGTAGGCACAGGAGATGGACAGGCTGTGCAGAAATGTTAAGATGAGGCTTTTGGCCATGACAGATTTGAAGCACATAGTAAAAAATAACCGCAGGTAGTGTAGAAGGATGTATGATGTTCTTCACTGGAGGGAAGGTCTGCAGTTGCTTAATGCAGAGACCAGTCTTTGATGGTCTCAATTATATCGAAGTAGAAATATGAATGGGATAGTTTTATAAGCACCAAATGTAAATAATTTAAATACTTCATTATTTAGAATAAGGTCAATAGTTGGCAGTACAATACATTTCCATGAATAAGAGTAACTGAAAACTGCAAAAAACATAGTGTAAGCTGAGCTACATTGAGTTTTCTTTTGCCAGCATTGTGTGTTTACACATTACTCTGAGAGGAGTTTAAAAATGAAGAGAGGTGGGAAAAACACAACCTGTCTATCATACCTCTGCCTTAATTGACAGATCAACTCTGAGCGTGCCCACACAATCAGCAGCTGGTCCCGCTGATGCCATTCAAATTAGTAAGATATTAAAGAATCCCTCGGCTGAAACTACATAAATTATACATAATGAAATGCAATTAACATTTTTATTCTGACAATTAAATACATTAAAAAGCCAGGCCTGTGGAAAGAAAAGTGGTAGAGGAAAGGAGGTGGGGGTTTGGGGGGGCATTGTGTGAAACAGCTAGCTACCTTTAACGTTCACCAATACACTCAGTGAGTGTCTGCTCAAATGTTTACAGACCAATTAGCGCTGGTGGACAGCCTCTCAATCAAACCAAATGCCAGGTTTGCATGGAATATTAAGTGGCTTATAATGGAGGGAGAAGTGAATGAATGTTATCTTTTGAGCCGCTTAGAAAATAAGGCCACACGAGCATTTGGAACATAGCAAAAGTGTCATTGTATTGCTCGTCTGCTGTATTAAACATAAACATATTCCATTTATTTTAATGATAAAAACCCACTAATCAGGGGAGCTCACTGAATAGCTCACCTGGTAGAGCTGATGCCTTATATGTTCCAGGGCTGACTCCTTGCTGCAGCAGCCATAGGTTTGACTCTTACCAGTGGCCCTTTGCTGCATGTCCCCACCCCTTTTTCGTCACTATTGATTAAAGTCAATTAAAAATGTAAAAAAGCAGATTATCTTTTTGCAGGAAATTGCTGGCACAAGTTAGACTTGGTAACGAGTGTTTGAAAAGCACAATTTCTAAGTGGATTCTCCCCTGTATCCAAGAGGGTAGAGGAGTGGAACACTGCCAGTACAAATACCTTGCCCATCTAAGGAAATTTGTGGTAAAACTGAAAGCAGTTTCCTCTTGTACACCAAGTACTGCCCAGGTGTGTTTAACAACAGATATTTTCAAGAAAGCTCCCACATACAAATGTGTAACAATATGAAAACAAAGCACTGAAAGTGTTTCTAAACGGTGTCCGTCTAGTGTCTCTAGATAAATCAAGCAAAATAAAAACTTGTAGACTACAACCGTCCTGACCTGACCTTGAGCATAAATTGGTCTGTAGCTACTGAAAAGGCCATGAAAAGGACTGATTTGTTTCCTTCAGTTGATACTGAAAAAGGCCTTTTGGTGGCTGATCGTTAAAATAAAGCAAGAGCGTGCACTCTTCCCTTCCTCTATACAGGAATAAGAAAAAACAGACGCTGTGAAAGAGAACGGTATAGTGAGGCCAGAGGTACACTGGTACAGGAAATACTTTTTTATTCCGCCTTGAAATGAAAGGAAGCCAGCAGTGTGGTCTAGCCTGCCAGCAGCCTCTGGCTATCTTCCTCCATCAGGTCAGCTACATCTTTCTGATTACATCTGCTAAAACCTACCAGTTTATTTAGTGTCTACATCAGCAGAGCAGCGATGGCCCAAGATATGGATGCTACAGGAGTCTCTTGCTTATCTTGGCTCCTCAGCGGGGAAAGGAAGGAAGGAGGAAAGGAGGGCTTTAAGTGACAATGCTCAGGTACTATTTGGCACCCACTGTACAAGAATTAGCATTCACCAGGTGGACAAAAGTTCATAATTGAAGTAAAAATATGTTCCATTACTGAGATAATTGGATAAGAAGTCAGTTAATTAATATCAGAATCAGATGAACCCACACTATCATGCTTTTTTTCTACTCATCTGAGGCGATTCAATTACAACTAGAGACACCTTTAACGCTGCCTGTCGGCTTTCTTTCATCTACCATCTGAATAGGTTTCTAATAAAATTACTGCTGAGGTGTCACAATCATCTCATCACAAGGTAGCAAGTGATTTATTTTTATTTTTAGAGCCCCTCAGGATGGGCAGTAGGGGTCATGTCAGGAACAAAATGCTGAAAGTGCTTGTTAGAACATTTTTACTTTTATCAGAGCTGTCTGTGAACTAACAGCTTGATGTCTGTATCAGTTACAATCGTCCTTTAGTTTCCCCAGTTCAGTCTATACAGTAGAGCAATAGAGGAGAGCAAGAGGGCGTGTAACTGTAAGAATATACATATATCAAACCACCACAGCTGCATGCAATGCAAGTAATCACAACTAAATGACCACTGCATCTTAAAGATTTTTTCAGCAAGCTATTGTCACTCTTAGGACTGTTTAAAGACTGCAGCAGCGTTTGAAGCCAAATGACAATAATATTATTTATATGTACAGGAGGTAACAATTATCTAATTTAAAACAGTATGTAATCGGCATTTGACTGACAGTTCCATATGTCAGATGATGAAGAATGACATGAATACCCTCTCTTAATTTCCTTGAGAAATGGAAGATGTTACTGTACATCAAGGACACTGTTCAAGGCGAAGAAATATGCTTCTTTTCATCAGAATGGGTTCAAGTCTTATTTCTCTTTAGTTTGGTGTGAATTTGGAATTAACCAATGTGGTGATTCCTTAGTGACATCAGGCTCCACGTTTCGGGTTTTACTGGTGGTTTTATTTGTTTGCTTTATTTGTTTAGTTGTGTGTAATTGCAAATTACTACAATCAAAACTGCCCTTAAAAAACTCTAAAGCCCCCTCCCCATACCCACATGTTGCATATTCTGTATTCAACACGTGTGGAAATTGAAAACCAGAAATGTGGTTAAATAACAAGCAGCCAGCCTAGAATTTAACGCTATCCTGCATCCACTGCACAAGTATAAGTCCCATCCACACAGTGAATATAGTGTTCACACACACTTCAACTCTTATAGGTCTAGTGTGTGACATTACGGAGGATCCATTGGCAGCAGTGTTTTCATGTTTTCATTCGTGTATAATCTGAAAACAGAAATCATTATTTTTTCGTTACCTTAGAATGAGCTGTTTTTATGTTCAGACAGAGCAGGTTCTCCTCTACAGAGGCTGCCATGTTGAATCGCCATGTTTCCACAGTAGCCCAGAATGGACAAACCAAACAATGGCTCTAGATAAGTCCTTTTGTGTTTTTCTCAGTTTGCAGCCACCATAGTTTCTCGCCTCGAAGAATCCTACACACTGGTCTGTTAACTAAACTCCTTACTAAACGTAATTACTAAAATTCTAATTGTAATCTTACACTACTCGATACAGAAAAAAACCCAACAAATTACTAAATAATGTGTTACTGCCCAACACTGCTAGCAACATATTACATAGAACATGCATCAATTTAAGATTTTGACAGGCAAAATAAGATCCTATTAGAGAATGAGAGCCAAGGCTGTATGCTATAATGTGTTTTCCTTTGCTTCCCATGCAATAAATAGGTTGAGAGCATTATCCTTGAGCACAAAATACCCTTTATCAGCATGATATAGTTGGCAAAATAAATAGGCACAGAGCCTATTTCTTTCGTACTGTAAGCCTTTGAGTTCCTTCAACCACAAAACAACATGCGCTGCAGTCATTGTGGAGCTTGCAGTATCATCCAAATCACCTCAGCATATTGGCAAAAGCTGCTACAGCTGTAAGCAAAGTCGGTGTTTGCAAGTTCCTGCACATTTCTAATCAACTGTGAATGAGTGATGTCAAGTCTGTAGCAAGGCAAAATCTTCAGACAGATGTTGGCAACCTGGTTTGCATCCCCACCAAAAAATATGTCGCCCCATAAAAAAATTACTGTTATAAGATGAGGCAAGATAAGAAATTTGTGAAGTTTGCAATGCATTTTAGTGGACATTGCAAGGATGCTGCTGCTGTGGCTGCAAATTACACATTGGTCCTTTAGGATGTACAGTCATTTTGAACTCTGTTCTTCATACCTTTCTGCTAAAGCTATTTCTCTACACCATAAACTATACTGCAGTACTACTCAATAGCCCATTGATATGACATTAGCTTTTCCTTTACATTCATACTGACTCAGTTTTGTCTTAGTTTATTGATGTATTTTTATAGACTGCATTACATTTTTACTGACTCCATACTTTCTCACCCTGTTGTTCCGCTCTTATTTTGCATTGTTACTTCCACAGAAACAAAATAGTCAGCTCTTACTCATAGAGGAGGGAAGTGCATTTCCTTTATTGTGTGTTGCTATTTAACATGAGTGGGACTGAATTCTGGGTAAGAAGGTAAATGATGAAATTGGCTTGCAAGGCATCCCGTAATAGACATGGAAACATTTTTTGTTTTGCATCCTCTCTCCTGCTCTCTCAGTCATCATTATCTTTGCTCTGCCACCTTCTCCTTTTATTTCTGTTGTCACAAGGACAGTTTGTGCCCCTCTCCCTACTCCTCATCAAAATTGCTGTGTTTTGTATGCCTGAGTATCACTGGGTCCTTGTTGGTGAATATCACAAGCACTCCACACTATGACTGCCAACCATGTAGCCATTTTTACTATGTTGAATGTTTCATTAGGTTTCTGGGGGTCTCTTCAAAACTTTCCCTAGTTGGGAGTCTGTGTAGAGACCTGTAGTTACACAAGTTGTGGGTTTGAATATTTGAAAGGGCTAGAAATAGCCTCATAAATATGCTTCGAAGGTAACATCAACATGTTGCTGAACAAATTCATAAATTTTTTTAAGAATGCTGGATATCTTTTCCAGTGAAGGATGATTCTCAGTCTGCTATGGGAGATGCTAGTGCTTAACCCTCCTTAGGTGATGTTTTAATGTGTTTTTTTTTGTACCAAAACTTTCACAGATTACTTCTTGCATGCATATACATTAAATATATATTTATTTTATTATTTATATAAATGTTCTCCTCAACTTGTGATATTTACAGAATGGCCAATCTTTCGAAGCCGGGTCTGATCACAGTTCCTGGGTGCGATCACTAATGCCTTTAATCAGAAGGTCACATAGTGGACTGTACCAGTGTATAGTGAATTCTATGGGTTTATTATGTTGCAGTTTAACTGTCTCCTATTTTTTGCAGTAAATATTCAAGTTTTTATGAATGCCAATTCAGACTTGCATTACTTGCATTTTATCTGATCTTTCCCATTCATTCATTGCATTCATCAGTTCTATTTTATACTGCTCTATGCATAACTTATGACCCTGGCAGTTAAAGTATTATTTAATGCCATCATATTATTTCCACAGCAACCTACTATATGTTCACTTACATGTCTGACTTTGTGGCATCAACTTAATCTACAATTTATTTTATAAATGTCTCCTGTGTGGAAGTCGTCTTTTTACACAGAATGTGACTTCTTAATCGTGGCCTTCTCCTCATTTTTAGTTTTTTCTTTAGTATTTTTTGGGGGCTTTTATTGCCTTTATGATAGAGACAGCTGAAGCAGACAGGAAAGTGGGGCAGGGAGAGGGGATGACACGCACCAAAAGGCAGTAGGTCGAATTTGAACCCTAGGCCACTGCAGCGAGGACTCAGCTTCGGTACATGGGTCGCCAGCTCTACCCTCTAAGCCTGCCTTCTCCTCATTTTACTAATTAAAGTTACATTATTTCCCTTTCTGCTCCTTATCAACTGATCTTTCTTTTGCACAATCTCATGCTCCCTGTGTAATTAACACCTGGTCCAGGTTCACTGATTTGTTATAATTTCCTGTTAATCTAATAGGCCAGTTTCTCGTTGATCTAAAAGACCATGAGCTCACCTAAATAAATTGATGTTAAATGTAAATCTTTTGCCATTGCACCAAATTATATATAGTCACCACTAGCTCCCAGTCTGAATAGAATTAATTTTAATCTTAATGAATGGTTAGATGACTATATATCTTTGTGTGCCCTGTTAGCTCACCTGGTAGAGCACATGCAAAATCTTTTGTCTGCTTCTTTTGTGTGTCTTATTGTTTAAACCATATGTGCTAAAAAAATATATATATTTATATATTTTTATAGCCCAGCACTTAATTACAAACATGCACCAATGGACTTTACTGAGGCAACACTTATATCTCAGTAATCAGCAATCACTCAAAGTGTTGATGAGTAACTAAGTTAATATTACAAAAGCACAATGGTGAAATGATACATGAAACATATTATCATATATGTAAAGCACATGTTGACAAATGATTCCATGGGTCTATTTGTTGACAAAATGGATCCACAGTGTAACTTTCATAGATGAAATTTTAGTAGTTTCTCCGTAATTTGACTGTCTGGACTATGTGACTGGCTGAAATCCACACTCGCCCACAACGGACAGCAGTTCTGCAGCAGTGTTTTGTTTTGAAGGTTATTTGCCCAAGATGTCAAAGGAAATCAGATGTTTCCCACATCTCTCTGCCCTCTATAGCCCTCTCTTGTATCCCCTCCCTCTCAATGCTTCACCCAACCTCCAACCCCACAGAGCTGGAAGGAGGTTAGTTGATGGATGTTGAAGGCTGCTCTGGTCCCACAGCAATTAACTCTTCTCCTGCAAGAAGCAGCCTGTCAGGTTGATGGAATCTCCCCACCGCTGTTTCCTGTCACACAATCCAGGAGGGGCTGCAGACAAATGCTTCATCTATGTGTTTGCTTTACTGTTTTGCCTACGGTCAAGAGCTAGCACAAGTGAAGACCTATGAGGTGCATCGCAAGTCATCAAGTGCTTCAGTGGCAGTTCTACAGTCATTGGCTTTGCAGTATAGCAGGTCTATGGGATTACAAGGGTTAAAGGCAGACAATAGGGTTGACAGAATGACTGACATTTCACCACTAATTTATGTTGTAAAGAAATACATTTAGTATGCATAAACATGCAAAATGGGAAAGGTTAAAATATATATTAAAATATTTCTTCATAAATTTGTGTCACTTATTTGCTTCAAATGATGATTATGTTTTCTGTTACAGTTGTTGTTGTTGTTGTTGTTGTTGTTGTTGTTGTTACAGTTTGTGTGTTAGCAGGATATTTGAAAAACCCACTGAAAGATTTCAGCAGAATTTGGAGAACATTTTTTTTTAAACAGCCCACAAATTAATTAGCTATGGTTCAGTTGTTCCTTGAACCATAGACAATTGATTTGTGGGCTGGTTCAAAAGCTGTAAAAGCTTTAGAAATGAACCAACCAACAGCTGGGAATTGGGACTGCTTGGACATGAACAGTCTGATAGCATCTGTTCATGACTGGTCAGCTTGGTTAGCTCTGACTACCAGCAGCTATATTCCTGCTACAGTGGTCAGTCTGTCACTCTGGTTTGTGTTACTTCCCACATCACACACTGGTGTGCACCCTATATGATTCCTATGCAGTCCTTTGCTGCATTTTTAAAAAATTGCTGGGAGGGAGGCAGCTAGCAGAATTTAGGGGGTTAGATACACTTTAATCTAAAGGCCTTTCTATTTAAACTAGAAGATATGAGACCTTCTTTTCACCTTTGGGTGGAAGAGGTTTACAGTTCAGTTCAGTTTGGCCGGCAGAGTGGATGGGATATGATATCACCACTGCGGGTCAATGTAGTTGGCTCGCACCAGGTAAAGGGAAACATATCCATCCAGGTGTGAAATCAATTGGGCGTCCTGACAACCTGTGTCAACATCTCCTCTGACTTCTCATCCACTTTCCCATTTTACTTTGTCTCTGTGATTCAAAACCTCTCGAAGTGAGCATAGCTTCCTTGATCAACTATGTTACAAATCAAAACACCATTCTCTTTTTTACAATATGCAACCTTTCACCACAAGGCAGCAGCAATTTTGCCAGTCATGCCCTTGTCGCTCATCTCGATGAGATGTTTACTTTGAAGTATGTAGCCCAAGGCTGAGTTAACTGGCAGTGGAGCTATCATGTGCGTTGAAGGCAGATACAGCCAACCTGCATCTTTTATAAGATATAAATAAAAAATGCCAGTAATCATGTTTTTGTACAGATCTCGTCTGCCACACACTGGGGTTAACTGTATTTTTGTTTCTTTTTCTTTTTGACATTGTTGACCCACTTCTCTGATATGACTTTGTGCTATAGCCACTAAACACCCTTGAGAGCCACAAGTCTTGTCTGAACACCTGTCTAACATACTCTACTGTCAGTATCTCTAACACAATCCTCAAAATATAAAATCTCTAATGTTTGTTCTATGATATACTAATATTATAACCAAACTATATGCTGGATATGGTTCAGCGTTGTCAGGTGGAATGCTACTTGGCTGGCTGTGCCAACATAGTGAATAATGTAACTGCTTTAGGGTTAGATCTTTGGCCAATGACATTTCACTTTGTTAGCTGGATAATAACAACTTTGACATGAGATGACATAACAATCTCTTCATTACACTCCACCATCTTTACTATAGTTTGAAGGTGACACCATGTGAAAAGATTTTAGTTTTCTTTCAACATTTCCACCATACCTCTTTTACCTCCACCCTAACATGCAAGGCACAAGACTATCTAAGATGTCTGTAGGTTTTGCTTCCTTATATTAGCAGGCCCAGAGGGTAGGTAAGCCACTTAACCTGTCATCTCAAATTGTGTGCACAACAGCGGATAGGTGGCTTGGCTCTCCCTTCATGCAGGACAGAGCGAAGCACTCAGACTGTGTAGGAGCAGTGGAGACTGCAGCAGAGTGAGGGCCATGGGGATGTTCAGATGCTTACGGGTCAGATGGGGATGCACAAGTGTGTTTGAGATGAGTGGAGGGGAGATGAAACTGATGGTTGGTACCAAAGGGACTATGGTTATTGTATATGAGTTGGTTCTGAGGCTGTGCAGATGTGGAAAATGTCAGTAGATATCTCATAAAGAGACGACATCTCAATTTTCTCTCAGCCTCCCCTGAAATGTGCAGCACAGCAAAATCTTGTTTGTTTAAGCTAATGTACTACTTTTGACTGCTTCAAAATGTCCATGTTTTTCTTACAGTAAGTCACCCTCATTTACAGCAGTTCCCTGCTTCACATATTCAGTTGCACACACAGACACAATCAGCTTTTGGGTACTGAGCAGCTCTACTGCAACAGTTTGGGGTGTGTCAATCAAACTCGTATATATGAAATGCTTTATCACGTAGTAATAACATAAGTTTGACTACAATAAAAGCAGGCATATAGTTCACTGTGATGGATTGTCTGACTCAATCAAGTGTCAAGTCTGTGAGTTTATGTTCATCTGTAATGAAATTAACTGAAACCAGTGGCTGCCTGCAGGGTTGGAAAACACATTCAGAAGTCTAAATCACTACACAGCAGCATGCTTTAAGCAAGCATAGATTATGTAAAGTGAAATAGAAAAGAAAAAACAAATTATGTGTATGTGATGTGTACTAAATGGACTGAAACATAAAAAAATGAAATTGTGATATATATGTATATATATATCCCATGAGCAAAGTTTTTGGTGATGCACCACACCTTAGTGGGCTGACTGCTATCATTACAATGTAAAATTAGTGTTTTGTTTTTTTTCTTCCTATGCACTTCCCCTGCAAAACTTATGAAACTCATATCTTTGTACAAGGTCACATTGAAGCATCAGTTATGCATCACGATTGGGCTAAAGGTTTTTTGTTTATTTGCTCTTTGCAGTGCACTGTTAAGGCAAATACACCGATCAGCCATAACATTATGACGACCTGGACACCCTGGTGGTCATAATATTTATGCATCCCCATATGTAACAAACTGTGATGCACTGTGTGATCTGACACCTTTCTATCAGAACCAGCATTAACTTTTTCAGCAATTTGAGATACAGTTGCTCATCTTTTGAATCGGACCACACGGGCCAGCCTTCACTTCCCACGTGCATCAATGTGCCTTGGCCACCCATCACCGTCATCGGTTCACTGCTTTTCCTTCCATGGACCACTTTTGATAGGTACTGACCACTGCAGACCGGGAACACCCCACAAGAGCTGCAGTTTGGAGATGCTCTGACATAGTCGTCATCATCACAGTTTAGCCCTTGTCAAAGTCGCTCAAATCCTTACACTTGCCCATTTTTCCTGCTTCTAACACATCAACTTGAGGTCAAAATGTTTCCTTGCTGTCAAATACATCCCACCCACTGACAGGTATCATGATAACGAGATAATCAGTGTTATTCACTTCACCAGTCATTGGTCATAATGTTATGGCTGATTGGTATATAGCACTTCAGACATTCCATACATTCTAAATTGTCCACCCACCGTAGAGCTCCCCTCTTTCAGCCACACTGAGGAATGGAGAAGTATGTGACTGGGTGGGTTTCTGACTGAAGGAAAGTCCAAGATGAAACCCAAAATCAAATTTTTGGACTGAGCATGTTCAAAATATCAGCACTTTTCATCACCTGGTTGTAAGACTTTGCAGACTTCATCAGCCTGGGAAATTTTTATATTTACTGCTTAGTGCCAATGGGCTATTCTTCCTATTATTATTCTTACTCTTCTTATTCTTATGTCAGGCCCCCAAACCTCTCAACTCCCCTCACTCCTGTTGCTGCCTCTCATTCTATGGCTTTTACAACTTAACTTGACATATCTATATATTGATCGGGTCTGCAGCACTGAGCTGTTTGAAGTAGCGTTCTGTCTGACTATCGACTACCCTTGTCCTCCACCCACCCTCTTCCTCCTCCCACTTCAACTCCTCCACATCTGTACTTGACAGGATCACTTACCCTCCTTCTTCCATTCCCCTCTCCTTCCCTTCACTTTGCCCGTCTTATCTGCATGGCAGAGGAAGTGAAAGGGGGTCACTATCCTTTGTCCAATCAGATGAGTAAACACCCACAGTCCTTCACTGTGGTAAAAATCAATAGCCAACAGGCTTTATAATAGACATGCCCATCTAAGCTGGGCACAAGATTAGCAGCATTAAGTAGATGTTGCCAGACACATCCTGGACACAGAAAAGAAAAGCATTAGAGGGTCACTTTCTGAAGAGAGAAACTGATATGTAATTTTGTTTTCCTACCTTTTTAACCTAAACCTTAAAGTGTATTTGATGTATTTGATGTTTTGAAAGACAAACATGCATTCAAGTTCAAGACAGTTAAGATGTGAGAAATGGCATTGTTTGCCTGCAATCTGTTTCTGGGAACCTAGGCACAAAAGGTGTGATGGCCAGGCAGAGACAGTGATCCAAATGTCCATTGGTCAAGCTGCTGCAGTATAAGCTTTTCACCACATTCATTGTGGAGAATTCAGACTCACATCAATAGAAGGGGGGATTTTCTGCTATAACCAACGCTTAACTTTGTCAAGGTCACAGGGTCACAGTTCACTTCACTCAAAGCCACATAAGTCATTCATTTTAATCTAACTTTAGATGTTTACCACTCCATCTCTCATTCTTACAATCTTTATTATTCAATTTGAAATCACCTCTTACATATCTTCAGAATAACTAAAAATACCCATCAGCCCACGCTTTATTACAGACAGCATCTGTCTTGAAGCAGCACGTCTAATGCATCTGGGCAGAAGCCTTTTCCTAATTACAAAATGTAATTATGTTGGAAGTCAGTTTTTCTAGAGTTCATGTGCATGCTTATTAAAGGACCGTGACTTTCATTTTTCTATATTTCTCAAAACAACCTTCAGTTTAATTACTGCTGTGCCACCGTTCTGCTAGTCCTGAACTTCAGATTGTTATCAAACTTTTATTTTTTATTGCTTGGCATGACAAATGAGTGGGCTCTGTGAAACTCGTTAAATATAGATTAATATCATGGACGATATTTCCGTAATATCATACATGCTCAGTGTGATTATTAAGTATGGGGTAACTTATCAAAAGATCTGTTAAAGTAAGACCTTGAAGTGATACCAACTGAAGCATGCGTCTACAGACCCTGCAATGGTCATATACAGCATCCCATGGTTAACAGTATATTACCCTTGGACCATGTTTGCTTTTTCCAATATTGACATTATGTCCAGGTGTTTCAAGTAATTTCCTCATCTGTAGCAGCCAGGCCTTAACTCACACTTCAGGGCTAGATAAGGCCTCTTTGCTCCACCGCACTTCATAACAACATAGAGACACACAACCCAACTAGTGTGTTTGTATGTGTGTACATCTACTGTACACACAGAGGCCCACTCTAAGCTTATAGCAATCTGTGGGCATTCTTTTAAGCCTCCCTGGCTGCAGTGGAAGCACTGATGCTGTACATCAGGTGAGGGAGGAAAGCTTTTTATAGCTGCTGCTTGGCCTGAAGCTGTGCTCTGTGCTTAAATATGTTGGACTTGGAGTCTCCCTGAGGTCTCTGCTGTGTCCAGTCCAATGTTCATATTTAGAAATGAGCTCAACAAACTTTTTATGTCTAAAAAGGCTATTATTTAGTGGCCATTAACACGCTATGCACTGTGCTCTAGATTTTTGTTAAGGGGTTTCAAAATATCAGACATTTTGATATTTTAAGGGTAAACACAGGTGTTACCAATGGTCATAATTAAAGGTTCTGTTCCATTCAGGTCAAACTGGAAAGGCTCTGATACACTAAACGGAACCAGTGTTGGACAGTAACTCAGTACTTGTAATATAATTACAGTAATAATATTACTTAGTAGTGTAACTGTAGTGTGTCACTAATAGTGTAACTAATTAATTTTAGTAATAATATTACCGTTGACCCCCCCGAAAAAATACAAATAAATCACTTTTGTACCCCATACTCATTTGAAATCCAATAATCCAATCACATCCTTGGATTTATTTTGTAATCATTGGAAACTAGCTTACATTCACTGGCTAGAAATACTCCCCTTGCTTTGATTTTATCAAACAAACTGGATTTTAATTGTTGTAAGTCTGAATCTTGAGGAGAAGAGGTGCAATTACCAATTTTGTGGGGAGTATCAGAAAAATAACATAACTAGTAGTGTTACTAATTACTGTTGGCAGGGACTAATAAGTAAAGTTATAACATTACTTTTGAAAAGAGTAATGAGCAATGAGTAATAAATCAATTTTTTTAATAACTAGCCCAACACTGAATGGAAAAGAGCTTTAATTCTTAACACCTGTTGATATCACCCTACAATTTCATGTCAAAATGGCTGCTGTGAAAAAGGGATATGGATGCTAATTAGGGCTAATTCAAAAAAGGATTGCGCTTAACCTGCACAAAATAAAACAAAAAGAAACGGTGCCAGTACTCACAAAGAGAAGAATGCACCTAATTGTGCAGTCAAACAAATAGGGCCATTTATATGCATGGTATTTCGTGTTTATGAATAGAACCAATATCTATCAAGAGTAAGTAGCAATGACTGAAAAGATGTCTTGTAACACTAACTCTAGGCCTCTCTGAGCCCTAATTCTACTTTGAGTGCCTCATTTCTAAATAAAGCATTGAGCTAGATAGTCATTTTTCATGTGGAGGTGGATATTATATGTCGCTTGTCAACATAATTACATATGTATCATAATGTATGAGCCAACAGTGATTACAATTAGACATTCTCCTGATTGCTTTGTGGGTGCCAGAATTTTAAGCTCAGGTCAGCAACTGGAATCAGACAGGAGACACACAAACACTCATTAACTTTCTTTTTGTCATGCACCGTACTTAAGTTAACAAAAGCCCACGCTACCTTCCCATAATTACATTGTTATATTGGCGGGGGTATAATTTCCCAGAGACGGTAATTACTTGCGATGTTGTTACAGCGTTGCCATACATCGTGAATGCTCTCACTGCACCTCGCACCAGTCTAGGATCTAGTGTTTACAGTGTTTAGAGGACTACCCATGGTGCATCTCTCTGTCTTCAAAGGGCAGACCTGCTGCCTCCTGGGAGTGTTCAGGTTTTGTCTTTGACTCTAAAAGAGCCATCACAGAAACAATGAGAGAAAGTCAGAGAAACAAAGAGATACAGAGAGAAAACACAAAAAAGTCATGAAAAGAGGAGGGAAGATATAAAAGGAAAGAGGAAAGGAAATAAAGACTTGTATGGAAGAGACATTCAAATATTATTTTCATACTTTGTATTTGTTTTGCATTTGTATCTGAAATTAAATAATGGAATATTCCTGTGTGTTGTGTACAGGTTACCCTTTGTGCAATAAACACAGGCATAATGTCAGTTTAACACATTATATTACCAAACTCTGCTGCATTGAAATAAAATAATTAAAATAAAAGCTGCATTTAAAATGTCTATTTTGCCAATAAATCTTAGATGTGTGATTAAAGGGGGTAAAGTTAGCAGTACTAGGTTAATAGTAATCATCACCCATCCGCTCAGGCTTGGGATACCATTTCAGTGTCATGTTTTGCCTTGCCTAGATGTGAAAAGTACAAACGTGTATTAGGGTGCAATACCAGCATTAGTATAAAGAGCAGCATAGTCCACATTTTAAGGAGCTGTGATGGATGGATGACGCAAACAAAGACAGGATATTCATCCAAGTGAATTTAGTGTTTAGTTCAGTCCGTTTAATCACATTGGAACATATGGAAATTAATTCATCCCAATGATCACACACACTTTTCAGAAAGAGGTAGTGATCATGACAAAATTTTACAAAATGGCATTTGACATTTCTGACAGAACATCAAATTTGGGGAAGTCACAGAAAACAACCCCAGTTAAATTATGGTGCTGTGATTCAAAGTAAAGTGAAAAAAACTTAATTCGAGCTGCAGTGGCTCGTAGGCCAAGTAGATAGAATTTATTGTATGCCAACTCTATGAAATGAGCAATTTTCCAGGCACTTCTGCCAAAACATAAGGAGCTTCCGTTATGGCCTTTGTGTCCTGTGATAATGAGAACATTGTTTTGAACTAGCGCTAAAAGCAGCAGCATCTCTTTTCTCCATTCATCTGTGCTCTTTGTAACCAGGGAAGTTAGCTGACATGTTGGCCTTAACTGTATTCTCCTGGTTGGTCGTTTAGTATTCCATGCATTATCACCATACCAGAGGAGCTGGACACTCCTCTGAAAATGTAAAACATCCTGATTCAAATGTCAAATTTTAATATTTCCGCCTGTATCTGATGAACAAGCTGCTTTATTGCCTCCGTAATCGTCCACTCAGGAGTTGAGAAATTAATTTTTCTACATTCTACCACTGCCTGCTCTTACAAAGGTCAGGCTGATAGGATTTTATTTGTTGCACACTGTTCAGATGGGAGTGAAGTATGATCCCCTTGATTAGTCTCATAATTCTGTTATCAGCACTCCTAAAGGTTGCATGGAAGCTGCTTTAAACCTGCACCTGTTTGTCTTGATATGGGAGGCGTTATTGCCATATCATCTTGGACACTGGAAAGGCAATGAGAGTTCAAACTGTTAGCTAGCTAAAGTCACTTTGTTAACCGACTTAACTTTATAGACACTGATCTTGACTGACAGATTATCTAGAGTTGTTTTTCAAAAATTCCGTGGAAGAAATTAAATGTAGTGAAATTCCACTACTGCTTTAATGTCTGTAAAAACATAAAACATTTTGATGGATGTTGCTGCAGGTTGTTGTTTCCATATTGCTGGGCCGGCTGGTTAAAGTATGTAATTAAGTCTTAATAAGCCTTTTATGTAGATGGATAGCATCTCCAGTTCAGCTCTTAACATTTGCAGTCTTGCAGGTAAGGCAAGTCTGGCAAGTATTGCTGGCCCCCAGACCCCCAGGGCCCCCTAAAAGCCCCGTTATCAGTTAACTTAGTTTGAGAATATGCAATACACAACATGACGCAACATTCCTAAATTAGTTGTGGTTTAATTATATTACCATACAGATAACCTTGGGGCAGCTAGTATTAATAGCAGGAATACTACTGCACATAATGAGAGGAATCGGGAAGCTATAAGGACCCTGCATTTTTGCACTATAGGGCCACTAGCAGGTAAATCGTCTCATGCCTAAAAGGTGCTATTTTGTTTTTTTAAGTTATACATGTTAAGTCATACAGATAACATGTCATTTAATCTCATTATAGCAGATGAAAGAAAGTTGTACCTCTCATTCAATCCAAATTATTTGTAAAGAATACTGAGAAAGAGAAAAGAAAGAGATAAAAGAGAAAGAAAACTCCAAATGTTGGTACTCACTTGGATGAGTGAAATTCCCTTTTTATAGGTGCAACTCAAGCTTATTTAAATTCTCTTCCATTTTTGGAGGGGAATTTACATGTTGTCTCTTGGCCTGTGTGGGTTTCTTCCAGGTGCTCCAATTTCCTTCCACAGTCTGAAGACATGTTAGGTTAATCAGACTCAAAATTGCCTGTGTGTGAATGGTTGTTTATATTTGTGTTAATCCTGACCAGGCAAACCATCTGCATTCACATAAGTTTAAGAATTGTTGCATTCTGTACAAATTTTCCCCTCCGATGAGGCTCTTAACAGATTAAGCCTGATCACTGCACATTCTTTTGAGATACTGACATAACCAAATGTCCCATGTTGTTGTAACTGTGTAGCCACTCCACTGCTCAGAAGAAGGTGTGAGTGTAACAATGATCCACTATTGACACCACTCTGATTGACTGTCACCACACATAAAGTCAGGCAAGATAATTTCCACACCCCACCTATCCTGCACACTAAGAAATCAAGGTACAGGAATGGACCTAAAAGGGTACAAATGCTTGTACATTTTTGTACCAGGACATAAAAGTAATTTTTTGTCACTAGGGGTACAGAAATGTTCTTTTAGAAGTACAGAAAAGAAGGTACAATAATGTACCATGTTCAAAGGTACAGTGCTTGTATCCTGCTAGGGTACAGCTGGAGCGACAAAGCATTTGTACCCTTTTAGATCCATTTCTGTGCCTTGAGCTCTAAGTGTGAAGGGAATCATGGTCATGGACAGGCAGGACGAGGAGACACATTTTCTTTATAAACAGAAACCCAATTTTTTCAAGGAGGTTGGCAGGAAGGATTAAGCAGGAATGATGCTCCTTAAGATAGGAAACCTTTTTGTGAGAGGCTACCACTGCTATACCCACAGGAGGACAGGAGATTGTTTGTCTTAGTGGGACAATGCACTGAGCAATGGTGACACACTATAACCGTTGCCCATTAAACACCTATAATGATAAAGAAACAATAATGTCCATTCATGCACAAGGAAAACAGGTGTAGACGGAGAATGTGTTGAGGTCTCTCCACTGCGTCACTGGAAGAAATAAATGCCAATACTGAAGATGACATCATCACCCATCGAAAGACAGCTTGGCATGAACGAGAGCTTTCTTACGTATGTATGAACAATAACCGAACAATAACACCATAATATGCTGTATTAATAGGTCATCAAAGCCAAACCCACAGCAGCTGGAGCCACTGTATACCCAGTATAAGTGCATGTCCATATTTGGAGCACAAGGGAAGAAGGCCAGCCTCTGAGAAACCCTGCACTTTAGTGAGGGAAAAGCAGGGGGCTTTCTGCTCCTGTGGAGAGAGAATGTCACTGTCCCGAGAGACATGGCTCTCTATTATCACACGACCTGCCTTGCTGAAGGGTGGGATTGTGGAAGCAAAGGGCACAATAAAATAAAAGAGAATAGCTGTTCATTCAAAGCCACAGAAATGTAGTTTCAAATGTTTGTTATTTGGGTGAATCTGGACACCTAAATCAAATAAGGAGGAAAGTGGGGAATTTTAAAAACATTAGCTACTGTGATGAAGCTGGTAGCCTGTGGGTCTGAGGGACGGCTGCGAAGGAAAGGAGAGAAGACAAAACTTCACAAAAAAAGAGACTTGAAGTCACAGGTAAAGAGTGTGAGAGGGAAAGAGATAGAGCAACGAGAGCCAAAATATCTGTGTGTGTGTGTGTGTGTGTGTGTGTGTGTGTGTGTGTGTGTGTGTGTGTGTGTGTGTAGCAAGGGGGGACAGGGAGAGGCAGCCTGTGAGTGAGACAGTGCTGGAAAGACAGTTCCAGACAGTTGAATAAAAAGTGTGTCAGGATGCAGAACTGTTCTCTGTTGTTGTAGCTTGAACATTTTTTAAGACTAACTTTTCAGTGAAATTCTTTCTCTTGCAAAATTTCTGAGGAATTTAAAATTCTCACCTCAGCCTTGCTCACTCCTTCCTGTTTATGTTGCCAAGCAACACAAGCACCAAGAATTTTGAGTCTCAGGAATTAATTTCTAAAAATAAAAACAATTCAATTCAATTCAATTTTATTTGTATAGCGCCAATTCATAACAGAAGTTATCTCAGGACACTTTTCAAATAGAGCAGGTCTAGACCGAACTCTTTAAAACATTAATTACAGAGACCCAACAGTACCACCATGAGCAAGCACTTGGCGACAAGGGCAAGGAAAAACTGCCTGTTAAAAGGCAGAAACCTAGGACAGATCCTCCGGCTCTAGGTGGGTGGTCGTCTCGACCAGTTGGGGTGAGAGAGAGAGAGAGAGAGAGGCAGAGAGAGAGAGAGAGAGAGAGAGAGACAGACAGACAGGTGCACAGCAACAACAGTATTGGCAATGGCAATCTAGCAGGACCATGGCAGGAGGCTCCACCAGGATCGACAAGAACCTGCGAGACGAGAAAGCACAAGAACTCCGGGGAAGAAGTGAAGTTAGTAACATGCATTAATGGGACATGAATGAGTGCAGAAAGAGAGAGGAAGGGAGGAGCTCAGTGCACCATGGGAAATCCCCCGATAGTCTAGGCCTATAGCAGCATAACTAGGGGATGGTTCAGGACTCACCTGATCCAGCCCTAACTACAAGCTTTATCAAAGAGGAATGTCTTAAGCCTACTCTTGAATGTGGTGAGGGTGTCTGCCTCCCAAACCACAAATGGAAGCTGGTTCCACAGGAGAGGAGCTTGGTAACTGAAGGCTCTGGCTCCTGTTCTACTTTTAGAGACTATAGGAACCACAAGTAGCCCAGCATTCAGAGAACGTAGTGTTCTAGAGGGGTAATAGGGTACTATGAGCTCTTTAAGATATGAAGGGGCCTGACCATGAAGAGCTTTATAGGTGAGGAGGAGGATTTTGAATTCTATTCTACATTTTACAGGGAGCCAATGCAGAGAAGCTAGTACAGGAGAGATGTGATCTCTTCCTGTCAGTACTCGTGCTGCAGCGTTCTGAATTAATTGGAGCGTTTTAATGGACTTATTGGGGCAACCTGATAATAAAGAGTTGCAGTAATCCAGCCTTGAAGTAACAAAAGCATGGATTAGTTTTTCTGCATCTGTCTGTGATAGGATGTGTCTAATTTTTGTAATATTACGTAAATGAAAGAGGGCAGTCCTAGAGGTCTGCTTTATGTGGGAGTTAAATGACAAATCCTGATCAAAGATAACTCCGAGATTCCTGACAGTGGTGCTAGAGGCCAAGTTAATGCCATCTAGACTAACTATATCTTTAGACAGTGAGTCTCTAAGGTTTTTGGGGCCAAGAACAAGAATTTCGTTTTTTTCTGAGTTTAATATCAGAAAATTGCAGGTCATCCAGGATTTTATGTCCTTAAGACATGTTTGTAATTTAGATAATTGATTAATTTCATTGGGCTTGATTGATAGATATAACTGCATATCATCTGCATAACAGTGAAAGTTAATGGAGTGATTCCTAATAATGTTGCCTAAAGGGAGCATATATAAAGTAAATAGTATTGGTCCAAGTACAGAACCTTGTGGAACTCTATGACTAACTATAGTATTTATTGAAGATTCATCGTTAACATGTACAAACTGCGAGCGATCTGATAAATATGACTTAAACCAGCTTAGTGCGGTTCCTTTAATGCCAATTTGATGCTCAAGTCTCTGTAAAAGAATATCATGGTCAATGGTGTCAAATGCAGCACTAAGATCTAATAATACAAGTACAGAGACAAGTCCATTGTCAGAAGCAGTCAGAAGGTCATTATTAACTTTAACCAGAGCTGTCTCTGTGCTGTGATGAACTCTAAATCCTGACTGAAAATCCTCAAATAAACTATTGTTATGTAGAAAGTCACACAACTCTTTGGCGACTACTTTCTCCAGAATCTTAGAGAGGAAGGGGAGGTTAGAAATCGGTCTATAGTTGGCTAAAACCCCTGGGTCAAGAGTGGACTTTTTAAGAAGGGGTTTAATTACAGCTACTTTAAAGGACTGTGGTACATATCCTGATAATAAAGAAAGATTAATCATATCCAGTAAAGAAGTGCCAATTAAGGGAACAACTTCTTTAAACAGTACCCCTAACAATTCCAATTACATTTACATTCAGGTATGTTTACATTTATTTTTATAAGATGTTGAAAACGCACCTGTTCTGACTAAAACTTGGGCCATTACTTAATACTAAATAATAATAAATATACTTGAATATTTAGGGATGTCACGATCAGTTTTTTTTAGCCCCTGATCTGATCGAAGTCATTTAATATTGAGTATCAGCCAATACCAGTCATAATTCAGTGACTGTGTGCACAGTTCAAGTACTTTAACATTATTGAAATCAATCCAATGCATATGCTTGACAATTAAATAGCTCTACATTGCATCAAGAAAAATTGCCTGCATCAAAGCTATGTTTTTCTTTGTTTTTTTTCCTACAATAAAGTATAAGAAATAAAAACCTTCTGTAATCTTTTTGGCCTTGCCTTAGTTACCTGAATGAACTGTCTGTGTTCTGCTGAGTGTTTATTTCCGCTGTCTCTTCATAAATTAATTACTCTTATCGGGTTTTTGTCCGCAGGATCTCTACTGTTCTCTCCTCCGAGCACAGGCAGCAATATACCGCCTGTAGTGAAACTCAGGGCCGCCCTGCTCTGACAGTTCAGCAGACAGCAGAGAGAACTGACTATGGAACTGCAAGAAAGCTTAATAAGCTCAAAATAGCCGATACTAATCAGTTCAAAAATGCCTTGATTGATTTTATGTGTCTCTGCCATTTAAATCAACTTCTACTTGTCAACCCGGAAGTGGCTTGCTGGTGCAACATCACAGTGATACTTTGTATAATTTCTGCAGAGAGCGTGGTGGCAGTGTATCTCAGCAGCAGCTGGCTAAGAAAAGCCACACACTGGGCCCAGGTGAACTTCAGAGGGTAGCTGCCGAGTTGAGCACTCCATTATAAGTAAATCTCCTGCATTAAAAACCTTAAGTAAAAGTATGCAAGTATGATCAGCATAATTTATGTATGCAAAGTAAAAGTAGTCATTGTGCAGTTAAATAGTCTCTGTCAGCGTTTCATTATATATTATGTTTTTGGATTCATATTAATGCTGCACTAATGTATATGTTGTAATTTACTGCTGTAGATGTTTAAGGCTGACCTAATTTTAATAATATAATCAATATATGAATTAACTGACAGCAATGCATCATATTCAGTAAGATTATCATACATTTGTAGCCTTGCTGTCCTGTGAAAACTACATATCTCTAAAACTTTTTCACAAGCTCAGAGGAAGCAGAAAGGTAGGCGGGTATTTTATTCGGCCAAATGAAATGCTTGGCTGAGCCTATAACAGGCAACATTTTGTATTGATTGCTGGATGTAAAGGGAATTTCAACGAATATAACTAAAAATGTTCCTGAAATACATAACCTTCCATTACCTACACATGTTTTAGAAAAGAAGAGTCACTTGGCTTGTCAATCAGTATTAGACATTGAAAAACAACTTTAATATACAAATTCCTTCCTAGTGCTTAAAATGTTTTGAGCAGCCTATCATCCCCTCCCTTCATCCAATAAATAATGAACACTCCATAACTGATGCACAATGAACAGGAACTGACTAGATTGTTATGTATTTTTCATCCAACAATGGCACGATGTGAAAATGTATTTCACAAGCACTCTTTACCATCACTGTCACCCTGGGGCACTTCATGAGCAACTTCCAATCAACAGTAAGCCAACATCACCCTGGTTTCTGAGCCACAGACAGACGCATTGCCTGTCAGCACCCAATTAGAGCCGAAGGGGGCAAATTAACACGAAAGCCAAGAAACTCCAATTAACACTGACACATTGATTCGGTGGCAGGCTCATCATTGTATTAAAATTAGAATTAATCAACACGGCGAAGGGTGCCAAGTCAAGGGTCTGGCTACAAAAGCACCATAGCTTATGGGAAGCTGATGTGGGCTGCACTCTGAAGGTTTGCATCTGTCAAAAATTAGAAAATACATTTTTCCATTAACTCCACTAAGAAAACAATAAGCATCGCACATAAGATATACAAGGAAAAAGTGCCATGTGCCTCTGCTACACATAACGTGCATAATCCATATATTCACTTGCATATGATGAGTAAATTAAAACCTCTCATTTTCCCTGAATGTATTATTTATCAGAGAAAGCTGGTTAGAGAGGAGCTCATAGGTTGTATAAATGAGGTGGATGTAGCTTCCAGGCATTAAGAAAGACTGCCTGTTGCATTCTTTCTAATGGCCAGCCCAGCAGTGGGCGACTCCACTGGTTGCAAAAATAATTCAATTCTATTGTATAGACTTCTATGAGAAAGTGACCCTAGTTCTCACTTGATTTATTACCTCAGTAAACTACTTACCCTAACCCTAATGAGTTTATGGTTTCAGTCGCTAGTTTCAAGTCTTTGTATCTTTAATACAGAATGATGTTCATTTAGTACATTTTGGTCCCATTTAGAGTAAAATAGATGATAAAGCAGGGTATGCTTATACTATTACTATTATGTTTTTAGCTCAATGTATTGTTCAAAGTTCAAAGTTCTTAAAGATCCAGTAACCAATTTGTTTTAAACTTGTTTGCTGCTAGCCAAAAGCATCCCAATTAATATCACAGTTAATGGGAATTAATGCGCATTCCTAATGATCGCATCTATGGCTGACGATAAGAGCCACTGTAAGAATATCACCTGAAGGTCTGGCTGTTGTACAGGCTGTTTCAATGCTTACTGGTAGAGCAAAGAGACAACAGCTGTTGAAAGACCTGTGTGAGTCTCTAATCACGATCCTCATCTTAACTAATTTCCAAGAAAAATATTTTGGCTCACTGCACCAGTGGATGAATCACCTCCCTCACCATGCAAATCCTTCATCCCCTTCTCTCTTCTGTCTTTCTTTCTGTACACTCTCTCATTTTCTCTAAAAATGTCTTATTTGTATTTCTCCCACTATCATTTCTACTCCATCCCCTCTCATTGTCAATTGTTCTTTCAACCTCTTTTTCTCACTTTTTATTTCAACATTTCTCTTGTTTCTCTCTTCCCATTCTTTCAACCCTTTTTTTCTCTCTTTCACCGCCTCTCTAGTTTTATCATTTCCTGCCAACCTCCCACTCTCATTCTCTTCATGTCTGTCATTCTCTGGGCTTGGCCTGCAGTGCTCTTGATGTTGGCAGTGGAACACATTAACACATCAAACTTTGACTCTATTAATGTGCCTGGCCTTGGCATGCTGCCACACACTCTAGATATCAGATACTACCTGCCAGGTGGTGTACCAGAAAGTGGAGGATGCAGTGGATGTTGGGAGTTTACTGGGTGAGCTCAAACAACATCTAATGCAGTTAGCCTTGAATCAGGTTCAAATGATATGTTTGGATAGGATGGTAGCTAGCTAATAACAGACAATATGAGCTAAAATCTATGTTGCGATTGTCACAATTGCCCTGATAACATTGATATAACATTCTTAAATACACCAGAACATGATTACTTCCTTTCTTGGGCTGACTGAATTATTACATGTTTGTTCTCATTATTAGAAAGATACTGGACTATTACTATTAACTGTGGGCTGATTGGTTGGTTGGGTGAATTTGAAATGCATGTCATTAATGATTATCACTGTTGTTGGTTTAATTATATGGGATTCAGGTGACCGTATATTCTAGTTATCCTAGTACGTACAATAGGTAGATACTGTCAAGCAACAGACAGACAGATAAGTAGCTAGACTTCCAGATCGTAACCCTGAATATTTGGGGGAGATCAGAATCAGAATCAGAATTGGGTTTATTGCCAAGTAAGTTTTTACACATACAAGGAATTTGTGTTGGTGCGTTGGTGCATAGAAATCACACAAAAATAAAGTACTGTTTGAAATATAAATAAATAAAAAATGTATCGAATGATACGCTGCAGTCTGCCCTTGTCCTTGGCAGTGGCAGCAAAATATCAAACAAGTGACAGCTGTTTTGGCAGCTCCGGATGGCTCTTACAAAGATAGTTTGTGATGGTTTTTCCTTTAATTTTACCAATCTGCAGATACTCAGTCAACTGTATAAATACTTATACTAAAATTGGGGCATTTCTTGTGTAACTTGATAGACTTACTTGTTACTTTTTGGCCCCAACAGAAAGAAAAAAGCTGTGAACACAAGGCTTCAAACAACAGCATAAATACAATAATACAGTATTTCACTGATCAAAATAAAATTATTTTAGTGGACTGCATCAAAAGGGAATAAGTAATATTGATGATGTGTGCTTTTCAAAGGAGCTGAGCTGGTGAACAGTAATATTGAAGTGGCCATGGGTTTATGAGCCAACAGCAGGGGTCTGCATTCAACTGAGTTAGACGAAGAGCTAGACAGCCTGATAACAATGCTGGGAAAGCCATTAAAGTTATAAATGTTGTATTTAATGCAGTGCTGCTGAGTGTGGCGTATTCTCGCTGCCATATCTAGATTGATAATTTAACTGTGATAGTTTTGAATCTTGGCCATAGTGTCCCTTCTGCTGTGGATACTTACTGTGTCACTGTTGCCAAATAAATAATAAATAACCTGGTATTTCTCTATATTTTTTAACCGGAAACGTAAATTGCACTTCCCTAGCAAAAGATTTTTCCCCAGAAAGACCCAGATACCGGTAGCTGTGGCAGTTAATTTTTGTAGAAAATGCAAAATACTTTAGCATAAACTACTCAAGCATTACTAACTTTTTTCCAGCCTTCCACATAGGAAGTAGGTCAGGGTGGATGGATGGATTAAAAAACACAAACTTAAACCTGGGGAAACTGCTGTTTGTTTCCAGCCACGAGTCAAGGACCACTTGTGTCAAAAGAAAACTTTATTTCCAAATGCGGAATGTTATATTGTGGAAAACATAAGGCAGGGAGAGCACACCTCCATGCTCTTCCATGTGCATACATAGAAAGCTTAAGACAAGGAGAGCAGCAGCAAAGACCCCCCCAGGGTAGAGAACAGAACAAGCATCAATGACAACAGTAATTATATTGATTAATTCAGATACAGCATAAAAGCTGGTGTGGAGGCGGGTTCCAAAGCGGCTTGCAGAGGAAGCAGCAAAGGTAGGCAGGCTAAAGCAGCTTAAATAAGGCGCCCGAATGACATTTGCCAATTGGATGCTTGAAGGGAATCAGCTGAGCTATCAGCTGATTGTATGTAATTTTCCAATTGGAAGCTTAGGAGGGAATCAGCTAAAACGGATTTAGAGATCTTATGGTGCTGAATGGTTTGTGGTATGTTTTTATTCCTTGTGCTTTGAAGACTCTAGTTGGCTAGATGTTTTAACAGCCAAACAGTTGGTCCCTGTTGAGTCAACTATTTTGGTCTTAAGCTGTTATTATTGTATTACACAATTCTCCAGTAAATAATAGAAAACCAGTAATTGGCAGCAGAAATACCAATTATTACTTTAATCACATTATGAACTGAAGAAAATTGAAACACACCTATCAAACAGGGAGAAAACTACGCATATACAAACACTTTACAGCCTTAAGATTCATTACAGTGTCATCAGCAGAGTTAATGTAAAATACAGACAGATAATAGAAAATATTGAAAGAAACAATTAAGGCTGTGGGATTAATTAAATCAAAGTGGGAGTAGAGCCCTCTCTGGACAGCATTAGTCTTACTAAGGGAATCTGGTAAATTAGTATTTCATCCCATCAGGAATAAACAAGTAAATGATTCTTTCCCAAGCTAGAAAAAAAAAGGGAAAACAAGTCTGGAATGTTTTAGATATTAGGAGTTGAACAGATCGACATCTGGGGTTTCACACAATTAGCCTAGCAACTAGCACACCCTGCATCTGGATTAGGGCCACATAACCAGAAGAGATAAGCATCACTGTTTAGATTTCATTAGATGATTGATGATCCCTGCTGGTAAATTAGGTATTAGCTATTGTAAAAAGGGAGATTCAGGGGAAAACAAAAATATTAAGCACATAAACCCAGGCAGAATATAAATGAATCAATAAAAGAAACTGATCATTTGAGAAAAACATTGTGACAAGAAAAATTAAAAAGTGGTGAGAAAACCAAGGTGGTGGTGTGTCTGCAATTTCAAATATATGCATATAGAGCCACTTGAAAGGATTTTTTTGTGATTTAAGTGATGGTTGTGGAATGGGTCACTCTTTATCCAACAACTTACACTATCGTCATATCACTGTCATAAAAATGGTCAAAATGGGTACCCGTATCAGATTTTATCAGGAGGGGAAATTAGGACTGGTATTGTCGGGCGAACAGCATTAATATATTTTTTCAACAACCAACTCTGTGTTGCTCTTCTGGACTGTTTGGAGGATCTTCAGCTCTTCAATCTTACAAGTTACCTCTGCTCATACTCCTCCAATCTTCCCACACTGACATGATCTATCCCTCTACACTCCAAGCTGCTCTTTACTGATCTTACCTGGCATCCCAGACTTGGAACAAAGTAAATATCTGATATCAAACTTATTCATGGAGTCATTCCATTAGAGTCAGTGGACCTATTTCTGGACACATATATAATTTTTGTCATTCTAATCGTTACAACTGTTTATTTGCAATTGGGATTTTAAATCAAATTTCCTGCCAATTGCAATAACAAATAAAGAAAATGTATTTACAACACAAGGTCGTATAACAAAATGAAATGTTGCAGTTTCTTCATGCTATACATACAGAAAAAGATCATTAAAATAAATAATAATAATATATACAGTTATTTATATACATACAGCAGTAACAAGATAGTGATGATAATATGGTTTCATACAGATGAGTCCACCTCCTGTCATCCTGTACACTTGGCTCGGAACAAGGTGTGTCAATAAGTGCTTGTAGTAGGTAGGAGTAGGTCTCTGTAAAGATGTGGGCATAACAGTCTCTGATTTCCCGTTGTTTGGCCAGCCTGATTTGGTCCAGACCATACATCAGCCAGAAACAGCCTCCAGGCCGGGCCAGCATGGATCTTACGCGGCTCTCCTTCCTCTCCTCCTGGGGCAACAGCACCCGCTGTGGTGGGCTTGCCCCATGCAGTTGCTCTGGCTGGGTAGATTGGTTTAGATTAGATTTGGGTTTTTTTCAGCAAGCCGAGAAAATACAGATTAAAACAAACACGTAGCAAGTTTAACCAATCACTTCTGTCCTTAATTCTTTTCTTTGTTGCCGTCCTAAATATTAATTTCATGGAAATTTGTTAACATTGTCTTTGACAATAACAAAGTTTACATTCAGCTCTTTGTGTGATCCAAGAATGAACACTTATTGAACTATTGCACTCACTCTTAGACTGAATAAGAGCATTAGTACCTATTAAAAAACAATTAGGGTGTGTAAATATGCATATAAAATGTAAATCCTTCCCAAACAACAAATGCGAGATGATTCCAAGCTATTCCCCTATGAAGAGCTAACCGGCCTCGAGAGAAGGGAGGGGTTTTGTCAGTATGGCTGAACTCGTACTGACCTGATGCCTTCAGGTGAGCTGTTTGACTTTGCCAGCTGCCAGATCGTTCCCTGTGGGCCCCAATAAATATTCTGAGGTGTTTCACGTTGCCTGGCGGGAAAGCTGCCTTTCTTCCCACTGACTCTGGGCTTTGTAGTTAACCCTAACAGCCTGCAGAGGTACCAGACAATGTGACTCATACAATGTAGCCTCTTTTCTCCCCTTTCAATCAATTTTTCATACAGTGGGGGTTTTATTTTAGGAGTTTATCAAGGCACCTGCATACTCTCTACTGACTATGGTCCAGCATCAGCACCCTTTGGTTTTCCATTTGTGTATGAAACAAGTGTGGTCTGTTAGTGTAGGAGAACAGCATGCAGAGAGCAGCATGTAACCCTGCCAACACCTTCTAAAAATGAATCAGTATCAAATTGTGTTTGGATGCCAGAGTGGCATGCTTCTATTATACCAAAGCAAAATGCAGCAAACAATAATCGAAACTGGCAACTGCAGGGGATAAGCAGGGGAAAACACATCTCAAAGGGATACCTTGACATTTTAAGTTGGTTCAGTTTTCGTCTGAGCAAGAACACAATCAAATGTGTTATGCTATCCACTGCTCCTCAAAGGGTATGATAAGTTTATGTTATTTTGGTTTATCAGATGTATCAATCATTTAAGGGTGAATGTGTTTGCATGCCAAGAATCACATATGGTAATAAAATTCAATATGAAAATATTATCCCAGACTTTGACTATATGCTTAAAAATTGCAGCCATTTAACCTCTACCCACTTGGTTAGTATTACAAAATTGGAAACCCTTTCACATATAAAAAAAACATCTGTATTAAGAATTAAGAATTTTTACTTTAAAGGTAACCTAAGCAATTCTAGGTAATGCAATTACATTTAAATTCACATACATTTGGTGGTTGTACACATCACTGGCTGTACATGGGACAAAGTGGATGGGACTGAGCCACACAACGCTAACTTGTTGTCCAAACAGTTCAGCCAAGATTTGAGTGTCAAATAACAATATACTTGCCCACAGACATTCAGCTTACTTTCTAGTTTGCCAAGATATGCTGTTGTTGTTGTTGTTATCTGTATGTTACCTATAGTAGAAGGACAGTTTTGAGTATCGCTGTCAGGAGCTGCTGTGCTGCCTCTAAGAACTCTCTCTGCATGTTAGCTGTGCACCAGCAACTTTCACGACAGTTTCCAAACCCAAAATGTTCTGTCGATGTTTGCACCACATCATGGTATTTGTTAGGGTATTGGATTTCTTCAGAAATGCTTACCCTACCTCTAAGTGGCTTTTTTACCTGATAGAATTTTTAGGTGACACTAATCCACAATAATGTATAGTGAGCCAGGGGGCATGGGGTTGCATTGTCTCCCTGTCAAACACATCACATGTGGGATTGGAGAGAAAGCAGGCAGGGGATCATCAATCTTGCTCAAGTGCACTTTAAGAACACACTTATATAGAAATACTGGATGCCACCACCATCTCTCTTGATCCTCTTTTTACTTTTCATATTTTACGGACCCTGTTGTATCGCACATCCTTTCAAAGCACCTGTTTTATTGACTCAGCCGTGTGAGATGAGCTCCTCAGGATTATTTTGCCTCCTTATGTTTCGGTAACATTAAAAGTCACACCTGTTGCCTTCATGTTGTAAATTTTGTTGCCTGTCCACCATTTCTGGATTAACATTCTAGTCTGCTAATGGTTGCATGGATCAACCTGGTGGTAACATATACATATACTATATATATATATATATATATATATATATATATAACACACTCACTGTTACACCTAACCAGCTACCCAAATCCAGAAAAGCTTCCCTAAGCGGTAATTATTTGCTTGCCAGTAGCTATTTGCAGTAGACAGCTGTAGTAGAGGTAACTTTTAATTTAATACTTGATGTAAATGCTTCACACAATGTGATTTTTCAGAGCCAGTTCCAACACAGTCCAAACACGAAGCCAACACGCTGATTGATTCTACGGAAACCCCCGTTTGAAGGCTGGCTTCTCTTTCAAAGACATAAGTAATTTGGAGATTAGGCTGTTAGTAAGTCCAACTAAAACTAAGATTCATTCATGTCTGCCTCAGGTGGTTGGTTTTTTCCGTCCTTCATGCCAGCTCTTATACTGAAAGATAGTCAGCTATTGCTCTCTCAGAAATAGTGCTTAATTTCAAAATGCCTGCAAATTACCACTGTTAGTGTTCGTCTCTCTTTGTCCACTCTCCACTCTGCCGCCCCACATACCTTCTTCTTTTACACACTTCTTAATTTTTCAGTTTCCTTCATTTGGGTTACAAATGTTGTTTGATCTATTGCAGTTTAGCTTTCAATTGACTTATCTAACTTGTTCTGCCTTACAGTCTTCGTTTCTCAATTTCACTGCTTTTGTTCTGTATTTTCAGTCTTTCAACATATTTGTGTCCTTTCTTCACCAGGATCCCCACTGCTAGTGTATATATAGCATGAGTGTGTGGAAATATGTGTTTATATACGCAGAGAGTGAGAGTCAACTGTGAAGATGTTTCTTTCTTCTTATAAGAAAATATTTTCTTTCTGCTATGTTTGCTCGAAGCTGGTGTTGACCAAGTCAACCTAATGCTCAAATGCTCACTAATCCAAAAACCCTTCTTCGGTGCCTCTCTCTTTCTCTCTTGCTTGCACGTGTGCCTGCACAAGCGCACACTCAAACACACACATCACACACTCACTTTTCTGAAACCCCACACCTGGCCCCTGCGTCTGCCTCGTTACTGCCTCCTCAATAATTCACTGCTCCCAAGACTTTGGAAACATTTTTTATTCATGCACTAGAGGAACGTTCAACTCCTGATATAAGCACGCACAACACAACACACACACACACACACACACACACACACACACACACACACACACACACACAGACAACTGATCTTGCATTTAAATAAGTAACATAATTTTTTCCCCCTTGTTTCCCCTTGTTATCTCAGCAGTTTGACGCCACCATTGATTGATAAATCAACTGATGATTAAATATGTTGTTGGTATTCCCTTCTTGACAATGTTGCTTCATGCGCAAAGTTGTTGAGGTTACACCCGAGTGATCAAAGTCAGATTTTGAAGATCCCTCTAAGTTGCTGACTCTCTTTCTACGTACAGAATGATTACATTGCAAAGGCTTTGCTTTAGTTTGTGGTGTTTCTAGAACTTGTTGCTGTTCTGACAAAGGTTTAAGAGGCCACAAGCTTTTACAGCTTTTCTGAGATGGTTGTGCTCTTGCCTTTGGACTCAGGGCTAGTAAACGCTTTCTCTGGTCAAAGTTTTCTTATAACTCCAGGCTTGTGGACCCTAACCTTGCAGGATAAGTGATGCAATGACAAAGTTTCTCCCTTGTAAGACTTGTATATTCATCTGTTTGTCTTTGTTGCTTTTATATTGTTTGGCTACAGTGCAGTGATATGAAAATGGATAATCATCTATTCAGTATATTATTTGCAAGGTGTTTTAGCTGATTGTAATCCCACCTATACAGCATAAGTTATAACTTCACAGAGAGAATTCTGGGTACTTTCATCGGGGTGCAGGTGTGATTTCATAATAAGGCCAATTCACTATCGATTCCATTGATACTACTAGTTATCTACCTGTTGTAATGCTGTTAATAATGCGGTAGCCCATCCAAAAAAGGATATTTACTGATGTGAATTCACACATGTGGCGGTGGCTAATTGTACTGTGGTAGAAGAAATACTTATTTTTGCCCAATTTGAATTCCCCTCTGAGGAAAGAGGTTGAAAAGGAATAACCTAAGTGCCCCTTGAACAAGCTGAATCAAGTTCAAGTAGAATCAACCCCTGCTTGTGTTCAAGTGGGTTGTGGGAATCAATAAGCAAATACTGATTAGTGAGAGTGGACGATACAGAGGCTGACACAGGGACATCCACACACTTGCAGGTGCATATTTATACAGATAAGGTTCACACATTTGCACACATGAATGCACACTGATGCTATGTGTGTTGACGCACACGCAGAAAGATGGGCACTCCCTTGTGGTTTCATGATCAGGGACAGGTGAAGTTGCAGACACACATTCTGGTGGCATTTTTGCAATTAAAGTGGGCCCTGTGGCTATCTTTCCGCTGACTGCACAAGCCAAATATCAGGGCATGGTGCGGTGCTGCTTTGCTCCCCTAGTGGAACTAATTAGATGTTCCCAAAGGACAGCCCTGTCATCACATTGTTCTGCCCACAATACAGCCTCAGTGGCCCTGCGAGGGAAGCAGTGGGCCAAAATAACCCAGCAAATAACTTAATTATACGAAGGGCCTCATTTCAAACCATCCCCACTTTAAAAGAAGCTGAGACTCAACAGTCGATAATTCAAAACCAGACTTTATACTAAATATACTAAAGATACCTTTTTTATTTAAGTTGATAAAACATTTTCTTCTTCCCCATTTATCTTACTTATTGGAACAGCCAACAAGAAAAGTTGTCCACAGAAGCAGAAAATCAGAGTACGTGTTTAATTCCATTGAAATTACCAACACAGCGGTCTCCTAGCATGGTTGCTTGGGTGTTCAAGCATGCTTCTGCAAAACCTATAATGTTCTATAGCTATTGTGTGAACACCACGACAATGCTTTTGATCATTGAATTCAAACTTATTCCCTCCCACATTCAATAGAAAGCACATTCCTGTGTAGCCCCTCTCCGTACAGTATTATTGCATAGTGAGTTTCTCTCCCCGATCTCTCTGAAAAGCTGAAACATGATACTGGAGTTTTCTGCTCATATTATTTTATAAGCTCAATGTGTTCTGTTGCTTTACCTGCTAATGAGATTTGGAAAAACCACATTGTCATCACCGCATCTACAGCTGCATTGATTCTTTTTGTCAGCATGCCTGTATCAAATATCATGAACTGTAATTGTTGAAGGTGAACAAAATAATTGTTGTGTTAAAATGCTGTGCAGGTTTTATTTGCATGTCATTTAATTTCATCCACTATTGAAAATTAATTGAATCCTGTCTTTTGTACTGTAAACGTCATGGCATGAGAAGGTAGAATGAAAAAAACTGCAGTAAGACCTTTGGGGCAGTTTCTTTATGACATAAAAAAGACTGACTTAGGTTTGTACACTTCCACTCAAAATTGTTTCTAAGATCGCTGAGAGATGCACATTGACGAAGCAAACAGAGAGAAGACACAAGACACGCACCCTGCATTTACAAATACAGATTAAATGCAGTAAATGTTGCTCTTCATACAACTCTGTTGTGTCCTGTACTTTAGATTAGATTTAGTTTAGATTTTATTTCAAAATTATCTATTAGCTAAACTATTCTATGAATGCTAATGAGGTACTAATCTATTATTAATATATTAAGAACTGATAAACCATGATATGATAGATAATGAACTATTCATTATTTCCACATGAACTCATTAATTCATCATGAACTCTATGTTTACGAAGGTCTTATAAGCAGTTCATTATTCTAAGTGTTTCCCATTAGCCCAGTATAATTGGATGCTCCTCAACAAAATTCATGCAGTGACTCTTATGTTGGCTGAAACAAAGAAGAATTGCAAAGTGAGAGTGCACACAATGGAGCTATTATTCCCAGAGAGAATGTTATTTGTAGAGCGAGGAGAGGAATTTGTGCTCTAAGTGATGTATAGGCTCCAACCTATTGTTAAGAGTCATTTCCTCAATATATTTCCACAAAACAACCTTGTGCTTCATCACCTCATTAACAATACTATGCAATTTCGAAGCTATGGCTTGAAACGACAAAGAGCCAGTGAGATGAATGGGATGCTGAGAGACACTGGCCACATGTTCCAGCTGTGAGTGCAGCTGATGTTTTAATGAAAGTGAATGTGCCAGGCCGACTGTTCTTTAGAGCCACCACAAACCTTGGCCATAATAGCCAGCAACCACAGGGGATCTGAACATCCACAAATGAATCAGCAGGCTGAAAGGAGAGGACATGTGGGCAATCACCTCAGCATGCCTGTCATTCTGATCACATATACATCAACAGGGGACCGCCTGGGATCAAACCGGCTTAGTAAGGGTCATTGCAGTGACAAACAGGAACATTAAAGGGCAAATAATATCACCAAATGGCATACTAAGCACTACTCTGAGGCTAAAAAAATGGCAATACTAGCAGAGTTAGGAATTCAAATCCCCATGTCGTGCAATTGGTAGACCATTAAACAATTGAAGAGTTGAGGGTTCCCTCAGGGGTGACCTGGATATTGCTCAGTACTTAGGACAGGCTGGTGTATGAAGGCCAGTTTGGATTTAAGTGAATTTGGCATAACTAGGGACCAATCCAAAAGACAGAAACTGATAATGGTAAGGCGACAGGGGGAAGAGAGTCCTACTGTAACAACTGCCTGAATGTCTTGAGTGGCAGAATATCAAAGCAAAATGAGGAAAAATGCAATACAGTAATGTTAAAATAATTTAAAGAATGTGGCCCAAAAACCAACTAGTTTCAGATGGTTTGAATACTGTGACCAATTCAGTGTCAAGTTTGACATACCAAGTCAGTAATGGTATGTAGTGCTTGAATTCAAACAGCCTCCTACACCGACAATACCTCATTTTGGCTAGTCACCTTCCTCAGCCCCCTCAGGGCTTCCATACATTGCCAAGCAAACCACACACTTCCATAATCACAATGGAAGTAATTACAACCTTAATCCATTGTTGACAAATTGACTGTATACACTGTTTGATTTGCTGTGAAATAGTTTAGCTTACATTTAACCATGTGGGTGGTGACTACGGTTTTCCCTTTGGGGCTATGACTGACTGACAGTGCCCGGCATTATTGCCACGTGACCCGTATAATGAAAACTCAAATTTGGCTCAGCTTGGCAGAGCAGTGCTGCTGTTCAGTGATCCATTCAGGTTCTGAAAACTAGTATACTCGATGCTCATCTCATTACAGCCAGTGGATTCTTGGCCTGCAGTGCAAACTGGCTGAGTGCATCAGATGTAATTCACTTCAGCACTTATATGGCTTGGTCATTTATTAACAGTTTAAAAATTCACTTCCTGATTGAAACATTGCCTAAATGAGCAAAGACTCAGAATTACTATTGTGCCACTCCACTTAATATTAATATGAACTCATGCTGATCCATATGGGCGGTTTAGATAGTATGATTTAGTGAAAGTATATTCTGGAAAAATGTTTGGCATCCGTTCTAGTGTGCATTAAGTATCATTAATCTTGAATAGTTGCTGTTATGTTTGTTGCTTAATAATATTTTCTTTCAAATTAACTGTACCAGGGTTGTTGTAGAGTGGTGGACAAGCAGTAAACCAGAGGTTAGAGTTGATATAGTGTTGGGAATGGTAACGCTTTTATTAACCACTTAATTGCTACCGATGTGTCCCCTGCCTTTTTTCTCTCCTAAAGGTTCCTGATTTGAAGGAGCTCGCCAGCTAAATTTGCAGTACCTGTATCCGGTGTCATTCACCCCAACAAAGAGACTGAGATCAATGGAATCGCCACAACTGGTGGATTTGCTCAAGAGAGAAAAGTAATTCTCTGTGGCATTTGTGTGAGTTCAATTTTGGTGAACTTTGACACAAATTCTCATTATTAACCAATTTCAAACAATCAGGACAGTGATTGATCTTTGAGGGAATGCAGAGGACTGAAGAAGACATTTTAGCGAGCATCCAGACCAAAAACAGCCCTTCTTAATACAACATATGGGGCTGTGTTCTTGGGGGCATGCTGCTACTGGTATCATCTGATCCAGTAAGGTAACTCTTTTATTTTATGCCATGGCAATCACAAGCTAAACTAAATACTCTTTCAACACATCAATCTACCATGTGTACTTGCATGCATTTCATTGGCCACCACAGCAAATGACGTTGCGCTGCAGTCCAGCACAAGTTAAGAGGTTAAACTTTTTTTTGCCAGACAATCCTGCCTTATTTTTTTGCCACATGCCATCTGTGTTGGCAGCCTTGCTGTGACGCTGGACTTTTTCTCACACAGGAATAACGTTGGCCTGAATGTGGCTTTAGACCAGCAAACAGTCACTATGTCACAAATTTCCATCATCACCTATTTTTCTAGGACGTGTTAATACATTTCACCGTGCCACTCTCTGGTCTGAGTGGGCACTAAGGCTTTTTGCAGTGGTACAAAAATGTCACACCACTTCTGAAGAAGTTTTTCAGACAAGTATAAACACAGGCTATTTTACTTGTTTGACATGAATTTAAAGGACTGTCCTCATTTGTTCATTACATTATTCATTTATATATGATGAACTTGTCTTAAGGGGCTTGTTAGAGAAACCTGTGTCAATTAAAATAATCCACAGTCACAGAAAAAAAAAAAGTAACACAGTATGCAATTACATAAATCCCAGAGAATGACCACAGGGAAAAAGATGCATTGTTCCTCATCTCACGGCTTCTGCCATATGTGAAATGAAAAAATGTATTTCCTTAATATTACAGACACAATTACAAAGGAATTAATTCACCAATATGACACCACACTTAATTACAACATGGTTAACTACTCAGTGCAGATAAAGCTTATGTATAAGCTCATCCTTCCTGTGTAAACACCTAGCAAGGATGTTAATTTAACAGCCCCTCAAAAGTGGACATTTAAGCAATAATTCAGTGAGGTGTCTGTTGGAGGCATGTCCTTGATATATGAATGAGGCTGTTTATGGATGGAACATCGAGACACATTACCCAGTGAACCTCTTTCACAGCAGACATTTTGACTTGTCATGGCAGGAATAGCCCAGCTGTAATTAATAGCATTAATGATGATACAATTCCATCCATTTAAGTGCCCCAGTAAGTTACACAGTCAGCCAGCACACACAACTCCAGGGCCGTGGAACAAATGCAGCCAATATTAATAATATTATTTACACCTATGTTCGTCTTGTTTCCTGTCTGCTGTGAAAATGGGGAGTCTTTTACATAGAAATAAATCCACAGGCTGCTAGATAACCAAGAAAGTCAGTGAAGGTCTCATTCATCATTCATCATCATTTCAGTTAGCGTACAATTCATTCATATTAAACAATTGCAGTTTCACTTCAAAAAAGTAAAGAATTACCCTCTAGAATTTCAATTGTTTCAGAAAATTCTGGAAATAATTTGATTTGAATTTTGGAATAGCATTTTTTTGTCCAATCACAAAACCAGCATCCAAACAAGTCAGGAGAAAAAGTGAAAGTGGTAAAACATATTCCATGATAGGTTAATTGAACCAAAGGTTTCTTAAGGTTTGGTTGGTTGTGTTGAACTGTCCTGAGAGTCACTGTGAAAAAACAATTGCACCATGAGTAGAGTATATAATATCATATATAATAAGTATAATATGATTTATTAGATTTTTTTTTTTTTTGCATCTTTTCTTTTGCTGTCATTACATGGGACCTAATTACAATACATAACATGAAAAGTACAGTAATCTGTCCTGAATAGTGGTCCATGATGTTTCTGATTTGATGATACACAAATGGACAGGTGCTTGTATCCAACATGCAAATTAAGGGAATGCAAGAGTATTCTACCACGCACAGCTAGAATGTGCTACACTACCCTGCAGACAAATGGGTGCATTGGTGCTGAAGTGACAGCAATTGTGTGCGCGCGTGTGTGTGTGTGTGTGTGTGTGTGTGTGTGTGTGTGTGTGTGTGTGTGTGTGTGTGTGTGTGCAAAATGCAGCACGTTAACAGGATCATTTTGTGCAGATATTGTATGCTTATGTGTGAATATGTACTCACCAGTTTTCAAGTAAATATATTTCTCATGCTGGTATTTAAAAAAAGAACTGTCACATCACACATCTATACATGGGTGAATGTGTGCATGTTTTTGTGTGTTCTCCCCCTCAGCCGGCTGTTAGGGAGGTTGATAGCACCATGTAGGACAGCCCAGAAGAGGCCCTAGTTGCAACAGAAGGTACGTTGGTTGTCGTGTGTTGCACTGTTCATCAGCTGCAGCAAGCTGCTACCGCCTGTTGAACCTGCGTTCACTGGACAGTCAACACAGAGCCTGCAGCTCGAGGAGAAGAAAGACAGAGATCTGTCAATACAAGGATAGAGAAAGGGGTACATAGGTTTGAAAGGGCGGGAGAAAAATCTACAGGGAAAGAGATAAGAGAAAAAATGAATTTTAAGTCCCAATCAGTAATTTCTGAGCATGTTAATTAGGAGTATTTTACTGGCACAGCTTCTTTTTTCTTCTTTGCTTGTATTTAACGGCTAAGCAGAAAGAACAACAGACACTTTTAAAAAAGGTAGATAGATATTGACTATTAATAAGCAAGTGACAACTCTTAACTTGGAAAATACATTGTACTGCATATCTGGTATGTATGACAGTGTGATCCCAGCTGCTACAGTATCAGTTACTTGTTAAATATGGCTTACTAAATATGGCCATATGTAGACATGAATATGTATGAGAATGACAAGTAGCTGTACTGTATGTATGCAGCAATGTCAAGGGAAAGCATGGGGATGTACTGAGGGGAGAGAGAAGGGAGGAATACAAGAGTGAAAGATACAAGCATGACTACTGTAAGAAAAGAAAACAGATGGGACAGAAGACAGAGGGAGGGAAATGCACGGTGCCAATTTGCATGATACTCTTCATCTTATTGGTTCCTGCCCCACTGCTAAAGGAACTTAACTGTCCGTTGAAGCAAACTTTACCTGAGATTAAAACTACACAATTTAACGAGAATATTTTGAGGCATATTAAGCATATCATAGGGAGCATGAGGAGTAAGGTAAACCTCTAGAAAACTATTCGATTATAATTTAGATATGTTTAAGAATCTTGCATCTAAAACCAGTACCAATACACAAAAAAAGGATTCATAGAAAACAAAAGACACAGCTCACTTTTAAGTAAAATATTAATTATATATAGTGTATAAGTGAAGATTTACTTCCTATTTAGCAAACCCTTTGATGCATATATATATATTTACCTTTCGCAAAAGTAGGGCAAGAGTTCTTATATGCTAAGTATTGAGTTCTTCCGCTTGACAGTATGATTTATTTAGCTTGAAGCATAAAACACAAAACCACCTGTGCAGGAGTGGATTTCTTTTAAGCTTCTATGAAATGTTTAAGTCAATGTGTTTTTATCCACTGGAGCTGCGAAATATACATGTATTTAAATGGATATTGTGTTTGTCACTTATTTTGTCTTCATGCAAATCAAGTGAAAGTTACAGCAACTTTGAAGCAGAAGGAAAGAGAGCTGCATGTGGGAGGAGAGACAGAGAGGTTGAGTTCACTGCAAAAAAGAGAAAGAGAGAAAGTATCATGCCTGTATGTTGACAGATCTAATTCAATTAACCAGCAGGAGTTCTGACCGAGAGGCAGGCATTGTCACCCCACGCTTCATGTTTGGATGCCTAGTTATTTAATACTCAGCTAAGACTGTAACAGCCCACTGGATTGTGGAGGGCAGGAATCTGGAGCTCAGTCTTAATGAGTTGGAACTATAATTGGAAAATAAATAAGAACAAAGTATATTAGGAGTGATTACTGACCTGAAGGAAATTGATCATCAGTCTTTTTATAAACTAACACTACACAATTTAGAAAATCTCATGTAAACTGTGTGCCTAATATGACATTTAATTAAAAGATTACATTTTCATTCACTGTCACTGTCATATGCCAGCCCGTTAAAACCTCACCGTATAATGCAGATTTGAAAAAATGAACTGAAAACTCACAAGCTTTTCTTTTTTTTAAATCATGTATGTGTGTGTGTCTGACCACATTTTGAGACTAGGAGTCTGGATTTTTGTCCCTAAAGTATCGCATAGGCCTGAACTTTCAGCCAAACATGGCCTGATCTCTATTACAGCTACCAAAATTGTTCAGCCCAAAGCTCAGACTTTCTCCTTTCTTTCTCTCAAATCTTTTTTTTTTTCTTTTGCTTTTGTGTACATCAGAAAATAACAGACACACAATCAGGCAGACATTCCCCGCTGCAGCTGATTGTTACTGGCTTGTGCTTTTGGCCACTGTGTTCTAAAGTCTGAAAACCATGCCATGTTTTTAGCAGTGTTATTGATGAAGAGTGTGTCTCTGGTCTAGGGATTTTAACTGGTGGCCTCTTGATAACGCAAAAGTTCCTTAAGGCCTCCATTATCATGGCCGGCTCATAAAGATTCAAAGTTATATTCTCAATACTCATACATTAAACAACACAGAATTCATAACAGCTCATGTTTGCAATTCAAATTTTTAGCCATCAACCTGGCTAAGAAAATCCTACTTAAAGGTGCAGTCAGCGATTATAATCACTTACACTTTTTGTCAGATTCAGCAAATATTACCTCACGGTCAGCCAGTTGCCCGTTCTGCTTGTGCACTGAAAAAAAATCTGGTGTTTATACACCCTGCTTCTGTAAATGGGCACAGGATAGGAGGAAAGGGGAGGGGGACACATGCACATGTTTCACAAATTGTGTTATATTACTACCAATTGTCACACAATTCACATGGATATACAGTAATCAGTAATTACCAAAAATAGCAAAAAGAATGACCTTGTTCCATATTTGAATACTGTAAAATATCAAGCTGTGGAATGCAAGTCGTGTTGTTATTGACTTTTATTTCTTTCCCACCATCCATTTCAACAACCCCCATAGATTAAGTGTGAAGCTGTTGCTGCTATAACTGCTGCAGGTTATATGAGTCAAGGTCCTCACAAAAAATATTTACTGAGCAGAAAAAACACTATTAATATCAGCTTAGTATCAGGTAGACTGGGTGTGTGTGTGTGTGTGTGTGTGTGTGTGTGTGTGTGTGTGTGTGTGTGTGTGTGTGTGTATTTGGTCAATGTACAGTGTACAGTTTGTCCGTGAATAAAGGAGCAGCATCTTAAGACCAGACAAATTCATGGCTCACTTTTTCCTTTGCTCCGTTCAGTTCATTGTCACTCTCTGCCACTCTCTCTCGCTCAACCACACACTCACTACGCACACGTGTTTTTACTCATACGTCGATTTGGTTCGGTTACTACCTCCACTGCTGGAACAACAATTCTCCCCCATTCCGTGTTTGTACGTTTTATACAGAACGGTGAGGCTGAATAGCGGTGCCACAATCCAGCCTTGAACAGTATTTGTAAAAGTGGCTACAGTTAGCAACTAGCTGATGAAAATATTGGAAGGTAGAGAGCCAAATATTTCCCTTAAGAGTTGGTAGATACCAAAAAAATGTATTAAAAGAGGAATTTACTAAAAGAGGGTCAATGTTGGATATTTTTGCCAAGTGGCCAGAAACACTCCAAATGAATAATAAGTGAACTGTAAGTGAATCTGTAACTGCTAGATGTGTAATTAAGCCGTTTTGACATATCAACTTAAAAGATGATGATATGTCAATGTTGTATTCACATCACTGCTTTCTAGTGGCCAAAAACGTTATTCTCCAGGTTTCTTAGTGTGCTCCTGCTTTGTTGTTTCTCCAGGGAAATGTACATTTTTCCAACAACCAATTATTATGAAAAGAGGGCAGACCATTTCAAAATGTACAAACAAATTTGACATCAGACCATAAATGAAAATATGTGTGTAAGGTCATTTTACTCATTTCACACTTGGGTCAAATAATGGCAATTTACTTGTAGAGTTTTGTGTTTCTTTGTGGGTGTTCTGCTGTACTGAGCCTAGCAGCTTCTTGATTATGACAAGGAGTTTCCCATGTTCAGTTGAGTATTGAACTGTGTGCCTGTGTATTCCACTCTGACCTTTTCAAGCTGCTTTTATTATTGACTGCTTTGGTGTGTTCAATAGATGTCCAGCAGGTTTCTCTCCATGATTCCAACTTTGTTGAGGACGGTGGATGTGTGATGAGCTATGCAGAGTTACTCTGTCCCAACCTTCTGCTACTCTGTCAGTACAGTTCAATAGTTCAGTGTTTGGACATGTTTTTTTCCCTGGACCTGAGCGTGTCTGGTCTATTATGGTTGAGTAGTGCTACAGAGTTCATACTGTAGTTTCAGCATTCAGTCACCCTCCACTCTCATGCAGTATATTGTTGTTGAAAGTCAACCATTTCTAGTTCAATTTTGGCCTACTGATGTGCGTTTATATGTTTTCCATCAGTCTGTGGTTACATTGAAATGTGTGTGTAAGACCGTGCTCGTAATGTAAGTGGTTACACAGGGACTGAAAATGGCACAAACTAATTTTGTAGGTATAAAAGCACATGCACACATACACCTACACGAATAATCTGACCTGAGCCACACATTTATTAAGTATTATTACTTACTTACTATTCAGGTTTTAAAAAATTACAAAAGAGAACCAAATGGGACATCTCTTCACAAAAATTCTATGTTAGCATGCAAAACCTCTGAACAAGGTCTGCCTTTGAGCCTGTGCTGCTCTTTTTTTGTGGATCCAGCCAGCAGTTCATTTGGTAAGCTCGTAAACCCCAAATGAGACACATTATTTGGGTTTCAGGTACTCTTAGTCAGCAGGAAATGTTCCTTCCCTGACTACCTGACAGGCTATGTGTGTGTAGGTGAAAAATCTAGTGATGGAGCCATGTGGATTACAGGACTTTTTTTTTTCCCTCTGAACCTTGATTTGTCCCTGCATTTTGCTGAGCTTGCATTATGTTTTTCACCACCGCACTGCTTCATACACATACATTTTATACTGTTAAACTATATTTTTCTACTGTTGGCAATTACAGCTCCCTTAGAGTAGTCAGGGGTGCAATGCCTTGTTCAAAGACCCTTTCATCCATGTTACCCGCACAGATTTGGCGAGATTACCCTAGACAGAAAAGACTCTCAAATTGGCTCCCTTACAATGAAAACCTAGCTTCTATGGTTTAAACTTGAGTTGCAGGTTTGCAGGCCAGCAGAAGTTTAGACACACTCAAAAAGTCATAGAGTGCTAGATGCACCATGGAGCTAGTGTTTGCTCCATGGTTTGTTGGTGCCATGTAAAAGGGCACAGTGTATATTTTAATTGAGTGCATGCACAAATTACAAAGGATGTCATTTTGGTTGGGCATCATACTCCAAGCCTCCGGGGTTGCTTCGCTGCGGTTGCCTTCCACTAGTTTATTTAGATGTCCTCCAACATACATGATATTTCCGTAGAGTTACACAGCAATGTACAGAAGTACTAAGACTCACATTTTCAGGAATCTTTACAGTTAGAAGTAAAATGGTGCAACCTGAGATCAAACCCCTTAGTGAAATACAGGAACATGCTTCTTGTAGGTGTGGGTATGGCTATTCATGCTTGAGTGAGAATTGATAGTCTTGTCAGCAGTATTTTAAAGGACAGCACAGTCGAGATAAAAGATAATGCAAATATGATGAAAGAATAAAAAAGGCTTTGTGAATCTGCTCATCAGTACTGTTGGCAGAGAGAATAATTTGTAGTTATTACACACTCTCTCCCATCATCGCCACTGAAGTTTGGCTTGAAAATGTCAAGAGTGGCCTTGTCCAATTAAAGAGGAGTCTTCTATGTTCTCTGTTAATTCTCATTTCAGGCATTGGCTGTCTGAATAGGCTGACAAATTACATTTTGTCCTCTCTGATTCATTCTATTCCTCTTTTCTTTAGCTGCTCTCACTAACTCTCACACTGCCACCCTCCCCGTCTCTGTCCCTCTCTCCTTGTCTCTCATTATTTCAAATGAAATGAGGAATGTGCATTGAATATTTGAATAAATTAAAGGGCTTATTTAAAAAAAAAAAAACATCTCTTACCTGATTAGCTAGATCATTAGGGGATCTAAAGGGGTTTTAGGCTGCATGGCTTGATCCGAGCAGGTCTGCGACCACTCTTTGAAGGTCAGCATGCAGAAAGGAAGCAGCGTGTCATCAGTTCATGTCTTCAGCAATTCACAGTCTATCTGTCTACCTATCTATCTATCGGATACTGTAATGCTCTTTGTACACTTACCTACTTCATACTACTGTATGAAATACTATTCTTCTCTACTTCTTTTAAAGTACATGCTTGTAAAGTATGCATGTATGTATGGATCACCCACAGTCCCTCACAGATCGTTTCAAACTCTTTCTTTAGTTGGCTATTGTTATGCAATTACTATGCAACAGGTAAATTTAGATGTCTGTTGACTAAAGGTAAGCTTTAACACCTTGTAGACACTTTTCAATGAATATTTATGCAGTGTAGCTTGCCTGCACATGTACTGTGCAACACAGAAGGTTGTTTTGCATCGGAGAATATGAATAATGCCAGAAGTGAAAGCTGACCTCTTGTACAAAGATCATATATCAAGTTCACCTGCTACCATTCAAGGTGACATAACATATGCTTTGTTATAAATCTTTTTTTTTTTTTTTATACAGGGCTGCACAGTGCAGTACAGGGAGCAGACATTTTCATCTAACATGGTTATAATAACAGTGTTATAACATTTTATTTTCAATGTGACTATAATTTTATTATTGATCAGCTTGGTAATGTATGTTACTGCACACCCTCCCAGAACCTGACAAAAAAGGTTGCACTGTATTATTATGTGTGAGATTACCAAACTTGCAATAGAGATATTCACTAAGTGTACCTTATATATGTAGTTCTAAATGGTAATTTATGCAGAAGCATAGGTTATAGCAAGTATGGCAGTTAAGCTGTTAGGCTTGATATACTATATGTGTTTGAGGTTAACAAATATACTGCAAATCTATAGAATACATTTCTTTTGGTCAAAATGGTACATATGGACTGTACTTATATAGCACCTTACTAGTCTTTCGACCACTCAATGCACTGTACACTACATGACACACATTCATATATGCACAACACTCCCTGTGGGCTTATAAATAAAAATGAATAAAAGTTCTCAAGTTCTGAAAAGTGGCTATGGTCAGCTTGAATTCATGTAATTTACAAGATCCTTTAATGATAAGTTTAAATGCTGCATATTACAGCAAATTATGACGTCCAGAGAAAGTATGCCTGCAGCATAATCCACTTTTCCACTGTTCATTCGCCTGTTCAGTATTCCAAACACTCGGAAATCTAGCTGATTACACCACTTCTGTCTGAATCCTTATGCACTACCTCATGTTGCTAGATCTTGCCTCCGATAAAATTAATAACTGCATTGGTTTTAGCCTGCAAAGTGTGAATGAGCTCACAAGCTCATCTGGAATTGTTCACAGAGCAGCTACCAGTGCGTGAGCTCCTGCAGATGTTCTAAAATATCACATAATTGGTTGCATTGCCTCATGGGAAAGCATATCCATTTCCTTTTCCGGTTGATGGCTTCTATTTACATTTCTGAAGCTGCAGCAAGTATATTACACATTTGTATGCAGTGATGTGTTCGAATGTTGTACATACACTGCCATTTGTACTCATTCACTCACCCCACAGTGATCTTCTTCCAACAGATTAACCTCCAGGGCTGTGCTATACCTAAGGAAAATTACGATATACCTCCATTTAAATTAAAGAATATAAATAATTCAAAAAATGAAGTGGTTGTTGCAACAACAGAAAAATGTTGATTAAAAAACATATGTGAATCAGATCACCATTCACCTCAAAACTTCTGACTCCATAAATTATTTTATATATCAAATAATTTACAAGAGCTATCATCATATTGCACAAAGTGCAGGCTCTCACTCTCTGATTCTCTCTCTGCTTGTCATTCCAAAAAATAAATAATTAGGAATGTCTCACTGCTTGCAGAACAGATAAGGTAACTGAACCTGCACTTTTCCACAAATTGGAATAGTACAGCACCAATTATAGTACGGTAGGAGTAATACACCTCCAACACAAATTAAACTTGCAATCTGTGTGATCCTTGGTTTGATTGATCTTTGGTGTTAAAGTGTCTTCCCAAGAGACCACCTGTCAATCAAACACAAACTCTACCATGGTAGCAATCAGTGCTTCTTCTGTTTGTGTTGTTGTCAGAAATGTAAAGTGCATCATGTCCTGTTGACCAGAGGAGAACTGTAATGCTTATAACCAAGCTTTTTATTACCACCAAAAAAGATAAATTAAAGAATAAGATACAAACACATTTATTACAAACCAAGGGAACCAAACCAAAGGTGTGAAAACAAACTGAGGAATGAAAAGGGAAAAGAAAATGAAAACAAACTGAGGAATGAAAAGGAAAAAGAAAAAGAAGCTGAAATGAGGTTTAGAAAAGAAATGAATTAGGAAAGTGTGAAAATTGCTATTGTGACATTTTATTCAAATTAGTGACAAATCCATCTACTTTGAGTTGGCAGGGCACCAGATGACTCATATTTTAAGTTAGCATAAATATGTAAATGCAGGTGCAAATTATGCAGTGGGGATGTGGAGGACTGTTTTCACATTGCCCTGTTGGATTCCCTTCCTGGAGAGATGCTAATGTGGGCTATGGCTCAGGTAAACAAAATAAACACCCTTTACTTCTTAAAAAACTGCCATACATTCTTTACAGTATGTGTAATGTGATTATTAAAATCATTCCAATCAACTTCCAAATATCAATAAATGTCTAGTCTTATTTATTTCATGTTCTTGTTTTTCAAAACTGCATTTTGCTTTTGAGTTACAGTATACAATGATTATATATAAATGAATCCAGAAGTGCAATTACAGAGATTACTTGGAGATTGGGTGCTTAAATTATCACTTCTTATGAATATAAAGTATGAGCAATAGGATTCAGAGGGGAAATCGATGGTAAATGACATGAGACATGGGGATATTAGACACATTAAAATCCTCAGTACTTCAAGTGCATGTACCATTGGGCAAATTCATACTAAGAAAACAAGGGTGACTCTAAAAATGTGGGTACTGTACGCTTAATCCTTTGAAGTGATGAGATTCATTAGAAAAGAGAACAGAGTATGAAGCAAATAAATTAAAAAAAGATATCCTCAAAATACAACATTTGTGGCTAGAATGCAATGAATGTTGACATGTCATAACATCCGTTGTGCTTATATAGGATGATTAAAAGGCAAAGGGCTGACTGGACTGATGCTCATCATTTAGTAATTCCTTCATACATTCTTATGGTTAACTACGCAATGCAGTCAGTTATGTTTAGCTACAGTTACAAAAGTTGAAAAAAAAAATGTTTACTTTACTTATCCTCCAACCAAATAATCTCAGCTGATGTTTTCCACAAATTGTCACTGCAAAGTCAGATTTCAGCACAGGATTATAGCACAGGGCAAGTGTACAGTATCGATTATCAAGGGTTATGCTCATAGGATGGACATATTGGAGGGATCTTGTAGCCAGAAAGAGAAAAATGGCACTTAAAAAAAACCTGCTTGCCCCAGGCATGGTTGGAGGTGTGCATATTCTTACTGCATCTTTTTCTATATAAATTCTAATTCCGGTGTGAAAAGTGGCACGTTTATGTGCAAAGTTAAAACATGATTTAACACATCTGCCAACTGGTGTGAAAGAAGAAAATGTAAACAAAAACTTTTCCATGATGGTTCAGGCCAAAGAAAACAAAATGAATGAATATTACAAATCAGTTATGATTAAATCAAGTAAGTATCACGAACATAGCTATGATTGGGTTGAATGTCAAAACTAGATATTCAGCAATACTTCTAACACTTACTGGCAGTTCCCAGTTGATGCTTGACATGTTTTTCAACAGGCGAGTAGAAAGCTGCACTTTCACATATCTATGGCTTAAATTCCAAACCAACAGTATAATCAGTTTTATTTCCGACTTGAAAAAAACCTTATGAACTGCGATTTTTCAAGTTTTCTCCAACGACTCCAACGCTGTGAAAATTGCACCTTGTGAAACATAAACACATTTTCTTTTAACACACTGTAAACAAAAACGTTTGTCACAGAAATCTATAAAAACTGAAATGTTGAAAATGCTCTGGGTATTTTATTCATTCAGGCTGTCAGAAAAACAACCACTGCAAATGGATATGATCAAGAAAGGCATCAAAATGCACATGAGGAATGTGGACCCCTGATTTCACAGCTATCTGTACGCTCCTGTAGAATGCTAGTAATTCAGAAAGCATTACTGTGCTATGTTGCTTGGTCAGTTAACCTAGATGCTTTTCAAATAGGCAACACATCCATAATTATTTCTGCTGTTGGGTTGTTATGATTTTAATGGGTCAGGTATGTGCGGAATACACAAACCATCATGGGTCAGAATAAGTAAACATGATAATTAAGCTGCTTTACATACTGTACTGTAGGTCTACCAGCTAATGTGCAATTAAATGCTCAAGAAAATTAATTAAGGCGATTGCTGGATGTTTCACTGGTTACCGATTAAAAATGCCTTCTGATATTTCTTAGTGTCTTTTCCCACTTTTCTGATATGTTCTTGCAATTTCAAAGACAATGCAAACTCTGCATCCTGAGGCACCAACTTCCTCGGACACACTGTTCCAAAGCAAAGGGGGCTCTGGCAGAGAATGAACTGCCACCTTCAGTTTAAAGGCTGCATGCTGGGACAGCTAGAAGGACACTGTTTGAGGATTCCAGGCTATGTCCAGGCTCACAGGGTGTCAAAGGGTCCAGGCGGTGTCTTTGTGCTAGGCCCCGTTCGGGGGTTTTAACACTAACAACTCTTAAAATCAATTCCTAGACTGATTGTTTTGGGATGCTATAATAGGGAAAATACCATCCTGTTTAAAAGTCAGGCTGCAGCAGTTTGTTCACACTGCAGATACTGGTTAGTTTATATAGGAAAAAAATAAGTTATGAAGGTTAGGATTCTCTGATGTAAAGTTATGGATTACTTTTTTCAGATCAGCTAAAAAAAGGAAAGGTCTAATTTTGGCACTGCTTTAAGCTGTAGGAAATAACTGAACCTGAAAGTCAAAACTAGACTCTGAGTCATGTACCACTGCCAGATTTCTAGCTGTATGGCTGTGTGCCTCACAAAAGTGAAGTTAAAAAATTGTCCTCCTCTGTATTTCTCTTTCAAATAAAGGGGTGCAGACTGGAACGTAGTGGAACTGCAGTTTCCTTTCAGCTATTTTCTGAACACTTTGGACTGCTAAATGGTTGGAGTCTGGATTCACACTGTAATACAAAAGCCGGGTCTTAAGTATAATGTTTTTTTTTTACTTAGTATAATGTAGAAGTAATGGCTACTTTACTTTATACTTCATACTATACATTTTATAAGAAACTACAATACATGCAGGGTTGCACTTCAATCAAATGGCAACTTTAAAATGCCACTGTCAATTAAACTTTACAACGAGAAAGCAGTGCTTTTACAAAGATTTAAAACATTTTTGTTTTTTGTTCCAGTGTTTCTGAAACCATCTTTCCACCATCTGCAATTCCTTCATATTTACGCAGCTGCCAATTGCTCATCTATTTTTTTTATTCCATTGCAATGATGGAGAGTAGTATACTGTAGATCAGTGGTTCCCAACATTTTTCCTTAAAGGACCCATTTTCTATCATTGTGTAAACTGACGACCCCTGACTAAGTGACATATTGGGCTTCATCTAGAGCTGTTTTTGAGCAGATTATTTCCTGTGAATATTGCAATTGGCTGACATGGGAGGGTCGTCAGCTGATTAAGCTTGCCTGGACAGACACGCTATAACAGCTGGCCCATGCATTTGCTGACTCTCTCTTCCTACAGCAAGCTTCCACGCTACATCTTTGTCTTTTGTCTTGTCCTACGATTAGTTTAATAAATTCAAGTCAACGCTTAAAAAAACAGTTTTTTCCTTTTTCAGTGTGAATGCATTTTATACTATGATTGTGTTGTTAGTACTGTAGGTAATAAAGCAGCTGGTCATTTTTATTATTTGTTGCAGACAGACTATGAATGAAATACAACCTGCAAAAAAAAAGGAAAAAGAACCAAATACACCAGAATATTTGAATATTAATGTTGTCATATATGATACACAGGTTCATATCCAATTACATACAGGTTTGGTTTTTTCCCACACTGATATCTTGAGTTTCAAATAAAAAAGTTAAAATGACTTAAGAGTCACAAAGAAGCAGTCTGCTGCATCTTAAACTATTTAAACAATAAAGTAGCTTAAACCCCTAACTTAACTGGGATTTAAGGTAGAGAACGTAAGTAAGTAAATGAGTGTCTGGTGAATAGAGGGAATAAAGCAATGGAAACACAAAACAGTTGTCTAGGCTTTGAAGAGGAGATCAGCAGTGAGGTTTGGCCTCACTGGCACACGCTCTCTAGCTGAAGTGTTGGGCTTTGCAAGACTCTAATTACCTAAGCTGCCAACACCAGGTGAAGTGCATTCCAACTAATGAGGCCTTAAACAAAGAGCATCCACAACATGGAGGAGAAAGTTGACACAAATCGGAATCAGAATCAGAATCAGAATCAGAAATACTTTAATAATCCCAGGGGGAAATTACTTTCGTTACAACTCCAAATCTACATACAACATATATACATACAACATATAATATTATTAAGAACATATATATATACACACAAGGTAAAATGTAAAATGTACAGTTTTGAAAATGTGCAAGAAAGAAGAAAGTGCAGACATGATTGTCCGTGTTTGAGGTCAGATTACAGAGAGGGGGTGTCTGACTCTCTGAGGGAGGTGTTATAGAGTTTGATGACCACAGGCAGGAATGATTTCCTGTGGTGCTCTTTGGTGCATCTGGGTGAGAGGCAGCCTTCTGCTGAAGGTGCTCCTCTGCTGAGCCAGTGTGTCGTAGAGAGGGTGTGCGACATTGTCCAAGATAGACTGAAGCCTGGACAGCATCCTCCTCTCTGCCACGGTCGCCAGAGTGTCCAGCTCCTCCTCCACGACATTACCGGCCCTCATGATCAGTTTGTTTAGTCTGTTGGTATCGCACTGGCCACAACACACTCATAAAACATCCTCAGCATAGTCCGGCAGATGTTAAAGGACCTCAGCCTCCTTAGGAAAAAGAGTCGGCTTTGGCCCTTCTTGTTAATTGTGACAGCTGATGAGAAGGAAAAGTTTCTTTATGCCAACTTCTTGGGCTGACATCGATGTTGACATATCATTCAAGTTCTGCAGACAAATTAAATGATGAGTATCCAATGACAACGGTATACTTCCTTGGTCAAGGCTGTTTCACCAGGCTACTGTTGATGTGTCTTTTCCTCAGGTGTCCTTGAATAAAACACTGAACCGTTATGTAAAAAGGGACAGCTGGCCTTAGCGGTTCCTGCATGTAGAATGAGATACTCAGAGGACTTGCACATAAAATAAATAAATAAATTTGCAAAGGCACTTTGAGTAGAATAGTAGTAGTATCTGAATAATCTGTAGTATCTGAATAATCTGCTGCTCATATTTTTTCTTATTACACTATTATTAAGAGCATCATTATTTTATATGTTAGCATGCCACAAGATGTCTCTGCCCACATGTATGTATTTAAGTTCGGGCCTGTTTAGCCTTTGGCGACACTCCACCCACTGCTCCCCCATCTGTTTTCTGCCTTCCTGATGGAGCAGCATGCCAGGGGAGGCCTGCTGCAAGCACAGACCCGCCCGGCCAGGACCCATGATGCACCAGACAGGCAGCCCCTGTTAGCCACAGTGACAAAAGACTCTGTTGGGTTTGTGTTTAATGAGGCGCTACTTGTGTATTCATTCAATAATAACAGCCATATGGTTGTCATCACTGAACATGCCTCCCCACTTTGCTAGAAAGTTTTGCAGCGCCTACAAGGGAGGGCAATTAGCATGGTGATGTGCAGTACATTCAGGGTGGGTGGGGAGTTAGTAGCTTTCTTATGTTTGTTTATTAGTTAGTGACTGTGTTTGGAAATTAAGGGTTTTTTGTGCCAAAATAACCTACCAACTATCTGCCAAATGCTATCACAAGAATATAGGTAAAGCACATTGTAGGTTACCAAATCAGCTCTTGTCGTCATCTTTGCCATCAAATTAAGGTTAATTTACCAGCACTGGTGAAGTGTCCTTGGGCAAGACACTAAATCTTAAAGTGCTCCGGATGAGCTTGTCTGTGCCTTGCATGGCAGCTTTGTCGCCATTGGTGTGTGTGTGTGTGTGTGTGTGTGTGTGTGTGTGTGTGTGTGTGTGTGTAAATAGGTAAATGAGAGGAAATGCAATGCTTTTATCTGTTAGGTAGAAAAGTGCTATATAAGTGCAGTCCATTTACAATGTACTTTTTTCCCCTGTTCAAGTAACACGCTGAAGCAATAAAACATAAGTGTAATATTAATGCAGATGAAGGAAAAACTGAAAGACAGCTGCCGGTGGAATATAGAAATGATCTAAAGGACAGTGTTATTTTTCAAGTGGCCCGTCTACTTTTGGTTTGTACCATAGTATTAAGATTTAAATATGAAACCCCCCCCCCCCCCCTTTGGTTGGTCTGTGTCTTTTTCCCTTATTCTTCACAGGAGACAGAGTGGCAGGGGTGTGGCCATGAGGTAGCCTACACCTGGTTTAATCCTGATAACTAGGATTTATAAGAGGTTGATCAGTTTGTCTCACTCTCTCCTTCCAGCCAGCTTTCCCTCTCCAATTAGCTTCAGTTTATATTGTTCTAGCTCCAATTTTGCCTGCTCATTTTTGTGTTTCATTGCTTCCAGTTCCAACTGTGTATGTTGCATAAGTTGTTCATGTTTTAGTTTGATTAACAACAATTCCTTTTGCTCTCCAAATGTTAATGCCTATTCAACAATAGAACCCATGTTCCAAACCAGCTACCTCTAAATAGAACGCAAACAGTGTAGGTTTAAATCCAAATGGCACACACCTGGAGTCCAATCCCCCAATCTATCTCACCCAAAACTATCTAACTTAACCCTAGTCTTTGAGTGGTTAATTGCGGGGGGTACTTATACACTCTAAATCAGTGGGGTGGGAAAGCAACTGGTTAACCAGCGACCCTCCCAGAGGCGTTCCCGATTAATGTTCTACCCACTTTCACCACCACACTACAAAAACAAAAAACAACAGATTTAACCAATAACACTAAGCTTGTTTCCATCCATTCATTCTTGAGTGTATTTTAAGTTTTCACATGAAACAAAATGGCACAGATTTGGGGAAAAAGTCCAAAAAGGTTTTTACAATTGGCAAAGTTGATGTATCAATAAAACAAAACAAAATGTGACAAAGTGCAATGGAAGTATTCCCCTGCACTGAACGGACCAAAAAAATGCCTGATGATGATGATGCTGATGATGATGAAAACATCAGATCTGTGTGGACTGAAGAAGAGACTGTAATATTCCTCAAATTAATACATGAAACAAACTTAAACACCATATTTCCATTAGTCGTTATGTGGTTCCTGGTGCACTTTTAACTACGTTATCTCATTGCACCATCTTCCTCTGCAGTGGTTTAATGGCGCTTGACTGGATAATTAGCGTAACCAGCTGCTAATATTTGCATAGTGATAGATTTAAACTACATTTTGGTTGAAACCTGGCTAACCTAATTTTTCCTGGTATGTTGGTGTTGGTGTTGGTGTTGGTGTAACATTTGGTGCATCATCCCATAAATATCCATCTCAGCTAGAGTCTTGAGTCACAAAACAAGAGAAATAGATGCAGAAAATGAGCCAGGTGTCTGCTCCACAGAGAAGGTGTAGTATATTCTACCATTACACCTCCCTTGCTCTCCTCTGTGTGTCTCAGGCCATAAAACATCACCCTATTAGCATCCCAGACACTTAGCTGAGGAGCAGCTTCTCTCTTTATATGCAGGCTCAGGCACATGATCATTTCCATTACAATCATTTGGGTGAAAATATGCAGCCGACACAAACATGACATTAATTTTAATGTGGTGCCACAGCTCTGTTCAATTACATTCCATAAAATATTCACAGGGAATCTCACTCTGATTTAGGTAAAGGGGGTATAGCACAGCTGGAACTTCATGGGTGTGCTAACGCAGAAGATAATATATGAGTGTGAGGGTATTTTTCATGGCAGGGACCCTATGTGCAGTAAATAAAGTCAGGGCTTCTACATGCTGTCATGGTTTTGATTCAGGAGCACATCAAAAGTACTTTTATACGTCCCATACTGTAACATCTGGGACTGTGTAGGTTCTTTGGAAGCAACCATGTTTATACGGAAGGGCCACATCTGCACAGCGGTAGCAACAGTACACACATTCTTTACTCAAGTAAAAGTACAGATAGACTCAAGTAAATGTACTGCCACTACTTCTTTAATCAGGTAAAGTGAAAAAAAAAGACAGGCTTTGAAATGTACTCAAAGTATCAAAGTAAAAAGTACTCTCTTGGTTTCTCTGAAAGACATTTCTACTTTCTGTAAAAAGCTAACTGAAACTTCAAAAATGGTCAAACCAACACTTACTGTAGCAAAACATTAAGCCTGTATTGTTAATATTATAGGTCACTAGCTAACAGTGAGGAGAAGGTTTCAGTCAAAATGTCCCAAGCCTAAACAGAGAGGAGTGCTAGGTAAAGAAATAAAACAGCAGCCAATAGCCAGCTTTCCAATCAAACTTTATTTGTTAAGCACTTTAAAACAACGAAAAGTGCTGTACAGAAAAATAAGTAAGACATCATAAATGAAATAAATAACAACTCACATGAGGCACACAATTACATACAAAATACAACAATAAATTAAAAGACATAAAACATGAATAAAAATAATAGCCACGCAATAAAAAGCAATCAAAGTAAGAAATTAAATCAAGTAAAGTCGACATCTTACTAGGTGTCAAAGGCCACGGAGAAGAGATGGGTTTTAAGAAGGAATTTAAAAATAGACAGAGAAGAGGCCTGTTTAACGTGCAGAGGCAGGTCATTCCATAATTTAGGAACTGACACAGCAAAGGCACAGCAGGCGGGTATATAAAGGTGTAGAAGTTCAGAGAGGTAGGGTGGGGCAAGACCATTCAGGGATTTAAAAGCAAATAAAAGAATTTTAAAATGGATCCTAAATTGAATAGGCAGCCAGTGGAGTCAGGCTAAAATGGGGGAAATGTGCGCATGTTTACATGTGCCAGTTAAAAGACGTGCAGCAGCATTCTGTACCATCTGGAGACGGGCAATGGAGGACCCACTAACCCCCACATACAGTGCATTACAGTAATCCAGCCGAGTGGTAACAAAGGCGTCGATTACCGTCTCAAAGTGCTGCCTTGACAGTATTGGCTTTATTTTGGCCAGCTGCCTCAAATTGAAAAAGCTTGATTTGACAACAGCCTTGATCTGACTGTTAAACTTAAGCTCAGGGTCCACTTTAACCCCTAGGTTTGTGATGCTTGGTTTAATATACTGGGCCAAGGAACCCAGATCTACAGGGGGGTCCCAGTGGTGCCACCAAAAACCTTGTCTTTTTATCATTGAAATTTTAAAAGTTCAGAGCCGTTCAGGCCTTTTATGTAGTCGAGACACTTAAGTAACAGTCTGACGGAGTATTCATCTTTCTTTTTAAGAGGCACATAAATCTGACTGTCGTCTGCATAACAGTGGAATGAAATGCTGTGCTTCCTAAGGATGGAACCAAGTGGGAGCAAATAGAGAGAGAAGAGGAGAGGGCCAAGAACTGAGACCTGTGGGATCCCACACGAGAGAGGAGCAGAGGAGAATACAGAGTCACCAAGGCTGACACCGAAAGTTCGATCAGCCAAGTACGACCTGAACCACTCAAGTGCGGTGCCCCTGATGCCTACCCACTGCTTCAAACGTGAGCTCAATATTTCATGATCCACTGTGTCAATGCAGCAGTTAAATCTAAAAGCACAAGGATAACAGTCACCAGAGTCGGTGGCTAAAAAGATATCATTTAAAAACTCTTAAAAGAGCTGATTCGGTGCTGTGCAGGGTTTTAAAACCGGATTGGAAAACCTAGAATATTATGTTCTTCCAGAAAGGCCATTAATTGACTGTGCACAATCTTCTCCAGGATTTTTGAAAGAAGGCAGTTTGGAGATAGGCCTGAAATTAGCAAAAACTGCAGGATCTAGAGCAGGTTTTTTAATCAGAGGTTGTACCACTGCAAGTTTAAAATTTTCAGGGACCACACCTGAGGACAGACTGCAATTACAGATGGTCCTATAGTGGGGGAAACCTCCTTAAAAAGTTGAGGAGGGACAGAATCATTTGGAGAACCTGAGGGCTTCAAATGACCAACAATCTCCTGTAAAAAGGAAAGAGTCACAGGCTCAAACTGGTCAAAGACAGCAGAGCAGGGGACAGAGATTGAGGGGTCAGAAACTGAAGGTGAGATTAGAGCCCTAATTGAAGTGACCTTATCAATAAAAAAGTAAAGGAAGTTTTCACACACAGCAGGAGCGCCTCCATACAGGCAGTAGTCTGCGAGGCATTAAGAACTGAGTCAATAGTGTTAAACAAAACACGAGGCTTGTGACAGTTTGTCAGGATAATATCCGAGAAATGTTTTCTCTTAGCATCTTTCACAGTTTTCTGATAATGACGCCAGCAGTCCCTTAACATTTCAAAAGACACCTACAGTTTGTCCTTCTTCCACTTGCGCTCAGCTCTAAGGCACTCGCGTCTGGCAGCATGAGTCGTGTCATTTAGCCAGGGCTCAGATTTAGTTTTAGGCTGCCTGGATTTTAATGGAGCCACAGTGTCTAAAACAGTTTGGCAGGTGGAGTGAAACCATGAGCTAAGCTCCTCTGTATTGCACACAGACTCAGGAATGATGGAGTTCTAATTGAAATCAACCGAGAACTGAACAGCAGTGGAAGGGTTAATAATGCGACAGCGCCAAGCAGCAGCGCAAGGTTTAACTGTATTACAGGCAAGAGCAGCCTCAAATATGATGGTCAGAAAACACTGCGTCACATATCTCTAGGTTAAAAACGGGCAAACCATATGATAAGACAAGATCAAGTGTGTGTCCGTGTTCTTGTGTGGGTCCAGACACAGATTGCACAAGATTTAAAGAATCAATGAGGTTTAAAAAGCCCTTTGCCATTGGCTTATCACGACAACACACGAACATTAAAATCAACACGGTCATATTTAGGCATGATTTCAGCCAGGAAATCAGAAAAGTCAATAAAAAGTCCTTATTGTACTTGGGAGACCGATAGTCCACAGCACACAACTCTGTGTGAGAGGGACCAAGCTCAAATAAGCTCAGTTCAAAGCTGGTGAAAGAGTATGACAGCAATAGCTGCTTACATTTATTATGACTCTTATAGACAGTCGCTATTCCTCCTCCTCGGCCCGGCGTCCGTGGGGAGTTAAAATAGCAGCAATCATGGGGTAAAAGTTCAGTGAAAGCGCTGGACTCACCAACACTCAGGGGCAAAGTTTCACGTCCACCATCATCCAATTTTACTACATCTTCGGCAGAAAGTTGAAGATCTAGCAGTGTTTGGCGATCATATACCAGTAGAGAGTCGACATCCAGAGCAAGAAGCGAAACAAACAGCATAAACACACACAGCACTGGCAGTGACAGATGGCAGGCCACACACACTGGCGCCATCTTGGCCATCAAATATGGAGGTAAAAAGTTACTTTCTAAAAGTCCTGCCACAAATCCAGCAAAGAGAGCTGTTGAGGCCACCATTCTCCCAATATGGTGCTCTTTCACTACACTTGGATGATCCAAGCCTGCCAGCCCATAGGCATGTGAAATGCCTTCACATAGTCAGTAAGCAAGTGTTTCGACAGGGGCCTGCCACATGCCCTATCACTGTAACAGACAAACAGCTGCTGTGAGCATCTCACAGCATCTCTCAGCCGCAACACCACTGAGTTGAAAATCTAAATTTAATAGTGTCATTCAAACGGCATACTGTAAGAAATACACAATATATATTAGTTGTCTGACAGTGATGAAGGTCTCTTCTCAAATAGCTCCATCAGTGGGCACTGCTGCAATTTTGCCATTCATTATAAATAAGGATCTCTGACAGGAGGAAAGGTATTTATCTGAGAGGATCATTGATTTACTTGTTTGGGCAATTTCAAGAGTGTTTAATAGGATTCTTTATTTGATCTGTCAACCATCACAACAACAAAAAGAGTTAAAAGGAGCCAAAAAAAGAGGAGACAGGTTCACTAATGAGAAACACCTTTATAGTCTATTTTCTGAATGGGCTGACTCATACATTTCAATTGTGGGAAGAGTCTCAGTGGCCTAAACAAGCATAGTATGAGGTAAGTGTTAACAAATAAACTGCCTCTTGTCCACTGACATTTTACAGCTTAGACCAACTCAACATCGTTACTGCACCAATTATTAAATTAGACATTCAAAGTCCATGTTTATATTGTGCATAGGCCTGTAAATAAGAATTCACTTAACATTATTATGTTCAGCTGCGTGGTACAATGAATGAATGCCATTAAAAAAGTCACAGAAATAACCATAGTTCTCTGAGCAACAAGATGCTATGTCTCGACACATTTACATATATAATACATTCACAGGGCACACAGGAGCTAGGGCTGTGGGGAAGAAGGAATTTTCTTTGCAGTGATTTAGGGCGGCTCATCAGCGCAGTATGTGGTATTACCGCCATTTTGGTTGTTTCTGCTAATTACTTTGTACAGCAGGATAATGTTTCATCTCGGTACCTGCTTGTAGTGATCACCTGCACTCTCCCTCCTCCTGCCTTCGGCATGTTAACTGGCAACTTTCAGCCGAAAAAAGTTAGTTTTATTATTTATTTTATAACATTAATTTATTATATTGACGGATATTGAATAGCACTGTGTTTAAACAGCACTTCTGCTGTGTCCGGTGTCTTCAGCTGAGCCACTCAAACAGTGGGACACTTTCCTGTCTTAAAAACCAAAGGCTGAGAATGGTGTGGTGATGTACTGCCACAACCGCATGTGGAGGTGGCTTGCCACCCTCTGCAATAGGCTTGTCAGTAGCGCGGTACTTCATTATTGAGGTTATTGCGACAGCACTACTAGGCGCTGAGATCTCCGATCCTCTGGTTGTGCGAGACTACTACTGTGCTCATAGAATTAGGATTATGAGCAACCATGAACACAGAAGCAATCCTTGACAAATAGCTGTGCGGTTAACAATAATTATAATATCAATACAGTGTTTTTCATGAAAAAGGAAAAAAAGTCCACTCATACTCAACGTGTTCTTTTCCAGCTGTCAACAAAACTGAAAATGATCTATATCAAACTCAGCAAGGGTGCAAGAAGAGAAACAGCTGTATCATATCCAGCAGGAACAAGAAGACTGCTATTGGAAAAAAAATCACAATGTGACATTGCATACATGGTTTTCTACAGGGACCCCTCAATGCTGATGCTGAGGAGCTGAAAATAACATTTCCGGTCCCTCTGACAAACTGTCACCTGTACAGGTTTTAAGCATAAATCATCTTATTCTGTATATAATGCTGTAAGGGTGAATGGCTCTGCCTACCAGATGGACTGTAATGTCAGCTAAATCTACCAATTCCCTACAGCTCACCTGGGAAAACCTCCTCTATCAACATTAGAAAGTGTCCACTTCCTTCTAAAAACAGACTTCCTGTTAGTGTTTGCATCTGTGCCAGTACTTTTGTTGGGTGGATGTGTCTCCATTCAAAAAAAAGGGCATCAGGGTTATGCTGTGATGTGATTCAGCATTTTCATTGCCGTTGCAGTGAGGTCAGGAAGGTTGTAGAAATAGGCAGCAAAAATGAAGTGACACTGATATATACTGTATGAGACTTTTTTCACATAGGAGGTTGATGGTCGAGATCATGGGGATACAGCAGCCCAGTGTTTTCTCTGAGTTAGTAAGGATTTAGTTCTGCACCTCCTAAATACTATACTGTCACTGTTGGTATAGCATTCTTAATATTAATGTTGTAAGTCCTCTGAAAATGTACACATTTGATTCATGCATTACCACCTGCACAACTGCTGTACATCCAGTTGCCAAGATAATCTGCATCCTGTGCAGAGTTTCCCCAAATACACAAGTTGTTGAGATAAAATGCAACAAAAGAAAAAGTTCAATAACTAACCCAACATCAGTCCTTGATTATGACTGAATTAAAACAGCTTATGTCACCAAATAGGATCTAACATTTTGTAGAATACATTACTGCAATAGGTGTCAAAGGCACATAGGAGTGGGTGTCATTCCCCCCCCCCCCTAGTTTTGGGGTGAACTAGCCTACCCTCAACAACAATCAAGAAAATGTGTATAAAAGGAAAAACAGTTCACTCCTACACTGCCCAACATAGAATATACAATACAGTATGCTAATAAGCAATATACAGTATTTACAAATCTGAACACATTGCCTAAGAAAAGCACTATCTTTAAGCACTGCCATGAGCTCATTCAAATTACATATTTACTGGATATACATACAGTGTAAATAGGCTGATATTCACATGGATAGGATTGCGTTACCCCACTGACTCTTTCTTCTTATATCTGTTAAATCTCAAGGCTTAAATTTAACATAAGAGTAAGGCCATTTTGTTTGGTGTCATTCATTCAATCTGCACTCACAGTCTGCATGTAATTATCACATGATTTACTAAGGCAGCAGTTCATCACAGTCATGCATCTTCTTACAGATGCATGCAACTAGTGAAGTAAAAAAAAAAAAGGAAAGGGCACACAGACACAACTATGGTAAAATAGTCTAGATATTGCACTATTTATTGTTGTTGGCCTATTTTTCTTTCTAGGAACAAGTGTTTAGTTATCTCTTTTATATTAATGGATTTATTTTAGGTAACTAAGTCAGTGCGGCTCCCTGGACATCTTTTCTGTGTGCTCCTTCTGTGTCTGCTGTCCTTGAGATTTTTTTTTGCTCTTCAAAAATGCTGAACTCTTCATGCTAAACGGGCACTGGCAAATTCAGGGAATCTGAATCAAGCTGTTTTCATAGCTCTTATTGTTAGTTGTGCAGTTCCCACATATCTGTGCGTAGTAGAAATACCACTTTACTGCTGACATGCAGAGTGTGCATGAATCTAGGCAAGCATGTGAAACTTGAGGCCAAAAATGACATCTTTTCAGAGTATTTTGCATGGCCTTACAATATAACAAGAATCAAAATATTTGGTGGTAAATGTACATGCAGCCTTGATCTGAGACATGAAATCCCCCTGTAAATAAATTGACTAACATGGTAAGTCAATATAAAGTGTGAAATATTCCCTTAAGAGAAATACACTTGGAAGACTCTCTTTCCTGCTTGCTCATGGTCTGCAGGTACTGTTACAGGATGAGGTAATGCTATGATGCACGGCGCCTCCTGACGTCAAGTCTGCAGGCCCAGCTAACAGCCTGTCTTTCAACGTGGCTGACAGCCAAACGATGCCACTATGGTGATTGCCTCTGCCTCTATCCCAATCCATCTTGTTCCCAGCAAGAGGTGGCTTAGGGGGCACAGTAGGTAGCCAGGCCAAGGGGCACTGGCAAAGTCCAAATGCCAAGTCATATCATGTGTACCCAGACCCTGAGACAGGCATCCCAACACTCTGTGCAGCCAAGCATGTTTGTTTACTCACACAGGTCATCATATCAGTGCCTGGCCTGCATGGTGCTTTGCATAGTCAGAACAAATCATGACACATTATCAGGCATGAATATCCAAAAACAAAAGCATGACTAACTAATCTACTCTGAACCTCGGACAACTAATTATTTTTGCTGTGACGTGATAAATTGCAGAATAAAGAATATCATGACAAAATCTGTGACCATTATATTTATGATTTCATTATATTATTTTTTTTTATTCTTAGATTAGATTAGACCCCATATTTCTGTGTCATTGCAGGCTGTCATCCAACAGGAAATTAAATGGAAACACAACTGAAAGAAGAACACATCTGAAAAGAGACAACTGCAGTCATTTAGACTGTATGTGACTTCAAATAATTAAGCAACTCACAAGCTCTGAAAACAAACACTTAAAGTTGACTTTATTTTTGTCAATATCAGTGCCTCATATAAATGACAGCATCAACAGTAATTACTGCCTTGGTAAGTAAGTCTGACCAGCCCTCTGACCAGCCCTCTAATTATGTCCATGTTGGACAACGCCACAGCTCACGATTCATTCCAGTGTCAGTGTTCAGTGTAAATGCACAAAGTAATCTGCCCTTTATGAAGCGAGGAGGAAAGTAAGGGTCGGAAGGTCCAGATGGTAAATGATGATGTGGCAGGACTACCTTTTCACACAGGACACAGGACTTCAGACCTGCAAGTAAAATGTATGTCTTTGTCAAACCTTCATGAAGTGTTTTAGTTGCCTTACTCCTACCTTAATCATAGTTTATTTACCATACTCGTTACCATGCGAAGATATTGTAGAAAGTAAAAACGCACTATTGCCAGATTATTTTAATAGCGTTCATTAAAATTTCCCTTTAGCATTTGAGATAAAATTGTTTTTTATAATGAAATATGTGCTGTTTGGATGATGAGATGAAGGATTAATAATTCATTAAAAAAAGGTGTATTTTTCTATAACCTGTGTGTATGAGCTAGTAAACACAAGACAGACAAAATCCATTTTGCCGAAAGACTTGACAGCTTCCTGTATGAAGAAGAACAAGAAGAAACTGGGCTATATGCAAACCAGCTTTTCATCTTGTCAGTGGAGCACAACCAGACCAGACAGCTGTAGTACCTACACAGGATCGCTTTAACCAGACGGACTGAAACAGCAAAACACAGCCCAACACATGTTACAGCTCTTGCATAATGGACAATAAACACAAAGGAAATATTTATACTAGCCTGACAGGGAGAATTTGGCATTCTCCACCTGAGGGATCCCAGAGGACGCCTTATAGCGGCCCTTCAGCATGTTGACAGATATCACAAAAGACAAGGCGCCCACTGAAAAGTTCCTCACTTCCTTGGGACTGTAAAACCACAGCCTCAGTATCTGTCTTTGACATAATCTAATATTTGAACAAAATGCCAGGACAGAGAAGTCCATGGCTAGTCAAACTCTGCAGCATGAATCCAAGGTTCTGTTGTACCAATATTAGCCATTGCCAGGCGTTACAGTTACCAATCCAGGATATCTGGTAAAGTAGCAGATTTTTCATTACATCAGACTGATTTTTTTTATTTTATTTACATGAATCCTAAAAGAGGAGTCCCCAGTTGAGGAGAGAAAATTCCTACCATCTTTTTTCAAACCATGCTTTTTGGCGTTTCCCCTGTGCTTTAGTGTGTTCCATAGAGTTTTTGCTTGTAAATGGTCTGACAAGTGAAGAAAACCCAAAGTCCACACCAAAGGGAGTTACTGTCTCCCACAGAAAACACTACTCCTGCACCTGACATGCCCCATTTGTATTCAGCCTATCGTATTCCCTATGACCTGAGAAACACAGCACCACCTACAGGCTAGGTGACAGTCCAGTCCCGCCCACTGTAACCTAATGAATCTACCTCGCTGTCCACCATGGTTGTTTACTCGCTAAAGTGACTCCGGTAACACAAAGATCTGGAAGGTACGAGCAAAGCACGTCACTGTCTCTGCTGTTTGCTCCAAAAACCAGAAAAGTCTTTACCCAGTCCATTGCCATGGACTGGAAAACTATCAGCTATCAAGAAGGGCCAGTACAAATCTAAGAGATAACAAGAACTGCTCTCTTGTTGACTGTACAGATCAGCAGAAAGTATTGTGTCCTCCATTATCTGAGGAAGACAAGACCCGGCGTGGTCACTTTATTTTCAGCAGAAAATAAATGTCCTCAACACAACGGAAAGCGTAGGCTATCTGTGCATTTTACTACGCACTGTTGCTGCTGCATGTAAATCAGCTTGACAGACATGCCTTCAAGGTAATGATATAGCTACATGTGAAAAATAAATAGTGAAACTGCAGGGATTCATTTGCCTTGCAGTGTTATGTAACTTTGATTAGCAGCAGCTATGTTAGCTTGCCCATTGATAAAAACAAACAGTGGAGCTGAGGCAGAAACACAGGGGCAGGGCCTGCTCAGGCTTGTGGGAGCTGAACAATAGGAGCAGACTGGGCTGCCCGGGAAGGGGGGCAGGAGCTCAAACGGAGTGTGTCAGACAGAAGGTGAAAACAGGTGCTGCAACAATGGCCAGGATGACAAAAATAAAGTATTTTCTGAACATTAAAGAATGTAAACCTATTATAGCAGACCCCCTAAATACAAATATGAACCTGAAAATGAGCATAAGATGACCTCTTTAAGGTCTGAATGTTCTGACATCAGCTTGTGTTTGAAGGGTATTCAAATTTTTAAACATATCATCCCTACCTGATCAGTAACATCTTTTAAAGTATTATGCCACATGTAAATTCTACTAGCTCCCTCTCTCCCAGCTAATTTAGAGACCTGTTATGCTTTTCCTTAGTTTCTGTCATATGATCTTACACTGTCAGATGTTGATATTAAACTAAGCCATATGATCTTACACTGTCAGATTTTGATATTAAACTAGGGCAAAGTGTCACATAATGAGGTAAACATATATAAAAGTAATCCCTGTGAGCAAAAAGCTCAGAATTCAGATTGCCCTGAATGCAATGTTTCTGTGTTTTTTCTACTTTACAGTATACTTTATAGGAATCTGTGACAAGACGATTTCAGCTAGTCACAGATCTTTATATGGCTGCTGCTCCAAGCAGAGCACGGCTGAGCACACCTACAAACTACAGGGACACCTAACACCCTATTCACATAGGCCGCCTAAGCAGCGCGTGCCATCTCTGGCGGATTTGATGTGTTAGAAACAGGAAAAATGGCCAAGCGTGAGGATCTGAGCGACTTTGACAAGGGGCAAATTGTGATTCTCGGTCAGGGCATCTCCAAAACTGCAGCTCTTGTGGGGTGTTTCGGGTCTCCAGTGTTCAAAAGTGGTCCAATCAAGGAAAAGCAGTGAACCGGAGACAGGGTCATGAGCGGCCAAGGCTCATTGTTGCACGTGGGGAGCGAAAGCTGGCCCGTGTGGTCCGACCCAACAGACGAGCTACTGTAGCTCAAATTGCTGAAAAAGGTAATGCTGGTTCTGATAGAAAGGTTTCAGAAAACACAGTGCATCGCAGTTGGTTACATATGGGGCTGCATTACATTATTATTACATGTTATGGCTGATTGGTGTATAAATATATAGTATAGAATAATATCTTGGTGGTAAACATATGTTTTAGTTGTGCCAACCATTATTACATCATAGCAGAAAAACATTAGCATGGAAGCAATAAGTTGTTACCAGTGGGACAGTGAGCACCAGCTGTTTTTGTATTTGACTCTCAGTTCTTCCCCACTAGCAGAAGGAGGGTGACATTGTTATACTGTTACAGTCTATAGTTGGCCATACATTAACCAAAGTGTTGGCAAATGTTGTTTTTGACAAAAAGAGAGACAGAAAATCCTCAAGCTTATGCAAACAGCTGGAAATGTCTGAAGTGTATGTTCTGTTGTGATAGTGGCAAAGATGTCACATTTGGATTTTGGTGTGCTCTCTTAATGCCAGTATCCCTACACTGAAGCACGGGCTGACTGATTCAAGAAAATCCACTTCTTGGATGTTTAATGTGTGAATGATGGCAGGATGGTAGAGACAGAACGTATGATTGGATAAGACACTGAATAAAAAATCCAAGCTGCTCTTCCCCGTCAAAGTCAGTTTTCATCAAGTTAGCATGAGTGGAACACCTCGTTCACTCAGACTCTATTGTGACAGGAGAGAGAGTGAAATAGACAGCGAGTACTATAGCGCAGTTAGTTTTACATCAAAATCTAGTGGCTATTCTCTTTATTTTCATGGTTGTTGCAGACAGCCCCACTGTAAATGTCAAGCCAATTCGCAGATGTCAAATTTGATCCGATCATGCAGTTTGGAGCAGACTATAATTGATTAGATGTGGACAATGCACTTTGTAATGATTGATATGTTGACAAGTGCATTTGAGGAATATTTATGGGGTTATTTGTGCATTTGAGGAATATTTAAAATGTAGAGCAATCAGTGGGGAAAATGGCTCCTCAAGGGCTAAAGCTACAGTATTCTCCTTTAAAGAGGCTGGTAACTTTTATCAACTTTCTCCCTCATACTACTGTGTTGTAGGTAAGAAAAAAAAAATATGTTGACTTTCATGTAGCCAGTTTTTTCACCCATTTTCACTTGATTCCATACCTTGTAAACACATATGTTTACAAGCCAGATGTTTCACACTGTCACATCTGCATAGAGCATATGTACTGGCGTCCCAGGAGTGATAATGGGTTATATTATTGGACTGAGTGTAAAATCCCTTCTTGTCCTTGTCTCTGAGTGTCTGTTGTACGTACATCAGGTGAAATGATGGCTTATCCATCATTTTTCACTTCTTGTCAGCAGAGAAGTGTACATACCAAGACACCTGAAATGCACCCAAACTGGGCTAATCAATGGGGTGTCATTTTGTCATTTAGTGGATTTAATGGCTGTCCTTGTCTGATTCAGCCTCACTCTGTGATTTATGCTGCGGGAGAATTTTTACATAAAATCTTGATTAGTGCAGCTGCAAGACAACTAATGGCTTTAACAATGTTTTGGGCTTAAGTTAGTCACATTGAGACACACTTCTTTAAATGCCTTTAATCTTGCTTGCATATTTGCATTTAACTCCTCTCAAGAAATCATCTCCCCATCCTTTCAAAAAAAATCTTTCTTTCTTATCCAACTGGACATCTGTCTTTTTTTCCTTCCTCTATCCAGTCATCCATTCATGCCTGCTCTTACATTCCACTTCTCACCCGCCTCCCATCCACCACCTTTTTCTGTTCCTTCCTTTTAGTCATCCATCTGTGACAACCTACACCTCCCTCACACACTTCAAGTTTGTCCATTTGTTGCTCCCTCTCACAACCCAGACACACACCACCACTCGCTCATTTTGTATGTCTACCTGTTAGTGTCTGTTCATCCTACACACACTCACACTCTCCAGCCTCTTCCCTGACACCCCTCTACTGTCGTTCTCCTGCACAGCACTTATTTTGTCTTCCCACATTGTGGGTGGTATCAAATGTTTGTGTTACAGCTATGAATACATAATTTCTTAATTTTCCCTTCAGTAGCTAAAACCAACCCAATCCCCAATATGTTCACATGTACACAGAGTACTCCTTTTCAAAATGAAAATTTCTTTGTCTGCTATTCCGAATATCTCAACCATTTTCTCTTGGTATGATTTGACGTAGACTTAGAAACCTTTGGATGTCCTCTGATAGGCAACCTACAGCACAGAGCATTAGACACATTACAAGCACATAAGATAAAAACAACAGAAGCCATCATAAATGCCATCACAGTCTAGGCAGGCATTTAATGTCAATCACTGTATACCAACAAAGTATACTGAGGATCCCTTATGTATCCATGTTTTTCACATCTCCTTGTCCATGCATTTCCCCAGACTCCCCATGGATATGTTGTCTTTGAGTTATTGCAATAAGTGACTTTTTGCTTGCTTGATTCTGATCAGGGGGTATCCTCTGGGAGTGGCTGGAACTCCACTTAAAGTGGATGGGATGTATCCATGCAAACCTTGCCTGCCTTCTCAGTCAGCCTGGTCAGGTGCAGGTGGTACAAGTCAGCCTGCTGTTCCCCAATCATTTTCCCACAGGTCTTCACAGTTGCCAATGTATAAAACTACCAAGAGCAGTTGAAAATGCAGACATGCCTCAGACTTTGTGGGATTTCCATCACAATCATAGTGATGCATTGACACAATATGAATGAATCCTATGATGTGCAGGCTAATCCCCTCCTTATTCTCTGACAAATATTACTTGTGTAAATGGTATAGGGCTGAAAATTATACTGTTTATTTTAGAAAACATTTATCATTGCATACTTTACATCCATATATTTGGATGTATCTACCTACCATATCCTAGGTTAAGGACAACTAAAGCCTGTTTGGCTGTTTGAAAACTTGTTGAGGCAGTGGAACACCACAGGGGTATGTTTTTGTGTTATCTCCAAAGTGGTTGTATATCGCATAACGGTTCTCAAAACAGATTAAATTCACCCAGCAGATGCATTTAATGTTTATATTAGTGAAACCACATTACGTCTGTGTTATGGTGCATTAACTGTGAAGAGGTTATGCAAGGACACCAAATGGCCCCACAACTTAAGACTGGAAGCTTGATAGACCTCCCAAAAGCCAGGTCTCACTGAAGTGAAAGATATGGGGAAATCTGGAGTAAAATAAAGGCCCATGAATGTTGTTTTGTAGGTGAGATGGAAAAGGAGGCTTCATTTTTTCCCCCTTTTTTTGTACTCTGTGTGGCTTGGGTGTGTTGGACTGAAAATATCTGGGTGTTATTCATTGGGTTTCAGGACACTCTTGGGATAGAACAAGGCAGGGGGGCCATTGTAGTTACTTCAGAGAAGGAGAAAAAAAAATCTCCAATCTCTTTCAAGATTTTTCTTCCTCCACCAAAGTGAAAGATAGAAAGAGAAGAGATGTATCACACATTTGATTGCTGCAGAATACAGAATATGGATTTGAGTGTTCTTACTGTTCTATTGTCCTCCTACCTGGAAATGACATCTGTTTCAATCTAATTATAGAGGCAAACAAAGTCAGAGTAATTAAAAGAGCATACAGCCACACTAAAAAGCCTTTAAAATCACGAACCACTAAATGAAGAAGTCATTGTATTGAGTTGCAACTTGAGGTTAGTTTATTTGTTTATTCAGCTAAAACCACCACTTTTTTCACTGGCTATGTTATATATCACAATACAACATAAGTTTTGATTCCTATAGCTTATAAGTGACATGTGAATGAATATTCAACTGCCAGACCAAGCACAGCCACCAATTACATGATACATATCTTTATCATACCTAAAGATGTGAAATTAATGTGTACAGATATTTAATAGCAGTCTATTAAAAGCAGACATGTTGACACTGCAAATGAGTCCACAACATTACAGCATAATGTTGAGTATGGTGACTGCCTGGATCCCAACTTGCTCATATTACTATATCAGCTGCATCACAATGCATGTAAACATAATATGGATTTTTTACAAAATGTAGGATATAGAGTTAATAGAGAAGCTGTGACTTTACTGAAAGATCACAGTTTTGTTATTTTGTGTGTTAGTCATAAGCCATATCTGCTCATTCATTGTAAGTCATTCAATATGAGCCTCTGAGTTTATGCCTCCAATATTACACTGGAACGCACTCACTTGAAATATAACAAAGAGATTAAACAAATAATGATACACTGCAAATGCCCATGTGGGCCTAATAAAAGTACAGTGATATAAATAATACCAATATGAAACCCTCTAAGAATACAAAGCCCGTAGGTTTGGTTGCTATTGGAAACTGCTTTACCAGGGAGTGGCTGGTATTGCCCCTAATGCTTCTGAATTCTGGTGTAAATAGTCTGTCTATAAAAAAAAAGGCTTTTTGTAGAAAAACATTTAACATCCCTTAAAGTAAGGTATAGAGAACATCAAAACAACTTTTTATAACTTCAACTTAAAACTTATATAACAGATGACTGAGTGCTAGTCGACATGTAGCAACATGCCATCATCAGCCTTGAAACGGTGGTCCTATTTTCCCCACACCATCTGCTGATCAATAGGTGCGTCACAGGCAGCAGTCAGGCTGAGCTGTCTGTCTGCCTGTGTCTCAGTATTGTTGCAAGGCAAGGCCCGCCTAGTTCTACAGGGTTGTTTAGTCAACCTATCCCATCACCATCACCACCCACCAGGAGCTGATTGGCCCTGACAACCTCCCACTGTGGACATCCAGCAACCACTGGGAGGATAGAGTTGGGAAGAAGGAATGGGTGGATAAATTCTCAGTGGGTGTTCAGAATAGGTATTGGTAGGGCAATGGACAGAGGGCAGACAGGGATGAAAAGTGAGGTGAGGATAGGTGAGGTGAGGTGAAGAGTTATGAAGATGAGGTGAAACTTAAAGTGTTTAAGGTAAACGGCATTTTTAGTAAAGTGGTAATATCTAAGAATACACACTGGGAATGTGATATGAATTACGTGAAAAAAAGAATGAAATGTTTACATTGTAAAAAAGGTGGAAAGACAGACTGTGTTGGGGTATGGGTATGCAAGTAAAAATGTAAAGAGGTCTCTATTTGTGTGTGGTGACAGTGCATGTGTGAGGTGGACACAACACCTTTCTGCTGCACGTTTGAGGTGAGAGATCAACAAAGGGTGAGAAAGAGAGAGACTAGTGGGTGAAAATGAAAGATGAGCTGAGAGGAGAGGAATGGAGATGAAGAGAGACAGACAGAAAGAGAGGGATGAGGCAGGAAAAGAAGGCAGATGGATGGACAGATTGAGGGAGGGTATAGCTTTAGCATGATTAACTGCCATGCCACATTCACAGCGCTCTCTCTTTCTTCTTCTTCGTCATCATCTTCTTCTTCTTCTTCTTCTTCTTCTTCTCCTTCTTTCCACTCCTCCTCCTTTATAGAGCCATTTCTCCGGGGAAGTTCACACAACTGGCTTGGTCACTTAAGAAGCACTTGCGGGGAAGTCAGAGATTCTCAGTTGGTAGGTTGCAGTTGCAATGTCTATTCATTCTAACATGGAAAAGCCAGGGAAGAAATAGTCATTACAATTATTTATTTGCTAAATGAACAGTAAACTACTGTTACAATGCAATTGCTAAAACTTTGTTATATTTGCAAACTTTTCAAGGTAACATGATGTTATGCAACTGCAACTGCAACTTCAAGGTGTCGCATATATATTTTGATTTTGTCTGCTATAAATCACACTTAAAGCTGCACTAATCTATATATATTTCAGTATGTGTAAAGTGAGAATAATCAACTAACATTGCAGTTCCATTCAGCTCTGTTTTCAGCAAAAAAAGCTGTGATAAACACACTGTATGCTACCTGCTGTGCACCAAACAGACAAAGTTAACGACTAGCTGGTGAACATAGTGGAGCCAGATATTTCCCTCAGGAGTTGGTGGGGACTAAAACAGAGTGAAAAAGAGTGTGAATATTGGACTGACAATTGCCAAGTGGGCAGAAACATGACTCCCAATGACGGCTTGCTACGGGTCTTGCATATCAATTTTATAAGGCGATACTGTACTATGTCAATGTTTGTATTTACAGTTTATTTTCTCTGTGTGTCCAAGTACCCAAAACATTTATTAATAATAGTGTGGATTCATCAAAGTGGATTCATCAAATTTTTTAGTCACATAGGTAGATTAACAGTTCTTTGTTTTTAATCATTTAGAACATCACATAAGATTTTAAAGTGTATTGTTATTGTCACCTTATTGTCAGTCATTCTTGAGAAAGGCCTACATTGTTCATTGTTAGCAAAGTGTCGGTATTTTACTTTTTTTAATTTTAAGAATTTCTCAACACAATGAGAAACCAGTGCAATGAAGCACAACTGCCCAATTGTAGCATCATACAAAAGAAACAAAAACAAAACAAAATAATTATGATTATGCATTCAACATTGGAAATAAGAGCTAAGGAGACTAGAAAAGGGTTTTTTGACTGGTAAACATGACGTAATTTTCTCCAATTTGGATTGCCTGCCTACATGGCCAGACGGCACCCTGCCTTGGCCTGTCTAACACCAGGTCTTTTTCATAGATTACCTTTCAAATGCAATCACATCACATCTGACTGATCCCTTCAGCATCTGATACTGTATTATCTACTAACTGCCACAAAGCACCGCTGAATTATTTTTATTTCATTTCATATTGTCTTTTGTTAACTGAGTTCATATTTCTAGACTGAATGTCTAAATTTTCCAATGCAGTCACCTTGAGACAGCTGGTCAAAGTACTTGTCAGTCATGTTGAAGACCTGTCTACAGTGGGCATCTGAGGTAACTGAAATCCAAAAGAAAACAGCTAGCCAACTCCCATTGCACACACTATTATTCTGCATTCATGTACTCACAATATTTGTTGCATTTATTTATTTATTGTGAAAATTTACAGTTTAAACTAATGAATGTGTTGTACTTCATGTACTGTATGTTGTCTGCTGTTGTGTGTAATGCACACCAGTTACATATACATGATTTACAAATTAAGTTCCCCATTATGCAAGTGGGATTCTGCCTTGTATCAGCTATAATTGGAGGAGAGCATGCTCTCTTTTTAAGCTACCAGTGTATAGTGCTCACTGGGGATATTGTCAGTTAATCAGTAATGTGTTTTTTTGGGTTGTAGACTTAACTTTTATGACATTCTAAAGCTGTGTAAGGGCCCTACCTGTTGCTAACTGTCATAGCCATGAGCTGTGTGATTAATCTTCTTTATTGTGCAGATTCCCGAGGAGGTAGTTTTTGTCAGGACATCAAGGTCAGATAAATAAAAATCCAATATTTAAATGTCACTTGATTAGGCATGATTCCTGGGGGGTGGGGGGCTCCCAAAGCTCAAATAAAGCAGAAATGTCTCCCTCAATGTTTCATGGTTAACTGACTGCAAAACACAATGGATGTGCAGCTTTCTGATAAAGTTTGCCTGATTCAGATTAGCGATAATGTTTAACAACCACAGTAGATACAACTGTGACCCTGAGAAAACCATTCACCGGAGTTTCAGTGTCTAATCTATTGCACCACAATCGAGGATAGCTTTAAAAAAGGAGAAGACATTGTAGCTCAATTGTTGTTTGAATCATATTGTATGTACCACACTGCTCATATGAAATGAGCAGTGTGCCTTTCCTGTCATTGATGAATAGTATGTTGGCACTGGTGCAGTTTTATATTTAGCTGTCATTCCCCTTTGTAAATTTGGGTATGTTGTAGTGAATAAAACTGTGTGAACTTAGCAGGTTAACCATGAAAAACTACACTTTTAAACTAGGTCAAAACATAGATAGGCTTGTGAATGGTTTGGGTTGGTGTGTACAAACTGGCAGCTGCAGTGTTGTCTAATGTGCAGTGTTTTCTGCTGTGTGCATGTTTACACTGTACACTCACATACTCTCTGAACATGCAAATGTGCTGTTAAGTAGTTTGGAAAATAACTACGAAAGAACAAATTGTGATCCAGGAATGCATTGTTCTACAGTTTAAATGGTTGATTTAAATAAGTTAAAGACAAAGGCAAACCACAAGTTGATTTTATGACAGTATTATTGGCTCTGGTCCCATTTCCACATCCAAATGCAAACTGCATTCTCACTAGGTTTATTTAATAAGACAGCATTGATTTGTTTGTCTTCTTTTGGTATTATAATACAATAGCATCAATCTATCATCTCAAAATTAGGAATCTTGTGCTATCATGTATCCAAAAGGAAGAAGTCAAAACATTTCTAAATAATGACAAATAAAAATGACAGATCCCCTGTATGCAGCTCTCCAGACTTGCTAATATCATTTGCATAATTCTGACATCTTCACACAAGATTGGCTACATCTGGGATAAAGGGGCGAAGGGGAGAGAAGTAATTGGCGAAAACAACCATTTCACAACTGGAACGCAGCTTTGCCAGTTTTTTCCACACTGGGGAGAGAGATAGAGATGGTGAACGAGAAAAGAGACAAGGGAAAGAGCTGGAGAGAAAGGGGTAAAGAGGAACATCTGGGGTCTGCTGGAGACTGAGGAGGTTCCCAGCTGTCAGAGTTTCCCAGCTGCTTCCGACCTTCGCGTTGCCAAAGAGAGAACCATGGGAATGACTTTGCTGCTCCCCAGGTCTGGCGCTGGATTCACATACCCTGTAATGACAGTTTTGCATCATATTGCCCTGATATCTCACTGTGTTTGGAAGGAGTGGAGTTTCAGGATTCTTAATCCTGTCCGTGGTGTCAATCACATCCTTGATAATATGTGTTTGAAATACGTCTATATTTCAGGTCCTGCCTAAAGCTGTATTTCGGTCCTGTATAATGAAAGTCTTGAGATAAGACCAAGCTTTGGTGAATGTGTTTCCTGTTGACCCTCACTAATCTGTTCCTCCTAACATTAAAAGTTCTTGCCTCTAGAGATCTGATGATATTGTACGGCGTTATGATCTCAAATCATTGTTACTCAAGTTCAATAATATTATCAGGCTGTCAGTCTGTACGTCCTATCCACTGGCTCTCTAGATATCGGGGAAGAGATTTGTCTACCAGTTGTCACTCATTTTGGGAGAAATATTCATAACACACCCACATCATAATTTACACACCCAGCACAACAGCGTAACAGTGTACACAAGCAGCATGGAACTAGAGCCCTCTTTATATTATATTATTACTACTTCAATTTGGTATGGACACTATCAACAACCATCTGTGTGATTTTTCTTAACAATACCCAAGTGCAAAGAACACGCCACATGCATAAAATATCTGGGGTAACACAAAACAAGAACATCTACTGTCAGAGAGGCACAGAAAACTAACTGAACTGACCAAATATGTTTAACTTAACTTAAGTTACTAACTCTCTCAAACTGACTGGAGCATGGCGTTGGCAAGACTCAGCAACTAGGTTTAATGAGCTCAAAAGGAGAGGCAAATGATGACCCTGATCAATCACAGCAAATCTTTGGACATCAGTCCCCCCCTGCAGAATTCCAGCCCACCCACAATGTCAGGGAACACCTAGGACACCTCTATAATCAGAACCCTGGACGGCAGTCAGATAGCTCTGAAAGCAAGAGCTGTACACAGCCAACTGTGGAAGAACAAATAAAATCTCTAAATCTTCAATATCACTCTATTAATCATTTGTATTGGTAACAGTAATTCAAAAGACTACTCTTAAATTTAGAAATCTCACTTATTACTCCTTGACACTTTGCAGGGCCAGTTTTTAGTGTCACCACCAGAACTGTATCCTTCTTAAGCAAACAAAGAGCCCCATTTTTTAAAGCTATAATCTCCTAAATATCCTTTTCAATGTGTTTGCATCTTTGGTGTAACACGGCCATTGGCATTGTGTTATCTTTCAAGTTTATCTGTCTCTGTTTGTGTCTGTATATCTTTACATACATCTCACTCATTTACTCGAATAATTTGTGTCAGGGGCGGAGCTAGAGGGGTGGCCAGGGTAGCACTTAAAAAAAACAAATCAGGCACAGACAGACCCCAGCCCAGATATCAGCAGCCCGGGCAGCTCCCAACATGAAACTAGCCAGGCAAGTAATTCATTAATTCTCATACCAATGGTGTTTTTAATTTTTTCGGAATGAATGACGGTGTGCCAGTTTAATTGCTGCGCCAGAAACTGAAAGTGAAACTTAGGTCCATTACCTCCAACTACTTTCCGTGCATCATAAAGCTCTTTTTCCTGAGTTTAACTCAACAGTCAAGAAGGCATGTTAAGTAAGGTTGAATTATATTAGTGTCAGCGCCAGGTTAGTTCAGTCGGTAGAGCTGGCGACCCATGTATGGAGTTGCTGCAGTGGCCTGGGTTTGAATTCGACCTGCGGTATCCCAGGATTTTCCTTTATTAGGCCTAGTATGGCCCCCCTCATAAAGCCTTGACCACCCTCTGGCCACCCCTTGTATAAAAGTCGAGTTCCGCCACTGATTTGTGTGGCTTTTGTTGTGTTCACTGTTACTGTCTCTCATTGGCTGTTTGAAAAACGTGTTACTAATTGAATACCTTAAATATCTTAATTTTAAAGGATTTTGGACTGAAAAAGCAACCTTGGTTTTAAAAGTAGCTTTTAGTTTACAGAAGACCACAAGAATACACATTTAAAGTGAAATCAGGTTGAAAAAATGTATAATTTGAAACAGGAAAACAATACATTATGCTCCGTCTCTCTCTCCCACGGCTGTCATTGGGGGGTGCTTCTTATGTAAGTCCTTGTTTAAACATGAACATCTGGCTCAATTGGCAAACACCATTGTTTCATATCTGTTGGAGATGACTCACTTAGGCCTATTTGAAAGAAAAAAGAAATTATTACTTGAGCTGTCATCAGGCCACAAATTCAAAATGTGTATTCATAAACTCTATGCAGGTTTTGGTTATAAAGTACCTGTATGAGAAACAGATTGGAGGCAGACATAATAAGATTGGGAAATAACAATTAACTCCCAAGGAGTCAGCACATTTATGCCAAATTTAATCAGAGACTCTAGTGGCACAGTAGCCGAATCTTACAGGCTGCATGAGTGTGTTTGCAGTTGTACAAGTTGTGCAGTGTGTGTTTTCTGTATGTGTGCTTGAGTATCTCTGTGTGTGCCCAAGGATTTCTTTGCCTGTGAAAATTAGCCAATGAAGATAGCTGATGATAGGTGGAAGTAAACAAGCCAGTAGTGCATTGGCATTATGAGTTGTAACAAGTTTAATACTGTATTATGTGATATATTTTTAACGCTTTTGTACAGCTTTTGCCAAAAATGTGTCCGGGAGATTCTGCAGAACCTACCATAATGATACCAAAATACCGTTTAAACAAAGGTTATGTATAATCCAGACGTAACCATTTTGATACTAAATTACATCCATGTTCACACTTTTTCACAATCAGTGAAACTGTGATTCACTTTGATTGTGCAGTCACAGTAAAGGCGGTGTCTCTACAAAGTGCAGCGCACAAATCATATAGTGCATTATTCTATAGAATATCTGTGTACGTATATATGTACATTACTGTTCCTAAACACATCATGTGTTTCCTTAATTTAACAGGCAAGGGGGGAAGTATATATAGTACTACATTGGTGTTGGGGGTGTGGTGAGTTTGGGGGGGGGTCAGCTGGGTACAGGGCACCCACTGGGAGAAGCTGGCACAGATGGAGCCCCAGACCCACTGAGCAGCACTCAATGTCAGCTGCACTGCTAGAGAAGGCCCCTGGGATCCACGGGGCCTTTGGCAGACATGAGCACTCTGTTTTAGTCAGCAATTAGTTTAATGGAGCAAAATCTAAAATCACTTCAAACCAACACAGCTTTGAAAAGAAATGACACAGGGAACTGCTTTTGGCCATTACTCAGGTCTTAGTCTAATTCAGGTTCAGCGGTTTACATGAACAGAATGACAGGTTAGCCCTTTTGGATCTCTAAGAACTCTCTAAAGAGATTTTTGACACCAGCATTTAGGTTGTGACTCGGTACGGATGTTTGCAATCGGAATACTGATATAGAATATTGAATGTGGCATTATAATTTGCCCACGAATTAAACATAAAAACCTTATGTTTGTATTTTGTGCTACCAGTCATTTTGTAAGAGACAACATATATTATCAGTAGGTAGACTTAATAAAGACAGGATGTTATTTTCAAATGAGGAAAGCTCAGCCAATTCCATCAGGCCACACAGAATCCCGTTCAAATGAACATTTCTTGTCTCAATGCAACTTTTTATCTGTTTATCCCTGTACTCGTCTCTGTCTCTTACAGACATACATACATATGTACATCTAGCACAGCTCTATATCCCTTATCCTGCATGGAACTAGATCGCTTGAGTGACCATGAAAATGTGAGAGCAATTAGACCTCCTTCACTTACTTCTATAGAGGAAAGCTGCAGACAAGGTCCAAGAGTGTGTGTCTGTCTGTGAAAACAGTGCCTGCATGTACACACGAAGGATTGTGCTACTTCTCACTGACATGTTTCATGTAACACAGAATGTGAATCAAGTGGAATTTATTTATGGAGCACTTTTGTGCATTAGCACAGAGCAAATGTCCAGATGAATTACATAAGAGATAAAAAAAGACGAGTTCCAAAAAGAAAAAAAACAAGCACATTGTAAATAATTTATGAAATGTTTGTGTGAGTGTGTGTGGTGGGAGCAATATGTATGTACCTTTTTTTTTTATTATATGCATGATATATGTAATGGATAGCAGATATAGCAAAGGTTCTGTAGAGACTATTGTAGAAAACTGATGCAGGACTCAGCGTTAAGTGTGTATGTGTTCAACTGTCTGAGAGCCAGCCAGCCATGAAGTCAGATAAATATCAAGGATTTAGCTCTTTATTTCTAGCTTTGTCAGTACAGCATGAAACACATAAACACAGATGCATACAAAAACATACATCCCTGACAAATAATATATTTCTTGACCAATGTTTTGCTTAACATCAAACACAATAAGCCATAGAAGAGAAGCATAAACATATCAATGACTCCACTGTCTAACCCAACAGTGTAGTGGTAGGAAGCAGATCCCATGTGACGAAGTCTTTAGGTCTTGTGGTGGATTGCCAAAATAACTGCATGTGTGCCCCACCCTCCTATCATTTAAAACCTGCAACTTCACAATTTCAAAAGGGATGCGAATGGTCAGTTTGACGTTCTTGGGATGATTTGCAATAGCCTAATTCCAGTTCATTAACCTGATACAGTTAATATCATTGCATAAAACTACTCTAAATGTCTAAAGATAATTATATTAGTGATTTTTATTACTACATACACTTCCAAAGTATAATCATGCATTACATGCATATCAAAACTTAATACACAGGTTAAGTAAACAGTTAAAAACATTGGTAAATTTTAACCAATTTCTGCTGCAGTCCCAGTTTGTCATTTTCGCCTTCAGCATCTGTGCCGCAACAGACATCACACAATTTCATTTCCGTTAATTGACTATTTTGAAGTGGAGCGACGAGAGTTTTCCATCATCATATTGTCAGGAAGCAGCTGCCAGCTGCATAGCAAGCCCATAATGCAATCAGCTACTTTGTGGAGGCCTTCAGATTCTTATTGTGTTAGGCATTGCTGAGACTGCTAATGTCCCTCAATTGGTCAAAACATGTATCATTTGTCTCAGGTGGCATAATGCGTCAGCCATTCATCATGCACTTTAATCTATAGTTTCATTTCATTACTGCATTGTTTTTATGGGCCGTATGTAAATCTTTGTTTTGAAAGTGTATTATCAGATGTTTGCCCTTGTTGGTCAGTGAATGAAACATGGTACTCTGCCATTCCTACAAAATACATGTGTCAATAACCCATATCACTTTTTGAAAACAAGTATCAAGCATGCAGAGTTTTGGACTACAGCAAACTATGGCTGATAATCTGTGAGAATATTTTGTGTATATAAACTTAATGAAATAAACATCTTTATGCTAAAAATTCACCAAAATTAGAAAAATACATGGACTCTGTTCTATCCGCGTTACTTTAGGACCGCACAACATGTCCCCATTAAAACTGCGACTGATTTTTTAAAATTTAGTTCACAGGTCCTGAAGGCATGAATGATCAGGTTTTACTGCAATATTAATAGAGTACCACCCCTAAACCTATCCTCACCTCCATAATATCAGGATAAGCAAATTTTCCTTTTTCTCCCATACTGTTTTAGGTCAGTTTCAAACAAATTAAACCCATAGGTTACATAGCCTATGTGCCACTGTAAAGCACTAATAGTGTAGAGTTTATGTTACAAGATCCAGTTTTCATTTCACCTTGATTTACATCAAAGTTCCAGTCGAGATGTTTTGCAAATGTAATTGAACCGATTCAAAAGCTAAACTGCTGCCTTTGCTATATCTTTCCATTCTTTGCCTCTATTTATTTGTTTATTTTTGCCATGTCTCTTTATTTTAAAGAGTAACATCCTGAAAGGAATTATGGCTAGACACAACACAGTTTAGTCTTCAGCAAGAGATAATTACCACTCTGAAGATTGTCACGGTTTGACTGTCTGAGAGGGCTCTAATTGTTTTTGGCATTTTTTTTTTTAAATTGTAGCACATTAACACATCTTTAGTTGTCATACTTAAAGTAGCAAGCTCAGAATGAAGCAGGAGGCAGATTGCAGATGACTTGTACTGTTGGAGGAAATATGGATAATTAGTAGATGCAGTAATGCAAGAATCAATGGCAGCTGGAATGTACTGCTGTGTAACGGCAACATGGACTCACAAAGTGAGTTTACTTTGTTGTTGCTAGTAAGATGTAGTTGCTATAATTTTTTATGTTGGCAAAACAGTATATAGTAATACTACATAGCAGGATGCTAGTGACAGCAAAGCATTACAGTAAACCTGTGAATTGAGAAAAAGGTATAAACTTTTAAAAGTTTATAGATCACACTTGATTGGGTGTCAAATCCAATTCCATCCAGATGAGGCTGAGATGGTTTTACATTCAAGTGATTTTGATACAGTCATCTGTAACTACATATAGTGTATGTAATGTATCACTCAGTACAAAGTATATTTTGCCCCAAATATGTCAGGGTTATGTCAAACTATGATCCAATCAGCAGGGGAACATTTTTTAGCAAATCACTTGAAATGAATCCTTTCATGTAAATGGTTGACAAAGACAACAGTATAGTACTACCACAATTTTTATTTTAGTACAAAACGGATGACGTCAAAGTAAAAACAAGCTTGACGGTAAATACTTTCTTGGATAGATAGCCTGTGAAAATTAATGAGTTGGATTCTTATGACAGTAACCCATGTCAATTTAATAGAAAAATGCTCAAAAGCAGACTATTCTCCTAAGGAACATTAGACAGATTCAAATAATGATAATACTTTTATTTGTAAAGCACTTTTCAAGCTTAAGCTTAAGTGCTTTCCAGATTAAAACATATACAGAACAAAAAATACAGTTATCAATTATCAGAGACTGGGTCAGAGTCCCCCCTCGTACCACCCATGAATACAAAAAATAAATGATATAAAAAGAGTAAACTGATTATACTAAAACAGGCACAATTCAAATTCATCATGTGATGACATAAAACACCATAAAATAATGTAAGGAAAACATTGTTATGTGTAGGCCATCTTGTAAAAGTGCGTCTTCAGGAGACCCTTAAACACAGCAGTGGAGTCAGCCGATCTCACACTGAGGCGAAGGCTGTTATAAAAGCCATAACTGAATATCACCTTTGTTCTTCAGTCTGGTCGGTGGAACAACTAAAAGTCTTTGATCAGCTGATCTTAGGGGCCTGGCTGGGCTATTAGGAGTCAAAAGTTATTTAATGTAGTCTGGAGCCAGACTATGGTGTAGTAACAATTGTAACAAACAAATTTCAATAAACAACAACAAACAAGTTATGCTATCTATGTTCTACTGCTCATATATGATTAGTTAGGGCTGTTTAAACATGGCATTGCATGATCAGTGTACTATGGAATAAGCCAGAGGTCCCTGCTAACTAGCCATAGCTACTAGCTCTCTCTACCTACACTAGATTGATATAATATGCCCCCTGTATACAAATAACTCATGTTAGAAAATACAATACATTGCAGTAACAAGGTTTAGCAGGTTTTACTCCAATCCAGGTCACACTGAGGTATTTTTTTTTTTATATTGGTCTAAAAACATACACAGATCATCGACTGATTCCAGCAGGTTAAAGCCAGACCAATCAGCCCTACAAACTGGCAAACTATGAGGAGAACATCTGTTACATACATGTTGTATTGCTGTGACCAACAGTAAGCTGGATTGTGGCTATTAGGACTGGCAGCTGAAAGCTGAGGCATTCATAGCAACAACTGTAGTGATGCTAAATGTGTAGCAGACAAACCCTGTTCAAAACATCAGGGTTGCTTCCTTTTTCACAAATTGGCTGCATTCCCCATCTGCCTCTTCGGCACCTGTGGAGGTGGAGGATGCCAGTTAACCTCAGCTTCATAGATGACAGCTCAGCGTGAGCGATGACAAGTGTTGGGTTGGAAACTTCACAAAATAAGGGCAAGGAGTGAGAAACCAATAATAGACTTACTGCCTTAAGATTAACAGGTTCATAATGTACCCTAAAGTTTTTGTGATTCCGTCCCTGAAACCAGCTTTAGCTCCTGGGTACTAATCTTTTAGTCCTAACTTCGCTCAACCCAGACTGTCTAGTTCTTTAGTTTAATCCAGATGGCCCCATGTTTCACTTATTCATCCCCTATACTGTCCTCATTTACCAGACTCTTTTCATCTTCTACTTTCTTTCCTGTCTCTCTCCTCTTCTCATATATCCATTAACCTTCCTTTCATCTGTTTTTCAGGCACACATTGCCTTCATCTCTAGAAGTCTTGTTACAGCGGGTCATTTAAGCAAGTTCCTTGGCTGCAGGGTGGCAAATTTATTGACCAAAAGATATCTGCAACACTGTACAGTTACAGCAACACCAACAGCTACTGTGTCCTGTTGGGGGTGAGCTTAAATAGGAGACTGAACCTACAATTTCTGTAAACTGGGTGGGAAAATGGGGGTGACTAAATGGTAGGACTTGTGTTTTGGATATACATGTTGTGTAAAGAAAGGTCAATCAAGAGCAGGTTAATTTTTGCCTTCATTTTATCAATCCATGAAGTATAGAACAGATCATTACTGGTTTCCCTTTTTTTTTTTTTTTTTAAATACATACTGTTAAGAATTTATAATAGTGTTGTGTAAATTTATGCCTAAGGCTTTTATCATTTCTGTGATGCATAGTTAACTGAGGGAAGGTCAGTAGTGATTTGGGCACTTCCCCAAAGGCTTAATATTACATACGCTAAGGTGTTCTTAAAGGATAACGAAAAAATTGTGTGAGGTGAGGTGTTTTGAGCAATACGTGGCTACCGATTACCCATTATAAGCAGTATTCAATCTCAGCAAAGAAATTAATCGAATCAATCAAAGGCTGGTAAACATAATTCAGAGGTTATTATGAAATTACCAGCTTGTGTGTGATAGTCTGCAGACAGAATGATGAATAACATACATGGCATACCTTTAAATGGTGTTTACTCAACAAGGCTACAGTAAACACAATTTACATCCTTTTTTCTCAGCAAGCAGGATTTGCTGGGGTAGTTTATAATTGAGTCTAGCGGTGCATGAACTTTCTACAGCTGCAATCTGTCTAAGCACAGCTATTTCTCCCTCTGCAGGCCCCAGCTTTCTTTTGTCGACTCTGCCTCACATCGCAACAGTCCCCAAATGTGAGAGATCTTGATGAAAGCAGAATGTAATTATTAGTGTGGTAGTTCTAGGATGGTGGCAGGATCTTTACATGGTTCAGCGAACAACATGCTCTCTTTTCGAATGAAGAACATTCACCTCCTTTCAAGGGCAATTATTTCAACCCTCAGTCAACCCCCTCCCTTCTCCTCTTGAATGTCAATATAGCTTTCCCTGCCCTGCATCAACATTGCATTACTGTGTATTTTTCATCATATAGAGCAGAAAAGCTACATGGGACATGTGTTACATGTCATCCAACTTCCCAGTATTTCTCACCTCTTTTATGTGTCTGTAAAACTGTTGAAAAAAGTTCAAAGACTTTTCTATGGGGAGTGGGGCAACAAACCAGCAATACTGCAGGAAACATGAAGTGCATCGGGTTTTCTTTGGTTATGTTCAGCTCTACAAAGCTTTGCAGTCCTGCTTCAATATTGGATCCAGGGTACTTGGCACCATTTAACCCATCAACCTCCCAGCATTACCACTTGGCGGTACTGAAGGATGCATATTTGCTTGACATGTAAAGGTCCGGGCATGCTCGATAATACAATCAATGATGTGCATGAGCCTAGGCAGTGGTGGCGTGGCGATAGGGCTTAACTGTCAGCAGGTGACAAGACACATAGCAATTGGTGACTGGCAACCAACAGCAAAGATGGAGAGAAGAGGCCCTTGTAATTCACAGACAAAAAAAGGTTAGGTGGGCTGGCTAGAGAAGTAGTAAGTGATGGAAGGTATTTGAATTTTAGGTAAAGGTTTTTTTTTTTTTTTTTTGTTGGATGGTATTGTTGCAATGATATGCTGACAGAGTTTGAGGAAATATTTCACTTTAAGGTACATATTTCTCCAGCTCAGGATTTTATCAATCCTCTGAGAATGCAGTGGATGATGACAGACACATGTAAGCACAAAACAATGACAGTGGCAACAAAGAAGCAAATTCTTTGGGATTAGGTGCAATGTCTGCCTTAGTTCAGTTGAGCAGTTTTCTTGCTTTATGCTTTCCTATGGTTCAGATGTTTTAATTCTTGCTCTCTTGCATTGCTTCAATAATATCCTCATGTTTTTCTTCCCATCTAATTTAAAAAGCAGTTCTGGGACATTTGTGACTCATTTCTATTTATCTTCAGAGAAACCATGGCTGATAAGTAGTAGGTAGATTTTTACTAGTGTTAGTAATACCTGGAAACCTTACAGTAAGCTGTCAGCTGAAGCTAACTAGCAGCAAAACACCACCCTTACTCTACAGACAACTATCAGAAACTTCTAAAGAGGATTGTACTGCTTGAAACTTATACTGATCCCCAAGCTAGAAGTAGATGTATATCTTCATGGACACTAGGAATCGATGTACCTACCACAAATACTTGACAATGTGCTACAAGGAAATGCTAATAATATAATTAAACCTCACCAACAACAAAACCTATGACTTGAAAAGTTTTGCACCACCTACCCAGGACCTATATGTCTGTTTGATGAACCAATTTTTGTGCCTCTTTTATTCAAATTATTATATGTTGAGGCCAAGTTCTGCAAAAAAATAAGACTACTTATAATAGGTGACAATATCCAGATATGCAGATGACACCTGCCTTTACTTTACTTTATTTATTTACTTGCTCTGTCATCAAATGCCTGTGGTCCTAAAGACTAAGTCGATGCTAAAAGAAAGTAATCACATTGATAAATTTACTTCAATTAAACAAAGATGAGACAGTGATAACTCGTAGGGTTTGGCAACTAAATCACTCTATTCTTATCCTCTAAAACAAACAGCAACAATCACAGGATTTGTGTCCATACAAGACTAGGAAACTTGCTTATGCTTTTATCCTCAGCTGGACTAGTAATTGCAATGGTCTCTTGTCCTCTCAAAAATACCATTTGGCATCTACTATGTTGGACTCTATACTGGAACACTTATGAGTCCGTGCATAGAAGGGTAGAGTAAGGAAAGCATGCATATTCAACAAATCCTCCATGGATCAAACTAAGAAATAAGTCTCTATTCTACACGTATTTATATTATTGTATCATAATTCTTGAACTACCTAATAACACTTTGCACCAGTCTGAGTTACAATAAGTAATTCATGCTTTGCTAATCCATGTCTGGTCTGCTGCCTTGTGTGAGGTCCAACTATGCTAAAAGGTCTGGAGCAAATGGGCTGTTTCTGTCCATGGCTTAACTGGAAGCCTTTCTTTGATTTTGTATGGAAAACAGCTAGATTAAAGATGAGATTAGCAAGATCTGAAACTTTAGAATTATCAGGTATCCCAATTGTTCTTTCCTTCCCATGAAGGTTACACTGGGATTGACATGATGGCAAATTACACAGGAACTGTTAGAGCTAAGTCAAAGGCAAGTTTTTTCCTTTGCCTTTTCGCCTGACTATTCTTGTTTAATTTATAAACCATTTACAATCAGTTTAGATTGATTTGTTACCTCTTGGACAAAAGAAGAAAGAAAATAATATTTATCAATCCATCCATGTTCAACTTGCTTGTCCTGACCATAGTCACAGTTGCAGTACGGAAAGTAGGGCAGCCAACTCATCCATAGCCCCTGTAGGTTGCTCCAGCTCATCCTAGGGAGGAGCTCTCCCATCTGAAATATGTAATCTCCATAGCATGTCTTAGGCCTGCCCTGCAATCTGCTCTAAATTAGTTGCACCCCTCCAAAAGAGATTTTTAGTGTATTACGAAGGCAACGCTCTGGCAAACACAAAAGGATAACACCATCAGCAAACCGGAGAGATAACGCCCTAATGACACCAAACTTAACACTTTCTGAATCTTCGTTACCATTTCATATCCTGTCTGTGAAAGCCACAACCAACAGGTGACCAAATCCACTGTCCACACTCAATGTGCTTTGTTATTTTAATGAAATGTTTGTGAGGTTTTTTTAAAGATTACATAGACTAAAGGGTCCTATCCCATGGCCTGGGTGGGTACTTGGTTCTGATTGGCCGAAGGTTGTCCATTCATTCCTGATATAGGACACTTACTAAGTAATTCCTGTGAAATTGTCTGTTTACTATTCTAAATGAATGCAATGAAATAGATGGAATGAAAACAAAATCTGAATATCTTAAATAAAGATAAACATATCATACAACTGGTATCCTTTAGTGCCTTATCCTCTGAGGACCACAGGATGAGGACTGTCACACACAAACTCCTACACTGCCCCTCTAAACTTACTGATACTTTGTTTAAGCGATCACATCACATTCTATCACTGTATTGAACTCACTACTTTCAGCTCGGGCTGACAGTAACTTAGACATGACCTATTATTGGTTTGTTAAAAGCCTTATATTGACTTGAGGTCAGTGACATAACTTTATGGCTAGTTAGTCTTGTTGTTAAACATACTGTCAAATTATATTTTTATCAACTGTTTATCAACTGTACGGAATGTTATTGACTTTCAACTTTGCTAGCATAACATTAGCTCTCTGGCTCGTAGTTGAGCCAAAGGGATCTATGAATGGAGGGAAATAGAAATGTATACATTGCTAAGTTCTATCTAAGCTTCATCCTATTTAGTGATCAACAGTGATTTCCACTGCACAAGATCCTTATGTGATGGTAATGATTGTTTCAGGTATTAGTCACACCCTCAGGTGTCAGGTTGCCATGCCAACGGCAGGATACGAGAGAATTACAGCAAAACACAAGAGCCTGTCTTTTCCTTAAGATCCCTGGTCAGCGTACAGAGTAAACTAGTTTAGTTAGAGCCCGCACTGCAACACAAAGTCTGACAGCTAACTTCACATACCGGTACTAACAGGAGCACGTAGCAAGGTAACGCCAAGCTGCACGGAACAATAGGAGCAAACTGGTGTCCTCCAATCTGCACAAAGAGAAGGGTGTCAGTAGCCTGCGGGCTACTGACACCGAACACCAACAACTCCCCTTCCCTCCTTTCATGGAATGGGTAGGTAACGTACTGGGCATATAGTCTCACATAGCTTAACATTGTTCACATAGGACTGCTTAACCTCTGTTAATGTACAGTGATTAATGTTAGGTTAATATGTAACCTTAGTTCTCATCCAGAGATACAGTCTTTGCATGCAAGCTAACTAACTCTTTTTAACTTGGCATCATTAATCTAAGATCACACACACACACACATCTCAAATTGGCCTTAAATTCAACCACACATAGTGGAGAGGACATATTGTTTGTTCAATAAAAGACTTACTGACTATCCTTTTAACTTAATTACTTTAATTTGAAATAATTGTGTTCTATTTTAATAGTGTTGTTTTTATCAAATCATGGACTTTTCATTTGCAAACTGCAAAATGTATTTTTATGGCTGGTAGACGTGGAAAACGTGCCATCACCCACCTGTCTCTTTGGCACTGCCTTAAAACTTCCAGTTTTGGGCTTTTGGATCCAATCACTATTCAAGTGGGTGGAAAAACAAAAAATACCAGACCTATTTTAAGAGTGTGAAGTAGTGAGAGCTGCAATAGCATATCATGGTGAAGCTTGCTGAAATAGAATCTTCATTGTATGCTTAGTCTACCGGGAGGTATCTCAAAGCTAATTCAAATTAATTGTGGCTAATCTGATCATTGTATTGTATTTGTTTGATTCTCAGCAGCCAACCAGTCTCCTATAGATCTGTTGGACCCAAATGTAGCACGGAGAAGCTGACAAAGTGGCAGGCTCAAGAGCAATAACACCACAGCACATTCTGTATATTTTACACTAATCCTGAGAGGGCATATTGTAATCGAATATCCCATTCTTCCTTACTTATTCCACACTTATGATAAATGATGATTTGGAATAATAATGACATAAAACAAAGTTAAAACAAATCGATTAAATTAAACAATATAGTTAGAACATGTGTAATATTGTAATAGATAATGGCTAACACTCCCCACCCCTGCTTTGCTGTCTTTAATAATAGAAACACTGGTTTTATAAATGGGACATGGTTCTCCCTTTTCAACCATGAGTCAGTAATCATTAAAAAAGAAAATGTGGGTTGTTTGACAAAATAAAACCAAACCAAATATTTTTTTCTTTAAATATAAAACCATGTTTTTAGTTTGAGGTTTCAGATACACCCTAGTACTGAAAAATAAATATTCCACTACTATTTCATTACATTATCAAACTTTAAATGGATCACAGATGCTGCATCTTCTTGTAAATTTGTTGTGCAACTAGCTTACAGCAAAACACTGAAAGCAATAGTATTCACAGTACATATTAGTCCCCAAGGCCTGTTTGTCTAGAGCACCTCAATAACATAATAACGCTAATGGATTATTTGTTAGCATCACAAGTGAGATGCAGGGTGACAAGAAAATGAGTATAATATGAAATTTAAAATATTACACTTTCATTGCTTAGGCCATTGTGATGACCCAACTACTTTCATTGTTTCAAAAGGTTGAAAACTACTGATCTAAACAAGTGCCCACCTGAGGCCAGCATGGTCACTGGTTCAATTTGGCATACCAACTAGGGACAAGTTTTTCAATACAGTTATTCAAGTTAAACAATACAAATTCAAATTATGCAATTCAAATTCAGTTTTTTGAATGCAATTATTCAAGTTGAGCTATTCAGATTCAGTTGTTAATGATTCAAATTCAGTTTCTACTGACACAAAAATCAGCCCATACATTTCCCACCATGACCAGTCATTGTTAAGATTTAGACAAGCTTTTTACTCTGTGGTCACTTCATCCGTATGTGATTTTTATTCCTACCATAGTTAAATGTTGTATTTTTATACTTAAGTGTGCCATACTCTGCTACTGTTAATAAGCCATACAAAAATTCTTAGAACCTAAACAAAGCTCCCCCATCTGATCCATCGCTCGAAATAGCTCAACTCCAAAGGCAGGGATGCCGGCAGAACTTGCGTGTTTTGTTCAATGACATTCACCAAACAAAAGCTGAAAAAGAAGCCTGTCTTCTTAAGGGGGGAAACAAAAAATGAGGATATATTCCAAGAGGTGCCAGAGGGATCCGTCTCTCTTTCCTTTCCATCTCCCTGCCGTGACCGAGAGGGGGTTTTCTGAGGAAAACAACGGTGCTGTCAACAGCTAGTGCAGTGAGCGCTAGAGGCCAAACGGAGGAGGAAGCATCACTTAATGTAAGGGAATGGATTAGAGAGGCTGATTATGCCTCGGAGGTGAGAGCAGAACAAAGTGAAAGAAAGGAAAAGCCGGAGCAAGCAAGAGTAAATTTGTCTGAATGTGAGCCAGAACGCATTTCAAGTAGGTCTATGTACATATATGAGCATATGCAAGTGTTTGTTTGTAGGTTTGTGTGTCTGTGCCTGTGCCTGTGACTAGGCATATGCATGCTTAAGTATGTTGGTGGGTTACACGTTCATACATGTTCATATGTATGTGTTTTGTAAACCTGTTTGTGTGTCAATTTTTGTGGATGCGGACGTAAATGTAAATGCAAATGAATTTTACTGTGTCATTCCACATTGCTATATGTGTAAATCTATTTCAGAAAAATCCTTACCTGATATTTCCCACCAATTTACTCTGTACAAATTTTTAAGAGGTAAATGTTATTTTGACATAACAGTTTGTGATCTCATAACCATGCCGGTTTTAACACTCATGCTCAACAGTCAGCCACTTTTATTATTTTACAGCCTAAGACACCATTGTCTACACCATGGAATTTAATCAACATCTCAGTAGCTGCAGTATCAATATTGTTCTGACTGAACATGATATGGTTCACAAATGCACTAATTGCAGAGCTGTAGGAATTGGATCAAGTTGCATTGTACGGGTGTACCTAATAAGTTGGTATCTCTGCTTTTCTCTGTATAATTAACATAAACCAAAAGAAAACAAGCCTCTGTTATGTGGTGGTGGTTCTCAAAACAGCAGTAAGTTCATGATACCCTTTAACCCTGTGTTTCATATCTTGCTGTTGCTGTCTTTGCCTTCACTGAAGAAGATAAATGTGTAAGAAGTGACTTTCCTACTGGCCTTTCACTCCTCTCACCATCTGCCATTGTGAAAAACTCTGAAAGCTTTAGCTTCATTTGTGCTGGTCATACTGGAAGAATCATGTCGTAAATCAAAAACCACATAATTCCAGCCAAATTCAACCTAGTGGCTCCCAATGAAAATGCTTTAGCGGCCAGGAGAGGATATCCGTCTACTGAGTGATGTTCTCGTTCAGTAAATCATCACTATATTGATTCAAAAATCATTATGGTGATAACTTAATGATGTTAATGTTATAAGTAGCACTTCATTTACGTTATTTTTCACAGAACTAAAGCCGATGTTAACGGAAAATGGTTTATGTAATACAATGTATAACTCTGGATTAAATATAGATGTATTTAGCATTGTTGTAGTAGCGTATACACTCACATGCACAGACGTAAATATCAATGTACACTTCTACACCAACAAAACCACCTACAGTATGTTTATTGAGATACTTCATGGCTTCTTTTTCAGTTTAGCACTAATTAGTTTGGTAATGTTTCCTAATACTCAACATACACAGTCATACATCATGATGGGTCCATGCTATAAACATATGATCCCTACACAGTAAAAGGGATGTATAGACAACTCTAAAGCAATCCATAGTCCATTATTACAGCAAATGATAATTGCCAAGTATTACCTACAAATGCCTAGCTGCCAGTGTCATGCCTAAATCATGCCTGTTTGTAATACAAAGACCAATTTAACATATGTAAATATATGGGTCCTAAATGATAAAGAAGAAAGTGCTTCTGGGATTTACATGCTACATTTCAGTTAGTGATTTAGTGTTATCTAAATTGTAGACATGTAAATTGTAAAAAGTAAATGTTTTGTTGATTTGATTACAGATATTAATTGGCTACGTGAAAACCTGTTGTTCTTCTCATTAAACCGGCCAAAAGGTCTCAATAATAGAATGAGCTGTTCTTTTTTTGTCTCACCAGTTTTTCAGCAAAAGATTGACCATGTTAAAAAGCCGGGTCTAGGATCAGGTCACTAGACACATGCAGCTAATTATGTACTCTGTACTGTACGAAATGTTTCTCTCTTGGTATATTACATGCGTCACAAAGACGAGTATAAACTCATCGTCTTTGTGACGCATGTAATTCATTGCTTCTTTATGGGTTGTAATGTCACGTCAAGACCTGTCTATTAGGGGCGTAATGGTACGTAAGCGTAAGCATATGGTGCTTGAGCCACCCTACAATGTGCCTTCATGTGTGCAGTTTAATTGGTCAGTTGTGCCTGCCCTGTATAACGAGTCCAAGCTGCAGTTGTTCAGGAATTATCAACAGGCCTGACTCTTAGGATGGAGCATTACTGTTATTCATTTCTGTTATTCATGTTTGTTCAATGTGCCAGTATTAACTGTTAAGCAGGAGATATACTTGCTTTTAACTATGCCTCCACTTGCACATGATGGCTGCCTCGTGTATCCTGCGTCTATTTGGACTATTGGTTGTGCACAGGGTTAAACAGCAAGTTTATCTCCTTTATCTATTCACAGAAGCACACTCCGTGTATCCTTGATGTCAAACAAACGCGTTGAATACATTTACTTACTCACAAAATATTTACAAAGTGGATTTTCTGAATATTTTGAAACATGCATGTTTACATCCATGTTTACTTACCAACAGGCTTCTTCTTCCCTGCATTAAAGCCATTTGAAGATCAGTGGAATAGTGTGAAACCACTGGTAGGAATATGGATCAAGTAACTTGTGTGCTCATGCGTTTAATGTGCCTTCAACAAAGTGGTCATGAGTCTGACTGACTTGTTACATTGCATAATTGGTTCTTGTACAATACCCTACTATTACCAAGATTTCTCCAAAAGTCAGCATAAAGGTCTAAAAAGTAAGCAAAGAATAGAGTGATATGGAGTGATAGAGGGAGAGATGGGTAAGGCAGTAGGTCAAAAGATGCAGTAAACTGAAGGGGCTGTGGTATCCCTGCCACAATCAAACAATGAAAACAGGTTTTAGAAAGTTTTACCATAAAGGTTTCTCTAACATCTGACAAATTGGGATGTATAATTAGTTACATATACATTTACACTTCCTGTGGCTCATGTCTAAAGACAGCGTATTCACAATAAAAGAAAAAACTTTATTCATGACAGTGCTGTGGTTTTAAAGGCCATGCTGCTAATCTCAAGCCACACAGTACATCAGGGGGTCTCCAAGTTCAAATTCCATTCTGAGAAAATAGATGAATGCAAATAGTATGTTGGTCTGAAACATTTTGACTACAGCTTACATTTCTGATGGTTTATTTAGTTTGACAATGTATATACTCTTACACAGAGACAATATCTTAACTCAATAAGGTATTAAGGTATCCCTCTGGATTTCATATTTTGGTAACCATAGAGACCAGTCACCACCTCCAGCATGCCTACATTGCTTTAAGGAGACTAGTATTATTTGCATGAGATACTGTAATGAGTTTAATTTACACTGACATGATTTTTCTGCATTTTCATCAAAATAGTCACTACCTCTGACTGGAATGCAAATGATTGTATTGCCAAGTCAGTGGTATTTGAATTGTTTCATTATAAAATGCCGATAGAAAAAAATATTTGTAATCTAACTGTGCCGTTAAGAAAAAAGCATCAGCTTCAACCATGTCAGAGTTTTATAGCAGACAGTAAAACATAACTGCTAACTTCAGTGGTTCTCCAGAATAAAGCTTACTCAGTGTAAACAGAAAATACTAATAATGAAATAAATATTTCCCCAGGCAAAGGTTGCACTTTGTAACATTAGTTCTATGAGCATAAGTAGATCAGAGAAACGTGTATGTACTGGCTTGGCCAAAAGGCTGCACAGTTGCTCTATTGTTAGCCGTATCACCTTCAGGTACTACAGGAGTTTTATAGTGAAGAGGTGGAGAAACAGCCTACCTTGATTGAACAAAATTGTCTCATCTAGGAAAGTTCCAATCACGGTTTTCTAGCCCCCGATCCAATCCAAGTCATTAAATATTGAGTATCTGCTGAGTCTCGATCCAATACAAACATTTTTAGATCAAGTACATTACAGTTACTAAAATCAATTCAATGTATATGCTTGACAATTAAATAGCTTTGCATTGCACTAAGGACCAAAATGTCTGTTCCTTAATGTTTTTTTTAACACAATAAAGTATAAAATACTTTGGTGCCTAGGTACAGCCTTTACTTGAGTTACCTGACTTAATTTACATCTTTTACGCAGATTATATTAATTAATTACTCTTATTGGGTTTGTTCGAAGGACTTTTGCTGCACTTGCAGTAGCGAGTGTGGTTGTGTCAGATCTCTACCGCTTCCTCCTCCAAGCACAGGCAGTCCCACCTGCGGTGAAACTGCAGTCGGCAGGGCTGCTCCTGCTCTCTCTCACACACACACGGAGCAGAGTGACTGAAGGAAACTGCAAGAGAGGTGACTTTGGCTGCACCATGCTAGAACAATACCAATCAGTTAAAAAATGGCTTGATGAAACTGATACTGATCGTTGAGATCAGATCGGGACATCCCTAGTCCCATCTTCTGTGTTGTTGTTTCATTCATTGAAAGTAAGCAGATGCCAGGTTAGCGCTGTAGAATAACCATTTCTGGCCATCCTGTTTGGCTGAAAGAGTGAGAATGTCAGCTGCTTCAGTGAAAGTCTGTGAGTGTAGAACTAATTCCATTAGTATCAGTATGTGCTGGCATCACTATTTTCAAATAGTGGCCATGTTTTTCCAGCACCATTCACTACCATTTAAAGCTACAACACAGAGAACAACACAGCCATGTATTTAACATCTCCATTGTTGGTAAAGGATTCAGTTAGTACATCCAGTTGGTGTGTATGTATGTGTGTGTGTTTGTGTGTGAGGCAGGGCAAAATCTAGGCGAGGCAGGAGGATGTGTTCCCCCAACGTCAAAAGAGAAAAGAAAGGAATGAAAGAAGAAATCACTGATTCTGTTTTATCTTCTGCATTGAGACAGCCTGAACGGGTTTATTTGTGTGTGTTTCTGAACTCTATCCACTTGGCGGTCACTGTAGCCTCGGCGTGGTTATACTGCAAGTTTCCCATTGGGGAAAGCTTGAAATGATGTAATGAGCAGACAATCTGGCATTCCTGAACTGTAAAGCAGAACAGTGCTGCAAGAAAACTGCACATGAAAGGATGAGTGTGTTGGATTTAGTGGCATCTAGCAGTGTAGTTGCAGATGGCAATTCCTTCAATTCACCCTCCCCCTCAAGTTCAAAGAAGAAACTACGATGACTGTGAAACAAAAGAATAATGCATAGGGCCCTAACTAGAGCCAGTGTTTGGTTTGTCTGTTCTAGGCCACTATTTAAACATGGCGGTTCAACAGACTCTACAGAAGGTGATCTGTACATATAAATGGCTTATTCTGAGGTGACAAAAGGTAACAATTTCTATGTTGAGATGATTATACACTAATGAAAACATAGTTATGTATATTATATGCAACAGTTTTTGAGTGTAATGTAGGGGGTTCCTCCCTCACAAAATGTTGCTAACCTTGAAATGCATTAAATGTTGTTTGGCCCCTGTGGTGAGATAAATCAAGCTAAAAGGCTGCAAATGCTTTCATCTCAGTGTGTCATGACTCACACTTGTGGCCTAAACCAGGCACATCTTCCTCTTTTACGTCTTCCTTTTTCTCTCTCTGTCTCTCCTTCCTTCTTCCTGTGTGTGTGTGTGTGTGTGTGTGTGTGTGTCCCTCAATCACACCTCCCTACACAGTCTACCTTACAATCTCAGGTTTAGTAACAAACCACTGCCCCTTCATCCATTTTTCATATCATACTTGTTCTTTACTCGAAAGATAGAGAGAATACGTGTGTGTATGTTAACGTGTGTATGTGTGGGTAGTGGTGGTAGTGGGGTGCTTAGGGGGTGCCTGAGGCGAGACAGAATGTAAGCACAGCATGAGTAATGAAATAATGACTGAAATATAAAAGGACAAGGCAGGCCATGCTCTCTCTATCCGGGGGCCGACAGGTGTTTGCTGGAGCACCAGTGCAGAATCCATTAGAAGGCTGTCAGAAGACGGCTGCCAAGAAGTGAGGGTGCTGTAATTACAAGCCTTTCGCATCGAGACAATGCAACTACAAAGTAATGCAAAAGGTATGGCTATGTGGTCTGTCCTTTTGTTCTTTTGTCCAACAAAGCAAAGTGTTTTTTTATTGAACAAAGATGTGAGTAATTGTGTATAGATTTAACAGTTGCTCATGGTCACCATTCACTTTTTAGAAAATGGGGTCAAAAGGCCAAGAGGATTGATGGTCATCATAACGCTGTTTATGAACCAATGAATTGGAGGTCATAAAATAACAATGGCATATTGGAAGTATGTCTACATTTTCAAAGCATTGAAATTCTCCCTGTCAAAGTAATGACTGGATAGGTTAATTGATAGGTAGCATGATGAGTGGAATGCATAGTCATTTATATTAGCACTGACTAAATTCTGGACGTGTTTTTTTCATCTTGTACATAAAGCCGGTGATAATTGGATTTTCATTCAACGGGCACATCAGGACTAGTCAATTAAACAATAAACTCTCAAAATGTCTGTTTCTCACAGTCTCTATTTGCACATTTTTATTTCCCTGTTCATTTTAGGCTGTTTTGACTCTGGTAATTTATCAAGAGAGATTATTAACTGTCACAGTGCATGTGATAGTGCAAATTGTTTTTCCACCAGCTATTCTTTTTCTCTCCAGTGCATTGTGTGTTCTTCCGTGTCAGACTGAGATATCTCATTGGCAGTATCTTAAAAAATTTGTCATGCTAAACAATTTGACATTTGAATCAACCTTATTTAAACAATTGAGAGTAGGTGCACCAAAACAGCAGAAAAGTCATCTGCTGCGGGAGCCAACAGGCGACAGGTATGTATCTTCAGCATGAATCTTCCAAATGACAGAGGAGCTTAGAAATTTCAAGGTAAGGATGCTTGCACACCAATGCTTCTGCAGCCTTTAAAACGATTACATTCATTTTTAGATGAAACATCCTCCTTGCAGTGAAATTCCCAACTACCTGTATGATGTAGATCATATTTTTGACCTAGCCAAAAGATCTCTGCTGGTGTTCATTCTCTATTAGCCCTTTTCAACCAAACAATCACTTGAAACTAAATGGTCCCTTCTGTGCATTCCTGTTTGTGTTTCCACCACATCTGAGGACCCATGAAAATTAGGCAAGCTGGCCAGAGGCCGACTTAAAAGACAACAGAGACATTTGAAATGAAATGTTTGCATACGATTAAAAATGTCACCACAGAATCATCATGTTTTATTTATTGTATTTATTCACTGCTGCATGGCTCTAATGTTTAAGTGGATATAATGAATGAATAAGAGAGGTCAAAAAGAACACTGAAAACAGCCTGTTTTGGGCCTGTCTCCCCACTATCTGTTGAGTGCTTAATGGTTATTTATTTAGATGGTTACATGGGCAACATTTAATATCAAAACTGCACAGGTTCCTCACCTCAGCTTCCCAATCACAAACTACAGTTGGAAGCTTAGAGGATGGGGAGTGTATGTGTGTGTAATTGTTTATTTTCCTTGCCCAAGGACATCTCGGATGGTGAGTAAATGAGAGAAAATAGAGCAGCTAATTACCATTGCATGCATAAATCAACTGTTTGTGATGTTCCTAACTACGCGTTCATCTCACCCCCTCCACCCTCTTTGTACATGTCCATCAAATTTGCAACATCATTAGCATAGGATTTTTCCAACATATTTTCCTCCTTCCTGCTGTCCATTCTTGTCACCTCCTTTTTTTTTTTATTTGAAAGTGCGCTTGTTTGATAGATAATGGCCCATCGAAACACAATTTATATTTACTTTGAACTGCTAAGGCTGTGCTTCACTTAGGCAAACTAATATTGCAGGGTATCACGTTGATAAGGCAACAGAGAGGTTCCTGTTTTCTCATGACAGACAGAAGAGAAGAAGTCATGAATTTATATGAGTTTCAACAGCAATGAAGCACCGGAGAGCATTGCTGGTGCCAGGTTTACCAAGCCGAGGCCCGACACAGTAATTTTATGGGTTCATCCAAAGCTAGTGAGGTGTAAAATAGACTGTGGCGATAGCCCAAACACACTCAATGGCAGCCCTTGTGTCTCCACTAGGCTCTGAAATCATATTCAGGGATAACAATGAGTTGTGGAATGCGCAGAAAGTCATAGCTACCTGAGACACAAAGTGTGCCAGAAATGGTTTGCTTTGCATAACAATTTGTAATGTACTCAAAGGACAGTTTCAAGGCAATATAACACACAAACTACTTTAGTCATCGAGGATGGGTACAATTTATATGAATGTAATAAGTATACATTAACCAAAGATAAAAAAGCAAACATAAATCCATATTGGAAAACAAACAATTTCCTTAATTTTGAGCCAGAGTGGTGTTTTATAAAGATTCCCTATGATGTTACATAATTTTTATTAATTTGTAACATCACAACACAAGTAATGGCAGTCACTTCACTGTTCAACAACTGACTGAACCAGCAAGCCATGTAACCATTGTGTAGATGTGTTCTCAGACGGCATATTTTTCACCCTGCATGACAAAACTCTAAAATCTGACCGAGGCATATGAAATGGATTTAAAACATTTTGCTAGCATTTCACCTGCTTGCATCATGAACACCGCAACTGTCAACCACTTCTTAACTAATAATTTAACATCAAAATTTAAGACAGAGAGCATCAGATTAGACACTTGGCAGGTGCTTCTGCAACAACCAATGTGTATCAAAAGCTTTTTTGAAAAGCTAAATCCCTATATTCTAGTAGCCCAACCCTGTACCAGCACGCGTGAGCAGTGCGTGATGGCTGTCTCACTGCTGTGGCTTACGCGTCTTTCTGCATTGAGTTTGCATTTCATAAATACAATACAATAAAAGCCTTGTTAACAAGGGGCGGCTGAAGCTCATGAGGTAGAACCAGTCATCCACTAATCAGAAGATTAGTGATTTGATCCCTGACTCCTGCTGCATGTCAAAGTGTCCTTGAGCAAGATACTGAACTCCAAATTGCCCCCTATGCTGTGCCACGGTGTCATTCATTCAAGTGAATGAATGAGTTAGTTTCTGTCTGAATGTGTGTGAATGGCATGTTGTGAGTGGCATGTAGTGTAAACACGCTTTGAGTAGACGGAAGACTAAGAAAGGCGCTATACAAGTACAGTCCATTTACCATTTAAGCAAATGAATGGATTCCGTGCCAAGAAAAGCAAGAGAGCTTTTAATCTGAAACAGATACAGAAGGTGTTGAGTTAAAAAAATATTTGATCTTGGCTCAACATTTGCCTTAGCATCTGGTGTCATCTGGCAAAACCCTGAGATGGCCATATGCAAGCATATATATCAGGTGGAACCACAAGCACTGAGATGGAGGAGCTAGTTACTGCTGCGGTGATAACATTATAGAGTTGTAAAATATTGCCTCACAAGAATATAAATTCCTATGCTGTGTCTTGTCATCATAACCCTAGACTTCATAAAGTTCAGGTCACATAAAACTGGACTTCCTGGATCATATTTCATCTCCTCAGTGAACCAGACCCATATAAGTTCACCAGCTGGTAGGCAACATTCACCTCAGCCACCCTTATCTGATCCACTGTGCTGAAATACTGCTATGATAATGCTGCTTAGCTTGGAGCTCAGGGTGAAAGGATTCATTGCAGGCATCCAATATCTGAGGAAGAGCCGGAGCAAATCCACCGACATGCCAGATATGCCTCAAAGAGTCTCAAAGAAAGGAGTGAAGTTGTTCACTTTGGAGGATTTTCTGCTTGACTTTGTGTTCTCTGTGAGATCCCTCGGTGCCGCCATCCTAAAAGTTTGATGTTTAGATGTTAAGCAATTCCTGTATTTGGACTGAAAGCAAAGATCCATAGTGGCCTTCGGGTTTGTGTATGTGTATAGGCAGTGATAACAGGAACATCAAAGATATTCTGACATGGACATATAATATAATTGTTCTAATGTATTTAACAACAGCTATTAAGAAGATGTTGTGTCTGAGTCACTGTTAAATCTTATGCACGTTTCTGTGCTTTACTATAATTCAGGTTAAGGAACAACTTGAGCTCTACTTTTTGTAACTTATAATGTTTGTGATCTTGGAACTGGAGCTTATCCTGCTGTTGGACTCATACAGAGTCCCACTGTATGACAGCATCAGAAAGATGTCTAAAATGTAAATGTAGCAACATGGTACCAACAATTATTCACACTCACTGTCTTCCTCTGTCTTTTTTGTCTTTCCTCTTTGACCTCTCTGCTGCTGAAATATTAATATGATATTTGTGATCGGCCTTCTAGACTTGCAAAAGCTTCCAAAGCATAGCAGAAAGCATATCATTCAACCTGAGTAATGTCTCCTTCAGCCCTTAAACACCTGACCTCACTGGGAAACAAAGTAAAGCAACCCATTCTTCTATCTTCATTCTGTGTTTTGTTGTTGTGGCAAACTGCTTTGTGTTCTATATGAGGTGCTAGGGGGATAAGGACCCGTGAAGGGATGGCTATGCACCAGTATTTTATAGAGACAGCATAGATAAGTAACATTTAACCCATTAGAGTCGATCTGATTTCATTGTTGTGTCTTCAATTTGATAAATGCATATCAGTCCCAGTGTATTGCCATTCTCAGATTTGATATAATTTGGATTCATATGCAAATCTATTTTTATGTTGATGTGAGCCACTTGAGTTTCTTTGTTTCATCTGCATATATTTATGAGATTTTCACTTTTTCTATTTTGAGGTGAGATGTTTTTTATAAAGACCTTGAGTTTCCTTCTTTAACCTGCATAAAAATTGTGAGATTTTTAAATGTGTCATTTCTTTCTTGTTTGCAAAACCTTGAGGTAATCATGATATGAATAAATCATTAAACAGCTTATTCACATTAAAAACACCTCAGAGCCTGTATCCAATTCTCCTTCCATATGACAGCTCATCCATTTATAAATAATATTCACTTACACATCTGCAAGGATCATGACAAGGGGGAATTTTGTGCAAAACTAAGTTTCATGTATTTTTTTCCAAAGCTCTTAATAATAGCTTCTGTTGATCAGAAGACCATATTTGGAATCGTTATAATTGAAATGGTGAATTAAGTTAAAAATTACCTTTAGAGCAAAAAGGGTAAAGAGCATTTCATATTGAACACTAGCAAATAATTAATTCACTTGTATTTTCTTTACTTTAAGCAGTCATAAGCACCATACAAACATTTAATTAATGGTTTGGAACACGTGTAATGTAGATATGGGTCAATATAACCATTAAAATGTTTATTACAGTATGTCAGCGATATTATAACTTCTCCTATGATGACATATTTTATATTAGTACCACTGTGTTTTAATATGTTGTTGTATGTATGTTTATACAGCAGCCTCCACTTATAAGTGTCAAAAGGTTTAGTTATAGTTCTTACATTCACTCATTTTAGTTAGAAGACACATACATATATACCGTAATTCATCCATCCACTGCGCCCTTCTGTTTATCCTTTGCTCAAACCCCATGCAATTCCTACACTACATCAGATATAGGCTTCCTGACTGATGAACGCATGTGACTTAATGAGTGACAAACAAAACCTTTTACGTACACCCTCATCCCCTTTTTGTGTTATATTTGCAGGAGGCAGTAGCTCAGTGTGTAGGGACATGGCTTGTGAACTGGATAGTCGCCGGTTCAAGTCCCAGAGACCACGGTATGGAGAGTGGACTGGTAGCTGTAGAAGTGCCAGTTTCACCTCCTGTGCACTGCAGAGGTGCCCTTGAGCAAGGCACCTAATCCCAAAAACTGCTCATGGGGTGCTGCTAACGTGGCAGCCCATCACTCCACTATCTCTCTCCATGTTTGCATGTCCACAAGCCCTGCATGTACGTAAGTGTGCATTTCAGCCTGTGTGTATATAAAAATAAGAGTGAAAAAAAAGAATTTCTCAAGTAAGGGAATAATAAAGTAAATCTTATCCTATTAAAATGAAATAGAGAGGTATCTGAAATGGATGACATTCTGACTGTTTTTCAACTTGGTTTGGTTGTTAGGCTATTGAATTTTGGTATTTTAAATTTTCTTTCTTGAAAGATTTTATACCATTTGCTTATAAGCTAATAAGAGAAAAAAAACACCACTCATGAGTGTCCTTTGTATAGGTCATATTTTGCAGTGTAGCAGTGGATATTTCCTTTATTCCACTGGTTAGCATAGTTCCCTCATATATTCATGTGTGCTCGCAAGCTCCTCGTGATTGAGTATTTTCTTTGACTTTTGGGTCACCTTATGTTTCCTTCGCTTCAGTTGGTTTATTTAAAGAAAATTGGCATGGGATAAAGAGCGGAGGAGTCACTCCTCTGCAACCTGTGAATATTAAACTCAGCTATGAGATATCAATATCATCCTGAAATCATGATGTAACATAGTAGTTTAGAGAGGCACATTTTTACTTATGGTTGAATAACTCACGTAGTAAGTAAAATATCTCTCTTACCCCCTCATGCCCACTGATGTCAGACCCAGTTCAGGTAGGACACAGCTGTGTTATCAAACATCTCTTAGAAAATGAAGACATATTGCTGTTACCTTTATTTTGTAATATTTAGTCATGGCCATTCCAAATCACTGTATCTAGCAGAGTAAGATTTGCTCTCCCCTTTCTTTTTATTTGTATTTCTCTCAATAGATCAGTTTTATCCATCCTAACTGTACCAGAACCACCAATTTGGAAATAAATATGATTTCCACTGATGTGACACATTGGTGTCTATTTGACACCTTCATATCAATTTTAGATACATGGTGTCTCACCTTGTTTAATTTTAATACTAGGCACTGACCAAATGTCTGCTCCCTGCTCTTTTTGTATTGATTTATTCCAATTTAAACCCCTTTCTAGTGGTGAGACGCGAATATTTTCCCTCATTGACAGGCTTCAGAATAATCTGAAGCCCGTCTGGCACAATTTTTTGTTTATTTTCAAGTTTTTCAAGTAAAAACACATACTGCAACTGTTTATATTGGTACTGGGTATGGATTACATCCTGCAATGCATATGAATACAATAAAAGTAATTTAGTATACATGTATTTGACGAGGTCTGTGATTTTTCTCATATACTAAGAGGATTAATAATATGGTACACATTTCCAAGTGTAGAGATAAAACCCATTACCCAAATGGCACCAAACTGGTCCAGCTGAGAAAATTTAACCTTGGACCACTCTGGAAACAACTGTTGTCCACATGTCTCTTAGCAACATATCCAACACCCCCATCTGCTACACTAAAACAGCTTAGTAGTCTAAGGACTGTTATTGGACTGGGCAGCTAGCAGTTATAAATGTTTGGAACTGTAATGAATATGCAGTGTGACAGAGCTTGTTACTATACTAGAAAAAAATGACATTAGCTGAAGTTACACTACACTGTAAATAACACTTTGAATTCTTCAATTAGCATACATAGATGATGATGATTCTTCCAAATGAAGTCATCTTGTGTAAATGCATTCATATTCATAAAGTATTAATTGATTGAATGTTTAAATATTAACATTTTCAGTCAATTCAAATTATTAAATTGCTAATGATTAAGATCCCTCTTAAGTTGCTTTGGGAGTATAACCATACATACCATAGAGTACTATTCTCGCTTCTTTCAGCATTGTGGTAACAATAAAATACAACAGAGAAAGGCCTATGAGCCAGTTCAGGCAGATAGCTCAAAACTTCTTTGCCACACTCACACATGACATTCTCTGTTCGCTACTCATATTCACTGTGTCTATTTAAACTGTCAAGCTTTGCACACTCTTTTTCTCTGCTATGCGGAGCTGCTACAATGCTTACTGCAAGCACTACTGCATCATCACTACTGCTGCTCACAAAGAGCATCTTATTCAATCAACCCTAACCTGCAACCCCAGCATACATCTGTAGGTTCCGACTAGGCACTATAGTTTTCATGTTGAAACTAGCGTGGGTCCTTCATGATTTCACCTTAGACTTTTTTATATTTTAAGTTTAAAGTGTGGTGAATGCATTTACCCAGTAACTAAGCTCTGTGTCAAGTATTATATGCCCCTGCTGACTTTCATTTCTGACCGTCACACACTTTCAGTAAATCAAACTCATTATATTTTTACCCTTAGATGTTAACACCGTGCCATGCACTCTTTCTGTATAAGACACACACACACACCACAGACATGCACACTGAACTAGCTGCCAATTATACACTGTGATTAGGATTCGGCGACAGGCTCTGCTGCCACTTTCAATTGGCACTAACATGGCAGTTGTGTAATAAGGCAGGTCTGCCAGGTCAGTGGTGGGACATGGGGTCACATCAGCCATCTGATGTGATGTCAGAAGTTTGGCCTGTGGGTTCAACAGGTCTTAACCGAGTAAGAGTCAGACTTCCCAGGACTGGAAGGTTTGATGGGGAGAAGTATGACAAATGTGGGAAAGCAGTGTAGAAGTGAGTGGGTATTTTTTAGTAGCTGAAGGCAAGACACTAACTTATTTGACAACTTTAAAATAAAACTGAGGATCAGTTTGTTGAGTCTGTTAGCATTCGAGGACAGACTCAAACAAACTGATCCTCAAGGCCAGTGACGTTGTGGAGCTGGACTCTTTGACGCCAGTGTCAGAAAGGAGGATGCTGTTCAAGTTACATGTCATCTTGGACAGTGTCTCCCATCCACTTCACAATGAGCTGGTCAAACACAGGAGTGCTTTCAGTGCAAGACTCATTCCACCAAGATGCACCACAGAGCACCGCAGGAAGTCATTCCGGCACCAGACCATCTAACTCTACAACTCCTCCCTCAGAGTGTCAGACACAATAGTATTTCTATTCTTTAACATCGTATAACAACTGTACAACAGTTGATCACCTGATTCTGATTTCTCTGAACATCAAACCAAGACCTCCACGATTGGACCAAACGTCTGCCTTTTTGCACTATGAGTAATCTGGCTCACATGTCACAGGTGGTTGTGGGCAAAGAAAGAGGCTCCAATTACAGTAGTTAGCAGTCTGTAGCTCCAAAGAGAAAAAACATGTATTATGTGTTGTTTTGGTGTTAAACTTTTATAACTTTACATTACTTTGATGAGTATAACACAATTTATATTGTCAATCAAGACAGCTAATAAAGAGAATAAATGGCTACAGGGGCAACACTTATCCAATGGTCAGTGTTTACCCCTATTATCTTTACAATAGGAGCCTCATAATGTTTGAGGATATTTAACATTTTATCCATTTTACACTTGCCATAAGCAACATTTCTTCCTACAAAACAACATTTGGAAAACAACACCTCAGTATGAAACAAAGAGATTTGTAACATGTTACTTATGTTCATGTTACAGTGTAGATGCTTATGAAGATTGCTTGAAAAATTTTACTAGATCATTAAATGTAGATGGCTTTACAAACAGTTGCAATGGAGATCATGATGCTGGATATGTATAGTAGCAGTATTAATGTGTCGAGCATGTTTCTTGACACAAGTCATAAAGTCATAAAGTGCATAACAAGAATAAAATAAAATAATAAACACAAAATGAATTAAACAAAAGACCACATTAAAAGAACACAACACAAGAAAAGGCTATAAAACCCAAACGCTAAGAGGTTATTTTACAGAAGAATATTATCAAGAGGGATATCCAAAGACATAAAAAAAATAATTGAATGGAAGGAGAATACCACAAGTTGAGAAGAAAACACAAGAAGGTTGACAAGGGAAAGGATATAAAATCTAAAAGGCTATTAAAAAATGAGTTATCAAAAGAGGATTAAAAGATAACAGAGCAAACACAACACAGGAATGGTAATCAAAGACATGGTCAGGAATTAAAAAAGGCTTTTATGAATGTGTGTCTTAGAAAGAAAGAAAGAAAGAAAGAAAGAAAGAAATATGAAGTTGTCGGGTAGCCTCAGGGAGTAATCACCATTACAATCTAATATAAACTTTTGGATATCCAGAGGGCACTACACACAGGCCAATAAATACACAAAAGATAAGTAACATATGCGGCCGCAAGATGTTGAAATTCATAAACAATATTTTAAGCTCAAAAATTGAATTAAAAAAATAAACACAGTTAATGGATGAAGACAGCATTTCAACAGTGTTTGCAAAGGTTGAAAGGCCTACATGTGCCACAAAATTATGCAGCAAAATGTTTACACATTAGATATGTCACCATTTTACAATTATCTACTCAGAAATGTTTACACAACAGGCTTCACATTCTGGTCTGAGCCAAGTCTGACTCTTAGCCAACAACCAACAAACCTTTTTTAGCTGGAATGTTCCAAAAAGAATATTATAATATCAGAACTCTCTCTCTCCCTTTTCTTTTCTTTGTTTCTTTCCTCTTGTTCACACACAGCTCCACACCGACGGTGATACACCGTTCACAGTCTTGCTATAGTTTGCTGCTGCAAGTTCAGCCAATTCATCATAATGAAGTAACAAGGCTCCTGTGAAGCATGAGAGAGTACAGAACAATTCTTATGACGTGTTTTATTTGACGTATATCAATAAATGGTGGCATTCCTGAACTTTTGCCATTACATTTCTTACGGTTGACCAATTATCCTTTTGCCAATTTGCACCCATGCTCTGTTAAACTTGAGTAAAAAGGGGGAAAAAATCAGCTATGGGTTTGCTGTGTTCAGCTCCCTTTGGCTCATCTGCAGGCCTACAGTGTATATGGCTCTGTGCCATTGGTAACAATAAAGTTGTTTGTCACAATAAAGCTGTTTTTAAACCACAAGTGTGTTTTCATCATCATGTGTGCTATTGCTAACCAGCCACTGTCGCCTAGCAACGACAATCATTTGCTGACGTCTTGAGATCATTTGCATTATTTATGTGGGCTTCTTGATTTCATTTGCATTAAAATAGGAATGCCCCATCCTAATACATGTTAATTTTAGCAGTTATTTCAAAGTCACTCAGTACAGTACATATGATGTAAACCTGTAGAAAATTTTGAAAATAATGGAATACGTTTTAAAGCATGTCAGAAAGAGTGTAGTAAACGCAAAAACATGGTTACATGGCAACTGCAGTGTGTGTTGGGAACATGCCCATATGGTCAGAAATGTGTGTGTGTATTTGTGTTAGGAATGGATTTTAATAAATATCAACAGGATTTAGTGTTCAGGTGTTCTTGTGTAGCATACGATCAGAAACTAGCGTGTGTTATGGTGTGTGTGTGTGTGTGTGTGTGTGTGTGTGTTGCGGTAACTTGTGCACATGTCTGTGTATGTAGACATGTATGTATTCTACTGTGTGGTTGTCAAAGCTGTACCTAACTGAAAGTGTCCCAGAACATTTGTTGCAGTGGCTACAGATGATTAATGATTGTTGACACAAACACAAACACTAGGAAGCACAGACAGAGTAAGACAGATGAAGACAGATAGAGGCAAAGGGAAAAGCTCAAGTTAAATATCCCCATAACAACGTTGCAGACGCTGTGGATAATAGGCCTCTAAAGGCACTTCTTTTTCACCACAACCACCTCCCTAAAGGGTTGCAAGAGTACAATTTATATAAGAGAGAAAGAAAGGGAGAAATATTGGTGAAATGAGGGACATTTGGAAGACCAGTGTGCACATTTGTGTTAGCCACATAAGGGTTGACAGCAGCATGCAGGTTAAGAGAGTTTAGGCATCAGTACAAGCCATCAGTAGTAGTGGCGAGGCATCCTCCAGCTCATTATCTGCAGAAAGATATCCCGTCAGGACAAGCCAATAGAGACTGCATTCCATGAAAAGATGGGTTATTACATATGTTCAATGCATGTTTCAAAAAAAAATTTTCATAGACAAATTGCCTTAGTTTCATCCATTCATTCCTTTTATCAATTATCAGAGAAATGTGATTTGTTAAAAATGGATATTTTCTACATGGATCTCCCCTTGCCATTGAATGCCTGCTATGGATAATGCATTATACATCAATGGTTAAAAATAACTCATACTTTTGTAATAATTGTAGCGAGTAATGCTTACTTTTACTTTAGTCATTTCTAAACACCACTAGTTTTACTTGTAACACCTGTTCTGAATGACAATGTCAATTAAACAGTTAAATCTGTACTTTGTCAGGGATTAAGCAACATTACGGTTATACATATTTGATGAAATTTGAGGGAAATGTGTAGAAAGTAGCTGTTTCAATGTGATAAAATAGCATCTCCAGGGTTGATAAATTTGATATTACCTTTTACAATTGCAAAAAGAAAACTGCCAACATACTACTTTATTTCCTGATATGAAGGAATTAATGAGTGAATGAAAATATAAGTACCTTTCAATATCCATTAGGACATAACAATTATCATGGTGGCCATTATTTTAATATAATGTGCAAAATCTCCACCGCATACATTCCAGCTGCATTTAATTTCAGTCCTTTTACTCCTCCTCCCGTTTATATACAAAGCTCTGTATCTTTTTCATAAGTGAAAGCTATTTCCATCCTCAGATGTTATCAGCAGCCTGGCCGCTTTATCTTGTGCTATCACAGTTTAAGCGGACACAGGCGTCAGTTCCCATTCTTTTAAAAAGTACACATATCTCTCTGTCAGTAGTCATCTTAACCTCAGTCACAACCTCTCAGCTAACAACAAAGTAAGTGGCTGCTGGCGAAACATTGGTAACTGACCTGTCTTAGATTGTTTAGATAAAAAGAGCTGAAATAGCTGCTGGAACATGTACACAACAGTAGCTATTTTATTTTCAACCTACTGTATGCTGTGAATTATACAGTGAAACATAAAAAATGGCACAAGTTAAACATTTATTCATGACTCTCTGGCTCCTGCATACCTTTTATGTAGAGCATCAAGCATTGGTTTATCACTGGGTTATCAAGCGGGCACCTCCCATCACAGATGTTTCACTGATTCAGACCCCGAACACCTCCAGAAGGCTGTGCTGTGACCTCTGGCGTCCCAAAGTGAATTAGTATGTGTTGTAATGTATTCCATCTGACAACTGCTGCTGTATATGTACTCTCACAATTTTTCTATTAACTTTTAATTACCATACCTGCTAAAGGGGATCCATTTAATTTTCAATTTCTCAGGATTTCATCTGTTATTAAAGCCTTGAATAATAGCCCATCCCCCCTTCATCATTACTTGTCAGATCCAGGAACACAGAAAGGACGTCAAATTGTTAGTGAAAGCCCTTTTTAGAATGAATAATAGTGCACATTTATGGTACAGAATGTATGAAAATGAAAAATATATTCAATACCATGAAATTTTGTTCACCGCTGTCATATCTACTGAACGTTGCAATTAACTTATGTGGCACAGAGAAATTTAGCTTTTATCATCCTCAAAGTTCAAATATGATATGATTTTACACTTTGCACCTGCTTCCATATCTGTGATTCTACTTCCTAAGGCAACATGCAAGGTATGCAAATAACACAAGATGACAATGATGCCCAAGAGGAAGAGAAGGAGGTTTAGTTGCACTGGAAGCACAAGCCTACAAGGTCAATTTATTTCAATTGTGAAGGATGTTTTTTAGAATCATAAACAAGCTTTCTGCTCCCCCAGTGCTAATGGTTGGGGTGATGGACTATGTGTTGTATTTAAAAAATCTTTTAAATGTGGACTCTTACCTTCCAACAATCTCTCTCCAGCTTATTGCATAGATCCTGTCCTTTGTGTTATTTATCATTCTCCAAAATCCCATACCCACTTTTTGCCTGAACCCTCTCAGTTTTTATCCTCGGATGTTCTCTATCATGACAAAGTTTTAATTGCGGGTTACTTTAACATCCACTTTGATGACATTTCTGACAGCTGTGCAACCGAAATTTTAAAAATGATGGTGTTTTTTAATTTCACTCAACATGTGTCAGGCCCTATATGTGGCCATACACTGGACTTTTCCTGTGACCATCTGTCTTGTTTTAACTGTTTTATGTGAACAAGAATCCATAAGTGAGAAATTTGCTTATACATGTTTAATGACACTGATGCTTCAATATTTTCCAAATTATTTGTGAAGTCTGGTGAATCATTAGATATGCTTTCAAACACTAATGATTTAGTGAACTGCTTAAATGACATGTGCACAGCTGCTTTAGATAATGTTGCTCCTTTAACATGTTTATCTAAATCCAGATCACATATTGTATTGCCTTGGATTACTGAATGAATCCATGGCCAAAAAAGGGAGTAAGAAGGCTGAGAAACAGTGGAAGAAATCAAAACTGTCAGTATGCTTTGAGCATATTATGACATTTTTATTACAATTGTATAACAGTGAAATTAATCATGCCGGAGAAAAATATTTTTCAGAGCTCATCACCTCCAAACAGTACAAGCCTACTGTAGTTTATTTATTTTATTTAAGACCATTGATCGTTCAGTATCGCTCATTGTCAACCTAGGTTCTCCTGGTGTCCCTATTACCTCAAATACAGGCTGTGAAAGGTTTTTTATCACAGCCCTAAAACATCCTAGAAATCATGTTTATGTAACGTTTTTACAACAGCTAATATGTTTTGAGAGAAATCTAATACTTTCAATTAACATAATAAGGAAACGTTGTTAATTAACCTACCTGACAACCACTCGTAGTCAATGCATCACTATATCCACCCGAACCATGTCCTCCACTGTGGCAAATAAATCTAGTGTTTCAATTAATTCATAATCTAGGCAGGTATTATATTGTCACCACTGCGTAATTATGAAAACAATTTTGTAATAGACAAACATAATTTCTAGGTGGCATGGTTTTTCATATTGAGAACATTTGATTGAAGATTCCCCCCCCCACCCCTCACTATCAGTCTTATCTTTTCCTCAGCTGTATGAGGGTGCCTACAGTAATTTTAAACATTGCCATGTGCACAGTAATGTCCCTGAAAATATTATGGAACATTTAAATGGCAAAACTCAAAACTGTAGTTATGGACTTGGCAGGTCAGAACTCTCCAGAGGAAACACAGGATTTATCAGGAGTGTGGATGCTTTACTCCAAACTATTTCTCTGTATGAACCTGGACTGTGTGTGACCTTTTGCATGTGTAGAAGAACACAGAAGATCAATTACCATAGATCCTGACCAATCCTGTTGGTGTGTCTGGAAGATTTAAATAATCAATGAAGTTATGTTGCTGTGCCACGAGTGTAAATGCGCTCAGCGTCTCTATTATGGGAGAAATGCTTCACCCAATTTCACCTATCCAGTGTAAATCAGACATTAATTTTTAGGGCTGTCCCAGACTAAAGATATTTCTGGTCAACAAGTAGCTCAAGACATTAGTCGATCATTGATAATATCAAGAAAATTTTATATAACTTCCAACTTTAATATTCCATCAATATTGTTACAATGGATGATGTATAACATTACAATCAACTCACTATAAACTTGGTCCTCTCCCACTTTATGCCTCTCCTGTCCCTGCATGAACCCGCCGTGTCTTTGTCATCCCCATGGTCAGAGCTGCTGTGTACGCTGTACTTAAATTAATAGTATTCAATCCAACGAGACATTTTGATAAAAACCAAAAATGTTAACCTCATGGTGGTGCTAGAGAAAAAGTCAAAAGATCACCAAATTCACATGCATTTGTTCTCTTTGAACCATGAATGTCTGTACAAGTGTCATGGCAAAACCTTTCAAAAGTTGTTGAGATGTTTCAGTCTGGACCGGTGGAGCGTTTGACAGAATGACATTGCCATCCCCAGAGCATGACTAAAAGTAATCATTTTAATTGCTAATTTTACAATTTTCCTCCCTTTCATACATGTGACTGACAGGGCCACCATAAAAACACTTCAGCGTCTTTTGTTGTGTAAGACTGACTTGAGCAAATCTGTTTCATACCTGTAAGGAGGAAATTATGCTGAACTAAACACTGCATGCTACATCCAAGCCAAAACTGAAATCTGCCCTTATCTGTTAAGCTTATTTCCCCTCTTAATGGTACCCCTATCCCCTGAAGGTGATGTTCTGTAGTTGTGACAAGCTAGTGTTATTGTTGGAGGTGATGCACCTCACCAAGGTTAAGTCAGATCTTATCACAGTGCTGGTGCGAGAGGGATGCTGTTTTGCAGGCAGTTGTAGTGGAGCGAAGAGGGTAGGCAAAGGTTGTGTGATAATGTACTGATGAGTTGCAGTCCGTCTCGCTGACTCACTGCCTGCTCTTTTTTTCTTTGGTGGTCCTGTATAAATATATAATAGCTTCTGTGCATAATGTTAAAGGGTGGCTCCTGTTTTTTTGTTCAGTGGAGCATGGCACTACAACTGTCAGTGTTAAAGGTTTTATTCTCAGTGTTTGCTGTCATGGAACTGTAACGCAATTTGAGAAAAAGCACCAACTGAATGTAATTTGTTGATTTTCTAAAGTATATTTTGTATTTATGATATTATTAGTAAACCCTGGTAAGCCACTGACATTTTTTAATGGTCTTGAACTTTGCAAAAGTCCATTGATGAATGGCTTGTACATGATGTAAAACCTCCACACCCCCACCCCCACCAACACCATACACCTCACAAACAACAATGACATGGATGAAACCTCAACAAGAACAAAGGGGACTGTGTGTGAGTTGGGTTGTGCATACACAAATCTATTTGTGTTCATGGCCATGCACAACTGTGAAAGAGAGATTGTTACCGACATGAAGCTAAAAAATAAGCAAAATATCATAACAGCCTTTTGAGAATCCTACCTAACTGATAGACTGGACCAAAGAAAGCAACCAGCTACTGTGGGCACAGATTGCTCATTCACACTATTTTCTGCTTGTTAGTACATTATGAATCCAAATGAGCCCACCCAGATCTATTTTAACCAGGCTATACTCCAAATATCCTTTAAATTGCTATGATGACAAGCCCATCTTGTGAAGATCCTGTATTTACGCACATATCATCTATTATAGATTTATTTTTATTTTTTTCTGAGGGATGTTCACACCTTCGCCCACCTGAATGTCCTGTCAGGCTGTTGCTATAGATATCCACGCAGAGCACAGTGAGGGGGAGAAGGCAACAACTGAGGAAAAGTGAGAAGAAGAAGCAAATGAGGAGGAGATGCAGCAGAAAAGAGATGGAGTCAGGAAAGCAGAGAGCTTAGACAGAGTGAAACAGAGAAGGCACTGAATGTAGAACGATAATCCAGCTGGTAGTGAGTTCATCAAGAGTGAGAGAATGTGTGAGAAGTGAAAAGAGGGAATTATGACAGGGGAAGAGCAGGAGAATGAGCTCTCTACCTGTCAGCGCATCAAAGCCTTGTCGTGTCATATGCTCACCCGCTCACACACCCACTCATCCCCTCAATGCCTCAACCTAATGAGCCAAGTGTCTCTCAATGGCTCCTGTATACACCAACACTATCACACAGCCATTATAAGTCTGTGTTATAGACGATTTATCACCCTGTACAGCATTGCTTCTATTTCCATTCTCTGTTGTCACGACCTGCACCCTTCATACTGTCATGTTACCTTGACTTTCTCCATAGGCAAAGGCAAAATGTACACGGCCACAGTATGCGCCATTAGGTGGGTGGTTTCTATCCATTGCACCTTACAGTAACATGAGTGAATACACTTGGGTAGATGGGTAGCTTTAGTTTGAGCTGATATCCTAACCTTGTTAAGACCAAATTCGCAGATACGCTGAAGCATTTTTTCTTTGTCTTTGTGAACAGATACACTTCTATTTGTGCAAACATGTCACTCCACACCATCTCTAAGCAACGTGTGTGCTATGCATCGATTCACAACTGCATACCTTTTGAGATGGTTGTATTTTTAAGATTAGAATTAGTGTGAACACTGCATGCCACAGTTTGTTGATCCATGCTCGGGTATGGTTCGTGTGTACGTGGGTACAGTACACATAAGGTGGGAGAACAACTGTACCAAAATGCAGAAGTTTATTTAGAATTTGAAATCATACATTCTTTGCTATTGATTCCTTGTGATCATCGTTCATTTAATAAGAACAGAACAAAACAGTGTGTTTCTCCACTTCCATGGTGAACTTCTCATTGTCCATGGTGTAAAAAATTCTGACTGATTGACTCCTGGCCTGGTGCCACAGGTTGTGAAATAATGTTAATGTAGTGTGAAATTTGATCCAGAGTCTACATGGGGTATATTTTATGTTGAAAATTTACCAGATTCTGATGCCTCTCTGTGCATGACTTCCTGCCACTGCGATCTGCTGGTGGGTCGCGGCTTCCATCAAAAATATCAGCTGGAATGCTTTGACCACTTTTTATGGGAAAAATTTTAGAATTTGAAAATTCTAGGGAGGGACTGGGTACAGTACACTCAGCATTGCATAGCGTGTGTGGGTTTGAAGTAATGGTTGCTTGCGTAGCGCCGACATGTTGCTGAAGTGTTGCTTCTGGTGTGAATTCAGAGTTAGAGCCATTCTCTTCCTGCTAAATGTCACAGCAAATCAAACCCCCTAGCCCTGGTAGCATTAATGTCATGCTCTACTCACTGAACTACATAGTCCTAAGATCTTTTTACTGTTGAGACTAGTGTTGCTCTGTGGATGGGGCAGACTTTGATTGCCATGGTAACAAAGAATCTCTCCTCAAAAGCCATGTCTACATTACTGTTTATATCTCTGTTATATGAACATAATAGCAATAATGTGAACATAATAGCCAAAGTACTGCCAACTACCAACACACACAACATAAAATCTTGTGTCACTGTCACTCCAAAGGTTTTTCTATGTGATTCAACGTCACATTTTTTCCAGCCACCTGCTGCACTAACAGTGTGTTTTCAAATGTACTGGGGAAAATGTTACTAATTCAGATATTATAGGAAAATAGAAGTTGGCTTCTAAAATAATCCTTGCCCTAATGCAATAAACTGTAAAATTCACATTATCCTTTTTTATTATTCCTGTTCAATCGCTAAATTTGCCTGCTAGTTAGTTTGTTAGATAACAAAGCTTAGGGTAGAAGGAACAACTGAGGATATTAAAACAGATCTTTTTCGCTGTTTAATGTTCAGCTTGTGTCTGCTCATGTCAGTGGGAATACTCAGGTGTATGGGTGCAATTTGAACACCCTGTCTCTTTCTGGACATAATGACCCATTGATATTCAAGCATTTTACTTAGTTAACTTAAGTGGTAAACACAAATTGTAAAAAAAAAAAAGATATGACTAGAAATCCAATATGGCCCAGGAAAATTGAAAGGCTTAGACTCATATGCTGTTTTTAATCCAGTCCTGTCATATTTTGAGCATTCTACTTCAATCTCTTCTCTCTCCAAAACACTCTTGTTTACATCGTCTGGTTTGCATCAAAGTATAAAAATTGATGCATAGCAGAACCACAGTAATGATGGATTTCTCTTATGAATTGTTTTGCTCAGTCTCATTATGGGAACTGCCACTCATTGGCTCATTATTATTATTATTATTATTACATAATACTCAAGTTTTCTTCAAAAAAGTAATATCTTTGACCACGTGGTGCAAAGTTCTGATCTTAATGAATGCAAGCCTATGTATCTTTCAATGTCTACAACAGACCCTCATTATATCTTTTGAATAGTAGGTGTTGAAATTAATGCAAACCATGAATCTTAATACAGGAGAGAAGAAGCCATGGTAATAGACTGTAAAGAACAGCTTTTCTTTGACCCCAGATGCACAAGTATCACATACTGTCACATTCCTCTGCACAACATGCGCTGAAGATTGGCTCATTCATTCATTCATTTAGAGTATTAGTGATTAATGCTTTATATATTATTGAGATGGTCCATCCTTAGTTATTGTGAGCAGGAAATTAAGGGCCATCCATACTGGAAAGTGCATATAACAATTGGTGGACACTTTATCAAAAGCACTACGCAGCGAGTGGAGAGGCAACTTTATTGTTGTGAACTGTGGGGAATTGAGCCACTAACTCTGGCATTGTAAGCAAGTAACATGCAGTAATTACTAAGTTTCACAGAAGAGTGTTTACTCTGGAACCAAGCATGTCTGGGCCAGTATTGCAAATATCTATCAAGTCCACATTTTCCCTTCAAATTCAATCTTTAGAAAGTTGTGCAAATCTTAAGATTTATTGTATTATCTATTATATCGCAGGATGTAGATGTTTCAATCTATTTTACTTTCCAGTGAATATGTTCTGTAAATCTGTGATTGTGATGTTGTGTGATATTTCCTGTTCTGAGCTACAGATTGACAACAACATTTTCTAAAGAAAGAAAAGGAGACACTGATCACAGTTGAAACAGGTAATTGATTCTTCATTTGTATTTTATTTATTTTTATTTAATCAATCAACTAAAGTCTTTAAAGATCACATACAGATTAAAAAAATATATATATTATTTATTCTGGAACTTTATGTTCTTGCACTGGTAATACTGAATGGTATCTTTAATTGATTACAAGAGTTAACTGTCTACCAATAAATATGTTTTATTGCAGAAAAACAAAATACTAACAATATTTGAAAAATATGAAAAACCTTCCCTGTTAAGCAGGTGTACATTTTGAGTGCACATTCAGTGAACAGACACTTGTGTAGTAGATAAAATTGGACTGGAATTGCAACTTGGCTCTCCTTTGGTTTACTAAATTCCACTGTAGTGCATTATCTTCATCCTTAATCTAAGCCAAAGCTCTTTTAGCGTATCATGTGGACTAAGTAACACTTCTACAATCACCGATCAATGAATGGCCTTGTCCGACTTTTCTTCAAGCCAGTGGCTTTTGATTGCCGGAGCACAGCACAAGGTGACAGACCGCTACATCTCCACTAATTAAACCACTCATCCAGCCACTCAGTCTGTGTTTCCCACACACAGGTGAACACAGGAAGGGGAAAAGGAGTTAGGGAGAAGCAAGGTCAACTGAGCAGGGCAAGGCTGGAGAACAAGAAAAAAGGTGATGGGGAAAAAGAAAGAATGAACAATGAATGACAAGGTGCAGTCTCTTTAAAAGAGGCAGTGTGGACCACTTTCCTTATATTTGTTTAGACAGAAGGACAGCTGAGAGGGACACAGGCTCGAGCAAACACCAGAGGAAATGTTCAGGGCAAGGTCCAAGCACACAGTAGGTGTAATTTTATCAGGAAATAGGGAGACATATCAGCCCCATTACTTTCATACTTATCACTTCTTCTTGCCGTTTCAGCCCTTGTCAAAGGTACAAGTTACTGTGAATTCACCCAGCTATTTAGTCAGAATGTTTAACTACACCTATATTCCCTTCCCTGTTACCTATTATGCACTGTAACTTAGGTAAGTAAGGGTAATAACCTGCCAACTTTTAGCCATACAGCAAATGCCAATCTCAGGGTGATGATTTTTATTTTGTTTTATTTTATTATTTTTTTTTTACTACATTTAGATATATCACATTAAATGCACAGAAGAGTTTGCAGCGCGGTGTACAACAGGAGCGTATGTAATAGCCCTTTACTATGCTTTTAAGATTGACAAGTTAATTGACTCAGGACACAATACAAATGAAATAATTCTGCTCCTCTCACTCTGAGATTAACTCAGAGAGATTTATATTAGAAGCCAATGGATTTCTGCTATGGCCTTTCTTCATTGTTAATGCTGTAACCCTGAAAAAGGCTACGGCACCTGAGACACACTGGCTTCTATTAATGCTTTGTAGTAGCTGGCTTTTTAAATTTACTTTCTGATTCATCCACCTTGAAGGCACGGCAAGGTTGCAACAGATATTTAACCCAGAGAACATTACGTTAACTGTTTTATTGATTGGTCTCACTGATGTAAATTGAATGCATGGAAATGTTGCAATTTATACGTAATGTCACCTCTTTAAATGCCTACCAGTGAACGAAAATTGTAACAATCCCCCAAAACCTGCCAAATATGCAAGTTTCTTTCTTTCTTTGTTTTTTTTTTTTATCAAAATCTGCAAACTAAATATTTGTTTACAACATAAAACATGAGAACACAGCCAAAGTAAACGTTTCCACAATGAGAGTCAGCTAGACATAAATATGCAACACTGTGACAAACAAGCTCACTTATAAAATCCTAAATGTATTGCTTACCCTGTTTGGCTCACGATGCCTGATGCCCCCTTACTGACGTGAGCACACATTATCAAAGGAATGTCCAATTATCTGAAGTAAAGGCAAAGAAAGGCAAAGGACGATCAAATTATCCGTCCAGGGAGACTTAAATGCTTTAGTTTGGCTTAAAGGTCACACATGGTCCTGTCTAGCTCAGTGGGTGGAGAATGGCTTCAACACTTCCACGGTTAAGAGTCTGATCCCCGCTGAGACCACAAATGATGAAATTGTTGGCTCTTGTGGGGTTCTTTCCAGTTCTTAATTTATGCATCCTCGTCTCTCTGTGTTCCACTGGCCCCTGATGTTGAAATCGATTGAGGTCTGCCATCTTTAAAGGACCATACACATTTTGGTCCTTTCTTGACAAATCAGGCTGACTTTTCATCATTGCCAAAATTTCAGCCTATGTCAGTTTAATACGACAATCACTGAGCTTGACATAGGAAATCAATCACTTTGAACATTTAGGGCTTTTTTTCTTTTGTTTTTAAATGTTTTGAAAAGACAGAAATTAATAGAACCAAGTGGCTGCGGGGAAGGTAAAATGCAATAATCAAGCTGAGGGGCTGTTGTACAATGTGATTTATAATAACAGGCTAAACATGAAACAACAAAAATATGTTCCTTTAAAAATGGTCCAGTTGCATTTTGTGTTTCTTGCAGTAGATAAGGCATGAAGGAGCCTGCAGTGGAAGATGGATACCATCATTTACATTTCATAATTTGTGACAGATTTACATGTATGTATATTCTATGCATGTATTTAACCAACACTTGCAGAGTATTGTTGAATTAAAATGTTATAGTTTTTTTTTTCCTCCATTATGATACCATAAATAGTTAACATATGCAATTTCTATGTGAGTATATAACTACTCCACCCACAACTGACACAACTAGCAACACGTGTGTATGATCACATTGTGATTACAGTTAAGAAAAACATGTGGTTTTATTAAACCAACATGTCTATAAGAGTCCATACAGTAATGTTATCATTGGCAGTGTAAGTGTATCAATGTAGTGTCATGTAATACATTATAACCATTTGAGCCTGTAAAATGCTCCTTTTAAATTTTTTAAAACAATTTGTTATCTTAATAAATGCAGTTTGTAATATTAGTTTGTCATGTCATGTCATGTTCAGAAATGAATAGAAAAGTTAAGAAAAGGGTCTTGGAGATGCATGCTTGGTGAACAGCATGGATCGAAGGATAGTCTGACAGATGACAGTAATGCAGTGAACAAATAACCTGTGTTTTCCAGCATCTACCAACAGGCAATTTTTTGCCACTCGAGGCTAAGTGTCCCCCTTAAAGAACAAGTCCATGCAATGAGGGGAGGCATAACTGGCCAAGCTCCAGCAATAGGCTACATTTCAGCTTGTCCCTGGGAGAGCATCTGTGCTCCAATATATAGAGTAGAGAAAAGCAGCCCTGCCACTTTAAAGATTTGATTAAGTAAAACCTGGAGCTGAAGTTGATTGATTAAACGCCCTCACAGTCATTTTTTTAGTTTTAAAGCAGCCAGCAGCAAAGGCAAGATGCAGGATATACATGGTCCATTGTGAGGAACTTAAATGCATTTGAAGACCCTTAAAATATGCTAATTAAAAATGGGCTGTTGCTGTAATTCAGACCTACTCCTCTAAAATGTACATATGCCATTATTTTACATAAAGATTTTGATATTCCTCTTGAAAAAAATAAACATATCACCGCAAGGAGATTTATTAGATTTTTTTCAATTGTTTTACTAGTATTTCCAGTGTTTCCTTAATGTCAAAACAATAATAATAAAAAGAAAATCATCATGACAAAACTTTAAACATTCTGTGCACTGGAACAAATTAAATTCATCCATAGTCCCAGTCACAACACTTGCTTTTTCTAAAATACTGCAACTCATAACAAGACCAAATGAGTTGTTGAAAATGCTTTTTTTTTAATTTGCAGTGTAGTATATGATACGCACGATGAGCCTCGCCTATAACTCGGATAAGAAGATATGATGCTTTATCTTTAAGATGCGCCGGCTGTGCAGAGGAGGAGGGGGCTGCTTTGGCTCTGTGCGCGGCGTGCATTGGTCTGTTTCATGCCAGCTTACCTCCCCTCTTATCCCGGGTAAAGGCAGGTTGACGATGCCACTGGATGCTGCCTTCAGTGAGGCGTGGGGTAACGGCATGACTTCATCACGTCAAGTGGAGCACTGCAAAAATACGTCCTCCAAAGCAAGAAATACTGCCTTGTGTCTCGGCTTAAAACCTTATCTAAACATATGAAAAAAGTGTTTCCACCACGCAACAAATAGCAGATTGTTGTGATAATGTATTACATGGTTAATTTTTTTTTTTTTTTTAATTCAATAAGATTATTGCATTCCACTGACTTTCCCTAGAGATTTTAATATTCAGCACTAAATTAAATTTATATTTGTTTTATTCAGTGGAAATGTTCAAACAGCGTGCCATAAAGAAAGAGGGGGACGATGAGAGGAAAGGGGAGAGAAGATGGAGAGAGCCGTGAGTTGAGGGGTGGCTGGAGAGGGAGGGCCGGACGCATGACATCATTCCCTCAGCTTCCCTGCGCGGACACAGCTCTGGTTCCTCCAAGTGCGCACGGCGGCTGCTGCTGAGGGAGCGACTCCTCCTGCCGTACTCAGACGCGTCCTGAGCAACCTGCGCTCTTGGGGTGGATTTAAAAAAAAACATTATTTAACCCGGCACAAGAACCCGTGAACCGCTCCTCACTGGACCTGCCGCAGGGACGCACACATTTAATACAAACCCGGGGATTATTGCTTTGTTTTTAATCATGAAGATGTGAGGGTTTAATAAGCTGAGAAGAAAGAAAGAGGAACTCCGAGGCTGACAAAACGGTAGGCACACTTCCCTGTCTTTTTTCCCCCTGACTCTGTCCAGCTACTTTTGTCTGCTTGTTTTTTTCTGCACGAGCTGGGAATTGTCATTGTCTAAACGCTTAAACAAAAATTAGGCATGTGGGCATTTGGTATCGGAGCGCACGAGCCGTGCGTTATCCCGCCGTCTCAACACCGACAGAGACGCAGGCAAGTGCCCAAAGAGGAGCATCATTTCAGAATACTGCAAAGGGGCTTTTTTTCAAGCTGCTACGGAGCTTTGCGTTGGAAAGAGGTGTCCGATGGTCCCGGAATCAGCGGGAGACCCGACTCTGCCACCGCAAAGCTGCTGCCGGTGCTGCTGCTGGTGAGCAGAGCATATCTGCTGCTTGAGTACAAGGGATATCCAACATTCTGAACGGCGGTCGTAACAGGCACGGCTTCCCTTTCATTCCCCCACTGAGAGTTAATTACAATTTTAATCTCCCAAAGAAAAGAAACCTGGGTGGTTCTGTGGCAAAGAGGAGAACGAGGATTCTCAATAATTACTCTTACTCTCTTGCCTGTGCTGTATAGCTCTGGAGCATAACGCATATTTCTGAATCATCTTTTTTTTTTTTTTTCGGGCGGAGGTGTGTGTGTGTGTGTGTGTGTGTGTGTGTGTGTGTGTGTGTGTGTGTGGGGGGGGGGGGACGGGGAGGAGGGGGGGTCCATCTAACAAGTGAATCTCCACAGGGGGGTGCTTCATTAGCCAAGTCAACCGTGAGATGCTCTGCATTACAATCCACTGATTTGAACATGCCCGTAGATCATGAGACATCCAGTTCTTCTTGCAGGCATCAATCGGAAATGCCATTTTCGATATTTCAGCCCCCCCCCTTCTCTCTCTCACGCTCTCTCACTCACTCCGTCTGCTTGTGTGTGTGTGTGTGTGTGTGTGTGTGTGTTTGTGTGTGTGTGTGTGTGCACCGGCTGTTTGATGAGACGTTAAAGCCTAAAGGTGTACATGTTGGACTTTTCAGAGTACTGTAGTGTAGGTCTACACCCCTGGACGGGATTTGCGCATCGTTGTTGTCAATGGCGTGTAGAAAGGAGTTGGGCTTATTTCGAGGTGCGCCACTCGACTTTCCACAGCCCCGCCGAGGTGGAGTCAGCTCAGCAATGACACTGACTTTTTTTTAAGTACTGGTGATGCCCTTGTTGAATGCTGGAAACTCCGGCTTGAATTTAATTCGCTCCCGTGCATGCGGAGCCTGTTGTCCGTACAGCCCATTTGTGACACCTTGTATGTTAAATGAAAAATATAAAAACTAGCTCAACATTATCTCTCTATAACTTTCAAATTGGCTCTCATTTAAAAATAGCACTGCTTTTGCGTTTTCCACCTTTTTTTTCGTTTATCCGTTTTTTGACGGTTCTTCGAAATTACGCACAGATCCGCTGCCACACGTAAGGCTCCATTAGACTAAAAATGATAACATAATGATAAAGTTTTAAAAGATGATCCCTGTGTGTCCATTATTTTTGTAAAAACAGTGCAGGCTTGTCTCCTTTTTTACATTTTATATCATTCGGATCCATCATCTTAAAGCGTCAGGAGGTTTCTGATATCTGTTGAGGATATAACAGCACATTTGTATTTGGAAGTATGTGTTAAAATCATTTTCCACAAAAAAGAAATGTCGCCTATTTTTTTCCCGAAGTTGCATTTTCCATCTTGTTCCGTCCCCTGCTTCGATCGCAATGAGCGCATCGCGCGTCTGCAAAGCTCATAAAAGCCAGAGGAGAGAACAATATCTCGCCAGCGCCCCGGTTGTTAAAAGAAAATGGCTTTATTCATTTTTCTTTGTACCCGTGGTAACTTAGTTATAGCTTTTTTATGGTGCCTGGAAATGGCTTACAGGCTTGCAGTGCAATGTAATGTAATCAAATTTATGATGTTGCTGTGTATTACAATTCCCTGTTATGCTCCGTCACATGAGAAATTTGGAGTGACCCCCCCTTCCCATCCTCATCTCACTCACACACACAGCAGAATGCCCAGAAGCATCAGAGCAAGGCAGGTAACGTCCACCAATGGATTTGTATGAGAGGGAGCACACAATGCACTTGCACCCAGCCTCTCTGGAAATGGTCCACAGTCCTTCTAAATTATATTCAGACTTATGCTACCACAGATTTATTCTGGCAACCAATCATATGCTTCTTGAGTTTTGCATTTTCCATATTTCATGCACATTTTTTTTTTTAATAACAGCAGAAAGTTTGGCCTCCTGCAAGGAAGACATTAAAATATGTGGAGCTGAACCACAGTGATGAAACAAATGATGTAATGCATTGGTGTATGTAGACACACACACACACACACACACAGATTTGCTTCCCGTCTGTGCTTGTATTCGTGCTGTTGCATCTTTTTATGCACAATAGCACTCGTGGGATTTTAGGCTACTATTTGTAAGATGTTATTTCAGTTTAAATTGTAATTCCTATCCACAATTTCGCACGGATATGTGTCTCCATGCTCCAGTCCTCCTCTTGATATCAAGACATGTTGCCACCCAATGATCACTTCGACAGGAGGAAGTCACTCACTCTCTGCTGTCTTAACAGACAGGCCTGTGGAAGGACAGCTATTACTGGAGTCCTTCCCTCAAACTTAATGGGCTGGACACATTTTATGAAGCGTCTCCTCACCCAGCGTTTGTTCATGGCGCAATCAAATACCTGTGTTGGACATGCATAGAGGCCCCACACTCTAAAAAGTGATGGTTTATTGTAGATTCTTCTAAGATATGAATGGAGCTGAGGACTTTAGGGTTCTTTACTTCTTGAAGAACAACCATGCAGTAGAATTTTATGAACTACTGTCAGGCTCCGGTTACCATTGTGTTGAGAGGGTTAAAAGAAACCCTTCAGGGATTTTGATACCTTAAAGATACCCGGTTGAGAAGCTTAGTAGCTCAGGTAGCTCAGGTGCAAGGTGAAATTTTTTGAATAATGTGAATCACAAACCTTTCATATCACATAGCCCTCTCACCAGCTTGATTTAAATGACAAAACTCTCATTTTGAAGCCTATTTAATTTTTAGAGTGCAGCACGTCATAGGTCACCTTTTACTGAGGGGGCTCTTGGTAATGCAGACGAGCCAGGTTAGCTTTTCACTGTGTACACTTCTTAACTTGACATCAATCAACCAGCCTCTCTGTATGTATGAGATGGGTGATTGGATGGCATGCTCAGTCATTCGTTGTTTTCTCCTGCAAGAATGCACTTCAATCACGCTCACCTGTCACTAGCTGGGCAGCAAAAATTCCGGCATGTGAGAGATGGTCGGCACACATTACAGATGCACATAGTGACAGACATGCACCTGCTTACACATGCACGTATACTTTTATTGCATTCATAAGATGGGCTATAAGTCACACTCTGCAGTCTCATTACAGGGCACCAACCTAAGTGTGTGGCCATGTCATTAATGCAGTCAAAATGGAAACAGATGCGGATGGCTGGCAGAGCTGTACCCAAACGCGTAAAGTGAGAGGAGATAGAAAAGAGAGAGAAGAAAATATTTAATCATAAGCACACTTTATGGAGAGCTTCGCCCATGTGCACTGCAGCAGTCTAATTATCAGAATAGTGCTTGTTAGTTGTCACCTCCAGATAAACAGCGGGATATTTTTTTTCTCTCATGTTTTTCCCTGCCTGTGACAGAATTTAAAATTCTAAATAGCCCAGTGTCAATTTCAGAGTATCCTATCTCATCCCATCCTTACCTCCACTCCTTGAGCCACATGCAGACACACCAAAGTAATTTGTTTTTAATACATGTCAGTGGTCAGGTTAAATAAAACCAGTACAAGACTGACATCTATATGCAAATATCCAGTAGTTGGCCCTACAGAGGTAATTAAGATCGAGTTAATCAATAAAGAAAAGCAGAGAAGGAGTTGTATAATGTGACAGAGCATTTTTGCACTTGCCTTCTGTCCAATGGTGCCACATTGTACAGTAAATACTGTCAGGAAGCATATGGCCCTCAAATCCATATGCAAATGAGTACTGGAATATTCTAACAGCAGAGAAAGAAATTGTCCTTGCGTCTTTTGAACACTGGTTTGTCATTTCAAATAAGATATACTGTAAGCTCTTTAGAGGAAGCCTTGACTGCCAGAATGAGGGCAAAAAATGCACTATTCACAAGTTTCCCATGAACATTCTGACCTGGTTTAAGCCCACTGTGGAGCTTGACACTTTAATGGCTTTGATGTGTACACATTTTCCTGGTACATGCCAAGATGTCAGGAAGAGAGAAGATGGGCGATCCTGGAGATTTCTTCTTCATTCCCAGGAAGGAGAGGAAGGCCACTCACTTGTGAGGGAGCCTCAGGGCCCCTCTCTCCCTGTCAAATATGTTAAGCTTCATTTCAAAACACCATTCCATGAAGCAATGTCTATTCATGTCTGCCAGCCACAATCTCAATCAAAACAATGTGAAAGGGTTAAAGTAGCAGAAGGAATTATCTTGCACACCTTTACTTCCAGCTTGAAAGGTTTGATTATATTGTTTTCACAGTAATCAGAAAGGTGCGTACAGTGGAGGGAAAAATGTAACCTAGTCAGGGTTCAATTTCACTGGTAAGGAGAACACATCATAATCACTGAGGGAGCCTTAGTTCAGGTTAAAGCAGCATGTTAAGCGTTCAAAGGCTCTTTACTCAAGGATAATTGCGGAGGTAAAGTGTGTTTGAGAACCTGAGAATATGTCAACAAATTATGTGTTCAGGTGTAGTCTAAAATACATAGTCAGAGGTGAAAAAAACAGTGGAAAGTGGAAACTGTGGGGCAAATATGTGCAATTGGTCCCATCCAGTACAATTAGACCAAGAGTCAGTTAGTTTGCAGTCCTTTTTTTAGTATATATTTTGACATATTGGCACCATTACAGTTATAGTATGCTGAATTATGTATTAGGACGTATTGTTTGGAGTATACCTGTGGTTGTATGGACAACTGTCCCTGGAGTACTTTGATACTCAGTAAAACTTAAAAATGTTGATTCCCAAGCAAATTCTGGTGACATAAGGAACGTTTTTTGTTTCGTTTTGCTTTTTTAAGATTTCTCAGTGGATTTATAGATGTAGATAGATAGATGGATAGATAGACTTAATTAATCCCCAAGGGAAACTGGGTCATCATAGCAGCCAGGTACATTAAAATACAACAATAGAATAAAATACTTAGATAGAAGATTCAAAAAAAGATAAATAGGTTAGGTAAGGTGCAAAGAGTTGTAGTTGCAATGTGCATGTTAACTCACAATGAACGTTGGACATAATGATATCCTCACAAAAGTGTAAGTCACACCCTCTTTAGGATATGTGTCTCATGTCTGTGTGTTCAGATTTTACCGAGTTAGGACTCCAAGAAGTATACATTTTTGACGCAAATTGCAGCAATTGGGCACTAAGAACTAAGAACCGATTTTGCAGTGTGTACATAGGCCTTGAGTCTTTATTCTACCTCCAAAGACTGAAGGACGCTGAGGATGTGAATGAGTGGTGGCTTTGATCTCTACTGCAGCTGTATGCATTGTAGAAATGTTTACTGCTGCTGCACTTTGGTGCCAAAAAGAAATAAGAAGTGACAGTGACATCAATGATAAAAAAAAGTTGTTCGTGTATAAAAATATGATTAGCATTAAATAATGTGCTACGAGTTACGCATGATGTTGAATTTGAGAAGAAATGCTTTAAGTTTGGTGTGACAAAGTGGACTCATCTCTGTCATTTGTCACTTAGTTATGTAGGTATTTACTTGTTAGGTTAGGCTACCTGTTGTTTTGTTTGTACACCTCTTGTTTATTCATTATTCATCATATACATTACATTAACCATAAATTCATTTCAGCTGGTAACGCATGTGCACACTACTATCCCGGGTCTGTTTTTTGTTCAGCGTTATTTCTTTATAATCTCAACATCCATCAATCAAGGTTACAACAATAATGACAGGCAAAGGTTGTTTTTTTCAGTAATTTTTATTGTTAGTTTCGTTATATATTTTATAAATACATTTGGTAATAGTATCATATTCTTCTCTTTACCTTGTGGACCCAGTAGATCTGAATAACTAACAAGCTGTCTGAGGTTGCCAGCTTGGCAGGGTGTTTTCCAGAAAGCAGACAATTAGGAAAGCTCTCACTGGATGAGACAGATGTAAATCTCCTCGGGGAGAGAAGCTTACAGAGGGTTATTCGCCACTGCAGCCACCACTCGGCCCCAAGGGTCGTAACTCTTGAAGGTCACGATAGCATTTCACCTCCCCCCTCTTCTTGCCTATGACAACTCCAGTGGGTATTGCCGGATGTTTCCCACCATGCTGGTGAGCGGGGCTAGTGATGGTGGGGGTCTGTGAGGATGATGATCCATCGAGACAACGGCAGGCACAACAAAACACGGTCTTGCCTGTTTACTACTTTCCTGCATCAGAGTGAGAGGCATCATAAAGAATGAATGATTCATACACTGTCTTGGATAGTCATTTATGTTTAATTCAGAACTGTACTGTATGACATTTGCCATGGTCTTCTTGTGGTGTGGCGGGGTCGTCACCGGGAGTGGGCAGGTGGTAAAGGTGCAGGCGAGGAGAAGGAGGAGGTGCTGAGAATGTCACGCTAGAGCAAGGCAGAATTAAGACAGAGAGAGGAGAGCATTGGCGGTGGCCTTGTACGTTTCATCTGCAGGCCCTAATAAAACCCTCACAGGCCGGCATTGATCTGTCCCAGAATAATCCATTTAGACTGAGCGTGCCTGGCCATGTGGGGCCTCTTCAATTATTTATGGCAGAATGCTGTGCAAGCTTCCGTTGGGATGCAACAATGTGCCCTGGGAAACCTGTGAACTACGGATTGCAGGAGAGCAAGGGAGACACAGAGGGTGGAAAAGGAGAAATGGCAGATGGAAGGAGAGAACTGGTTGTAGGGCGATGTGAGGAGTGACAGACAAGGGAAGGAGATGGAGGGCAGGTAAATTACACCGAGGATGAAGGGTTGAGAAGAAAGTGGGAGAGGTGTCAGAAAAAAGGGAGGACACAGAGAGGGAGACAGGAAGGTAAGGACGGGAGTGATGAGAAAAATGGGAAGCATATATTGTAGAGACGCATGAAATAGTGGGAATAGGTGGTTATAGTAAGGAGGGATGACAAAAAGTTTAGGAAGAGTGACCTGAAACAGCAGATGGAGGAATTTATGGAATTTCTGAAAGAAAGCAAAGGCTGAAAAAGAAGGTGACATGAAGTGAAGAGCAGAAGAAAGGATGTAAGGTCACTGATAATGAAGAAATAAGGATGAGTGAGGGATGGGGAAGGAAGAGAAGGTAAGGAATGAGTAGATGGAAGAGAAACTGAAGAAAGAATAGAGATACTATAAGGCATTTAAGAAAAAAGAGGTAGGAATAGAGGAAAAAGTAGGTGAATTAGCTGGATGATGATAAGGAAGCACAAGAGGAAACGAGGTAGAATTATAGATGAGACAGAGAGGAAGAGATGACTGGAAATGCGTCAGGAATAGATGGATAGGAAGAGGGTGGAGGATGGGACCTTTTTAAAGCGAGTCATGAACAACTATTGATCATGGCAGAGTTATGGTTGCTATTGTGCTAAGTGGAGACATGTCAGCTTGACTCCCTGTGTAGTCGATCATTATTTCTACTATACTCACCTTTATTGCAACCCTTTACAAAAAAAAAAAAAAAAACTCAAGAAAAACTTGACAAAATCAAAGTAAATCTTCCAGTACAGTCTGATGTTGACAAGAAACGATTCATCCCACTGGCATGGGTATTTCTTTTATAGTTTGAGGGCTGAATACATTGTAATGTTTTTGCAGCATACTGAAACTGTACTCTCAGAGCTACATATTATAAACTCCCCTCTGTTTGCCTGGTCTATACTCCGCTATTAGCAGCTCACACACGGCTCTCATAAATCCAGACAGATTTGTCTTACCTGATTCCCCTGCCGTTCACGATCAAGCTCTCCTCCTATTGCTGTAATTCCCAGCACCCTATTAGGCTTTCCACCCATCGCCTGCTGCCGAATCAGGATTTCCTGATCCAACAGAAGACAACTAGAATTGAAATTTTCATCTCTGCGTTGGAGTGATTATGCCTGGCACATTTTGAAAGAGGTATACCCTTATTTCACAAGGGCTCTAACCCTTGTTACCTCTCTAAAGCTTTTGCTGAAACATAACAGGACTTTTTAATGAAATGTCCACAATTTGGATATAAGCTTTTTTACCTCATACAGTAATAACCATTGTACAAGGACCTTTTTAATTTATTTCATATATTTTGCATCAGTACTATTCTGTGGTCATCATTTTAGAAGTCCCTCAGCATGTATATTTTATCTCCCATACATTAATACTGTAGACATTTCATTTTTAGTGACATTTAGAGTTATAATCTTAGATTGCAACACAAATTCTCTGGGAGTTAGACACCAACATTCATTTCCCTCAGCTGGCAGAAGAAGCAGCCTCAAAGTCCTCAGAGGAATTGAGCTGTACGTCTCGCTGTAGTTCTGCAAGCATGCATTAAGAAAAAGGAAAAAGCACTTTGTAATGGCTATTATACTGGCTGTGTCAAGCAGCCTAATCAGATGGGCTAAACGGGGAAGCGGCCTAGCTATTAGGTAACGATAGCATACCAGCAAGTTTCTGTTTAATTAGTAGGACCCTATTTCCCACCACTTGTCGTTCTCTGAAGCGGCCACCAAAGATTTATTGTTTGTCCACAGCCATTGATTATCGGATTCTGGTAATTGTTTTGCCTTCGCTTGATTAACAAACCTGTGTTTTCTCCAGAGGCTAGCTCAATTGCAGCCTTTAATGGCAGGACCCCAGCCAAACTCTAGGCTAATGGGGTGTTTACTATGATTACAATGGAGAATCACAGAGGTGGCAAAAGGAGGGGAAGGAAAGCCTTCTTCATTTTCTCGTTTTTGCGTGTTTGGGATTGTTGTTGTACACCAACGAGACAGCTAACTTCATTACTAGTGCTCTTTGTGTATGGGTGACCCCTCTATCTGGTGCATCCTGGGGCTCTGTGTGTTTTGCGATTCCTGTCTAGCAGTGTGCAAGATGGTCGATGTGGGTTTTCAAACTGTGGCATTACTGGCATGTTAGGAATTTGAGTAGCCTGCCTGTTTTCTTAGGGGGGGGTTCTCTCTTTTTTGAGGGAGTTTTCAGAGATATGGGGCAAAAAGGAGAATGTAACACAGCTGTGGAGGAGTAGATACATAATGAAGCGAAGGAGGAGCAGAAGGTTGTTGGAGCAACTTCAGGTCATGCTTTAGAGCTCAGGGGTTTGGACGAAGAGGGTCATGGGGGTGGGAGGTAAGCATACTTGTATATTACTCAGATATATCACCTGTCATAAGCCTTGACACAAGTCAGGCCTTCACCTTTCATTAAGTTCCTTTCACAGATGTAGGAATGGGAACCCAGCATTCCCTCCTTACTCCCACACCATCCTGAACTCTGACTCTCACCCCAAGAGAAAGTGCTTGGAAAAATCAATTATTTTCTATTTTACAAGGAACACTGCTTCTCGGAAGTTCGAGAACATTTTGTTGCTACAACATATTTGTTTAGTTTTTCGGTTTTACATCCAAAAAAAAGCCTGCATCCCTCATTCCACATATTTTTAAACACAGTGCCGTTTTGATGTTGTCATTGAACTCTCAGTAATGCAGGATGTTGCTTCACTCCAGCTGACTTTACACCTCTCCTTTGCCTCCTGAAAATCTTTTTCCAAAGATTCTCCAAATACCTGCCCTCTCTTTATATGCATCACTCCATTTGCTTTCCCTTGTAGCTTCCTTCTTTGCTCTGACATGTGTTGATCATTGTATGGTCCCATGTTCTTTTGTTAGGGCACTGCTTGGTTATTTGTTGATGTGGGAAATAAAGCTAATCCCACTGTTGAACTCTGATAGTCCTCCAATCGGGACTGAATGCCTAAATACCTATCTAAATGAAGCGATAATGCAGGATAAACACTTTGATGCTGGCTGCCACTGTGACAACTAACTTAGGGCTCCAGTCTGCTACCTTGTGTTGTGTGTTAGATTTTTTACCTTGTTGCTGTCCATCGGTTTGTGCCGTTAGCTCAAACCAGCTGCTGATGCAAGAACAGGATGCTGAGGGAGAGGAGGAACAAGGTCTACTTAAAGGTAATTTATTTCTGCTGTCGCTTTGTTGGGTGAAGAGAAAGTGACAAATGCAAGCTGGGTTGTTTATGAGGCCTGGCTAAGTGCTGGCAGGGCTGCTTTCCTCTGAGGTAGTTGGCTCTCTGTCCTTGGGAGGTGCACTTTCTTTGTGGCCTAGTGTGTGGCAGGCGAGCTAATGAGAGGTGAACCTATCTGCTTCTTATTCTCCATCTGCCTCCCTGCTTTCTCCCGCTTTTTACCCCTGTCCCTCTCACTTTTCTGTCCTCGATCTTCTGTCATTCTCTTACCCAATCCACCCTGTCCTTTTTTACAACTCCAAACCCTGGGGTCAGAAAAGCAAGAAATGCACACAGAATCTCCCTCCAGTCGCCCGTAGCATGCCCTTCTTGTCCGGAATGGAAACACGGAAACCCTCCCTTCCATCACTTCCCGCCAAATAGATCAGTCAGACCTTTGACAAACCCCAAATAGGGCTGCCAATTTTTCAAAGCTGTCCCGTTCATCAGTTTGATTCATCTTTCCAGAGATGGAAGGCATGTTTTATTCCCATGTCATCCACCGCCTGTCCCTACGTTAACGGTCAGTGAGTTAGCAGGGGAGGCTAGGTCACTGCATTCGGTCTTCAGTGTTTGAAAAGTAAAACAGTTCAGTGCAGCACCAGTGGCCAGGCTGTGGGCTCTAAAACACTCAGAAAGATGGACAGCAGAAGGACAGGGTTAGCTGAAATGTTGCCCTATCCGCAACCTCAGCTCAACTACATCCTTTTCCTTTTCCTCCTCCTCCTGTATACCTTTGTAAAGTGCCACTTTAATTGACACGAAGAAAAAAAAGCTCTCTGGTTATCTGGCTGCCTGCTCTTGTTTCATGTCAATCGGGTTAATTTTTTTTCCCCCTCCTGTTCTTTGTCTGTCATTCCTTTTCTCTGTCTTTGCTTACTGAGCTCTGGCTTCTTTTCTCTGTGTGTGCTAGATCTCTGTGCCTCTTTCTCTCTGTTTTCTCAAGCGTTTTCCCTTCCTCTCCTTCAGCTGAACACCATCCCCATTCCCCACTGATTGCCAGTGTTGTTTCTCCCTTCCTCTTTCCTCCTTGTCTAGTTATTTACATGTCCCAGTTGTCTCCCCCTCTCCCGACTCATCTCTCCTGCGATCGCTCTCTCCTTGGCTCTGACTTCAAAAGTTTCATACGTTTGCCTCGTGAATTAGGAAATGAAGATCTCAACTGAACAATATAGATTCAGTTTGGAAAACAAAACTGTGAAAGTTCATCAAAAGACTAGAGATATTTGCATATGCTGAATGATTGACATTTTGTACGACTAAATCATTCAATTCAATCAATTATATAAATCATTATTTGAACATAAACAATGTGATTATAGCAATTTGTGTTAAATGTTAACAAATATTTTAAAACATTTAAATGTATATACACTACACATAAAGTAACCTATGGATGAAATAAGGTACAAATAATGATGAGAATGTGTAATAACAGATTATTTTTTAATGTTTAAATCCATGATAAATTGAATTTACTCATGTGAAAATGCAGAAATATATCCTAAAATGATCCCCACTAATTGCGTCTTATAGCCTATCTATAGCAAATCATCTTTAAATTATTTGCACATTGTATTTTACGTAACTGATACAGATATACTGAACATTTACAAAATATGTGTAATGATGTATAATGGTTTAGAAATGACTTACAACAACATTAATGAAAGATCAACACACCATTTTCCATTATTTACAAGGCTATATACATAATGTTTAATAATTAAGTACGCAATGGTTAATAAATAACTAACATACCACATCACAGCAGTATCGGTCTGGGTTTGTGAAAGCCTATAAATCAGCAAAATCAACCTGCCCAGCTCTGGCACTTCGACCAACTCTTTCTCCATTACTTAGCTATCTGTACATCCATCTGACATCACAGAGATAAACTTGGCACTGGAAATCTCTCTCCTCTCATCCTCTGCTCTGCAGTGCATGAAGAGTTTTGTTTGACTGACACTTCTGTGTCCTTATATGTTCAGGCCCTTCAGCCCTGAAAATAAAAGTAATACATTTTCACATAGATCTATGAAGATAGCCAGCTGAAACATACCTCCATACCCCAATACTGTGTGTTTCATTCTTTTTAGTTTGGCCATGAGCAGGTGAATCTCATGCATGACTACAAGCGATAGGAGGCAGGACTGACAGGAGACAGACAGATGGCAAATGTACTTTGGTTTTCAATGAAACCGTTAACCAGGTCTGTACATCATTTTGAGCAAATGTGACACAGTTGTTGAGATTTTCTAATGCGTTTTGTGCCACAAACCAAATGTCAGAGTTTAATTTGTGCACAGGTGATATCAGACATCATTATGCCTGTCACTTCCACACCTTGGCAAATGACACCCTGACTGGATGGACAGATACCACTGTGGATAAGTGGAAAATGTGAAACTGATGTGTTATATCACCCTACAATATCTGCTGTTGGTGGTGTTAACACAAAAACAAGAACAGTATGTGTTTGCAAAAAATATATTGTGAGTCAAATCCATGTATCTAGCAAAAATTAGATGTCAAAAGATCTACAATACATCACAATATTTAAACAACTGAAGTTTGAAGTTTATTTATTTAAAAAAACAGGGCAATGCACATTAAGTAACACAAGAACTAAATTCCACTATGTAAATGTACCAGATTTAGCCATACATGTTTTGTTTTTTTTAATCTACAGTCCTTGGCAGGTTGATGGCATATCAACTGCTACCCAAAACAAAAAGAAAATAGAAAAAATGGAACCTGTTTCACATTCCGCATGGCTTCAATCTGCATTATTGCACTGCTTTTCAGGGGGAAGGTATAGTACCTCTTTCCATATGTCGCCTTCTAAAAATAGCTCTTAAGTGCACAGCCTGTCATGGGCCCCTATATATTGTCCTTGGGTCAAATGGCAATCTCGCTTAACATTGATACTCACCTGAGTGCCTACGTTTTTTCTATTCCTTCACTCCCTTCTTCTCCTCCACTGCCTCTAGATGTGGCTTTCACCTCTGGCGCACTTTTTCACTGGTGGTCTTTGTTTTCATCTATTGTTCTTAAAAGCGATTATGACCATCAGACAGGCCATTAAATATTTAGCAGAGCTCGGGCTGCTGCTTTCACTGGCTTCACAGGAACACCCACCACAGATGTTCAAAGCGTCTTTCTCTGCAGCATGCACGTGCGTAGATATTCCGAGGAGCAGTTGCTCAATTAAATAAAAGCCGCTATTTCACACAGGGTAGAGCATGTGTGTTTGAAGGGCAATGTTCATGCATATGTGTTGCTTTGTCCTTCATATACTTGCATACAGATCTCTGTGTGTTGGTGTGTGTGTGTATGTGCATTATTCCTGTTTGTGTTTGTGTGGTCCGTGTTCTGTATTTACTGCTATAATCATTTCTCTGAGTGCTGTGTGTGTGTATTTTTCAGTGGCTGCGCCTCAGATTACTTTTCCGTTCAATATTAGAAAATTTATTTGCAAGTCCATCCTCTACATCCACTGCAGGAAGAATTGGAATGATCGGTTGCTTGAGGGAACAATAAATAAGGTCCTCGGCTGTTGATTTATCTAAAGACACTGAGGGACAATACCTTCACAAATTGTCTCTCTTTTGCCTGCTACATTTAGGAGTGAATTTGAAATCCAAGAGATTGCACCCTTGTGTAATATTGAATGCCAATACAATAAAGGATACTTTCACAATAGATAAATAAATTTCAGTTTATAATTCTTTTCTTTTCTTTTTGCTGTTTTTCACTCCCTTCTCTTCCTGTGTTTGGTATTAGTGCATTCTTTAACAGTTAAAATGCTAAGATTTAATCCCTCTAATGTGAGGCCCGGAGGCATGGATTTACTATGATGGTCATTGGCAATCTTAAATCAAGTTCTGCGCAGAAGTGTTATTAAATTAATCAAGACATTTGTTTGATCAAGGACTCCCTAAAAATAAAAAAAATGACAGGTTGAAAGGCCGTAACATTTACTGTTGATCTCGTCATGTCCTTGCAGAGCTTTGTTGTCTCAGCTGTTATTATTCAAAAGGATTTGAACAGAGTGAGCAGCCAGGTTCACTCTCTTGCTCAAGGATGTTTTGGCTGTTCTTAAAAATGAAATGCGATATGCCAGTTATGAGACTGCCGACCTGCCAGTTTATACTCTTACTTAACTTTTACTGCAAGAGATTCAATAAAGTGTGCCTGCTTACATTGGAGCCTCGCCTTTAGTTTTAGACAAGTTGAATTTAAATAAGACATGCATTCAGTAGGGATTAAGGAGTTTGTATGTTCTCTTATGTTTGTGTGGCTCTCCCTTGGATAATTTAAATATACAGGCAAGGTAGCTGAATCGGATATTCCAAATTGTGAACTATGTTTTTCTGTTTATATTTGGAAGTCATGTAATAGACTGGCTTCCTGTCCAGGATGCCTCTGACCCAAAGTGTACTGAGATAAGCTCCAACCCTTGTGACTGCAGGCTAGATAGATGATAGATGGAAGTAATTTGGGTTTTACTGGAAACAAGAGACATTTTTGAATATTTTCCTCGCTTGTAACATTTCCATGTTCAAGTATCTAGGTATAATGGTTTAAATACTTTATTGGCTTGCTCTTAGACATTTTGCATCTGATCTAAGAAGCTTCATGAAAGGTTGAAGTCGTAACCATAACTGAACTATACTAGAATATGTGAATTTCTTTTGTGGTGGAGACAGACAGTCGATCAGTCTACATCTCTCTGGTTTTGAGTGGTCATTCATTGTTGGGGTTACTTCCTGCTTATGAATAAGATTTCCTACTAGAAAATATTTGGAGTAAACTGAGCAAATCCACAGCATTTAAAAAAATAATACTTTAGATTCTGCCAAAATACAACCCTTTTTCAGCTTTTTGCTCAGTAGAAGATTGAATCACTGGTTAAGGTGGACATTTGTTGCAGAGAAGAGGCATATTTAAAAGACAGTAAAGAGCATATTCATACTTAAATGCAAGTGAGGTATGTTAATTAATGAAAGTCCTTGGTTTTAATGGCTATCTAGTCGTGAGTATTGAGAACAAAGTGACAAGCTGTGATATGTGCTTGTATGGGCCAGCCAGCTAACCCTCTCTTACTTCCTCTCTCTCTGAGTCTTTGCCTAATGGCTGATAATGAAGAGGGCATCTTTGCAGAGATGACATGTGCACGTCCTCTACTGGATACATGCACACACATACACACACACACACACACACACATAGAGGCTGGGCTGACTGCCCTTCAGAATACCAGGCCTGACATTAATCTTTAAATGACTGTTGCTTCTTCCACAAGACTTTCAATCCATTAGAAGCCACGTCTTGAGATGGGGAGAGATTGCCTAGAGGAGAAGGCAGGGAGGAGGATGCAAGCAGCGTTTGTGTGTATCTGTATGTATGCATATGCGTGTGTGTGTGTGTGTGTGTGTGTGTGTGTGTGTATTGCGGGTGTATTGCGGGACGGTGGAGAGAGTGCGACAGAAAAGGATGATGTCAATGATAATGGAGGATGAGGACAGAGAGAGAATGAAAGAGAGACAGAGAAAGGTTGAGGCAACACGGAGGTATCAGAGAGAGAGCGAGATACAGTGATATTGAGAGAGAGAGAGAGAAGAGAGAGGACACAGGTTTCTGCTGACGGAAACATAGTCATGTCTGTCACTGTGAAAGACATCCCACCAAACAATGACCAATCTTCTTTTTAGTTACTCTCCTGACCCATTAATGTGAACATCAGTTTTCCTTTTTCTTAATAACAGACTTATTATTTCACATTCTATTCTTTCTCTTTTATGTCCTGTGCAGGAAAAGGGATGGACAGTAGAGGGGTGGGATGGGTTGGTGGTGATAAGGGATTGGATGTTACGGGCAATGTGGATTTCTTGTTATGTTGAGTGACTGATTCATTGCTCAATAAAATCAGTCAGCACTGGATAATAACAGCAAGAAAAAACAAGTCAATTTTCTCCATCTCCCCTAATCCAAATCCAACCCCTATTCTCTCTCTTCCATCTCTAGTCTCTCCTTCTTTCTTTCACACTCCTTCTTCTCCACTCTCCTGCACTGTCTCTCACCTTTCTGTTCTCCCTTTCTTCTTCCCATACCTCCCTCCCTGCTCATCTTCTTTTCCAATCCCCTCTGTTCCTTCTTTTGTCCATGTCTCCCTTTATGTTCCCCCTTCCCTTCAATTCATCTATCCACCCTTACCTCTCTCTCTATATATTTATTCCCTCTTTGTTCACTTCTGTCTCCTCAGCTTTTTAATCTCTGCCCACTTCTTCCTCACACTCTCCTCTTTCTAGTCTGCCCCTGCTCCCGTTCTTCTATTTTCACATTTTCTACCTCCTCCTTCTTAAGCCCCTTTTCTGTTTTTCTCTTCCACTCCCTCCACTTCCACTTCCCTACTTTCCTTCCTCCTCATCTCTCCTGCTTCCTCCGTTACTTTCAACTCAATCTCCTCCTCCCTTCTCTCTATTCTCTTGCTCTCTCTCCTCAACCCTCTTCTCTTCCCCACATCCTCCTATCACCGCGTCTCCCTTCCTCTGCTCCTCCAGCGGTGAGCTATAGTGACTCTGACATCATTACCCTTGTTGTGACAGGTTTCATTTGTACCCTGTGGACCTATACATCAGCCTGACTGATAGTCCAGGGCCCGGGGCCAGCAGAGCCCCGCCTAGACTGGGACAGAGTAACAGACAGAATGGTCCTAAAAACTACTCCAGCTCGGGTACCACTGGATATTTTTCTATTACTCGTTCTTATATGTCAAATTCAATGCTGGTTCAAAACACGCCCCAAACTTTGGCTTGTTTGAAATAACAATCTGCGACAGTTTCTTATAAATAAATATCCATTGTGGCTGAACAAAGGGAAGAAGAGAAAATCCAAAGTAAAAGATGTCAAAGTAGCGTTTGCATTGTTTGATTGACAGGTGATCTCTGGAAAGTGATTTACAGAAATACTATTGAGTGCTTATCAACATGCGTGGAAACAAAAAGGATGTCATTAAATGTGGCATTTAGTCTTGAAGTCATATTTAAATGTGGGAAGATGTATGTCACAGTAAGTTTTGTAATGTGATAATTGCCTTATTTCCATCAAATTAATCATGAAAAGAAATAATGTTTTAACAGGTTCTTTAATTTTGAGTTTTGAAATGTCATTATATTAAATTGTTTTATAGTTTCTGATGCAATTTCAAAGTTTTTCTGGACCAACCGAGAGAGGCATATTTCATCCACGATTGCACCCCATTTTTCAATCTTATAGCTCAGTCGAACCAACACACACATGCAACTCACCTGTGTAAATCTCCCAAATTTTACATGTATACTGTTTACTTACTTACTGCATACTTTTATAGATTTTTAATATAGTGTTTTATTGTCATGTCACACCAGTTGAGTTCATTTAATGACTTAGCACGTAGTTCACTTTGCACTTGTTTTGCATTTTATCGCATTGTATATTAAATAAATAATGTAGCAGTTCTAAATGAACTGCGTTTTATAGCTTGTAAAGTCTTGACAATACCTTTGAGTCATTTAACTACACATGCATTTCAATTCAGTTCAGTTCAGATCTAAAGCCACATGAAAAAATCCCTTTTTCTACCAAAGCAGCATTAAAACAATTACAACATAAAAAAAACAATACACATAACTCGCTGTATACACAGTACAAAGCACAATGCAATCTAGATTTATTTAATTTATAATGTAGATCATTATATAGTCAGGTCTATGAAGTGGCTTACTGATCATCACAGAAAAATGTAGCAGTCATCTGTTCTGTGATCACTCAATTCATTGTCACTGATGACCCTAGCCTTTAATCTATTTCTTTCTGTTTTCCATAAATTGTCCCTGCTCATCAATAATACTAGTTAGCACTACCAAAGGATGTGAGGGCTTCCTGTCAACGCTAACCCATATCCATCTCTGCAGCCCCGTAAATCCAGCCAATACATCAACAATACCTTCAGACTGCTCGCAGCCCCATTGATCTGTGGTCATATTAATGTGCGGCTTATGAGCTTGCCGGCATCCTTTGTGGCCAGACAAAAATGAATCCACTCGAGTGCCGAGCTTTTAATGGCCAAACTACCCTGTTCTTTTACAATGGAAGCGATCCCCATTGTATTCATTCAGTTCTACAGACTAGAACGCTTGGAAAAGGACTATTAGGGAAGAATCAGATGAGCTTTCATTTTACAGGCTTCTGGACCCCCGTCAAATGTAAAATGGCAGTGTTTGAGGAGAGGAATTGTGAGAGAGGTTTGAAAACTAAGTGGTATACAGTATTCAAAATCCTGCATCACAATATTTTTGTCATGATATAACTGGATTAGATTTTTCGGATTTCTTCTTTCTTTCTTTTAAAATATTTTATTCCCTTATAAATTATCTTGGGATGTGATGTGTTTTTGTCTGTCGAGAACATAATTGTCACGGTGCAGCTTCTCAATACTAAATCCTATTTCTAAAATACTAACTCTGGAATTGCACATATAGGAATTATGTTCCAAACAAGCCTTTTTTTTTTTTTTTTTCAATTAAGATCTTCATATGGTCCTGTGAGCTCAGTAACTGAGGCAATCAGATGGTTAGTTATGGTGAGGGAAATCATTTTGAGTTGAGTTGTTTTCAGATGGCTATGTGTGCTCATTGTGCTGCGATGCTTGCTGTTGGCTCAGCAGGGGCATGTATTAATAAATGCTAGCTTGCTCCCTCTCTCTTCACTCAATAGCCCTCCATTCACCACGGAGGTTATCCAAGAAAGGAGTTGAGCTTGGACACATTTTATTCACCACCTCTTGAATATAGTTACGATGATAATGTGTGTGTCCATGTGCGTGTTTCTACTTGCGTGTAAACGCTTGCGTAGGTTGGTATACGTGAGTACATACACATCTAAGCCTCTGCTTGTGTGTATGTGTGTGTGCTGAAGAAAGAGACTGACCACACAGAAGGCACATTAATCATCCTGGGGTTTTTTTTCTCCCTCTGCCTCATGTAGTGTGAGTTGAGCCCTGATGGATGGCTCGTCTCTCAGCCTGGATTCCAGCAGAAAGGTTGCAGCCTATCGACAGACCAGAGACCCCTTGGGGGAATCCCTAGCTTACCTTACAGCCCATACATCTCTGGACACTCCATGTGGCTCCTCATGTATTTATTCCACAGATGGTGGACGCACTGTCCTTTTCTTAAACCTGCAGTGGTAGACTGTGAACATGTGCACTTTATAGTCACATGTTCACTGGGTGCAAACAGTAACCTGCACTCTGATGTCAACATTTGCAACCACTGCCAGTCTGTGCATCATTGATTTAAAGTATATCAAAACGATACATGATGGAAGCTCTAATATTGGTGAGACCAGATTTCTCTGGAGAGAATTCAGTGCAGTTTCAGATACTGAATTGCTCATAAATGTTTATTTTTTATGTGAGCAATGATTTGCTACTACTGACCATTTCAGACGCCACGATTTATTGTAGGCCAAATTGGTGAGTCTATAGCTTCTAAACTATCTAGTGCAATTTTACTTTGTGATTTATTAGTGAAAAATTAGATAAAATTGCATATGAATGTAATCTGAAGGAGACAGAATTGCATTCAGCATATTATTAGATTAAGATACAAGCTGCATTTGGTCCATTACTGATAGTGCTGTATTTAGGTTGAGGGCAAGATAAAAGTCATAGCTTTTATCTATTTGGTATGCACTTCAAGACCGACCTTTCTAACTCCCTACCACGTACTCTACTGATATGTAATGGGTTCAATGGCCAGTGTCTGTATAGCACAGAAACAAAGAATGGGTGTATGTCAATTTTCTCTCTGTCATTTGCAGTAAAGATAATGTCAATCTGAATAACAGGTGAATTAGATTATGTTACTGGCTGTAAAACAAGAAGTTATTTGTCTTCTTTACTATCCCTCCTATGGGAGTGCGGGAGCAATTACAAATTAGTAAAAACATTAAAAATAGGCCAATTCTGAAGTAATCAAATTTTTAGAATGGGGTCCAACAGCCAAGTAAGAGTTTATGAAGTTTGAAAACCTTTGGTTCCAAATGGCACACACCTGAATCACTCTAACTAGATTTAGATTGTATCTAAAACAACCTTAGAGAGCAGAGCAGATACCAGTTTTGTGACCTTTGAATGCACTCCCTTAGTTTGCTAAATCTGTGTTCTGTTTTTGAAAGGTTGGGAGGAGAGTGCAGTAAAATGAAATAGCACAATATAATATATTTTTTTGTGAAAATTGAGTCTTTGACATTGCTCTAAGTACTGTTGAGGAGGACCATATACAGTATGTTTTCTGTGCCTTGTCACTTATTGACAATCTTCTGAATGAATCAACAAGTGCAAATAAAATGCCTGGTGGAAATGACTGATTATTGCATAAGCCCTACAGCATCTTCCATCAACAAGGTGTTGTTTGTATGAAGACCCTTACTTGCAGTTGACTTAATTCCCTCAGCCGTCACAGTGCAGCATGACTGGTACTGTTAGGCAATCTGTGCATTTAATGTAAAGTATACCTGATCCTTTGTGGTACCATGACTGAGTAACTAGGCTGTTGCAAAAATAACCACACAAACTTCAGCATATCCGTGCACATCAAACCAAATGGTTTTAACTCAGCTTTCTACCCAACTTCCCAGTTTACAAAGTTAAAATAATCAGAGATGTTCGAGACACATTATAGTGGATACACACACAACATATCTGAAGATGATAAAAAGTTATCTAACACTGAACTCCTAAGGGCTCAAATGAACTTAATATGTCATGCTATTATTGCATGTAGAGGTCATACAGTACAGAAAAGATAGTGTAGCAACATGTTGGTGTTGATGATATTTTACCCACCTGTTGTTATGGCATGAGTGCAGACTTAATATTCACTTTAAGTGTTAAAAGGTTGATTGCAACAGCCAAACAGCATTTTTAATGGTTCTGTATGGAGAGCACTATCGAAGTTGTGTGAATTTCAACATACAGCTACTCATTACAAGTGGAATAAATGCTTATAAGACAAATGGTGAGAATGGTGACAATTTTATTCATGATTTATAACTGATAATTTGGACAGCCATTTTAAAAGTTGTGTCTCATCATTGATTTACACTCCACTTCCCTGAGCCTTTTTGTGCAATGTCATATTTGTGTTATCATGAATAAAAATGGGAAGTAAACAAAGATACTAAAGGTTGATTCAATTTTCATCTACAGGTTTTGTGAAAAAATTGATTTTGTGGGTTTGCTCTCTCTAACAGTGCAATCAGTCTGCCCACAATCCTCTCCTGAATAACCAGATATAAGCCATCATATCACATTTACTGTCTTTTGTAGAAGCCTCCAAATTTGTCTCATCAAGAAATGAAACGTCTGTTACTCTCTCACTTTCCTCTCCTAAATTAAGCCCTCTTTGATCACATCGTCCTGCTCTTTTTATGTTGAAAACGCTCCTGTTTATGGGGTGCACGGATGGCTCACTTGCGCCCCATGTACCAAGGCTGAGTCCTTGCTGCAGCGGCCCAGGATTTGAATCAGACCTGTGGCCCTTTGCTGCATGCCATCCCCTCCTTCTCCCCCTTTCCTGTCACTATCCACAAAAGGCAATAATAGACACCCCCTCGCCATACATATTTTCTATGCATAACTTGCCTATCATATGATTATCCATACAGAGTCACTGTGGCTCTGACCATTGGACAGCTTGATATTGTTTGTAATAGGAATTTCAGGCACCTGCAGGCATTGTAAATCAATCTAGAAAGAAACATCAGTTAGTTGCTGTAAATGCAAATGTCTTTCCCTCTGAAAACAAAAACAGATAATCTATAGGACATAATGCTGAGTGTCCTCTGTCACTGTACGCTCTGCTAAGCAATCTATTTGAATTATTAGATACCTTACTCTACATTCTTATGGCAATCAAATATATCTTTGTTTTGCTTTTGATTGCCAGTGGTCACTGTAATACTGCTGCAGCAATTTTGAGAGATGCACCACAGCAAAGTAGTGGTCATTGCTGGCAATGCCAACATTTCTCTAGTTGTACAAAAGCCAGAAAACATTTGATTTCTTGAGTTATGCGGGACAGGATTCAAGAGCAACTCAGTTGGGTTTTCTGAGCTGGCCAATGCTCCTTTTTGACCTTCGTTTGGATTATTTTCAGCACCAGTTGCTTGTTGTTGTTTAGCTATTAATAATGCAGAGACAGCATTAGCTCCCCTCTTTTCTGAAGTGAGAAAAAAAGATGGAGACAAGGAAGTAAGGCAGAGAAAATTGTGAGCGGGTGGGGGGGGCATTGTTTTTGTGTTGTGAGTGTTTTGAGAGTCTCAATGAGAAAATCTAAACAGAAAGAGACAAAAAAAACCTAAGGGGGAAATGTGTGGCAGCAAAAGAGAAAGTCTAGAATAAGATGGAAGTAAAAAGGAAAAGGAATGTACAGATGGACGTGACTGTAGCCTAACTTTCCTGTTTTTATTCCCTCTATGGCTGTCTCCTCCCTTCTCTTGTGTCTCAGTAACTCAGCGTTGTCATTCACCTAACCTTGGTGGCAGAGTGGAAGGTTTCTTGGCGCCTGCCAGTTGTTCTTGGCAAGGCAACGCGGGGGAATAAACCTCGCCGCTTTCATGATGAGGCGCTTAGCAGATGTCTGATGAACAGCTCGCGGAAACTTCGATCTCCCAAGGACGCAGTACCTTTGGGATCTGTGACGGGATGTGCATGTGTATGTGTGAGTGTGAAGAATCTGATTTTGTAATATCAAATCAGAATGAGTGTTTACAGGTATTTGGATTGGTGGCCCTCGTGCATGGAAATAGATAAAAATACAGTAAATAGTGATACAGTGCAAACATTCCCACACATAAAAACACACCACAGCCACCATTTTATATCGGTGCATACACTCTTATAGTTCACTGTAACCTAAAAGAGCAGTAGACATAATGCATTGGTTGTGGCTTTATTCTGTATGAGCACATTTACAGTAGAATTGTGCCTGCCTTCATCGTGGATGGTGACGGACTCTTGTGTCAGTGCGGACTTACTCAATTAATGCTGACGTTCTGGATCGACGTGTCTTGAGAGCAAAGAAAGGACCGTCTAGATTTCCAGGTAGAGATGAAAAATTCTACCCCCGGGATGTTTCAGCCTCGAACATAATCGAGCCTGTCCACTGCCGAGGTGGATGGACTGCTCCAAAGACAGCTGAAACAAGGTTAGAGTGTGGATAGCATACAAAATGCTAACTGTATGCTAAGGAACAGAACAGTACTTCCAATAATAATAGCAGGTTAGCTGTGGCTATTGCTGATAAATCATTCAAAAACTAAATCAGTGGAATATTTCTAAATATAGCAAAGATATCCTAGAGATCCGTTCAGGCTGTTTCTTATATTTTGTCTCAGTTTTCAAATTTAGCAAAATTGGTGATGATGATTTTGAGTTTTTTGAGTGATTGTCACGTTTTTTTCCCCCTAAAATGGCTTGATATTATGAAGTTAAAGTCACTGCGATTTGAGGCTATTGATTACTTCAGTTTCCAGTTTATCAAGATAATACTCTTAGCTTCTTTTAGAATTCATTTTTTGTGTGATTAAATGGTGTTGTTATTCAGTAGTCTCCGCTTTGGATAATCCCTGAAACCGTCATTCAAGCAGAAGCTTTTCAAGTGGCTCACTCTGCATTTTGGAGTATTTACGACCCTCTTGGCTGAGCTAAATACCTTGTCCCTCCATTGATCTTTTATGCTTCAGCATTGGTGGCGCCAGCATATTAACTTGATTGAAATGTGGTGGCTGGTACGAGAGGTCGGAAACAGGGGTTAACAGCCATTGTGAATAAGGCTCATTCTCACTCAGCGTGCAACTCCATAAGAACCACCCTAGCGTGTCACGTATGAGGTGGCAAGTATGCAAAATGCTTAAGCAGCCTCTTCTCCAGGCATTTCCACTGTGACTCAGAACACAAATTTGTCAGGCTCTCAAACCCGACTGAATCAGCGAAATGGGGGGGAGAGGGGACATCAGTGCACTCAGATATTGACACACACCTGTAAAAGCAGACAAAAAAGCATTTACACACACACCTAGCTCACTCTCAAGGTCAGCCTGTATTGGTAAATGGTAAGATAAAAGCAGTGCAGCAAGTGCAGCTGTGAAGTAGTCTGAGATAACATCGCATTCAGGGCTACATGAAACACTAATGCAGCTCTGCATTTAGGCAATGTATTTATTTATATTTGTGCTTTTTTTTTTATGAGTGCCTGTCTTCTTTTTGTGTTAGTGAGACAAATTGCAGCGTGGCCATGAAAGCTACTCTGCTGATTAACTCTTCGCGGATGGCTTTTTATCTGCTGGCATTTGATGTACGACATCTTTGTAAGGGTTACGGTCGAATGCAATCACGGGCCCTTTCATTGCAGGGGCCCCCTCAGATTGCCTGCAAGTTCTCGAGGGAGGCCATCCTTCAGAAAATATTGACTGTTGGACAGTGAGAGCCTGTGTGTGTATTAGGAGGGTTGCTTTAGAGAGAAATTGCAAATGCCTTTGTGTGCCTTTGTGTGTGTTGTGCCTGTCTGTCTCCATGCACTAATGGAGAAATAGGAGGAGAGAGCCATCCAGAGGCCAAAGGTTACTTGTCTTGTAAAAGAGAGAAAGGAAATTCCATTTTCCGCGATACATTGCTCCCAAATGCACCCACTCTCCCGTCTCTGTGTTTTCCCTTGCTGTTGATAGCTGAAGCTTACACATACATGTGGAGCTCTCAAGCTCGATAGTTTACAAATTCTTATTTTTGAGCAAGGTTCTTGCCAACCATGCAGCCTTTTCTTTCCTCCTTATACCTTAATCATGATAAGTGTACATTTATTTTTACATGTGAAGGTTGAAACTTAGCCACATTTTGAAGAAAGTCTGATTGTGCAGGTCATGTTCTGCTATTTTCTATTTGAGTACACTGAGTTGAAATGCTTGAGTTTTTCTTTTTGTGAAGTTTGTAAAGAGAAGTGGCAGGGTTGCTTGAGAGAGGGCAACTTCCACAAAATGACACTCTCTTGTCCCATATCCTTCCTTACACTGAAAAGCTTTTATGCATTCCTGCACTTCTCTTTCATACAGCACATGACTTGTAAGGACAAAGATTCACAATAGTGCTCGATAGGCTCTTGTGGCTCTTAACTTTTCATTTCTTTCTAGTCATTACTTATGTTTATGCTCGAGCCAATTGTTTATGTTTTAAATAGAAATGGGCAAGAAAAAGTGCATGAATGACAGCATGAGTATGAGTTTTCCTTCTTGTTTTAAAGTCAGTTTTAACATGCCCCTTTTAGTCAGTTTTTTTAATATAAGACAATATTAAAAACTTAAATATATTTAAATAGTTCCACTGGAACTGAAATATCTTTCTTAAAGACACTTCTAACATGGTGAAAGGTTATGCTCGGTCACCTAAAAGGCATCCTGCTTCCTGAAGAATGCCTGGTGGGATTTGGACCTTGTGACTACTTTCATAGTCATGCATAATCCCATGTTAATGATAAACTGATTATCAAGTGACAGCAATGCGAGGAGTGTCAAGGGTTAATCTATTGTTGGGGTTAAGGTTGGAAAAGGGTCAGGTTAAGGTTGTAGTTATTCTGAACTTGATCTGCCACAATGCACAAAGGTAAGGGCAAGTTTGTACATTAATGTTTTTCCCCTGCTTGCTAGTCAATTGCAACTGTAGAGGCCATATCGGCGTGAAGGAAAGGTGGTAGTACAGTGATGTTGTTATTAGCGCCACAAAACCTTGTATGACGGAAGTTTGGGTGTATAGATGGGTTAAAAAAAAGCAAGTAACTTGGACAAGGAAAACTGATATTCAATTAGCATTTCCTATCATCTTCTTGTATGTGTGTGTATGGGACAGGGTGTCCTAATTGTTTGAAAATGTTTAAACAGAAAGCCAGTAAAGCTCCTGTAGCCACAATATCAATTCAAACACACTGAACCACTACCTACACAGCAGGTAAATGCTTATTGTTTATTATGGTTCAGGGGATAGATAGCCTACACAACTGCTGATGTTCCTCGATCAACAATATGTCTTCTCAAAGAGTCCTTGAGCAAAACAGTAATGCCATACCTGCTCTCTCATTGTACATTTATCAAGACAGGAACATCAGCAAATCGTTAAACAGTAAAATTCAAAGGAGCGGTAAGGATACTCATGGTGTTCGCGGCTGGGGCATGACTGTGGCCAAGAGGCAAATAGGGCTGAATTGGAGTTAAAAGTTACATTTTCTGAAATGAAGCCTCAGACAGCTGGTGTAAGTTTATCTTACAAAGACACAGTCACTAGCTAACACACATTAATCCCCGCCTGTGCTATGAGCTTTCTGCTTGAATGACAGTAATTATCACTTCAGTCTTGACGTGGAGACACCAACACTCTTGATGTCTTTGTTTAAACTAAAGAGCTGTGCCTCAATTGCCCACCCAAACGTGATTCAAGTTACACAGAAAAACACAGTTGTCTGGCTAGATGTGCTTTTTATTTTGTGTGTGTGAGTAATCTCAACATTAGAGAGAATCTATGAGAGCTCCCTAATAGATTACAATAGGTAATATTCCGTTTTTTTGGACATTTGATGTGTGGCACCCTTCACACAAAATGGAGATGACCGCATCCCTTTTTTAGCCTATATTTGTTTACATTTTTGCAAGTTGACACCATGCAGAATTAGCTATTACATTTCCTCTTTGTAATAAATGGATCTAGAGACTGTCAGTGGATTGATTTGATACTGAAGAAAACTTTCGTGATGGACATGAGGGATAATGACATCCTCAGAAAATGTAAGTCACATTGAATCTAAAAATATGTGTGCAATGTCTCTGTGTTTAGATTTGATTGGGATATGACTAAAAAAACGAGTCTGAATTTTAAAAATTGAGCAATAAGGGTTTTCAAGTACCTCATTTGCATTTCCTTTTATTCAGTGTCTTTGCCTCATGTGACATCTCTCCCTCCGTGTGCTTCCTTCACCCTGTCTCACAGTTTGAAAACCTTTGGCGTCCAATATTTCTACATACTAAGTATAACTATTTTTATAGCCCGACTAATATTTTCAGCCAATATTTGCCTATAGCAGACATATTGGTATCGTATCGGCGTATGTTAGCAAATATGGTAAGTAGCACAGTAAGAGAAGCAGCAGCTCTCAGAAATGTCAATTTTAATTATTTGACAATGTTAAATTATGTAACATGTTCAAGAATATTGAACTTCAGTATTCTTATAGTAAGTCATTTGTTTAAGAAAGCAGCTTTAGAAGTATCTTTTGTTTATTTTCCTTTCCAGCTCAAGAATTCACTATATTAGACGTCGTATGGGTAATCGGTGAATCTTTCCCCTTTAAAATCGGTATCGGTCTTAAAAAGTCCATATCGGTCGGGCTCTACCACTTTGAAAGTGACATTATTCTGTTTGACAAGAACATTGCTTTAATGTCTAGCCTTTCAGTTATGTTTTCTATCTGATTATAAAACAAACATTTTGCCCGCAAAAAGATTTAAAAAATCCCCAGGTTGTCAAACCAGATATCAGGTCCATCCATCTGGTGTCTCTGGAGGAAGGTTAGAAGAAGGCTGGACAGGAGAGCAAGGTCACACCTCAGGATGCTGGATTTGAGCTTGGGCTAAAAACATGTCTTTGCTCTGTGCGAAGTGGGATAGTATGTCATGTAGCGACTCTTCCTCGTTCAAACCATGTGAGCATGTCAGGGGAAAAAAATCAAGGTCTTGCCCTTTTCACCGTGTTCCTCTGCTCTGGGGTAAAAGCCCCAGGGGTAGATAATAATGGAGTAATCCTCTTATCTGTTGCTGCTTCCCTTACCCTCACAGATCATTTTTCTTCTGCTCTAGTGTATCATTCCATACTGAGCTGGCACAGTACTGAATGTTTTCCCATTTGAGTTTTGAGTACAGTTTGGCTCAGTTCAGATTACACTGGTGAAATGCAATGAAAATGAGAACTTGTACAACCATTTTCAGAGAAAAATCAAATGGTACTGACACTGTACTATGCCAAAAGCAGTAGGGCTGCCCCCTCCTATGTAAATTGATTGATTGATTAAAATGTGTCAAATTAGTAGGAGTAGAAACTGTCAGTGTCCTTTTAAATACAAAGTACAGAGAAGCTGATGATGTCTGGTCTTTGGGGAAAATTAGGACATTTTGGTGATTATTTCATTGATAACATGCAGCATTTGTTATCAACATCATAAAAGAAAACCATTGGCAGGCACTCAGTAGCATACAATAAATCCTGTAAAACTACTTTGGCACACATATTGGCACCTCAGCCCAGGCATGTTGGAGATGGTGTGTGAAAGGTGCCCTGCTGGGTGGTTGGTGACAAAGACTATTTCTGTACTCGCTCTCAGACAGAGAGACACGCAGGATGTGAAGGAGATGAACTCTCATCACACTGTGCTAAATAGCACCAAGGGGCACAAACCACACCTAACATTAGCATGCTCCTTTCTAAAGCTGTCATGCCTTGGGGCCACCAGTCTGCAGCTACTGAAAGGTCATATGAGACCCATGAGTACATGTGCAAGTCTTAATAGTTGATGCATTGGATTTTAATTTTGTCACTGTTGCATATGAAAATGAACACCAGATTTGAGCTTTTTTTCTGATAAGGTCAGTTTAGCATGAATGCCACATTTTGCTGATCTAAACTATCATAGTCATATATGTTGTTTTTTTTTAAATCTGAGCACATACATGGTAAGACAGGTGAATCATTTAAAAAACAAAACAAATTGCAAGTGTTTTCTTGACTACTCATTATTTCGTATTCTTGTTGATTGTTTAATGTAACTTGTCACTTGCACTTCCCAGCATTGTATTGTGTACAATATGCTTCTTATAGCTTCATTTTGTAGTCTTCCTATCATAAAAAAAAACAAACCCATATGTGTATCATATTGTAGCTATTAATTTTAGTTGCTACTATTACCACTTTCCACTCTCCTATTTAACCAAAAGGTGTTGAATTAATTTCCTTGTTAGCCAGCTTACTGTGAGATAAATGTGACATGCACTTATTCACTTTCTATGCAAACATGTGTTTATAATACCCTACTGTGATGACGGGTTGTAAAGAAAACTACACTGGTGTGATGATAGCTTTCAATTAAATGGCCAAAACAGCTCTGCATTTCTGTCTGCATCTGAAAGTTGCCAAAGAGGCCTCTCTCAGAGGACTTCCTTCACTGTGAATCCAGTGACATCTGACAGGTGCTAACTAATTCTGTTCTTACACGTTGGGAAATTGGGAATTGTAGTCCCACAGTTGGATTACAAACTGGATCTATATTGGCACTGGAGCAATATCTCTACAATAAACATTTTATCCCAAAGGCAACATTGTCGGGGAAACCGTAACATACATTTTTGGACAGATTTGCCTGAAACTTTAAAAAATAAATGAATACATATTTTGCTGTCTATGCTGTTGAAATTTACCAGTATATAATAATCTCTTCAGAGATGGGGACTTAAGTCTGTGACTTGTCCTCAAAAGACTTGAAACTCATCAACAATCTTTATCGTATTCTTTTGGTGCATTAAAATGAACGAAATGTCTAATGAGCTGAATGTCATTCCCTAAATTATTATCATGCATAACGTTACGCATCTGGTGGACACAGCCACAGATGACCATAAGGTGCAGCAACAACACCATGGCAGGTACACCTGCAGCTTCTTTGTCTGGGCCATTTGCTATAACCTTTGGTCATAATAACTTCACAAACAAAATAATCACTAAATGCAAGGTCTGTGGTATTAAATTAAAGGATTCTGGATTGACAACATCAAACTTTATCAGGCACCTAAGAAAACATACTGTCATCTGGACAGTTAGAAAGCATGTTTAGCTCATCAGTTATCTAATGTTAGCTTTCTGCTAGCTTTGCTGCTGAGGGAAGTTGACTTGACTCTAAATTGGTGTTTGCTGAATATTTTGAAAAGACCATATACCAAACAACCAATGACCAATGCTGGTAATGTATGCTAATAGAAAAAGGAGCGAGGATAATACAGTGCATGCTTGTCTTAGACATAGCTATGCAGTGTTCTATGCAGACCGAATGGCATGCTGCAGATGATAGAAGGTTCATTACAACAAGAGACTTGAGACTTGAACTTGTCACCAAAGACTTGAGACTTGCACAAAAAACTTGTGAGCATCTCTGCTTCCTGTGTGCTTAAAGGTTAGAAAAGCGGTGTTGTGACTAGAAGGTCAAGGTCAAGTCAAGGTGAGTGAATGATTCAAACAGTAATTGTTGCATAGAAATACCAGGTGTTGCTGCTCACATGAAGCAGGACATTTTTTCATATATTTAACAGTAAGAACATTTTAGAGTCCTTTTACATTGGTCTTTCAAACCAACTCACAAATGCAAATGCTGATAAAGCATAACACTTACTGTAGGTTATTAGCCAAACTGTCAACAGTAAATGTCCATTGGATTCCGTAGTGCTAGTATTTCCTGATCAACCTTTGACCAAGTTTTCGGTACGTTCACCTTGGTTTTCACTTCCAAATTTCAAAAGTTGAGTTAGTAATTGAGTCAACCTTGGGATTTATCTGAACATGTGATCACTCATATTTCTTGCCCCAAAGGACTTTGTTGTAAAGGTGTGTCCAACAGAGTCACTGCATTTCAGCAATGAAATTGATGCGTAAAACTTCATAATAAGTAACAAGGATGACATCTAATCCTTTTAGATATGACCTGGAGATTTTGGATCTATATGCTCCTTGCCAAAGCACAGGATTTTCATATCATAGAAGAGAAAGCCATTGTGCCCTTTCTCTTCTCACCAGCACTTCCTGGTCACACTCAGCTAAGGTGTGATATCATATCACATAATAGAATCTAATAGAGGTGGGCAACAGGGGGACATAGGGAGATGTATTGGTTGTTGGGGGAGGATGAGTATAGCCCATTTGTCATGCTGTTATCAGTAGCATCCCAGAATTTGTCAGAGTCAGTAACAAGACTGGCTGCGCATTGACAGACAAGTCTCTAACATTCAGTGAAAGTGTAATTTTTTTGCCAGACATCAATGTCTATACATCAGTTCTCTATATATTATGGCTTGTTTTGGCAGGGATTGAGGAGACACAGAGGGGACACCGGTAACAGGAGTGGAATACCAACTAAGTGCGGGCTGGATTCTTAAATAGTAAGAGAGTTTAGACACAACACTGCCTTCTTTTTTCAGTGTTTGAAGAACTAATATTGAATTTGGAGATAATGTGGCGAAGATGAAACACTGGCTGATCAGCAGGCCATTAGCTGCATCCTGCCGCTACTCGTTTTAAGTGGTTTTTTGCTCTTCTCTCCTCTCACATATGCTCTTTTAAGTGTATTCATATTGAATGTTGGGAGATACAAATCTTTAAATAGAACAGTGGGTGTAAGAAGGGCATGTGTGGAGGAGGGGTGCAAAGAAAAACAAGTTGATCTTTGATGTCTGTGTTTTACTTAACCCTCCAAAAGAAGCCTTGATGAGATTCCAGGATCGATAAATCTCCAGGGAGTACAAAAGATAAAAAAATGGGCCCTTTTTTCACTTCCACTTTTTTCTTCTCATTCCCGATCCCCTCGATGGCTCTCCCATGTCTGTGTGCCTGTGCACCCCAAGGACTGTATGCCTCCCCTCATTGGCTCCAGTTGCATTTTCAACCCTGCCCAGCAGCAGCTTCCATAACATAATGATTACTGTTTGAGAAAAGTGCCTCCTGGGGATGGAGAAGCAAAGCTGCGGTTGAAAAATGATGTTCCCACACAATTATGTGAGGACAGTGTAGGATTCCCCCCCTGTTCTCTGCATCTCTTGGTCAACTGACAAAGGAAAGAGAGAAATGCTTGCTGTTACCTGCAGGTTTAAAGTTGTGGTTGGAGTCAGCAAGGTGTGCCAAGTATCACAGTTATATCCTGCAATCGATAACCTGGCTACCAGAGAGCTAGGATCAATGATGCCCTCCCTGTTCACACTGCAAGCTTCTCTTGTTTTTTCTCATGAGCATGTGCTACAGTCCTATTTTTTCTTTGCTGAGCCTAGGCGGTGAGATTAGTGGCAGCATAATTTAAGGCAGACAGATGGAGACAGATAAGTACTTACTTAAGTTTTATTTTTTTATTTATTCACTGCAGATTGACCACAAATACCTTTTTTCTGCCTGCAAAATTTTCAAGGGCTGCTCATGAACAAGTGGTCATGGGCTTAGAAAACATAAAGCGTCTGGCCTTCTCTCAGATTTGATCCTTTATTACAAACATGGCACAGCAAAAGCTAATTTCCGCCAGTTTCGAGGGCAATCGGCTCATCGCGTCTTTAAATCCCTGCAAGGAAGGAGGATTGCACTTGAATAGTGGCTAATACTCTGACTCTGAGGCAGAGATCACAGCTGAGTGTTGCCCTTTAAGAGTTAGCGTGCAGGTAAATTGGGAAGGTATTCGTCTGGTTGAACATTCCTCTACAGATAAGTTTGAAGATGCTACATGGGTATAAATTGGTGCTGTTAAGCTGGTAGACTGTGTTCAATATGTAACCTATGTTAAGAATGAAATGTATTGGAATTGTTTGAGCGGGTAAACTGGGTTATTGCTTTTTTTGTGACATTACAGTCTTTTCAAGATGCACTTGATTTTTCCAACCCTAACCCACTCAGTCATACCCATGTCTTGCTGATATGCCACCAGCAGAGTTCAAATTAAAAAGTTCTATGATCTTGTCTAAATGACATTTACAAGAGGGACCCAGTTCTAAAAAGACAGTTGGGGCAAACTCAGAGCTCCTAATTCCCCCGCCCTATCTCTGAGGTCTTTTGGCAAGCAGAGCGCTCTAGAGAGAGAGGTTGTGGGAACACCATCTCCCTACTCTATCCAAATTCTTCTGCCCAGCACAGTCGGATAAAGAGGCCACCGGCACAGCCTCCAGTGTTTCAAGTCTGATTAATCTTCTGATTAGGTTAATCCAGCAATGCTTCAATGGAGGGAAGCTATCCCCCTCTGGAAAGTCTCCTGTTTCACAAGAGAACTACGTATATTCCCTTTCTTTTTCCTTCATGCTCTCTTTGTATTTTTTATGATTATCTTTAAGTTTAAAGGCGTTGCTGTTGATCACATGCCTCACGTCACCTTGAAAGTGTTTAAAATAGACTTTACATCGGACTTGTTTTTCCTCTGTGGATTGTCTTGTGCTTTTATTTTATTTTTATTCAATTAGTAAAGTCTCCCGAAGACAAATAACTTCTAAAACCTGTGTTCGATTGAGGCTCTCCTTATTGTTTAAAGAAACAAAAGCTAATGAAAGCCAGGTCAGGGAAAATACTTCTTCACTGCACTGGAAGATACAATAGGAGCCATTTTCTGATTTATCACCAGAGTTGGTGCAATGAATAGAAGATGTTAATGAAGGTCAAATGACAAAACGCTGCTGCTTAATGATTGTAGGACATTTACTTCACACAGTGTCTTCTGTTCTACTGGATAATGTTTTTGTAAAGAGTTCCCACCTAATTAGCCTTTTTGGTCCTCACCCATCCCTAAAACACAAAAATAAATAGGATGATTTGTTGATGTGCAAGTATCCCAGGCAATCCTCTGGTGTATTTAATAGTCAAGTTATTTTTAATAATCAAGCATTAGAGGTTGGTGTTAATCTTGTTTCTCTTGGCTGCTCCCTTTGTCTTCTGAAGGACAAATTAATTTGTTCAGTTTATTGATTAATTTAAGTCATTTGGACATATTTCTACTGATTTCCGTATGGCACTGTCAAACATGATCATTGGGGCTATGGATTTGATCTATAGACACTGCATCATTGGTTATTTGTTAATCAGCAGTTTCTGTTTGTGTTTATTGCTGATTTTTTGTGACGTGTAATTTCATTGTAATTTCATTGTCTTCTTATTATGCTTACATTTACCTCCTACACCTCATTTTTGTGTGACTAAGTTGACTGTTTGAACTTAATGAGTATGTGTGTGACTTTAAAGAGTAGGAGGGCAGGCTGGTTGAAAATAAAACTGGCACGTAGTTCAATCATTCTCTAAGTGGAGTCTTGGAAGTTGCACATTTTACATTTTGGGCTTTTGGCTCATGGTGTTACGTGGAGTGATTCACATAGAGTGAGTAAGTCAGAGTTTGGTGTCTTGACGCTTCGACATGACACGTAGCTGCGGGTAGAAACACTGTTGTGCTGTGAGATCAAGCCTGTGACCTTTTAGTTACACGATATTCTCTATAACATCAAGGCCACCCTGCTTCCTCTCCGGATGCAGGGCCCAGAGCAACAAGCATCACTACTAAGTACTGCTGTGACACAACTCTGGTTGGATATCGCCCCTTGCAACCACACTGCTTCAAGTTACGCTGGGCACCAACCTAAATGGGTTTAAATTTTTAATTTGCGCTAGAGAACAGAGATGACATCTTGGGGAGGATAGCGTATCTGTAATTTATTTAAGAACCCCACAGAGGGAGAGTTATTTTGGAGGCGGAGAGCTGGAAGGGAAGTATCCGTGTGGCATTTTTTGTTCAGCCCAAGGGGCTTGTAGGTAGACTCCACTCGGCAGTGACCTTCTCAGCGATGTGGAGGAACGCTGAGGATGAACTTTCTATTTATGTTCCAATCCTCGGGTAAAAACTGTTGAGTGTAGAAACTATTTCTCTTCCATCCTGAGGAACAATGGAAGTGTTTGAATAATTGATTTGAAGTTTTGCTAAAACTCAGAATCCTTTTACATTTTACCAGAGTAAAGTGATTTAGCAGCTCTGTCACCCCACAGCTGGTCTCATCTTGAATTCGTCTTCCGTTTAAAGACACACTTCTCTGTGGAGTGGAGTGAAGAGTGCTCAACTTCCCTCACCTTCACTGGCATAAAATAAAAGCTTTGTCGTTCTTAATCAAACCGAGCCTGATTAGCACTGACAGGTGTGGTAGGTGTTCTGTTTACTCAAGCAGCGGCAACAAACATGAATGCAACAATCTGCAGTGATTTATTAAAATCACCATCAAAGCTGCCACTTACCCACAGTGATGGGGTAAGTGTGTACATGTGTGAAAGTGGGGTAAACGGTGGGTGGCATGTGTGTGTGTGTGGGTGGGGGGGATGTTGGTGGTGGCACGCTATCATGCAGTTCATCCTTAATGAGTGTGGATTAGTGGGGATGATCCAGGCTTTGCAAAACCCCTGGTCCAGGGCTGGTGGAGGTTGTGTGTGTGTGTGTGTGTGTGTGTGTGTGTGTGTGTGTGTGTGTGTGTGTGTGTGTGTGTGTGTGTGTGTGTGTGTGTGTGTGTGCATGTGGCGATGCGAGGTGACATCATGACACAAGACAAAGTCAGTTTGGAAATTGTTCCCAGAATTCTACACAATGGCAGATAACTGTAATAATACATTGGATGACCCACCGTGTGTGCGTGTGTGTGTGTGTGTGTGTGTGTGGACACCCTTCTCATCCTTTCCCCGCCAATCACCATGCAGTGCATCAGCCACCTCCTCCCTCAGAGATGAGCATAAGAGCTGATTAATATTTCTCCGCAGTGATTTACTCATTCATTTAATTATTTGCGAGCTGTTGCCTGCAAGGGGATAACAAAATATGTTTGGTTTTTGTTGTTTTTTTTATTTCTCAATAAATTTTGCACAAAGAAGGAGCATCTCGATATGGGAAATGGGAATTAGAATGTTATGATTATTTCATGATTGGACTGCACAGTGTTTTTGGATGCTTTGTTGACAATGCTAAACCCTCAAGGCATGATTTTTTGAGTGTGATTCTATTCAGAGTACAAATTATGCCACAGCTAATAGAAGGTTCGGAGATGCTTGTGAGTTGTGACCACAACATCACTAGTTTGAATTTGCATGCTGGACGTTCAGTCACGTCTGTGTGGAGGAGCATGCGAATGAGTAAAACTGTTCTCTCCCTTAGCAGCTACTGAGGAGCTTGGTTTGAACTCTGCATTTGAACTAGTGAAGCTGCTCAAAGGCCAGCAGGTAGAGGAGTGTGTACTAAGAAGCTGGAAGAAATATGTGCAGCTGTGTGGATGTGCAGCAGGGAAGTGCTGAAATAAGCACACATCTTCAGTAAATTACATCCCTAAATGAAAAGTGAAATTAAAAACAAAACATTCGTATTTGAAGATCCTAAGATTGGCCACAAGGGCCACAAGATCAAGTTAACAAGCTGACTCTTCAAACACCCCATCGTCTCAGTTTAAAGACAGCCGTCTCTTTCCAGCCAATGGTTAATCTGGAGATTTGCGGCAGCCACATAGAGATGTTACAGTGATATGTTTGCTGTCAGAATGAAATATAGGCCATTGTCACAAAACAGCAAATCCATTCTTCTACTCAACCCTGGACCTCTCCCGGCACAAACACACACGGTGCATACTCTGCAATGTATGAGATGGAAATCGGATAGTCAGACAACAGTTTGAGTAGCAGCCATGAACATGTGGCCTGGGAGATGATTTATAATAATTAATCCGCAGTGTCCAGTCCCAACAGCCTCCCATACTAACCCCCCACCAATCCTCCACACACACACACACACACACACACACACACACACACACACACTCACACGATCACAACCTCCCCACCCCCTAGCCAGTCAGGCTTGGGAACACAGCTGTGACCACCTCGGCGCCTTTCCAACCCAATGTCACCAACGTCCCTATCGAAGGACATCGAAGGGGATTTAGTCTGTCTATCTCTCTCTCTCCCTGTTAAACCTCCGGACCTTCACAATAGAACACGCGCTGTACTTTATCATGCCCATCATATCATGAACCATTAACATGAGGGCCTACAATAACATTATTTATGGAGGCGTTAATATTAATATCGACCTGTGGGCTGTCAGGCAGGCTGATTTACTGAGCACTGGAATGCCAGGCCGTGTAGAGGTGGCAGGTGGACTAATTGAATATCAGTCACAGCATTCAGCATGCCGATAGACACTTACTCACCACTGAACAAGCACACACACAAATGGCCAATCTACACATGCAAAAAAAAAAGACAAACACACAGCCTCCCTCCAAACTTAAGTAAGCACTAAGAGGTACCTTGTGTGTGCAGGTGTACCTCAGACGGGTCACCTCATAGACTTTTTAACCAATGTTGCATGGCAGTAATCATGACTGGGGCTCTGCTGAGAGCATGTTAGTATAATGGAGGCTGTTGTACTTATCTGCACAAAACAGGCCACACTAATGAAACTTCAGTCAGAGTGGCTCATTGCTGGAGTGTTTCATCTGCAATTTGTGGTGTTTGAGTGTGTGGAGGTTCTCTGACAGAGTGCAGAGGTACAGGATTAGTTAGCAGCCGTGGAGAATAATGAGGTTGCAGGACAAAGGCACTCTGGTTGAGTGTGGAGTTTGTTTTGAGGGCAACTCTTGCCAATTTCAGTGATTTTGAAGCGCTTTGACAAAAAGGCTTTTCACAAAGTAATTTACTGCAAACCTAAGATGTTGGATATGTTTGTGCTCATTTTGTGAAAAAACAGCACAGGGTTTTTAATTGGGCCATGGGTGGATAAAAGAATGTGATTGTGTTCCTAGTTTGTATAGAATAAAACCATTTTCAGAATTTTATTTTGTTAATTTTAACATTAATTGCATCATCTATCTGTTAAAGGGAGGACATTTTGTCATTTTTCCCACGGAAGTCTTAATGACCATTGTGAGTATGAGGGTGACGCTCACCACCACTTTCACCACAGTGAAGCTACTGATGCACTCTCACGTGACCTGACTCATCATTTAATGGTATTTGATAGCAAATTCTGCTGCCTGTGTTAACAATATTCAAGAGTTCACAAAAAGGGAATGACAGGACATTTGGGACTCTCATTTAACTTCTATTTGCTCACATGCTGTATGTAACAAGTTTTTCTGGAAATTCATTCATTTATTTATCCATGCAGCTGGGTTGAATGAACACTAGAAATGCATAGCGTTTTAAACCTCTTTTGCCCAGGACACATCAGTTTTTACTGATCTGATATGAGAAGATTGATCTCCTCGACACCCTTAAAATAGTTTCTTTTACAGTGTTTTCTAGTTTATTACATTGATCCCTGCATAGCTGGGTAGATACGTAATGGTACAAACAGGAAGGGTACAACCAAGACATGTAGACATTTGGTCATTTGCAGTATTTTGTAGGTCAGAATGCGGCCTGAAGTAGATTGGAATACATTTGAATGACTAAAGGAGGTTATTATCCAATGAATGTCTCATTATTTCTCTCTCAGAGCCCAAAGGGGCCTTGACTGGTGCCCCAGTGCCTTGCTACATAGCTTTGAATTGAAACAGTAATTTCCATGAGGTCGATTCTCCTTTTGCATTAGCATTCTTCAGCATTTAGCCAATGCTCTAAACCAAAGCAGCTTACAGTGAGTGATCAGGTAAAGACTTTTTCAAGGACACTATATATCAGGAGATCACACACAGCTGTTGATATTGTGACTACTGAAAAACCTTTGTAACCTATTGCATTCTTGTTACATTTCTTATTATTTGAACACCTTTTCTGTAAGACACATTGTAAAAGTGCTTCAGATAGTGTATAGTATGCAATAAAGGGAGAAAAACCCAGTACTGTAATATGGTTGAGGTCAATTCATTTAAGAATTCAGTGAATTCCAAGTGCATATCTCTTTGCATCATTAAGGTCAGGAAGCTTAGTGGTGTGCCAGAGGAAGAAGAAAAAAGTCAGCTTTAAAAATTAATTTTATATTTTGTATCATATATCATATCATCATCAATATCATATCATATTCAATATGAGAAAGGAAGTGTGCTATGATGCTAATTATTTAAAAAACTCTCTATAATAGTTAAATAATGGATGGAAGACAGCACACTTTTGTGGCATGGGAAGACTATGCACTATATTTGTATAATGCAGAGTTTCAGGCATATGTTGGGCAAAATTAAATGCGACTGAAACTGATATAAAATTGTGAAACCATTGAAACTAAAGTTTATCACTTCGGGCACCCTGATGTTTTGACACATCTGTGTTTTTTCAAGAAGGAAAAGATGATAACGTGGCATGTCCACACCAGTTTCACAGAAATTCAGTCCAGAATCCAGTGTGTTAAAGTCTTATTTTGTATACCCAGGACTTATCTCATCTATCGTACCTATCTTTTTGGGAAATACCATGACTTGCTTTAATTTTGTGTGATTTCTAAAAGCTAGAGAACTAAATGTATGTGTGAATCCTCCTCAGATTCAGATCAGTCACATACACAGAAGCAGCTCTCTTCTACCTCCTTCCTCTCTTCCTTTTCTGTTTTTCTCTGATCTTATTTCTCAACTTGTCATTTCCTCTCTATTCCACTCTCTCTTCCTCGTGACTCATTCTTTCATCTCCTTCCCCATTATCTCCTCTCTTGTCTTTTCCTCTTCTTCTTTCCTGACTTCTCTTCAGCCTTTTCCCTTTGCTTGTGTTCACCTGTCTTTTCCTCACTGCTTTCCGCTCGTTCAACTTGTCCCTTCTTGACTCCTCCTCCTCCTCCTCTGCCTCCTCCTTGACTTATCTGCTCCTCCCCTGTCACTGTCTACTCTACTCTCTCTGAATTCGCCCTCCTCCCACCTCTGACTTCTCTCATTTTCCCCCTGACACAAACCCGTCCTATTGATTACCTTAACTTTACATTCTTCCCCTCTTTTCCACTCACAACTTATCTGTGCTTCATTTACTCTTTTTCCCCTTTTCTCTTGTCATGCTCTTCTCTTCTCTTCTCCTTACTCTTGTGAAGATCTAGTTTTTAATTGCTTTGGGGCATATCAATCCTATTATACAAGGAGAACAATGGAAAGTGAGGAGGTGGGTGGGGGTGAGCTGAGGACAGGATGGAAGACATCAGGTGCTACCATGGCAACATTTTTTCATTCAAAGAGGGAAAAGATTGTTTCATTGTTGTCACAACAAGGTAGAAACTCTGTTGACATTTCATCATCTAAGGTTGAAATGTGCAGTTTTTTTCTCGTCAAGAAGCAGCCCCGTTGACATTTGCGCAGAGTAGGTCAGCCCTGTGTTTTCTTACTTTGTGTGCTTTTATTTTTTCATGTATGTGCTCAGTGAGTGAAAGTTCCCTGTCCTTCTATTCTGAATGTACCCTATGTGGTCACGTTGCTGGAGAGAAAATACATAGACCCATTTCTGAGCATGCATGTTTTCATTTCCCAATTTGCCGTGCACCATGATGCTTGGCCATCTGTCTCAGCACGGTGACTAAATTCTACGCCAATATGTTGCAGGGTCATGAGAAAACAAACCGGAGCTGCTTTCCACATGAGTGGACGGAGCATAACTTAAACCCCGTTCCACAGCGGAAAAAAAATACTGACAGAGTTTGAGCCTCACGCTCTCACCTGCATGCTACTGTGAAGACGCTGGGCGAGATTTCCACTATCTTAGATTTAGGATGAGTTTTAGCTTCTGTGCTGTTCGGCTAACCCTTCATTCTGGCCAATTAATGGCGGCTCGCCCAGCCAAGGGAGTGTCTCATGCGACGGAGGAAGCGGTAGTGCAACAGCGTGTGTGCAGTGAATAAATGCTGTACATTAAACAAATTCCCCCGCGCTCGTCTTGGCAGCCAGGCGTGTGGGAGGAGGGAGTATTGCAGAATCGGTCACTCTCTCTCTCTCACACTGAAACACGCATATGCATGCTCATGTGTATAAACAATTTACTTCTAGGCTTTTTTTTCCACGAACACACCAAACCAGTGCTGCATGTTAAAAAACCAACCCTATGCAAAATGTTTTACACACTCTCTGCTATACTTCATACACTCATACATGTCCAATCCCTACACTTTCCCCTGCGCTGTAGTGTATCAGGGGATCCCTTTGCAGCTAGACTGTTAGCTGACACTGATTGGCCAGCGTGGGCCGACCTGACCCCAGTGGCCTGTCAGAATAAAGGATTATGTTGACCGTCGGCCGTCTAGGTAATAATGTCCATAGAGGATGCTGGGAGACTGTCTACAAGCAGCGGCCAGTTCATGAGCCAAAGATGGAGGGGGAGGAGGAGAGAAACCAATAACATCAGGCTGAAGACAGACAGGAGTCAGAAGAAATTTGTTATCCTATCAACTTCAAAACATTTCCTTTTTCCTGTCAATTTTGATTGGACTGGAGAAAGTAGCAATTTAATCTCATAAATAGCCTTTTGCCTTTATTGGATAGGACACCTGAAGATTGAAGGATTGGGGGGGGGTTGATAACATGCAGCAGATGGCAACAGGTTGGATTTGAACCCATGACCGCTGCAGCTCTACCAGGTGAGCTATAGGGCACCCCCAGATTTGAATTTCTTAAAGAAGCAGAGCATTGACAGAAGCAGCAGTCAGCATAATTCAACAATCAAAGCATGAAAACATACAGTGAGCCCACGTTTTGCCTTGTGGATAATATCATTGGCATTGCATTTGCACTTGGTATGAATTATGTGCTCTCATTACTTGCACTCTACAGTATCTGCATAGTAATTTGGTCTCAGTATGCATAACTTGCATAAATATTGTATCTTCAACTCCCTTTTTTCAACATAAACTTGGTGCCAAAGTCAAAAAAAAGCTATGTAGCGCATTTCAGGGAACTCTTCTATAGGAGCCTCAGTGACCATATTAATCGATCACGCCCCTCTCCTGCATTCCAGCAATGATATTCATATCGTTATCTAGAGGGAGACTCATGGGCGAAGGGTAATGATGAGCTCCTCTGACCTTTCACTGGAGATAACCTTCCTTAGCTCCTCAGTGGAAACTCCTTAGGGTGGACTCGTAGCCGCCCACAGCCACAGACCTGAGAATATTGACTGAATATCGAGTGAGGCTACGGTGCAGTAGACATGGCCTCCAGATGCATAGAAACTCACACACACACTATACAGCAACATGTACAGTCACACAAAAATACATGTCGATATACAGTATGCAATCATATTTCAGTCAGTAAAATTACAAACATAAAAGCACGCTCACACATTACTAGTATATAAACACAAACATGGACACATCTCTCCACATAAACTTATGGATCTGTATACAGTTACATGGATTAATATCTGAACACACACTGACCACGCTCATGCACACATCCACACATATACACACAGGCACCCACAGATTTGGACCAGGCTCATTAGAGATGTGAAGGAGAAAATGATCAAAAAAAGCCAAGAGGGATTTCATGCAGATTTGCACTCCACCGCTCTCAGGCAATCAGCGGCAAGCCTCCTCTTCGCCTGAGATATGTCGTCCCGTGGTCACAAAGGGCAAGGAGGAGAGAGAGAGAGAGAAACTCATCTCGGCGTTTGTCGAATTCCCCCACCTACTACTTGAGGAGGCAGTTCATTTAGTAGTCCCTTTCATTAATGTTTCTTTTTCATTTTCCCTCTTTTCTCCCTCTCCCCCTTTTTCTATCTACTTTAAAGGTACAAGTGAGCGAGTAACAAGAAGAAGAAGAAGAAGAAGAAGCCGCTGGAGCAGCTGAAGATATGAAGCTAAAGAGGTTTTGAAAACAACCCAGCGGTAAGTGGGCCCCTAGTGTTTTTTTTTGCACAGTGCACCGCCATATTTGGGCGAGTCTCACACCCTGCGTAATTACTGAGTTTACATTGTGGGGCACAAAGGTATGCTTTCTAAATCCACAAGTCTGTTGGATTTTCAGTCCATCTGTATAGCTCCTTCCCTCATTCCTTTCTCCATCTTTCTATCTCTGTCTTTGGTTACACATCTTTGATAATCACAATCTGCTCCATGTGAAAAGACATTTTCTATCCATTTCTGGAGTTTCACACCACTACAGGTGTCACTTAGTAGTTATCAGAGGCAAGCCTAAAATGGTCTAAATGGTTGCTACAATTTTCATTTAATTTCTTTTTCTCTACAAAGACACCTGTGTTTTATTTGTAATCCAAAAACCAAAGCTGCAACGGTGCATCTTATCTCCCCTAATTGAAAAGCTGCAGATAATTTTTACTCACTAACTGACTCACACAGTGCACAGGAATTAAAACTGTAGCGAAAAATACAAAGTGCATCTTTGGGCTCCACCCCAGAGAATGCTGCACATATCCAACAAGAAATTCCTCTGCTTAGTCACTATTGAGTTTATACTGTATGCTCAGTACATTTTGTTATGCAGTCATGTAAACAATTTTGGGTCCACAAAACAATGTAAAAGTTTATTCAGGTTTGGTTGAATGGTGACACTTCAGGTCCAGGGTTTGTTATTTTTCCTTCCTAATGATCACCATAACACAACATGTCGTAAACTGTCATCTTCCTCCACGTATTTCTGTGCTCCCGGTGCTAAACCCATCCATCCATATTGACAGCAGAGCTGAGGCTGAGAGAGAACTATCATCTACCTGTCACAGCAAGCGGGCACTGAGAAGCTCCTCCTGTACTTCTACAATTTGTTCATTCAGCAAACCACATTGGTGGTTTTCAGACCTGGAAGCTGTCATGCATCACTTTAGAAGAGCTTGACTTTTTCCAAGTTTATTTATATATCCATGCTTAGCACAAAGTACAAAATTAATTTTAAAAGGATCCCACTCACACTGTCTTTGAAATTGATTAACAAATTATTTTTGCAAATTTTGATATCTATTTGAGATTAGAGGCCTTAATAACGCCAAACCATTTCCTGCTTTTAATTGTTATTGTATGTTTTAGTCTCTTGAGATTAAAATATCTAATTCAGCACTGTATGTCTGTGTAGATTAGTCTTATTTATTCAGATATTACACCATCAGCTCAAACTGCAATGTCCTGGTTGTATGGCAAATGTCCTTTTCTCTACAGCTGCAGTTCAGTGGATAGTTTAATTTCAAGCTGAAATATCTACTGTAGTTGACTCTACTGCCATTACATACACTGCACATCCCATCCTTATTTCCATATGATCTCTTGATTATTACTGCTGCTGGCAGAGCTGTAGACATGCAGAAACTGCGGATGAGTGTAAGCTAATGGGTGTCAGAGCAGATGCAGGGCCAGACGTCCCCTCTCTGTGTGCAGGGGGCGGCCTGCTTCTCGTCACCTCGCCGCTGGAGGCCACCGGCCTCATATTAACAGATGTATTTGGCATATTGGGCTGCGATGATACTGAAGCCTCCATGACCTGCTTCATTTGAAATGGTGGGGAGGCGATATAGCACATCTGGACCCCCCACCATGGGCTCAACAAGCTGAAAACTGAAAGAGTACAGACAGAAGACCATCCGCATTAGATCCAGTATGGGTTTTAGTGCCTGCCTGTGTTTAATTTACACATCAGCAAAGTAATTTCAAAGAATATTCAAAAGCTGTTCTCTGTTCATGTGTTAATTACTTATTCATCTGAACCCCAAAGTTGCCTGAAACACATAAAGCACCACCATGTTTTCTGGCTGGAGATACTCTCCTGAGCAATTTCAAAAATGTCTTGTAAAGGTCAAGTAGCGCAGGTCACCTGCCAATTATGTTGGATTACACAGCCAGTGCACAAGAAGTGGCACATTTCACACTTAGTTTGAATTTTCACTCGTCTTTTAGCTGAGTGGTGTTTCTTGTCATATGCATTACAAAGTACAGAGGTGGCTTCCAATGTAATATAATTCCAATGCCACATTCACCCATTCATACACATTCATACAGTAATGGCAGACACTCATCAAAAACAGAAACTAATCCATTCATTCACACACCGATGCAGAGCATTGGGAGCAATTTGGGGTTCAGTATCTTGCTCAAGGACACATACACCAGGAGGAGCCATGAAAAACCATCTGATCAGTGGATGACCCGCTCTACCTCCTGAGCCACAGCTGCACAAAATGCTTGTGCTTTAGCTTCACACCTGGACAGTTTAACACCAATCCAACAATATAAATGAGTTTGAAAAAATGCATGCATCATATCATATCATCATCTATGTAATAACAATAGGGGCATTGCACATTAAAAAGCCAGTTATGCCAGCCATGATATTACACCAACACTGCACATTAAAATAACTAATTGGTGTCTTACATTCTTGCATACCTTCTATGTTGATGAGTCTAATTGCCTGCAGATGAAATGCATGCTCATATGTCTCTGAGGTCCCTGTTTTGTTGTGCGGCTTTACGTCTTTTACAGACCAAAACCCACTATTAAGCCTCCAGTGAGGATACCTTCAGAGGTGCACTGATAAAAGGTCATCATTATTAGATTGCACTTTGCCAGCAGGTGTAATTTGCAAGTTTTATGTTGCCAAAAAGTGAGATACCCACCTCTAGGGGGAGAAAAAACATCTAATTGGACAAAATGTCATTGACTATAATGTCTGCTGTTGTTTATCCCAACTGGTATGAAGAGTGTTTGCTTCTAAGGATGGCAATTTGAGTCTGTGCTGCAGTTGTTGCTGATTCAGGTGCCTCCCTCTGCAGGAAAGGGGGGTGAGTTTCTCTGAACGTACCTGACTTGGCCAAATCCCTAAGGCCTTTGTACCTGAATGAACAGGCGACAGCAACTGCTGGCTGAGCTTTAAAGACAGTTTCTAAGGAAAAGAGAGCGGTGGCTTTTAAGTGGCTCCTAGGATGTTAGCAGCACAATTAAACAAAGCTCTGCTAATCTTTACAGCTGGCGTCAAGAGGCACTGTGTTCTCACAGAGCGGTGTTATCCGTAGCATGGCACTGGGAGTCTGACAGGCTGGATAATGTGCCCTGTGAGCTGCCACCACCTCATCACAGCAGTGCCTTCTCTGCACACTTACTGTACTAGTAACAACCCTAATATACATCATAAAAAGAGAAGACAAAAAGCACAGCAATGAATTTGCATTATTCAATTAGATACGCTCCAGTTATTTGCAGCGGCATTTAAAGAAATGTAAATTGACCTCAAGTTTGGAGGTAATGAATTTGATTATGCCAGTGCATGTAATTTCATGGTATGTGGGAATGAAAGATGTTTTTCTTATTACACTTTGTCACTGTGATGGTGGAAAAGTTATGTAGTGTGGTGCATTTTAAAGGTCCCCTTTCTGCTTTATGTTTTGTAACATAATGACACAATTCTGCATTTTGCCTCTTTAGAACTTGGAACACATCTAGGCTTGTGCTTTTGTCATAACCTGTTCAGTCCTGCTCAACCATCACTTCTGACAACTTGTTACATTGAGATAAAACTCATCTTTACACTACATTTTATACCACCTAGAGGGCTTTGGCTGACCCTACGCACACATATAAACTTCAGCACTTCTTCGACTAGTTTGCAAACTATCCTGCTAAACTTTGGGGAAGCTGATGGGTGGATAAAAACAACAACCTGCTGATGTGTCCATAATATAAAAGACTATATACCCTATATTTTAGGGTGGGGTGGAGAGATGCTATCTTCGGTCTATTAATGCAGTCATTGCTGTGTTGCCCCAGGCCGTAGGGCCTAATCCAGAGGAGTGAGAGTGAATGGGACTGTGGCTCGGGCTTGCCAGACCTACTTAGGTTCTGGTTGAGAGCACAGTGCTGTGTGGGCGAATCTATTCTGTCCTGGGCAGGGCACAGCATAAACATTGCCCAGGGAACGCAAGCAGGCAAGCAGGCAGGCATGCAGGCAGTCAAGCGGACAAGAGCAAAACTATAAGGATGGTTGCCTTTAATTTCCTTTCTACTGACTCCCCTCAACTGTCCAGGGCCTGAGAGCAAGAGAGGGTAAAGAGAGAACAGAGTGTACGTGTGTGGAAATTACCTGTAGAAGCTTGAAGCCTGTTTTTTTCTGGGGCTTCACCAAAGTATGCACTGTTATCCACCCTCCTCTCTCTCTCTCTCTCTCTCACTCACACACACACACACACACACACACTCCATCACACTCTTTCACGGTGAATCTGCCCCGATCCATCCAGTTGACGGCCGTGAAGCAATGACTCGCTCGCTCTCTTACTGTCTTTAAGTGATCTGGCGCTCTGACCTCCCGACCCTGCGTGTAAACAGAGCACCGCTGCTCCCCCATCCACTACCCTGCCGCCACCATCCCCCACCCTCCACTACCAAATAAGGAAGACGGAGCCACTGAGAGCCAGCAAGTCGGTCAGCCAACCCACTGAGGAGGCCATTAGTGAGCCAGCGAGCCAGCGGAGAGGTTGGTAGAAAACCACCTCTGGCATCACTCATCACTCCCGGCCTCACCAGCCTCTCAGCGGCGTAGAAATGCACACGCATGACATGTGCACAAACACTCGCTGAAAGGCACACTTATATCTGCACACAACACCACGTGCACGCTGACCCGACAGCGTTAAAAGCACTCAAATGCACACACATACAGTACACTGTATACGATGATACACATTGAAAGGCACATGTGCTTGAACCTACACAGTGAAAGACACATGTGCACACACAGCACATTAAAAATCACTCTGAGCCACATGTACGTACAAAAGACATATTCACAGGACACTACACATACACACAACATGTTCACAGAGTAATGATATATTACTGCTTAAAAACACCCCTACACACAACATAAATGATACACTGACTGGGTTGTTTCAGCAAGGCCTCTAACTTTAGTTAAAGATGGAGTTATATGGTGCTATACCATTACCGGTACTTATCACTCACTAAAAGTACTTATTACCACACTAAAAACAAGCAAGCACAGAAAATATTGAACATAATCAGGCAATAAGAGTTTAAGATGGCTGTTGCTGAAATTATATTTATCAGTGATGTTGATATGTGATCATTTTTGCCAAAGTTTACATGAAGTCAATTTCTTTCCCCAAAATTGTATCAATTCTGTTTACACTTACAGTACTGTCATGGTGGAAAAGCATCTCATACTGCATGTAAACATAAAACACAGACTAAAGAAATTATGTTTTCCACTTTTAAGTAAATTATACCCCTTTCACCCATCAAATGGATCAATAAAATATAATTTGCTTACAGATTTTACAGACTCTTCCTCTATATACATTAAAATAGTCATGGAGGAACATCAATAGAAAGTAGGACTATATGTTATACAGTGTGTTATAAAAGGCAAATGCTGGTCTAGCCTTACACATGATACACAAGTGGAGAACATATGAAACCTTGACTAGTTTACAAGATTCACAGTTAAACTAACTGTCTGTTCAGATACTTAATGCCAACTTTTAAATTGAAATGTACCATGCAAGCAGCAGTGGGCACCATATAAAACAACACTTGTCAGTTTAACTGGATTCACGGGGCACACAGTTAAACACCATAATACAAAACACTCCCTCTGTGTCTGTGTTTTTGTCTCCCTCTGCCCTCACTCTTTCTTCTGAAATTCTTTGGTTTGTTTAGCTGCACTCTTTCACCTGCCTCCAAATGTCAGCTGAGTTCAACAGAGCTGGAGGGAAAACACTCTCAGAGAGAAAGCCTTATTGAGTGTGAGCCGGTTAAAAGAAATGCACGAGAGTTGAAGGACAAAAAGAGGCAGGAGTAAGTGAGTGTTTGGCAACATAAAATTATACTGACTGTAATGCATTACGCTAACAAATAACACTATAATTTAGAGATTTATCTGATGTCTTCTCTACAAAGGTCATTGCTGTTAATTAAAAGTTAACAAGAACATTTGTTCGGGTTAAGTTTTGTGTTGTTGTTGTGTTGGTAAAGCTCAGCAAAACATTAAACCCCATGATACCTGACCTCTAATGAAACAAATACATGCATGTGCATGTGAAAATGCACCACATGTAACATGGCATCTGAAGGGCTCAGAAGTCCAAAAATGCAGAGAGAGCTGGCAAATTAATTCTCTACCCAGAAGCATGTAATGCATTCCCATCCCTGCCCCTCCCAGTACACCCACTGAGCTCCCATCTCCATTCTCAAACTCCTGTCTATCGCAGCGCTCACTTGTGTATCAAGGTAATGAATTCATAATCTCTCTCAAGCTCTTTGTAGATCTCTATCGTGGTGGGAGATAAGAGGGAGCATCGTTGCATTCTAATAGCTGTCAGTCTGCCTTTGCTCCTGCTTGCTGTGTGTGTGTGTGTGTGTGTGTGTGTGTGTGTGTGTGTGTGTGTGTGTGTGTGTGTGTGTGTGTGTGTGTGTGTACAGTATGTGTGTGTTAAACAAATTACCCATCACCACATAAACCCCAGCACACTATCCTCCATTTTGGCTTCCAGGAAGGAAAAAAAGATTCTAGCCCAGAGCACAGTCACTTATCAGCTAACTGTTGAGGCTACATGTCCACCAAAGGCAGCAAATGTCTCTCAGAGGCAAGAGCGTTAAGCAGTGAGGGCTGGTCCACTTTCTCTCTTTCTTCCAGCGTCTTGTTTGCACTAAAACACCACATAGCACTTTCCAACTTAGCTGACAAACACTCAACCACAGGGAGAGTAAATATCTGAGAGGGCGAGGCACGCTCAGAGTAACTAAACTTGCAACGGGGGTTGTTTCTCGAGGGCTGCCGACTTCAGGGTGCGCGTGTTTTTAATTGTGTTTTCGGTGGGGTGATGAAATGTCCTCCATTTGAGCGCGAGCTGGCAGTAAGTGGGCTGTCGCCTCCAGGGACAGAGTGAGCAATGGCCTGCTGCTATCAGAGGTGATTGTGCCTCAAACCCTGGGGGTGACAGATGAACGGAGGGGAGCAGGGAGACAATACGGAAGGAAGCCACGTTCTTTTTTTTAACAGTCTCACATGGAGTTAAAAACAGAAAAGGGAGCATGAAAGAATTGTAAGTATGTATGTAAACCTGGACAAAGTTTGTAGGCTTGTTGGCTTCTTTTCCTACTACTGTTAATTGAATCAATAATATATTGAAGGAAAAACCCACCCAACCTTAATTTATTCTTTTTTTTCTGAACAAAATACACTTTGCTGACCCTTGGTGTAAAATTTATTTTGAATATGATAACAGTAAATCTACATTCTGAATAAGTTATAATCTGTGTATTTATGAGAACTATAGACTATAGAACTATAGTTGCTGTGTTCAAAATTGTATTGAACCTAAAATGTATTTTTCTTTCTTGTGTCTATGGACATTCTTATCGTGTTAATGGCGAGTTTTATGACTCCAAGTCATTTAATATCAGGTACAATAACTATATTGCTTACATATTGTAGTAGTACTCCTGTATAATTTGAGAGGCAATCTTCCTGCCTTAAATGCCTTTTTCTTGCATGCTAGTGTTTTCTGTTGGACAGCAGTGACAGGCAGACATTGTAGTGAGGATCACCTTCACTTGGAGGCAGAACAGCTGACAGAAGGAGGCCTGTAGTTTCAACAAGGTTCACTGGTCGTTTGGAGCATCTTCACACAGTAACATTCTGTTACACGATTCCGTAACAAGACGCAAACGATTAAACGCTCTCCCTGGAGCACTCGCCACATCTTCCGCTCTCTGAATTTACATGGCGTTTATGAACACTCACAAGGAAAACAAAAAGTGGTGAAGGAGAGCAGGGGGAAGAGAGCTCCTAGTGTGGAGGAGTCTCATTATTCTGTTATGGATTGCACATGTCAGGCGGTAAGTGCTCTTTTTATCCTTCCAAAGCACTAGCCTCGGCCACTGAGCGTATTTCCCTACCCGAGTGAAATTTACCATGTTAAGGCTCACGCCACCAGGGGAATGGCGGTGAGAGCTCTGGGTTGCCGCTAAGATTTACCGGCCTGATTAAATAAGGGGCTGTAGTGTGAATAAGAGGCCAAGGGAGAAATCTACGTAACATAAACACATGTTTTTTACTCACCAGTTAAATTGATTAGACCCCTCCACACACGCACACACACACACACACACACACACACACACACACACACACACACACACACACACACACACACACAGACACACACACACACACACACACACACACACACACACACACACACACCCTTACACCTCTTTATGGTGTGTTACATGTCACGCTGGCTTTTAAACAAAGAGCAGAGAGAGGGCAGTGGAGGATTGCTTGTGGCTCAGGATGGCTTTCTGCCAACACACAGCAAAGATGGGTCTTTGTAAAAGCGCCTGTTCCCATCCATTACTGCCTGCATACCTTGAAAAGTTCACACAAAATATATTGTTATTCTCCATCCAATGGGGAAGGAGAGGCCTTTCATTTGATGCACTGTGCCTCACAAATTGTAACCACCTTCCAAAGACTGCCTAATTCAATCTCATTTCCGTCAATTTTCCATCATACACCCTGGGCCGTAATGCTCCGGGAAGATCCTTTGACATAGTCGGCTACCAGCATTTTTCAGTTGAGCAGTTGGGGTAGGAACGTGACAAGTTTACATCTCTGTTCAGAGACCACAATGGTTTGTAAATCCTACAATCAGCCAGTCACTTCCACTGCCTACTACTGCCATAAAAAAGAGTAAGGAAAACGGTCCTCAGCCAAAGATGTTGTAACATTTGGCTGCATGCTAACTGGTGGTAACGGACTTTGGGTCAGTTGACTGATGTGTCTCAACTCTTTTTCTTGCCTCCCTGCTGGACAGAGTGGACACCAGCTGTCACTATTCAAATTCAAATTCTACCAGCCAATCAGTTGCTGTTTCAACTCAAAGCCAACGTGATTGGGGGAAATTGTGTTCAAGTCCCTCCTCACTTAGTAGATGTAGGATGAAGAGTGAAGACTGACAAAATGTTGTTGAAAATCAATGTAATATTATTTGCTTCACTGTGGCATGTGAGTAATCACTAGTAATCACCTAAATTACAGATGATTGTTTTGCTGTTGTTGTTTTGTAGTGCACTGTAACTCAAAAGGTTATTTTTATTAACACTTTAATTAAAACAATTTATGTTAATGTTATTAGTTTTGAAATTTAAATGAGAACAAGGACAAACGGGACATATCATGGTAGAGTGGCTACTGAAAAGTAATACATAATCATTAAACAATATATTAAAACTATGTCACTTTTCCAAATTATGATGATGTCACACAGAACAATTCCTGTTTGTGCCAGCATTGTGTTTTGGGTGATTTGCAGTATCGAGAGTTTATAGATTGTGTAACGTGTGATGAATTTAATTATGATACTACTAGATAAATAATGGTTAATGACTTAATCTACACTAGGCATACATACACTGTGTATCTTATCTGGACATGTAAAGAAAAGGATTATTTCATTCATATACATTGTTAATAAAAGAACTTGCAATGTTGCTTTGCACTGCCACCTCCATTAGTGGTGAAGTTTTATCATTCTTATATTATTAAGGCAATGCAAATGATGTAAATGTAACTAAGTAACCTACATATACTCCAGTACTGCACTTAAGTACAATTTTAAGGTACTTTGCTTACTTTACATGAGTATTTCCATTTTCTGCTACGTTCTGCTTCCACGACTAGTTACTAGTTATTTTCCAGCTTTAGATTAAAAATACAAAATATAATCAGTGAAGTGAATATTGATATTATATCAACAAGGCTTAATATACCAACAGAATATAAAGTAATATATAGAATATTTATAATAAATAAAAAATGTCCCCACATGTATCCACAATAATAAAGTAATGTACAAATTAATACATTAATAAGAGTTCTTTAAGTATATTTTGATAGAAGAGTATGTCTACACTGTTGTATTGTTACATTTACTTACATATTTTTGTTAATATGCAGGATGATAACCACTCGGCTATATATTTGCTACGGTGCTGGAAGCCTCAGGCTATTCAAACTGATAGTAATGATTTATGTACACTTAGATCCATGCAATATACTCACTCATTTATATTTAGTAAGCTTTTTGGTCTATTTGACCATCATAGCATACAAAATACAACAATGGACAGGCAGGTGCAAACAAATCATAAATGTATGATGGCTCTAGCCTGATTCCTTTCAAAGCCCCATTTACTATGATGAAATTCTACGGTACTACTATAAGGTTCTTCCTGTTTTTACATCACTGTGATCCACCCTCTTTCCTGTATTTCTTTATGTTTTGTGACAAGTATGACTTCTATTTGTATGTCTCACAGTACTTGGAAACTACAGTTCCCAAGAGGTGGAGCTTCTGCCACCAGGGTGAACACATGTGTTTTGCATACCATCAGTAATTAGGACTGGTTATTTGCATCTGCCTGTCCATTGTTGTATTTTCTATGCTCTGATGAAGGTCAGATAGACCAAAAGCTGGCTTAATAAAGTTATATATTGCATGGATGTGTAGAGATCATCACTTTCAGTTTACTTTCACTGACTAAAGTAAAAGATATGAGTACTTCTTCCACGACTGGCAAATGCATGGGAATATACTTTTTAACACACCAGTTTATCAAAAACATAAGCCTATTACTTCACTGTAAAAAAAACACTACTTGGTATTAACAGTGGAAAGTGGCAACAATTTTCAACATACTCTTTTGTATGCAATTTAAGGACAAATTTAGGCTTTACCCTATATAAAAATAAATAAATAGATAAAGAAATTGTGAAATATCCACACAACTGTTCACAACTTTGGAATAAATTGTCCCACGACCTCCCACAATGCTCTTCTAAACACTCTACTGTATGTCACTGCACCATTGCTCTGTATATTTGTCTCCTCTACATCCTGCCACTGCAGCACAGATTTATAAAAAAAAACATCAGCCACAGTAACTCGTTTCGTTACAGGCCCCATTGTGTTATGATTTCCGACTAGGCGTACCTGAACGCACCTAGTGGTAGGATTTACGATTCAGGAGAAGTCAAGAGACGAAGTTTATGAGGCGGCATTGAACGCAGCACAGGGCTCCGTATTTTCTCTCTGCAGTAGAAGGGAGGGAGAAGGGGGGGGGGGGTATTTGACTCCTGTCTCCCCACCCCCAGTTCGTACGAGGTGGATTTAGGAAGAAAGGAACCAAAACCTGGGACGCGGAGATAACGAGAGACACCAATAAAGAGAGATACATTTGGAGATCCGCGCGCGGCGGCGTCGCGCACGGATTATTATAGGGTATTTTATTTTTCTTTCACTGAGGAGATTCTGGCTCTGGAGCGTCTGATCTGGGGGAAAATGAATACAAACGCACGGGGAATAATAGCAGTATTTTATACTCGCTGCCTCCGTTAACAAGTGACTGCTCCTCCGCTGAAGGAAGTGGGATATAACGGTTTTTTTTTGTATCGTCGAGGATGCGAAGGAACTGTTTTTTCTGAGGGAATACGACCGCTCACCCACAAAGAATACGGATTTTCGAAGCTGTCCCCCCGTAAACCAACTAGGGGGTAGTCTCAGAAGTACTTTTCTCACGCTGTAGAAGTAAGTGCTTGCAACTTTTCTCCTTTTAAACTCTCGTAATGCTTGGTACGAGTTTAGAGAGCAGGTTGAATATACTATAAAGCAAATGCGTGTGGTAAGAGTGGTGGAAAGATACATTTTTTCAACACTTCCATAGCTACTGGAAACTGTTTTATTTACCGGGTGCCTTGCTTTTGTGAGTAGACCTCAGTCTGGGGAAAGAAAAGAAAAGGTGGTGATCCTTTTCCTGTGCCGAATGTGTTTCAACGGCAACTTCTTTGCCAAACTTTATTGCAAGCGAAGGTTTCTCTGCGTTTGCTGCACTAAAATCACGATTGCAGTCAGTGATTTTATCCTGAGTCTGCGCTTTTACGCAGTGGTTCCCCAGCTCTATATCCAGGACCCCCCAAACAGACAGATCAAACGCTGAACCTCCATTCTGGTGAGAGCCAAGAATGTGACCAAAATGCCTTTTTGCATTTGAAAACATGGAGGACAGCAGCTTTCAGTCACTTGATGTGCATATTCTGTTGATGTGATTCAGGGTAAGTGTTCACCACTAATTCTAGTTCCAAACAATAGCCTAGAGACACATAAACAGTTTATATTTATCATTAAAAGGGCTGAAGAATGCTCTGTATCAATAAACCACTGTAAGAGCCCAATTAATAATGTTTAAATTGCGTTTCCAGGAATTTTCTACCCTGTGTTACACTACAGATAACAATGCTGTAGTAGTTTAGTATTTACTCGCAGTGTGTTTGTATGCAATAGTGAACTTTGTGTGGAGTTTATAGTAATTGACTGGAGTTCTTTTGTTGTCAGTTTATAACAAAGAGCTTCTTTTTTAAGTTTTTCTCTAGTGTTTGTACAATATCATTTTAATTTTTAAGCATTATTTCTTTCTCTGCAGGGTAATTTTCTGCCTTGAGAAGGAACTTTTGTCTGATTGTGTTGAAAAGTTTAGATGCAGCTTCAGGCTGTGCTTTTTTTTTTCCTCCTTCTTTTTCGTTGAGGCAGGCTATAGTAAGTCAAGTGGGTCAAATTTGAATTGCAATGGATCTTAATTTTATCAGAACATTTTGGGCTAAACCTTCCTCAGGCAACATACACCCCCCTCCTCTTCGCCCTCCCACCCCAACAGCAACTGCAAGCCAAAAAAAGATTAGTAATGCATTTCATTTACTCAGGGTTGCTGAAAACAGGAGTCCAAACACTGTTGTTTTTGTTCCTGATATTAATAAAAATAGAAGTATCTTGAATTTTGAATTTTTTGTTTTAGTTCAGAGGTCGGGGTCAGCCACAGAAATGCACCAGGAAGCTGAAAATGTAGCTGAAAGACAAGGAATTCAGTTATACATACCAGTTCAGGGCATGTTTTGCACCTATTTCACATCTTTGTTAACTAAAGACAATTCTCATTCTCATCAATTTTCATCCTGTTCTACCAAATGCTGACCTTTTTCTATTTGTAATGAAAATCAGGTTTTACTTATGCTGTAACTCCAAATCATCAGTCTTAAATTCAAGTATTCAATCAGCCTGCTAGGTTGTATAAATAAACCCATTTGTCTTATGATGAGAGTCACATGTTGATTGTCAGTAGCAAGAAGGAGTCTTGTCCTTCAGAGTAATTGGACAACACATATACCAAGAGGCCGTGCGTCAAGTGTGTTCTGGATTCTTAATGTGGCTTTAATTGAACAATTTATCACCCCTGATCACTGTCAAATAACTGGGCAAGAAAGACAAAAGGCAATGAAAATGCCATGGATAAGCTGCCAGGCACAGTCGGCTAAGCGTGACCAGCGTGTCTGTCACAGCAGCATCAGCAAGGTGCTGTTTTATTTAATTTTGAAATTTTTTATTTATTTTTTGTCTGTAGAAATCGCAGATCGATGCATTTGTGAGTGGCAAGCTTGTAAGCAGTGGTAATGAATAGTAGAGGAGGAGGAGGAGGCAGTGAGAACATTACATCCTTGAAAACTTCTTTTATTGGACAAAACTTTTGATTTCTCCCCGGAGCTCCTTTCCCTACACTTGGAAGAAAAGCTAATTGAATTGTGCCCCGGATATGATGTTTTTTTTCCCCCAAGTACAGAGGTCTTGGAGAAGTGTCCTCCTCAGGGTTTTGAAATTCATTTCCTTTGCAATTATTACTTTCTGAGCTGTTTTCCTTTATTTCCCCTACCTCAACAGTAGGGTGTATCCTCTCATTTTTAACGGGATCAAAGGGGAGAAGAGAGGGAGATTCTAGATAGCTACAGGCTTCACTGACTGCCAGCTATTCAAATTCATGTATTTACTTCAGGTATTTGAAAGAGAGTTTAGAAGTTGTCATATTTCTAACAGTTTTATGTAGTTTTGGCTCTCTGGGGTTCTAGGCATCAAGTGCTTTTTTGACATTTTGACATACAACCAGCTATTACAAATAGGTTTTTATAGATGCAATGCAAGAAGAGCTCTTGATACTTTGAGTGTGTTTATTATTAGAAGCTTTCCAGATGCTGCACTGAAACTGAAACTTGCAACCAGTAAAACCATTTGCGTAATAATCCGATAAATGCTGTTTGCAAAAGTCACACATGCTCTTGCCAAATTAAAACAAAGATAATATCCTTTATCTCTCAATTACTGATATTTTTCTTCTAATTAATGCCAAGTCTAACCACAGGGTATAAACTGTTTAATAGTCATAATGAGATCAAAACATTAATCAGCAAATGGTACACATTTATTGTACGTATATGCTTAGCCCTTTCTTCAAGGCGCTTAACTTTACAATTGTACAGTTGTTCACTTTCTTACCACCCAGTGCCCCGTTCTTTTTATTCAAGTCCAAATTAGGAGCATTTTGGTGGCATCAAGTGCTTTGCAATTAGTCACATAGCACTTGACGCAACAACACAGTTAATAACAGCTGCTCTGAAGTGACTGTCAGCTCAGAGAGAAATGTGCGCTGTGCAGAGGCGCTGTTGCACTCACAGCTAATTGTGTTTATTCATTTTAATATGCTCCGAGTGCTAAATCAGTGCTCTTCCAGTGACACGAGGTGCAATTAGTCTGGCTGTGAAAACAGGAGGCAGTGTGTCTTGTAAAGTGTCCCCTCCTCTCCTCTTTGATTTGTGGATTAGCCATCCCCCGTCATTCACATTTCTTTTATTGCCACGCAACCATGATGCTGGTGAAAGTCTCAATGAAAGTAACATGTAACAACTTAATAACATGAAAACAGAAATATCCGGGAAGTTACAACAATAATACCTACAATACACTGTCTCTGCGTCTCTTGATATGGCAGTTGTGCATTAGATATGAGGCTGTGCTGGCTATTGTCAGCAACAGCAAAACTGCCAATTCCTTATGATTATATTATGTAATATAGTCTACTGTACTCAAGTACTCAAGTTCATATACTTGCCATTGAGGAACATGGCCTGGTGTCAACTAGAATACTGGAACTCATGGGATCTGTTTGTGGCCTCAGTTATCAATAATATTTAATTACGTTATTTGCATTCACTTCATACATGGCAGATTATGATTATGTTATGGCTTGTGCCTATTGGTGATCAGATCAGATATGAATGATTGGGGGATGATCAACAATTGTTTTTTCCTACGTCAGTATTAAGGCAATTTAAACAAAACTTACTAACCAGACAAATACTCATTAGAATCTGCACCCTTCTGCACATTTAGAGATAAATCCCTATTACAATCCAGTTTGCCATCTCTTTTCCATGGATCTTCCACCCTACCTCTCCATTCTCCATAAGCCTGCTCATCAATGCTGTGCAATATCCTTCACTCACCTCTTGCATCTGATTACAACCCATAAGGTAAATGCAGGTTACTAATGGTCACAAGCGTTAGAGGATCCCTTCTACTTTGAGGCACTTTGGATAGAATTATAAGAACTTTTACAACCGGGGCAGCATTATTTGTCAATACAGAAATAGCTAAGCAGTCAAAGAACCAGAACATTGCAGTCATGACAATTTAAAACATCATCAAGGTTAAACTTCCGGAGGCTAGTGTGTCGTTTTCACTCCACAGACCTACATTTTCACCCTGGCCAAAGGGGGAGAAACATGAGACGGGTGGCTGGCAGAGGAATTATTGACCACTCACTCAGACACCCCTGCTGGTTGCCTTGGGTCTAAAATTGGTAGCTCTGTCCTCAGCAGACCTTGTTGGAGGTGAGAAATGGCAACAATCCTCATGGCAGCACCCAAAAGTCATATTTACACACCAACTCCTGCCTGAATTCAAAAGGTCAAGGCTCCAAAACAAGCCAACAATGGTTTTAGGCTGAGGTGATGCAGGTTGAGAAGCAAGGGCCAGATAAGACGAGGCTGTGATAAGGTGTGTGAACTCAGCATGATTGATCCGTCGCTCGCTGAAGTCCACCTTGCATCTTGGCTGACTGTCAGGCTCCCCTGGTGTTTGTTCGCTCTTGGTTTTTCTTCATCCCTATATCACACTCTCTCAATTTGTCTTTTTTCTGCACTTTTTTCCTGTTTGCTTTTTCTGTCTTTTTATTCCTATTTTCTGATGTTCTTATGTCTACCTAACTTTAAACTCTTTACATGTAAAATATTGTGGATAGACTCCCATCTGTTTTGGGCTTATATATGTAAATGTGTAAGTGTTGGGTCAGATCTTAAATTTGTCTTAATGAATTTATGCCTGAGTTTTATATGTTTCATGCTTCTTTTTTTTTTACCTTTGTATTACTTTAGGTGTGCCAGTTGGAAAAGGAGCCTTAATCAGAGTATTTCTAGTTGTCAAGTTATTGTGTGCAGAAACGAAGGTAGCCCCTCACACATAAACACACTAATCCCTGCCAGACTATCTGGTAAAGCCTTGGGGAATACATCGACACACTGTCACCTCCCCAGCCTCCTGCCCGGTCCCTTGGTACCTCCAGGTTTGATTCGCTCCAGCTCCTTCTGATGAAGTGACAGTAATCTGCTTTTGACGACGAGCAGGAGCAGACCCTCTGTTGATGCCCGCTACTCCCTCTTTCACTCTAGTCTGCCTCCCTCATGATATAACACACTTGAACAAACATAGTGCATAGTTTGTTAAAATCGGAGAGGAGTCTATACAAAATACTGTTGTATTCACACAAACACCCGTTCACTCCCCTTCTCCTCTGGCCCTTATCCCATCCTCTTTATGGTTATGGAGTTAATGTGAACTGGTGTTTCATGGTGAGAAGTAATTAACACCCGGTCTGGGAGAGGCATCAAATAGATGTGTTTGGTCCTGTCTCTCTGTCTGCGTCTCCAATAGTCATCTCCTGATGCTTGCTGTTGGGTTGTTCCTATGTTAAGTGTGATTACCAGCTGGCCTCCCCCTGATTGATGCACAGAGGTTCCCCTTGGGATGTATGCCTCCTCCTCTTTGCGAGCTTGGTCTGGCAGAAAGGGCCCTAGCAGTTTGACCCCTGTGAGGGTTTAGACACGTAGTAGTCGGGGGGCTAAGGACCCCCATTCTTATGCCTGAGGGGTTTGAACAGGTTGCAGTTAGCTCATTTAAACACTGCTCATACAGGCTGCTAGACGGTCCACACCAGCCTGTTGAGCCATCTGTATGAAATGTTTATTTGTGAAGTAGGGTGTGTTAGAGTGGAATAGCTTCCAAAAACATTTCTGTATGTGCTTCCACTATAATTGGAGCCTGTTAAAGCTTTGTAAGGTGATAAACTTTTTTTTTTAGAACATTTTGCCAAGATTAAGTGCCTGACAGCTGACTGGTAAGGAAGGTCACTTGTCTTATTCCCTGCAATAGACAATCTGTCCATCAGTAGGAGTGTGTCCTGTTAAAGTTTCCCTGAGTAACACACTGAACCCTTTCAACGTTCAGTTTAACATTTATAAAAACAACTATACTTAATGTGACTGACTGTCAGTTACTTGGAAAGTCTGATTTAAATCGTGGGATCCACCACCTGAATAACACTGCCTGTTTTACACTATTGCCTATGATTGGTCTTCAAAGTCAAGAACCGATTTATTTCTGATTCTGCTGCTTCTTCCCACCATTGTTCTTCTTCCCACTGTACCTCACAAGCTCCTCCAACTCCAGACGCCACATAGCAAACAAGTGGCTCTCAGGATACTGTTTGCTTGCAATGCTGTATTTAAGAGCAGTTTGGCAGCTTTTCCAAATGTGCCAAATTCCACTTTATTTACTGGATTTACTTATAGTTACTATGTGAAAGGTGACGTGACTTTTTTGCCAGAAGTGTGACAGTGTTGGTCATATAAGGGAAAGGTGTATTTAAGATCGAAAGGGTATTTTAATTTGCAAATAGAGCAGGGACTGACCTTCATAAAATCGTGGTTATGTCAGACACCGGTCCAATAACCAGCTTTTACTAAGTCACACCAAACATGGGCTTTTCCCAAGTTTCTGTTTCAGAGTGAAATGGTTCTAAAAGAAGTGAGTGGTTTTGCGTGTGTATGTGTGTTAATCCGATGGTGCTCATTGTGCACACACAGAAAGCCCAGGGCAAGATGACTTGGCCCATTCAGATGATCCCCCACACCCACCCATCCGTTTGCCCCCCAACCCACCACCCTGTCCTTTTGTTCCTGCGCTCTCAGCACATACAGACCCTCACCCAAACTTTAGGGACATCTGGTCTGAGGGGGCTACAGGAGGGGTGAGCTTTGGGGGAAGCGAAAGGAGGAAAGGAGGAAAAGAGGAAAGAGGACAAGAGTGTGGGGAGGTACACTCAGCTGCCCTGAGGGGTGGGAGGTGAGAGATGGGGGTCGCAAAGAAACATGTGTATACAGGATAGTGGGGGTTGTTGTCATAGAGTAGAGAAAGGGAAGTAGGGTAGCTAAAGAGGAGTAGCAGATAATTGATGGATGGAAGTAATTGTGTGTAATGCAAGCATAGAAACATGGGCCTCTGGGAAGGAGAGACAGAGAGGGTGAAAGAGAGGGAGCCAGTGAATAGGACTAGAGAGAGAAGGGGGATGAAGAGAGGAAAGAGTATAATGAAGAGATGGAGTGTGCGAAAAATGGGAGGCTAGAGAGAAAGCAAGAGATGAGGAAAAAGCAAGGAAGGGTTCAGAGAGAAGAGGAGACTGGCAGAGAGGGAGAGGGAAGCAGGGGAGGAAAGGGAGGGGGCCTGCTGTTCTGTTGCATCACTCAATGCTAGCCGGGGTTAAGAAGGAGTAACTACCTGCCTGTCAGACTGATTGTTCATCCCTATGCATCAGGGGATACGCGTCCCGGTTTATGAGAGATGGCGCAGATTCACTATGTGGGCCACTTAACCACAGAAAATGGCTGCTTGTGCATCTCTAGGAATATGAGCAGCACTGCCAGGTTGGGGTTTCTGAGCCAGTGATGGTTGCTTTGTATGCAGATGATGCCATTTTCTCCCTTACAACAAGACATTTTTAGGCGTTACTCACATTTTACCCTTTCTGTTTGCAGTCTGGCTCACTGAAATTATTTATTTTCTATTAATAATTCTCCCACCAAAACCCCTCTATCATAAAGCCCAATCATAAGGCCTCCTCAGTAATTACAACTCCACCAGCTTTTTCAAACAGCACGCTGCCTCATCTTTCAGTGAAATGGAAACAAAGCCTATGTACTCCAGCCTGGATACACAAATTACAGCGTACCAGTGGCGCGTAAAAGAGAAAGAAGACAGAGAGAAGGCACCAGAGGCAAAATGCATTGAGTTTCCTCTCACTTTCTCACTGTGCATCACAAGCTTGTCTCCCAGACGGGGAAGAAAGGTTTGTCAAGCGCATCACGGTGGAGAGAGTAAAACCTTCCCCAGCCCCTAGGAAGATAGAAGGTGACATTTGTATGTAAATGGAGACAGGCACTCTCCACTGTATTCCAGCTGACAGGAAACAGAGTGGGCAACTTGGCGTTTTCTTTTCTTTATGGGGAAGTTGAAGATTTAGTTGTTTCTCTGACATTTGCTTTTTTGAAGAAATATGAACGTAAAAAGGCTGCTTTACAATATGTGATTGTGTGCAAAAGGAAATGCTATTGTACACTTGTCACATATACATTGCACACACACAGCAAATTATGAGACTGACCTAAATCTACACACACCAGTAGATTGACCAACATATTCAATGCAAGCTGTCCACCTTAAGGTTATTGGATATAGTTTTTGTTGCACTTCGTCCTGTTTGGTTGGTTTTGCAGACTCTGAGATCAAGATAATTTAGGGCAGAAGAAGAATAAAAATAATCCGAGTAATTCCAGTAGGGATCCAGCACCTGCAGTGGCTGGACCCCTAATTAACTCTTGAGTCGCAGTGTCAGAGAAGATAATCCTGATTAAAAAGTGATGGAGGCTGGGGGAAGAATGACAACATAGCAATCAGAGCTACCAGCCACGGTTGGGGAGATTAGCACTACCAGAGGGTGGGGGGGGGGCTACCCCCTCAGTGCTGTCACCCTTTTGTTTATGGATCAAATCCATGGCAGGATAATGGTTTTGGAGATTTTATTTTTTCCATCTGGTTTTTGTACTAGGGTGAAGATTGTCCTGGACACTGAACCGCTTTATTATTATTATTTATTTTTTTTGTTAGAAGGTTGTGACAGAAGAGAGCAGAGTGGCTGATTATGAATTAGTGTCTCATTTCTAGGTTTCGATACAAAAAATAGACTGCCTTCGAGTCTTTTAAGTGTATTTATTGAAACATTGTCAATGGATTTGGCTTAAGAGATTTTCAGCCAGGTGGTCACTAGACAATAGGACAGCTGATTTGGCTTCTCAGACAAGTTTTCAGGGGCAGCATGTCAACAGGGTCATTATGGAACCTCATCAGCCCCCTGCTGTGACAGGGTCACTTCTACCCAGTTAAATTGGCATTCCAGGTCTCCGGACTCATCTTGGTTGTCCCAATTGGTATAAAGCATGTTTAACATTCTGATTACTGTATAACATGAGTAGTGGAACGAGCTGATTTTTCACTCTGATACTGAGACAAAAATCCAATTAAACAACTAGTGGCCGCCTTGCCATTAAGAGAATGTTTGTAACCTTCAATCTCAGTTATCCCTGCAATAACACGTTTTGTTCATCAACAAAGTCTTGTGGCAATGCACTGGATGCTAAACCACTACCTGCACTTTGAGTGTGTTGTTTTAATCCTTCCAGCATGAAGTGTAAAATGTAAGCGGTCACCTGTTTATCCGTTGGGTGAGGGAATTGGGCAAGTATAGTAGGAGTAAAGTAGATAGATTTTTTTTTAAAGGGAAATAAATAAGGCTATTATCAGAGTCTGTCTATTTGCTGCTGATACAGGGAGATAGTGTTGACACAGAGGGAAGTGGGGAGCCAGCGCTGCTCTGATTATGCTTGCAGCCTGATGCCACCAAGTGGGAACTAGAAGAGAAATGCACTTTAGAGATAGGGAGGAATCATATATACCTAGATGAAGACAGCAGGAACAGTGTCAGGAAGCATAAAGAGAATCTTACTTGACAAAAACAGACACAGTTGCAAAATGCACTAGGTAATTCAATTGGAACGCATTATCCTAAGATACAGTCTCACAGAAAAATAAGATATCTGGTGGTAAGAGTTAAAATAACATATTTGAATGTTCGATCCAAGTGATGCCCAGTGAGTGTCCTTTAGCAAAAAGCACCATCTGCAGTATTTGCATGCTCATTATAAATTATTCTAAATAAAAGTGTTTTAAAGATAAAAATGTGAGCGCACAGCTAAAGACTTGAAGCCTGGCAAGGATGCTCCTTGTCCACTGCTGTGATTCAGTCTTTTAGCCAAAGGGATGGGTGGGGAGTATTTTGAGATAAACCCCCCCCCCAAACCCCACCCACCCCAAGGTAGCCGCTATGACATTTGTCATCTTACAGCCCCCAATCTGTAGTCTCAACAGGGGGGAGGTAGGGCTAAAAACACTGGGACAGACGGGAAGACAAAAGCAAGTCTGGCATGGAAATGGGGGTTGCTGTTCACAGCCCCACCATACTTGCCCTTGGGTTAGTGTATTGTAAAACAAGGGAGCGACAGAAACAATTAAAGCAGAAAGGAGTGAGATAGTGGGAAGAAGTGAGAGAGACAGAAAGAGAGAAAGAGAGGTGGAGAGAAGAGGAGAGCAGGCAGGAGGAGTCTGCAGCTTAGAAACAGGAGGTAGATGGAAAGCTGAGGGTCTCCCATTTTCATGGAGATAAAGGAGCACTAATGAATTTGAACCAGTGCCCTCCAGGGATATACCATAAGGGCAAAAATAGGAAGGAGCAGATTGGGGTTTAGTGGCTTTTTAAACTACAGCCAAACTGTCTTTTAGACACACAGGGGTGCTCCCAATTCTGCAATCACTAAGATGGCCGTCGCCCCGCTTGCCAACTGCCGCGGGTGATGCCTGTGCCAGGGCTCGGAGAGGATTTGATGCCAGAGGAGATATGCCTAACTGGCCAGGCCAGAACCACTCTTCCAGCCAACGAGATCATTTATCTGCCCATCTAACTCAGTTTTAGTTACCTCGTTTGCACAGCACTGGGTGTGCTGATGTGCTGGGTGTGCTGATGTGCTGATTGCAGCAACAAGGTATATTGTAGTGTAGTCTGGATCTGTGTGACTCTGAATAGTGCAAAATGGTAACAGCATTGTAGGTTATGGTATTTGTTTTCTTCTGTAGCATACAGGGTAGACGGGAGCACATAGACTCCCAGGGTGTCATTCTAACAATTGATGCATTCATGGTAGTATAAAATGCTTTGGATAAGTGTCCACTAAGTGACAGATTTTATATTGCTTATGTGTGCAGTACTCACAAATAACCACATTAAATGATCAGTTTTGTATTAAACAATGATTGAGGCCTTGGTTTACCACAAAGCTAACGTTTAGCAATGCTTTTGGAACACCAAGGACTCTGAGTTTGCCCGGAGCCTGCACCTACATACCTTATCTATCATTTTTACAATGTGTTGTTTTACAATACAGAGAGACCAACCGCTGCCTGTGGCATCTACCCCCATGTGGAGGTAATGGTCTGGCCCCCAGGCTGTGAGCCTAGCCAGTTAATAATGAAGTGGGCCCCTCCATTGTAAATCACAGAGGGGTCTTGTTTGGCTGACGCCTTTGGGAGAATTGCATGGGAATGGCATGTGTTACGAAGGGCAGCCTGGCTTTAGTGCAGGCAGACACTCAAAGAAAAAAAGAAGGCAGCTTTGTACGTGATGGATGGTGGCCTTTGCCTCTGTTTGTGTCATATGGGATCTGAATATTAAAAGGGTACTGAGGAGATGAGACATGAGCTGGGGTGTCATATTTATGTTCAGTCTAAGGCAGTTTGTTATATTTTATTCTGGGGTACAGGAATTTTCATCCAAAACGTAGCTTGGGTGAAAAGCTTTGTGGTCAGCTTTGCTCTCTGAATAGGCTATTGAACTTACAGCTGGTTGGAAAGACAACATGTGTTTCTTAAAATAGCTAAAAATTTGGATGTAGTTACATTTGAAATTATAGGACTTTTTTTGATATGCTTATCCAGAGTGACTTACAATAAAATTTTCAGAAAAAAAATGTAATTCCTAAATTCCTTACACAATTGGGTAGTAAGAAGTGCAGGAATCAGAGCTATATTGGTTTAACAATGTAACATATAATTTTCTTGGCCCCAGAGTTATCATGTATAATAGTTGTGTTGTAGGGAATGAAAAAAGTGCTGAGGATAGAGGTGAAAAAGGTATTTTTTATTTTGTATGCAATAAGCAGTAACTTACCTAACTTAACCTATTTGGGTGAAATTTCAAGTGTAACAATTTTGCTAAAATACCTCTTGCACACTGACAGCCAACCTTAAGCCTCTCAGGCAGAGTGGAGTTGAACATAGTATGTTAAAAAAAAGAAGCCAGTAGGAACCTTGAGGAACCTGGGCTGTTCTTTGAAGTCAGCTATTTTCCTTCAGTTCAAGTGCGTCACTCACTTCAAAGCGGGAATTTCACACAAAATGTACTGATTTTTCCTCCCTCCTCTTCTTTGTGTTGAATTTACAGCACATAAAACGGGTCTGGGGAGACTTTGTCATCTGTAACCTAGAATGACTCTGTCTATGTGTATGTACGCGAGTGTGTTTTTGTGCCTCTGACAGCTTGCAGGGCCTACATAGCTGTGTGTGTGTGTGTGTGTGTGTGTGTGTGTGTGTGTGTGTGTGTGTGTGTGTGTGTGTGTGTGTGTGATCTTGTGCATAGAGCCCTACAGATGATGCTCGATGGTGGTCCCAGGCTTTGCTTTTGTTAACTAGATGGAATCCAGAGAGTGTCAGCTGCATGTGGAGTCATGGTTAGATAGATTTGACCCCTGTGGTTTATGGTTAAAGCTGGGGATTTGAAAGTGGTTGGTGAGTAAGACTCTTCACTAGTTGAAGTCCGCAGCCCTGCTAAAAAAAAGTGACAAAAGCCACCAAATGTGCTTCAGATTCGCATTCCAAGTCTGTGAAAACCAAATATACACCAATTACAATACTACCAATGTGCTAATGACTTTGATGTCAATGGGATTAAAGGCAGGCATGAAAAATGACTGGCATACCATGGGAAATGAGCTTTTGCTTGTGTACACAGAGTTCAGTTGTGTTTGTACAGAGAGGTTTTAGTGGTTATTAGCCTGTTCAAGCACCTTTAATTTTTTCTGCCATGATTGTAATTGGAACCTCTACTTGATGCTTTCCACTTAAATAGCTGAAGCCAGCACTGGCACACAAGCTTGTAAAGAGATGAGGGTGTCCTCTCCACTAACCGCAGCAGTGTGTGTGTGTGTGTGTGTGTGTGTGTGTGTGTGTGTGTTTGTGTGTTCGTGTGTGCATGTTCACACATATTATGCATACTCAACTGTCTGCACACGTCTGTATTAGTTTGTGATCGTCACGTAATTTGTAACAACAACTGTCTGTGCATTTGAATTTGTGTATACAAATCACAGCTGCCACCGTGTGTGTGTGTGTGTGTGTGTGTGTGTGTGTGTGTTTGGCTGGGCAGTGAGGTGCTTTCCCTTTCCAAACATGAGTGGTGAACAAAGGAGAATTGTGTCCCATTCATCTGTAGGGGTCAGAGAGTGGAGAACCAGTTTGGGGCAAGCTATCCATCAGTTCCCTGCACAGTCTCGCATCTGATTCTCCCACAGCCCATCACCTTCCCCCATATTCACCTTCCACCACCAAGCACACCCGGCTGCACACCCCCACACAAGTCTTATTCCGAAGGTGACTTTGGCCCCTAGTCCTCTTGGCTTCAATTTATATCCTGGCCAAACAACACTGTAATTGACTCTTGAATAACAAACAGGAGGATACTTTGCCCTTCAACAACCACGCAAGGTACAATTCAATTTAAAATCTTCTTTCGTTCATTTTTGACAATGCATATTGGATCTGAAGTACTTAAGATGTTTTCAAGAGCTCAAATCCTTGCCCACCAGCATGCAATGTGCTCCAGAGTAACCCCCCCATGAAGCCCATTTGCACTTTGGCAAATGCACAAGATTTTTTTTACCCAGAGTCCATGAGCTCGCTTGATCTGAGTCGGTGCAGCTTGTTAGCTAAGGCGATTGAATGCTCTTGACTTGTTGGTGCGGGCGGTGTGGGCACACAACCCTGGGTGCTGAGACAGGAGGGAAGGAGGGATAGGAATGCAGAGATATGTGTATATGTTTGTGTGTGTGGTACAAGCGGGGTGTTTTTTCTACTAGGAATGAAGGAGAGAGAGACAGAGACAGAGGTAGGGAGTAGGAGGAAAAGGCGGAGGAGGAGGAGCGGTAGATGCAAAGATTCCTCTGAGACCAACGCTGCCAGCCCTGTCAAGGAGAGGAGACTGGATAGCGAGGAAGAGAGTGCATGAAAACAAGAAGGGAGGAAGCATGTGAGCGAGAAGAGCGAGATATATCAAATTAGAAAGTTTGACAGAGAAAAGCAGAAACTGCCATGGAAACATTAATACAGTGATAGTCAGCAGCTAGCCACAAAAAAAAGAATACTACTCCTAGTTAGATGGCCCTAATATTTTGACCTCATCGTTTGATGTGGGCCATTTTAATGATGCTCTAGTTTGCCAGTGGGCAATTGTGTACCTCTTTCAGATTAGCATGTCAGCGTATTTCAGGGTAGGGCATTGGAAGGACATGGCCGGATACCCCACAAGAGAAGCCAATCCCCCCCTTCTCAACTCGCCCCTTTCCTTCCCCCATGTTATCCCGTCCCTTTCCCTCCCTCACCATTGAGGGATGAAACAATATGAGTGAAAAGCTCTACAGCAGTAATCTTCCCATATAGCCTGTTCAATGACAAAGTCTTTCCCCCTCATTTCAGGCCTAATGTATTGCATCCACCCATTTTTACCTCGGCACCCCCCCCCCTTACTGCTTACTGTGCCTCAATTGCAGTTGCTGCCTTTGGATGACCTCTGTGGTGGGTGAAAATGGGCTAAAGGCCACAGATGAAAATAGTATCAGCTGATAAAGGCGACAGGTGATCTGCAGTGCTATATGCAGTTGAGGCAAGATTTGATTTCTTCCTGCCTGCACCTGATTCAGAAGTTGCCTTCGGACTATTATGAGCCTGTTTGATTCTATTTGAACTCTTCTCTCAGGTAAACATGGCAACATGGCGCAGTATCATTTGCCTTGTCAGGACACGGTTTTTTTTTATCATTTTCTGGAGTGATGTCATACCGGGGTTGTAGTGTTGTTGACACCGGGTGAATTATCTTCCCCTCTGCTTTCATCTTTTAGCAGCACCCGGCTCATCACCTGGCACTCCACAGGAAATCAGATGACACCTCTTGATGTTAACTTTGGTTTCTTCATTCCTGCCAGCAAATGTCAGCCCAGCTTTCATTTGACATGATGTGCCGCCACCGAGCTCCTTCTCCCCCTCTCTCTCCTCCTCAAATTGGCCTGTTATGGTTACTGGCAAGTTAAGCACGATGGGTAATGTAGTTTGCAGATCCACGCTGCTCGTATCGCTCGCAGCATTGGCGATCCATAACGGCACACTGGCGGTGACTGTCACCTGACGCTGTCATCTTGTCCTTCACACGTCAGCTCAGATTTCACGGCAGGCCGCCGTTTTGACAAACAGGGACTTTACACTGTCGAAGTCAGTCCCTCAGAGAAGACCGTTGATTGGATTAGCATCGTGACATTGCTGTTGATGTCTTTTGGAAGTAGATGGAACCCCTTTGAAGACGCCCAGTGCAAACAACTGGTGACAATTTTGGGGTTGCTTGTGACAGGAATGTTGTTGTGCTATGGTGTGGCGGCATTTTCTGAAACTAACCTTGCTATATTCACACCCTTACCCCTTTTAACTTACAACATCTCAAAAGGCTTGTGGTGCTCCGCAGCATTGTAGCATGTCATCCAACTTGAATGGCCCCCTTTACCACTACAACCCTTCATGTGGCTATGTTGTTATTCGGTTTTGGTACCCCAGCTGTCACGTTGAGGCTCCAACCACTGTCACATGGTCTTTAGATGTAGGTCTTGAAGCACACAGAATTTTTTTGGGTTGTTAGCCAGTGTGAGTCAAGACTGGATAATGGCAGTGACCAGACTGAATCGAGATGTAGGAAGGTTTTTTATTCTATTCAGAGCCGTGAGTGTCTAAACTTGGGTACATTCAAATCCCACACAGTGTAAAGCACTCTGCATATAGTTGCTTCACAGGTGCATATAGTTTGACATCTATTGCTATACTTAGTCCCCATGGGATATGGTATTATTCCGACATTGTGAAAGACGTCTCCATTTCTTTTATTTAGGTAGGAAGATTTGCAGAGGATACAGACTGTTTTTAAGCGCCGTCTGACTTGATTTATCCAGTTTCACACATTTCCTCCTGGGAGCTGCCTGTAAGATACACAGATACTTTTTTCTCCCCAAAAAATTTATTTATATAGCCATCACATGGGAACACCAAAGAACAATCACATCAGAATATAGTAAACAAAAGAGTAACTCTGGACATTAACAGTTCACAACAGACCGACGTGATGGAGCACTGAGCACTCTACTAAAGAGGTTTTGGGTTGATTCTGTTGCTCAAAGGCATGTGAGCTGTAGTGGTGGTAGGGTCACATTTACTGGCTCCTTGCAACTACACTAACAAGATTTCTAAATCCATCTAGAAACCAGAGCTATCTGTTGCAATACATTTAAATGTAAACTTGGACAACTTATGGAGAATAGTACATATGCACACATTGTTACCACAGTGCATCTAATGAAATTGGATAAAATGATGCTATAATTTTGCAGTTGTAGCAAAGGAATACCACATTTTCTGAGGCAAAAGAGCAGGGAATTGGCCGCATGGCACTGCCAGAGAGAAATAAAGTTATATTTTTGGACCAACAACAGCTTCAAGGGTCAGAGAGAGAAAAACAGCTTTAATGTAAAGGCCTTTGTTGCCTTTAATGTCATCTTATGTTCCTGTAAAAATACCAGAAAATGTGTGGCAAGATGGTGAATTCTGGATAAATTTGTTTGGAGTTTTTATACCCTGCAGTCATAATGTTTTAATTTGGCTCCCCCCCCCTCCCCCCCGGCCTGCTGCCACATAAACAAAACACATTTAGCATAATTGCACCTTTGGTGTAGGCCTCTCTTGAAGGCAAGGTATTGATTTTCTCTCTCCCTCTGTCTCTGTCCCGCTCTGCTCTTTGTTTTTCTTCTCCTCAGCTTTATTTTCCCTTTTGCATTCCTCGGCCAGAGCTCACTCACTCTCGCTCCTCTCTTTCTCCCCACGTCCCCTGCCCTCCCCCATCACTCGTTCTCTCTTTCGTGGATGGCGCTCAAGTAGAAAAATGGTAACAAGAATGTAATTCGATTGCAGTAGCCAAAATAATGTTCACCTTCATGACACCAAAAGCCAGGCTGCCAACCAGTCAATCTCTCAGTTTCACGTTGAAGTTGCAGCTGCTCAATCCAGGGCTGTTCTCAGTTCAGGGAGCAAAGAAATCATGCTAAAAAAAAGTTCTAGCTGTGATTTATTGTGTTGATTTGTTAAAGGATGCAATAGCAGCTCTGCAGCATGTGGGAGGAATCCTGCAGACGGCTTCCTCTCTGAAATTGGAGACGAGTGCTGTGCTGTTTGGAGTCCTACTGTGCTTGACACACACAGACACACTTAGTTCATAGACATACTTGCAAATGTATGTACTATATACCCGTATACATTTAAAATGTACAGTTTGTGAGGATATCAATTTTAAAACGGATACATTGGCTAAAAGTCTAAAATGTATCCTATACCTGCTGTTATCTTACCGTCTTATCATTCCTAAATGATCTGGTAACATCCCCCTTCTTTAATTAATAAGCAGTGTTAGAGTCCAGAACAACTCCAACGCTTTTCCACTGATCAAAGAGAAGAGGATCGGTAGCCATTACCGTCTATGTCTTCTCTCAAGTCTTTTCCCAGCTCTCATTTGATAGCTCTCAAACAGTTTCTATCTCTCTCTCCTCTGAGAAATACACACAAATGCACTTTCCAGCGTGTTTCATTCTGTCTTTGCATCTTTCTATAGGCCGAATGTAGTGAAGACGTCTTCCAGAAGTTTTTCTGAATTGAAACAGAATATCTAATGGAAGAATTTTTTGGGGGGTGATGGCAGGACACCAACTTATTGTGGAAGTTAATGGAAAAGTCAGGGAATTTTACTTCAGGGCCACAGTGGTGTTGCAAGATTTTCACATGTAGCTTTAACTTCAACTGAGAACCAGTTTTGCAGAAGGTCTTGGTTGAGGACCACAGGACAGTGTCTGCTCTTTTCCTTTGATTTTTAAGGTTTGAAAGAAACTTAATCCAGTTTATTTTTCAGGGATGGAGGGGAAGGTTACCTGTAGTGTGTGTGTCATTCTTAATTATTTCCATGGTGCACCTGTCTACCCCTTACCTTTTGGTTGTAAAGTGGACGTTAAGTGGTGCCAGTGGAGATCGGACATTGGTCGTAGTCTTTTAGTGTACATTTTCAGCTTCTCGTGAATGTATTATTTACACACAGAGAGAGAGAGACTGAGGCAAGAAAGGGGATGTTGGTTGGATATGAAATGGCTTTTTACAGTGCCTGCGCTTGAGTCGATCCTTCATGGTCTCTCTGTGTCAATTTCCGTCTTTCTCTCTCTGTTCCATTGTGGATTTTAAGTTGAATTCAATCTGTCTTATTGGGCAAACATGCCAAAAAAGATTTCCATTGTAATAGCAGCCTCTTTCTCTCTGTTTCTGTCTCTTTCAGTCTTCTACCAACTCAGCTACTTTATTAAAATGAGTATAAAAAAGTATTGGCCAATTCAAAAGATAAAGATAAATACCTGTACACCTATGATGTAAAAAAGTAGATAACATTTTTGAAAATAAACACTTTCAATTGCAAAAAAATATTACTGACCTCGGCATTTGTACACAGAAATTCTTTTCCAACATGTTTAAATACATAAACTCAACCAAAATAACAGCTTGAGCAGGTTATACAAAAAAACCCCATCAGAAATAACCTCCCCTCTTTTTCCTCTCTTACCCACCATACAAGTGTGTGTGTGTGTGTGTGTGTGTGTGTGTGTGCATTTAGTGCTGCCGTCTTGGCTTCTAGTCTGGCTGCTATTCAAGACCTCCTGCCTGGATTAACGTCCAACAATGTAACAGAGAGGCTGCCCCCCCCCCAGTCCTACAGACACACTTACACATACACACATACATATGGCCAATTATCCCCAGCCTATTACAACAAATTATATCCCTCCTGTCTGTGTTTAATACAGTTTTTATACATGGTCTGGACCCTGCTGAATGTGTGTGTCCAACACACATTTGACCTATTGTCCTACTCTTCCGACTGCTGTCACAGGTTACACTTGTAATTCAAACAGGTGGTGCATTGACCCATTCGTAATGGCCACCGACATTTCGACAGACTCATGAAAACACACTTTCTGACAGACACACACACACACACAAAAAAAGCCCACATCTTGAGTAATGAGTTTGAGTTTGTGGTCCCACACAGTTTACCCCATGCTGCCAAAACAGGAGTTTTACACTGTTCCTTGATGTAAAATTGTTGTTCACTTTTTCATGTACACGGCTACGAGTACATGTACAAGCTGTCTGTTATCCCTCCTTTCGTTTGAATGGACTCTGAGTGTCAGCACACATGTGATATAAAGTATATTAACATACCTATGACATGCTTACAACAATATGCATGGATACACACTGTAAATACACGGTCTGATGAGTCCATGTACATATTCAAAGTACCGTACCATTGTGTAAGTACACTAATTTGTACACTGAAGCTTGACATGTGTATGTGTTACGTTTGTGTGTCTATGAGAGAGAGAGAGAGAGAGAGAGAGAGAGAGTGAGAGAGACAGAGAGAGAGAGTCAGGAAGTCATTGAGGGCCCCTCAAGTCTGGTGGAATGCAGAATGGGGGGGGATGGGCAAATGAGGTTTGGTCTGACAGAGAGGGAGAGTGAGAGAGACTTGGAGAGTGGGGTGTGGTTCTCCAAATTCAAGGACACAAACACACACACACACACACACACACACACACACACACACACACACACACTCCACAGGCTACTATATTTTTACAGTATGAATAGTCTCTCACAGATGTTCACTGTTTACATGGCCCTCATCAACTCCAATTCAACCCTCCCTCTGAGCAGCTGCAGCAAGCACACACACACACACACACACACACACACACACACACACACACACACACACACACACACACACACACACACACAGGCACACATATACTAACGGGCTGGAACTTGCTATTTTTAGTCACAGCCTTGGGTGATGAGGAAGTTAAGAGTGCAGCAACAGGCAGAATATAGTCTTTTCTTAAAAAAAAAAACTAATTTGCGCTTCTCCCCCCTCCGCAACCTCCCCTTCCTTCATCCTGCCTGACTGGGTATCATATTCATCCCGTAAGCTGATAGGGGAAGGGGTTCCAAAATGAGGCCCAAGCCCTTCCTCACCTGCTTTGGATAACACAGGCGACTGAAAAGCTTTCCAATCAGCATTCTTTAAAAACCACACACTCTTAAAAATGTCTGACACTGACTTTTTACTGCATCGGCCTTATTCATTGCTCATCTAAAGTGGTTTATCCTCAGTTGATACCAATTGGCAGTGACAGTAAGAGCAAAGGATTCAATCTGTATATATTTGTAAGGCTGATTCCAATATCAGTGCCTTTGACTGAGCCAAAACAGCCCCAAAAACATATGTGATGCTAAAACTCTCCACTCAATCGGCAGATGATGATACATGCAGTGATATTATGATATTCATACATCTTTGCATGTTATTGCACCATAATGTTGGGCTAGAACTGGACGGTAATGCCTGGTTGATATAAGGTTAACATCAGCACACCATGTTAGCAAACGACAGTATCTGTTTTCTGTCCATCCTTGGATTGAGGTTACTCTAAATGATCAATAATTGTGTCGCGGGACGGAAATGTTGCTATTCAACTGCAGCTTTGTAGTGTGATACCGAAATGCAGTGGCAGTCACTAGTTGATAGGCACACTGTGATATCAGCTGTACTGTAGAATAATCTTCAGATATATGAGAGAGAGAGAGAGAGAGAGTGATAGTTGTGCTACTTGGCAGCCGACATCACACTCAACAGCGACCCAAATCATCAAACCTAGTCACGAAATCGAGGTCTGGAAAAAGTCTAGCATACTGAATTGGATAATGTTAAAGAAACTCGTCTCATGTTCCAAAGCATTCATTAGGAGAATCTTAGCACACAGGGTGACCAAGACTTAAAAGTTATTTAGAGAAACAAAAGATAGAATGTGAATTAGATGGACATGTTGGCTCTGGCAGCACTAAACTAATAAAGAAATGTCTGTTTTCAGTGTTTTGAATACCAAGGAGACTCAGATGCGTGCTGATCGGACAGTGGGGGTGGGGTTAGGTGAAATTGATTTTCGGCTGAGTAAAAGCAGATGCATGAGAGCAAATGAGCGGGTACATGCGTGCACACACACACACACACACAAACGTCAGCAAGACTATGCCAGCACGTACGCACAGTCACACATCCTTACACTTACCCACACTACTCACACACTCTCCTGTATTCAGGAGGAAGGTTAATTGAAGGTTATAACTGGGGAGCTGAAGACGAGAGGCTTTCAGCAGTTTTGTGTGTGTGTGTGTGTGTGTGTGTGTGTTACCCCTTTTGCTTGCCCTGACCTCCCCACTCCCCATTTCTTCTCTTTTTTTCTGTCCCTCTCTTCTCTCTGTCCTCATCCAAAGCCCAGTTAAAATGTGCAGCCATGCAGATACCTACAATCTCATTAATTCAACCCATCGGCTATACTGCAGTGCAAGCTCTCTCTCTCTCTCTCTCTCTCTCTCTCTCTCTCTCTCTCTATCTCTCTCTCTCCCCCCCTCTTCTTCTACCATATGCAAACACTTCCTCTAAAAGGTTAATATAAACAGCCACTGCTGAGGTTAACTATCTGTGGATACACTCTAAGAAATGATGCGTCAACACATCGTCCTACTTTGTATATTTCTGTCCATGAATCTATTGATCTACATACATTTGAAAAATGAAAACATAGACGATGAAGTTATAGTTGGTGAAAAACTGTGGTATTTTACTAATAAAAGTCTCTGAATGATAAAAGTTATACGAAAAAAATGCTTTGGAAATAATGAGATAAATAGGAAACAATAGCTTAAAGGACAATTTGATGTCATTTAAAGCAGCTGATTAATAGCCTGTTGTAAGTTATATCATTTGTTCATGCTATTTTCTGGCATACAAATGATCAAAAACGAGGAGACAGTAAGATAGAGTAAAAACACTAATGAATTTAAAGTGAATTTCATTCTGTAAGGTGTAAGGAAAGAAAACGGTTGTCTAACTGCCAAAGTGGTTTTATGTGGTGTATCCAGTGGGGCTGCCCTGTAGCTGACCTTGACCTCTGACCTCCCTGTGGAGTGGAAAATGGATACGTTCCGTAAGAATCAAAACAAAATAGCCATCTCATTATTCAGTCTTCTGAAGTACATACACACTGACTTCCTGTTGGCAGGAGTGGAAATCTTTCCGTGGAGACGACAACTTACTTAGGTGTCAAAACATGGCAGTCATTCTTTTTCCAGCTCTGGCTTAGTCGAGTTAACTGTTGGTGTGTCACTATAGAGATACTGCATACAGCCTGCGAGTACTGGCGAGTTGTTTGCAGTGATTATTCAATGATCGGTGTGTGGCAAAGACCCTTGTCATTGAGGATAAAGCCCTTTCCCCCGTGTCGAGGATTGGTTTTACGTGATAGGAGGCTTTGATGGCTGTGTGTGTGTGTGTGTGTGTGTGTGTGTGTGTGTGTGTGTGTGTGTGTGTGGTAATATGCGTGTATGTATGTGCATAATAGGACTTTGTATTCATGTGTGTTTGTCTTTGTGTTGATCCATATATGTGTGTGTGTGTGTGTGTGTGTGTGTGTGTGTGTGTGTGTGTGTGTGTGTGTGTGTGTGTGTGCGCGCATGTAAGTGACACTTGTGCACAGTAGCTCTTTGTGTCGGTGTGTATTAGTCTTTGTGTGCATCCATGCGCCAGTGCGTGTGTGCGCCCTTCTATCGTCACCCTCTCAGAGCCTCTCTCCCACACACACTCATTAAAATGTCATCCTAAGCAGGGCCATCTATTCTATCTGTGGAATGCAGTAGGCCGGGAGGGAGTGAGGCGGCAGCCATATTGAGTTCCTGGAAAAAAACGCAGAGGGCACGAGGCACAATGTGCGTTTTTGTCAGTGTGTGCGCGTATGTGTGTTTCAGTATACCTACATTATGATAATCAATAATAAACTGAAGATTTAAGTCACTTCTCAAGTCAAAAATAAACATAATTTTGTTCCAATATCTCAAATACTTAACGACTCTGGTTTGAATATCTTTATAATCCATAGTACAGCACACTTAAACCCTGTGTGTTTAGTACAAACCCAACAAACACCATGAAACAACATATGATATAACATTTTCTCTGACCCTAGAATATCTTAGTATACGTTTTAAATCAGTATAGTAAGGATACAGCTGCTCCAGACTCTGTATAGCAGATCATTATTCGAAAATTATAATAGCAATTTTACATCAGAGATGTTGTCAGCCTCCCACTTTCTCTTACATCCCTCTTTTCCCCCTCTCCCTTGTAGTGTCTTTATTACTCTTGGTCTACCTCCACTTTCCCCCAAACCCCCTCCATTTCGACGGTAAACAGACAGATGGATAATTTAATCACAATCGATTCGTTTGTTTCGGGCTCAAATGTCAGGGTGTCATTTGATCACTCCCCACCCCTTCACCCACCACCATACCCGCCTTCCCGCCTCCTCATTACTCCGTGGGGCCAAACAACAGGCTTTCCTCCCATTAATAATGATGTTGAGGAGGATGCCACCCCTTCACTGAAACGTGTTTATTGAAGGAATAGCTGTTTAGTTTTTGCACTGATTTGTCTGTTTCATAATTGTTTGCAGTGTGTGTGTGTGTGTGTGTGTGTGTGTGTGTGTGTGTGTGTGTGTGTGTGTGTGTGTGTGTGTGTGCTTTCTTCCTGTGGTGTGTGTTTGTACTTGGCCTTAAAGATACAACAGTGTGTGTATATTCTGACCCTGAAACTGTTAGCGTTACTGTGTGAAGACCAGTCACCATGTTGTTATTTGCTCCTTTTCCCTTGCTCACAGAGAGCTGTGGAAGCCTGGCAGACAAGGGGTGGACGGAGGGAAAGAAGTAGAACAAACAAGAAAAAAAAGCAGGCAGATGAGTGATGTAAAGATGAGAGGAAGGGGGAGAGAAGGATGAGGACAGAAAGCAGCAGGGGGAGTTTGGAAAAGCTAAAGAAAACAAGTGATTGTCAAAGGAATCGAGGGAGGGCATGCAGAGCAGGAGAGGAGATTGAATGTCAACATTTGGAAAAATAGGAAAAAAACAGAGGAGTGTAAACATGAAACAGAAAAGCCCGAGGTGTACTTGCTGCATTACTGCATCAAACAAAACAACATGTTTATGGAGAAAATCAAGCACATTACCACCAGTGCCTGATTAAACTATGAATAAAATATAATTTATTTAAAATATTACATGATTGGTTGCTTTCCCAGTTGCTGCAGCTTTGGATGTAAACAGCAGAGAGTGTTACCCACAGAGCAAGTCCCACACTTTTTAGTTAGATTTTTAGCTAAATAATATTTATTGAAGGCCGTGTTAAGGTACAAGAACACTACTACAATGGTCAGAAGTACAGAAACCTGACTGCTCTTTCTGGCAGATATTTATTAGGTGGAGTATATTTGCTTTCTTTTAGGCTAGAAGTGGGAATCAATAAATTCCTTCTTAGTTTCTTCCATTTGTCTTTACCTTTGGCCATTGTGATTCAGAGGTGCAGCAAGTATTCACATACTTACATGCACTAATTTGTTTGGTTCGATTGGAGCCAGTTTATATCTGTTAAAGGCGACCTTATGGGATGAGGAAACTACAGTAACACATCTGATAGATTCTTTTTCATGGCTTTTAACTTCTCTTTTTAGCTAAGGTGAGAGGTTAACGGAGACATAAAATACATTAATTCCTGTGCAACAGAAGATGCAGATGAAGAGGAAAGAGGTACAGCACATGCCAAATGCTTTCATGAAGTGGATATCGTTCATTTATGAGAGTCACAAAACAGATTAATTCATTTGCAAATGTGGCTGATTATTACATTTAGGCTACAGAATAAAACCTAATAAATAACCAAGATTGGCAACAATCCAGACATGGAGAGAAAAAAGTAAGAGTGAAACAAATGGCAATGAGTGATGGAAAGAAGATAATAAGGTAATGAAAAAGAGGAGAGAGAATTGTAGTTGGGTGTCTATGTGTGTGTGTTGGGGGGCACAATAGCCCCTGTGTTATCTGCTGAGGATGATGAGGAAAGAGGGGGCAGCTGGTTCACATTTCCATGGTGCAGGGAGATGGCAGCCAGCTGCACTACAGCTCTGAACTAGCCTGGCCCTGTCTCACACACACACACACACACACACACACACACACACACACACACACACACATACAGTCTCACACACACTGTCACTCTGGTGGAAATTGCTGTATATTGCTGTTGTTGCTCTGAGTTCATTCATGAGTTGACCTGGCTACGAGCTATGCTGCAATGCCCAGGTGACTGAGGCAGCCTCATGGGACCTTGTTAGTGATAAACACACACACACTCTCCATACAGTCAGTTCATGCCCAGATTGGATATCTGGGGCACGGAGCATTCACCAAATAAGACATGTTGTTGCAAAACTGTAAAAATCATTCATTTGTGAAAAATAACTTGCCGAACGTTATTGTTAAGTATCTCTAAAATAAGGAGGATCCTGTCACATGCCGTTGTTTCATCATCAAAGTAATACACTGCGCTTTTAAATGCCTTAATTGGCTTTAGGTGAATGAAACTAGAAACATAAACACCCATTTTCATGTATTTTGTCATTTTGGCACTCTCCAGAGAATGAGATAATAGTGTAATAACAATGACAAACATCATCACCATAATCATTATAATCTTGGAAGAAGACATGATCACTGTTTTTTTTTTCCGTCTGCCCCTTCTTGTCAGTATTCTGCTCTCACTTCTACACTCATTTTCTCTTCCTTATTCCTTGATTGTACTCCAGGATGGATATGGACAGCTCCAGACTTGAACCCATACATACATATATACATACAACAGGGGGTATGCACATGCAGTGTGTTCAGCACAAAGAAAATATGATTCGACCTGATAGCAAGAAGAGCTCCTTTGTTATATTTGGCTGAACAACATGAAAAAGTAAAAAAAAACCAAATCAAAACAGCGAATGCGACCACAGAGCAAGACTATGGATGGGGAATATATTACAGTGCACCAAACACAATTCACACGTTCACAGATTTTGGGCCGCATGCAGATGTGTGCACAGGGATCTGCCCGGACCGTTGTGGATTACGCCACCAACGCAGTGCCACAGCCATGCAGACCCAGAGAAATTAATTGGCCTTTACCCTTTTTATCTCTCACTCTGGCACTCTCTGGGAAACAGACTTAAGTAAAAATGTATTTAAATTCTCAATAATATTAGTTCATGTATTTTTTTATTAGATTACACAAATTCCTTTGTAAAGCCATTTCAGAAAAAAAAACAAATCTCTCTCTAGATCTATATTTATCTGTATGTATATATACTTCTATATATCTATATCTGTATGTACATCTCCATTATCTTATTGTCAAATGTGTTAATATGTTGAGATGTTACTTTTAGCTTTATTGCACCATTCTGCTGCTTACAAATTATGCTTTAGTGAACCAGGAATGATCCACGGTCGTAAACGTACACAAGTGTGCTGTGAGCCCATGGGTTTTGGGCTTTGTCTTGTTGATGCTGCAGCCGCTGATTTTATGTCATTGTGTCTAATTTACCTCAGAGGCTTCCCTGCTATCATGCCAGCAAACACAGGGCTGAAATGAGGGATGAAAGGGTAATAGAATACTGATTAATTTTATAGTACCTGTTAAGCTGCTGTGTGTGTGTGTGTGTGTGTGTGTGTGTGTGTGTGTGTGTGTGTGTGTGTGTGTGTGTGTGTGTGTGTGTGTGTGTGTGTGTGTGTGTGTGTGTGTGTGTGTGTGTGTGTGTGCAGGGGTTAAGTGGATAGGTAGTTCAGGCACATTGCATAACCCAGAGAATGTACACGTGCGTGTGTGTGTGTGGGGGTATTCAAATTACTGCACATGATAGTAAAAGCCAGGCTCATGCACACTTACACACAGACATAAACACATGCAGACAACACACACTCACATACACACCTAGTCTCTAGAGAAGACAGAGGAGGGGTAGGTTGACCAGATGGAGCAGCCTGCTTCTTGCTGAGCGAGCTTGACGACAGCCGAACAGCTTGAGGTGTACCGGAGTGGCAGGCCACAAACACACACACACAGTCACATATCAAACACACGTATACTGTACATACAAATACACTGACACACTGCCTCACACACACTGCCTTAGACTTGTCACACAGAGACAGAGTCACACACGGACACACTAGCACATGCATACTCATTTAGACATACTCAGTCAGAACAAACACACTCAAACTGAAGTATACACACAATACACACTCCATAACACATTCTATCAGACAAGGCCTTAAATCAGTCCCTATTTATGTATAATCAAGAGCTATAGTGTCACTGGTAGTAATGGCTTATTGGCCCGCTCTCTGTCTAGCCAAGTGCCTAAAAACGTATTGTTCCATGATAGCTACTTCCTTCAATCTCTCACTCTCCCTCTCTTCATTTTCACCTCTTCTCCCTCCTTCCCTCCTGTCTCCCTCCAGTCTCCCTCCATTCCTCCCTCGCTACAAATCGTGACTCTTCAGTCTGCCTATTCCCTTAGCTGTGATTAGTGGCTTTGGATTCCAGCCTGCATGCATTTCAAGGCCCGGAGGCTTTGGAAAAACCAGCCATCTTTTCCAATCCAATAAAGAACGGCGAGTGAGGGTGATCCAAATGTGCGAAGCGAGCAAGCGAACGAGTTGTACACAACTCTTATGGTGAATAAAGAAAACAAAAAGAAACATAAAAAGCAAGGGAAAAAAAAACGGGCCTCCTGGTTGATTGAAAGCCAGCGCTTTGCCTGGTGCCAAGAAGATGAGCAGCTTGGTGGTACGGCAGCCTGGCATGGACGTCATCTTTTTATGCTTCTTTTCAATTCTTGTTCACTCTGTCACTGTTTTCCCATGATTAATTGCCCTGGTGTTTGTGTCGCTGGAACCCTTTAATATTTCCAGACTGTATTTTTACATCTACCTCCCTGATGTTTTGGTTAAGTGTTGTTGATAAGACTTCAGCTGCAAGTTAGCACTGTGTTCCATCTCACCAAATCTTCCATCATGTACTTCAGAAGCCTGCGATTGTGAGTGTTTTCATTCCGTCTCTTACACAACACTGCATCAACTGATTTTACTGTGTTCTTGACCCTGATGGCAGGAGCGGAGGGTGTGTTAAACAAGTTCAAGCTCATTTTTCTACATAGAATTTGATCACAAGCATGTTTTGAAAGACTGAACAGATGAAGAAGGAAACTGTCTGGGTCTAACTAATCAGTAAAATGCAGAACAAAATGATGTTTACTGTGGTTAACAGGAAGATAAGAGCCTGCTAAACTGATTCATTTTCTTTCTTCTTGTTGTCTAACGCTAACTATCTTATCCATGGTCATTTGGTGCTTGAACTAGGATTTAAGTAGGACCTAGAAATTGACTAGCTGTAACATTGAACTGTACATTTAAATGTATAGGTCAATTTGAAGAAAAAAACACATTTGTTTGAGTATTCTCCAAATCCAGGTGAGCCTGCTGCCTCTTGTCAGGCTGAATTAGTAGAAAAGTAAAAGGAAGAAAGACAGGAGGAGACGGGAAGATTAATGTCACTAATTATAAAAGAGTAGTGTCACTAACTATAAAAGTACAATACAATTCCACACTTTCTGCATAAAACTGCTGTGAAGGAGGATTCTTTGCCAGTGATGGTGATCCCTTGGCAAAGACTCACCATGGAAAATGGCCGTTTGTATTTACCTCCTGATAGCTTCTCAAGGGAAATTCACAAGATAACATCGTAAACTTAGAAGATCTGCCCCCCCCCCCCAAAGAAAGAAAACAACAACCTAAGAACATAATGGGTGACACTGTTGGCCAAAACCAAGAGAAGAAGTCTAGGTCAAAACCCTATCAGACAACTCTAGACAATCTCCCTCAAGACCTGACATGAAACTAAGACCAAGCTTGAGCCTTGTCATGGATTGTAAAAACATGGTAATCCATAAGTGGATTACAATAGTAAAACATCTCTAGTGTATGTTAGGGGCTTCTTCCATCCCCTGCAGCATCGTGAGCCAACATTCTGTCGGTTGTATCTGGTTGGTGTAGTGTAAATCACTGAAACTGAAAGGTTTCTGGTTAAAACCTGGATAGTCTGTTTGAGCCGCAAGCTCCTGATTCAAGGACTGCAGGAATTACAGTACCCACCATCACTGCCAAAGTGCTCTTGAGCTAAGTGCTCGATGCCCAAACTGCTGCATGAAGCACTGAGTCTGCAGTGTGAGCTCTCTCAAGACTCCCTTTGTCACAGTCTCTCTCTAACTGTCTCTGAGTATTCATTGTTCTTCAGGTCACTGTGGCTGGCACTGGCTCCACAGCTTTGTCTGGGACCAATATGATACATTCATCTGTCTCCATTAAGTCTATAACCCCCCATCTCAGACCCCACCACCTCCAACCCATCCCTTCCACGGCTTCTTCATCAGCCTGTCAGACTCATCTGTCGATCAGACTCATCCGCTCTGGATGCGGTTTCGCCTGGTGTCTGTATGTGTGTGTGTGAGTGAGATTGTGTTTAAAGGAGCAGGGGTGTGGTCTCCCCTCTCACTCATGTGATTATGTACGTAAACAAGTGCTTTCTCTCTTTCTTTTGTCTCCCTTACTCTTTTTTGACATCTCCAGCCACTCCCACTCTACATGCAGTATTTGTACATACAATATGAGCATGATAACGTGTACACATGTATGTGTTTGTGGCTCCCTGATTAGGTAAACATGTCACATTCCTTTTAAGTTATAGCAGGGGAGTAGAGCTATCTCTCCCTTTCTCTCTCTCTCTCTCTCTCTCTCTCTCTCTTTCGTTCCTTCTCTTGCCCTCACTCCATGCAGTGTGGCACACAACAATACACACAGCATGGGTAAATGACAAACACACAGAGAAAATGAAAGACAGCGAGACAGAGAGAAAGGGGTCTTGTTTATGCATTAGTTGCAGGACTTAAAAGCCCCCCCACCCACTCTACCACCACTTAAAATCAGCGTGGGTACTGCAGGCAGAAAAACAAACAAACCCCCTAGCCCCCACCCACCCCATCACTACTGGGGTGTTGCTGTTTTGAATACTGCAGAATAAATTTATCTTTTGTGTTCTGTAGTCTCCTAAAAATATGCCTTTTATATGCATACCATAGCATGAGTGTGACTCATACACACACGTAAGGTTAAAAAAACCTCACGTACATGCACAGAGTTAAATTAGGCAGGGATGGATGGCTATAGCTAACGGTACCCTGCTGTGAAAGAATGCATGGTGTAAAAAAGAAAAAAGAGGATTTAAAGAGGTTTACCAGCTGTCCGACCTCTCACCTTTGACCTCAACATCTCCCCACTCCACCACCCTCCTCAACTCCCATCGCTCCCTCTGAAATTCATTCTCAAGTCAACGGCACATAAAGTGACCCCTGCTATTGTGCGCGTTTAAAAGGATGCTGATGGTGGTGGAGGGTCATTGGTTGGAGTGAAAGGGTCAGAGGTGGGGTGCTCAAAGGAGTGCTGAATTTGTAGACACACTGAAGGGAATGTGTGAGAGACAAGCACTGAGCACACATCTGAGAGGCCGTGCCTGTGTGGCCACTGTATGCGCCCTGTTCTTATTTACTAAATGTCTGAGTGAGCGGGTTTCCTGGAAGCTCAATTGCGTTATCATCACCGCCTTTTCTCCTGGCTTTTGCCAACGTGCATGTCCATCGTCCACAATAACCTTTTGTCTACCCCACAAACAAACTCTTTATTCTGTTGGGGTGGGAGGAAAGTAAGGCAGTTCACAACACTGGCTTTGTGTTTCTGTAATTTATTGTGGAGGAATACATTAATATGGAACATGCTAGATTATTACCTCCCACTGAACACCACTCTCCCCCCCCGTACAGCATCTGCCAACCGCTGGCTAAATGCTCAACAGGTCACATGAGGCGGTTTGAGCCTCAGTGTTTGGCCAAAGGACACAGGACTTTTCATACTCAGCTGTCTGATGGTTATCTAGAAACTCTGAGGGGATTTTTGCTGGAAATTTCCTGGGCTTCCAAAAATACGCTAACTGAAACTGTCTGGATATGTTACTCTTCTTTTTGTCTATTATTTCACTTCACAATTAATTTATAATCAAGATGTTTGAATTTTTAGTAATGTATCATGGCAATCCACTGTGTACTGACCCGACTGTCCATGGCAACCTGCTTTTTCTTTTTAGCATGGTGAAGATTTCACTACTAGCAGATTGTGATTATAATTATGTTTTAGGTGTTTAAATGCAATGCAGGTGCAAAATTTTGATTCTCCCCTAAGGTTTTGCTTATATCCAACATATGATTGTTGTTGTTTGATCTCTGCTTTTCTTATTTTGTTGATTGTCTGGTTTGCTGTAGCGCACCATACTGGAAAGCAGGGATTTGGTCCTGAGTCAAAGTGTCACATTTGCTGCTGTCTGTTCTTCTGGTATTTTTTAAAGGCTGTAAAAAACAGTTGTCTTTCCCAGGCAGTAATGCTGGTGGTGGGACTGTGATGGGTGGACTGACAGGCAGAAAGGCAGAGTGTGGGTCAACCTCGCCATCTGTCTCGGCTCTTTACAATGCTGTGTGATTGACAGGGGTACAGACACTCCCCTAACCTCCAGCCCAAACAGGATCTAACCACAGCCTTCTGCACACACAGTTGCACAACACTAATTGCTACGCTAGCATGTTTATCTTCTTTCTTGTACATTGAACCATATAATCAGTTCCAGTCACTTTAATCAAGCATGATGAAAATGCAGCAATTTAATGTAATTTTGAAAATTAGTGCAGAGAGACATACTAACTAAAGTATTATGTGTAAGCAACTTAATCCTGAGTGGCAGCAATGGGGATACCTTTTTACCTGTATCAAGTTAATTAGATGTCTTGTGTATGTCTGTTGCAGTACGTGCTGGCTTGAATGTGGTGGGAATTTTACATTTCTGGTGGAGATCAATCATTTTTATGTTCGTTCTGTTTGTAAATGATCAGATAATGGCACAAACAAGGGCAATGTAAAATCCGCCTTCCTAATAACACATGGAAAAAATTTAATCTTGGAAATGCTGGCTACCACAGTAAGGTTTCTGAATACTACTTACAGAGCTGATGGGCTCTGGCCCAGTTTTAGAAGCAAATTACCAGGATTAACTCCATTTTCAATTAATTCCATGATAAAAGAAGCCTGAAAAAAAGATGACCACCCTTGATGAAGAGAGAGTTTGTTATCAACAGAGCCAATAGAGTTTGCCCTTATGTGTCCAAGTGTGTGTTCATATATCAGTCTTTGTATGTGAATGCAAGTTTTTGTGTGGCTCCCTCTCTTTCCCCCTCTTGCGAAATAGAGGATTAATCAGAAAGCTGCTGGGACAAAAGGAGCCTTAGATATGAACCCTGAAAAAGCAGCCTTGCTTCAGCAAAGGTTGCAGCCTCATATTATATTTATCTCAATGATCACTGTCAAAGCAGGTGAGAATTACATTTTAAAATCTGATTTTGAAAAGACACAAAATGGACCTAATTCATTGGACAGGGCTGGATGAGGGCTCTGTTTTCTTTTTATAAATTGAAAATGAATTTTTGAAAAAAAAAAAAAATTGAAAAGACTTTCACTCTTACTGAGATGATGGTACTTATTGAAGCTTAGCATGTAAGTTATCCATCATTAACTCTAACCTCGAGAGCAACGGCCTTACTATCAGACCCACAAATAGTATATGACCATTCCCTATAGTTGCACAGCAGAAGAACTTTTCAGTTATTCCACATTTTATTTCTGGCATTTGCAACAGTGTTTGACCTCCATCGTAATAACCAGAAAAAGAAGCAGTCTTGGTCATGCCCCTGATGGCTCTGTGGTAAAATATTATTTTTAGTGCAAACACTATACTTCAATGAACTCTTGAATGACGTTACATCCCTATTTAGCACAAAGTATTTCCTTATATTTGCATGATAGGTGTTATTACACTGAGCTCTCTTGTACTTTTGTTTCAGAAAAAGTCACACTTGATTTCTGTATAAAAGATTTATCACTGAAATTTTAACTTTTTAAAGCAAAGGTCCAAAGATAGCTCCAGTTTCACTCAGTTGTAAATTTTGTTAACATGCCAGCAGTCATTTTGTTATGTAGGTGTCAGTTTTTCAAATGGTATGTATCTCATTTTGGAAATGAAACTTCTCAAACCACACAGCAAATGTTGCACGGTGTGTCCTGCCAATTACACAGAGGAGTTTTGGAGACATTTTCTAAACACCCTGGTCTGCCAGTCTATCCCTCCTCTGCCTCCTCCTCGATCACTTAGAATAATCTCATTTCCCGCCCATCCGCATCCCATTTCTGGGATGAATATGAAGCGTTCTTCCCCAACTGTCCCTGCTGCCCTTCAAAAACTTCTTTCCCCCCTCCTGTGGCATATTTTAAAGGACGTTTAAGCCTCTGGCCAGTTGGTGTGATGCTTGTCTGACTCTTTTGGCAAAGGGCCAAAAACTAGCGTCACCCCTCCTTTTCCCAGTTCTTCAAATCACCACAGTCTCTCTTACACGCACACACACACACACACACACACACACACACACACACACACACACACACGTGTCCCTTCATTGTCAAGGACTGTCTCACACAGCCCCAACACCCCCCCCCCCCCCCGTCTCACTTCCCTTCTTCACACTACTGTGACCTGTACTGTGTCCTATAATTAGATACCTCCCCTATATAATATGTAGCGGCCCTTCCCAGACTCTATCACAGACAGTGCCACCTGTAACCTTTGGCTTTTATGATCCTTGGCAGCCAGTGCGACAGACTGGGAGAGGCAGAAAATAAAAACAAGTGTTCCTCTTTGTGTGTGTGTGTGTGTGTGTGTGTGTGTGTGTGTGTCTGGTGTGTGTGGATTTCATCTGCCAACTTGTGGCGTCACAGTATGGCGAGGTTACACAGGAGACAGATAGTGTGTCACCCCTTAGTGGTAAACAAAATGGCTGTGCAATAAAGTCCGCATTTAGGAGGTCAGCTTGCCACCCAAGCTTCCTAGCTGCCAATCCGTTCACCCCTGCTGCACGACCCTGATGCTTGCCGCTGTGCACTCAACCTCAACCAAGGTGGATTTCAGCTAAAAGCCTCACAGCCCTGGGTGTTTATTGGAAGGACAGTGCAGCCTCATAATGTTCAGAGTAAACCCATTTCCTGCCGATCGAACTGAGGGCAACACCTGGAGAAAAACAAAAGGTTGAAGATTCACTGGGCTTGTGGTAATTTGGTCTCAAATCTTTTTGTAAACCTTCCAGTCCCATTTGGAAGTAGTCAGACACAACAGTCCATCATTTTTCCAAAAAGCTATGAAGGCAGCCTGAACATTGATCAGACACAATCACAACACACTGAAGAGTCTGAGCTTTAAAAAGAATCATTTTTAGTATTGGGCTGACTCGTAACTTTAAGAGTGAACCTTAAAATTGTATACTTTCATGCCAACAATCATTTCACTAGAAAAGTTGGCTTTTTTTTTAAGTTAAAAAACAGAACTTTACATGATTTTCAGCAGTTCATTGCAGCAAAATATCCTTTAGAAGGCAAACAGGAGATCAGAAGGCTCATAAAACCCCAGAGAAAGGTTATGGTTCTCCCAGGGGGACAGCAGATGGCCGACACAAGGTGTCTCTGAGGTGTCAAGCGCCATTTCTAGGCCTGGGAGGTTGGGAACAGTTGAGGGCAAAGGCTCATGGGAAAGCTACTCCAAGGAGAGGTTGCCAGGGCAGGGCATTCTGCAATCTCTTAATGAGGTCATGGCGGTGCAGTTCTCCCTACCTAGACATAACAGAAAATATATTTCACATATAATATTCTGTTGAGTTTATTCTGTAGATACAGTAACTATATCAGTAATATCAGTTGAGGTTGTATTCAGGGTTGCACGGTATCGTGTTGCATTTTGTTGTCCCTGGGCACTTCTGCATCATCCAAAGTTAGATGTGAGTCACATGTACTGGAGACTGCTCTAATTGCCCATAATTGGGAATATATGTGTCTCTGCAAAATTGTGCTTAATGTTTCTTGAACATTCTTTACTTTACTTAAGTAAGAGAATGATTACACCCTTTCCTCTGGCTCTGATTTATGTACTTAGTATATCAAGCATGCAGAGTCACAGTAATAGTAGTCACGTTTGTTGTCAGAACTATTTGGCTGTGATCTTTGCTCACCTCACTGCCTGTTGCATGATAATGTTGATTCTACTGTTGTATTTAATGTAAGTCAAAGTTAAATGCTTAAAATGTTACAGACAATACCTTTTTTTTTACACACGTATGAATTAGTTTTCCTTGCGCAATCTTATTTCCCTCCACTGGATGGGTGATGACAGGTGCGCCCTGTTTCAAATTCTTCTGACACGGATCTCGCAGGATGGAGTGGATGGAAAGAGTGAAGCTGGGAGGTAGATACACACTGGGGCATTTACATAATAGTCCTGCAGTTCCATGCAAATTCATGTGATTCCCTACCAAACATCTGCAATGCAAGCATAGTTTAGTATGCATGAGTTCGAGGGGGGAAGAGGAGGATGGAGAGGAAGTGAGAGAGAGGAGGGGAGGGGGTTTGATAGAGAAAAAGAAAACAGAGATGGAGGATTTGAAGGACGCCTAGTTTGATCAGGGGATATATTTAGAAGCCAAATACACCTTCCTTCTCACACACACACTCGCTCTATTATACGGCCCACATGCCACATATATAGCTGGTTGGGTTTTCCCTTTTTTTTGTCATGGTAGATTTTGACTTAAGATGTAGCCAATATTCTGATGCGAAAAGCCAGAAAGGTGCAGTGAGTGAGTGTGTGTGTGTGTGTGTGTGTGTGTGTGTGTGAGAGAGAGAGAGAGAGAGAGAGAGAGAGAGAGAGAGAGAGAGAGAGAGAGAGAGAGAGAGAGAGAGAGAGAGAGAGAGAGAGAGAGAAAACCTTTCCAATGACACATGGAATCAATACTGTTAGGATTTCAGCATGGTGAAAAACAGATGGTTGCTATAGACTTGCTTTATAGCTGAGGTTGAGGTGTGTATGTGTGTGAGTGTGGGTATATCTCTGACAAACAAATACACACATGCAGAATCAAATAAATTATATGGGTATACATAAAGGAGTCCACACTAAATTATTACACACTTATATACCAGACGCACACTTAAAATAACAACAAAAAACCCCAGGGGAAAATAAAATCAGCTATGCACGTATGAAATACAAATCAGTACAAATATAAAGCACTTTATCTACATATTTATGTTCACATAAATACATATACATGTCTTATCCATGTTTAAATACATGCTAATTAATATATGCACATAACACACGGACAATATTGTTCACAGAGGCCCAGATACACATACACATACAAATAACACATATATATATACACACACACACACCGTTACACTGAATGGACCTGCATCATACATTGTTGTGGTGTTGGTATTCTGTATGAATCAGTGAAGCACAGTAAACTGGTTGAGGTAAAAGCTTGTAACTCGGGGCTGACGCATAAAAACTTCATCTAAAGTGAAAGACTGCAGAGGGAGAGACAGCGGCTGAAGGCTGAACATAAACAGCAGCAGAGTTTAGAGAGGGCCATGAAAAAGGCAGTATCCGCTGAAATTTTTCATCCAACAGAAAAAAAGCACAAATTGACACTGGCTTATCTTCATGACAATCAGCTACTGCATTCTTTTTTTCTTTTAACTAAAAAAAAAATGATGATTAAGACGTGAAATCCATCTCCTTTACCTAATGCCATTTATGTGAGTATTTCACTCAAAATTACAATCAATCAAGAGAGCATGAAATAGCCACGGCTACACAAAATGTGACAAAGTCCGCCAAGTTTCCAAATCAACCCTATGATGAAAGATATATAACAATATATTCAGAAAAGTACATGCCATTACACAGCGTGCAGGCAATAACTACTGTTGTGGAGTTTTGGAAACATCAGTCATAACTCATGTACATCTGGCTACCTTTAGCGGCTAACATTATGCGAGCCATTTTTATTAACCAAAACAACATTATATCACTTGTCACAAATACAAATTTTGAGAGCCATGGAGGCCTACTTAGTCATCTGCTGTTTCAAGACCCCCCATTTCAAGGGTCGTGTTCAGGTTTCCCCCTTTTTTACACAGCTACAGACAGACGTCAGCTAGCAACTCTCAGCTAGCAGTTAGCCAAAGCCATCAACCAGCTGTTGGCGCTGTTGGGTCAAAGACCAATATAAGTGGTGTTAACATGAATAAGTACGCAGTCTACACCTGAGTTAGTTTAACCTAACTGTGTTTATTTGTAGTAAAGAATATAATACAGATTTTTTTTTGTGTTTATTTAACATTAGTTAGTAACATTAGCTAATGTAGCATTAGCTGCTTAATAGCAATGTTAGCCCCTTAGAAGATATCTTTTTTTTACTGGAATATTATGCTCTGGTATATCTAACATTATATCAGACATTTTCTATTAGAATTTTTGGCTTTGACTAGAAATGCCACAAGCTGGTCAAACGGTAGCCTATTCTCAGTTTTCTGACACCTTTGCCTTCTCTTGGATAGACACATTCACATTCACAGTTCAAAATAACCAAAGTGGCCCTGATATAAGTGGTATTAATGCCATTTTGGAGTAGCCTATTTAAAATACTTCAATCGGGCTTTTGTTGTAGATATTAAGCAAGAACATTGATGCTATATCATTAGTGACCTTGTTGCAAATAATGCCCCCATTTGAGGAAAGTTAACCTTTATAGGCCTCAGCTCATTTCGTTCATTGGAATTTTCTAACAAAGAAAACCATTGCATTTCCAGTGACATTTAGAGATTTTTCTATGCCACTTTGCCACATCCTCCTTATAGTTCCTGCAGGCTAGAGAGGACAATACCCATCTCTGGAGAATGAACAGCATCCATACCAGGCTGCAGCAGGGAGTCAATGTAAACAGGACCTGTCAGAGTCCTGGAGCCAAAAATTAGATGTTGCTACACACGCTCCAGAAACCAAACAATGCATGAAAAATGTACTCCTGTGGAAAGTCCAACTTTTTTGGGACTACACAAACCCCTGCAAATATTATTCTTTTTGAAGTTTCTGACATCAAACACTCAGTTTTGATCTTCAAGCCCAACCAAACGGAGGTCTTATTTAAGTGTGTGTGTGTGTGTGTGTGTGAGAGAGAGATGAGCTTACTGTTCACCTCATAAAAGAGATTATTAATGTGGTCCCTCGGGTGATACGTAGTTTTCTCCTCGCAAATACAACTTCACGTCTTTACAGTGTGTGTGTGTGTGTGTGTGTGTGTGGGAAGGACTGTTTGTAACAGTACAGTCTGTATTAGTAGATGGAAATAGCTTGGTGTCTTGAAGTCACTGGTCTCTTCTCAAGAAATTCATGTAGCCTATATACTTATCTGCACCTTCATCCACTTTGTAGGATTTGCTCCTTCATTTTTTATTTCTCCTGGCCCATTGTGGCATGTGTGTAAGTGTGCATGTACGCACAGTTTCATATCTACTGGTCCTGCACTCATTTCATGCTTATGGCGCAAATTCCCATCTCCCCTTCCCTTCACTCCCTTTCTTAGTCTCAGTAATCAAATGCATTAGTATCAATATTGCATGGGGAAATGAGCTGAATTTAAAGCTTGACCATGTCAAAGTGAGAGTCCCTGATAGCCAGTGACTGCCACCACTCAGTGGAAATTGTGCCGCCATTTTGGCTGTAATTACAGAAGCCTGGCTACTGGTTAATATCTGGAGTGATATTACAAAAGTTTCAAAATATATTAATTCCCCATCAGTGGGAATAACCTGTAATGAATGGCCTTTGTCAAAGTAAGGTTGTCAGTTTGAAACAAAAAAACCAAACACTTATTTCATTGTATTTCATGGTATGCAAGTGTAATAATCACTAAATATTGCAAATAAACCTGATTTCTGTTAGACATTAGTGAGTATTTGCGCTCACCCTGGTTGAATTCAGATCTGCAAATCATGAGCATTAGCAGCCTCCTCTGCTCACAGCCTATAATGTGGAAGTAGCTGAGGTAATGGTGAAGGTTTATCAATCGATTGGCTTCTCTGCTAACATTGCCTGAATGCTAAATACTCTCCCATTTCTAGGGGGGAAGTGATGAATGCTTTTAGCAAGAGTTGACAGGTTTTTTCCCATGGAGGTGCTAATAACACGAGAAACACGTTGTGCTTTCCATATCATGTCTTCCCTTTGAGCGAAGGACAACTTTTGCAACTTGTTGGCGTCTCTGTTTAGAACTGAATTTGTTGTTGAGGTTAAATCTGCTTTGGTGTGGGTTTAGCTTTCCCAATCCCTCTGGGATTGCTAAGGAATATGTGTAGGCATACATGTATCTTTTCTTTCTAAACATCACTATCTATTCTCTATCTTGTATTTACCTTTGAAGAAAGACGATAGCATTGAGCTGCATAGACAGTGACTGTGGTTTAACTGGAGCCCACACATGGCCTTAGGCTATGTTTGGTGAAGCGTTCAACAACAATAGGTGTTGTAATTGTGTTGTGAAGTGCGTATAGCAACCAAAGGTGGAGATAGAAAGCCATGCTCTAAGGGGAGGGTCATAAATCATAACCTAGGTATCTTGTGAACATACTGTAGATGGAGTAAGTCCCTGCAGGCATGGTAAGATTCCCTCTACCTACACCAATGTTTACAGTCAGAACAATAGGGGCATCATTCAGAAGTCCCCTAGACAATTTGATACTCCCCTATTCTCTCTATTCATGTTTTTGTATTTCCCTCAGTTCTCATTAATGACATCACCTGCGCTCCAGGCCAAGAAAGAAAAACAAGCAAGGACGCGCATGTTGGTCGTGTGTGTGTATAGTATTGTGTTGAAAGATGAACTGAGCTTCTGAAAGACAGCCACTCCTTTCTGGCATGGCGTCACCACAAAAGACCTATTGTTGATCTCTCTTTTTGTGTTTTATAAGTGTGTGTGTCAGATGTTCTTGAATTTCTCTGTTCAAATTACATGAAAAAAAGAGTGTGTGTTACAGGCCAGAAGCTTTATACTGTATGTATATGTTTGTGTCATATATAGGTTTTGTTTGTGTCTGTTTCATCAAGGCAGTTGAAGAAGCTGGCACGGGAGCTGTGAAGGGTGGGGCACTTGTATATGCCTGCTGTCTGAGGTGCTTAGTTACACTGCACTTAGCTGTGGTTTTCTGCCTCTCACAAGGCCACAGTCACAAGCGCAGCCCTGTGAAACAGCTGCATATATATTAACTTTTCAACCCCTCTGACAATTTAGCAGCTTGATGTGGTTGTTAATGAGTATTTTTTAAAATAAGGTGATTTCCTTTTTTTCCTTTTTTCTTTTTTTTTTCTTCAAATATTTGATTGTACTAAGGTGGTGTAAGCCGTTGTAGTCAATGACAGTGGGTTAATGAATGTCGGCGCCATTTCTACTCCAGATAATATGATTATGTGAAAGGTTTTATGTAAGCAAGGTAGTTATATTATTAAAGCTATATATCATTAATCTGTGTATTCTGGCCATATATATCCCTCCATACATTTTATATAGTCACTTTATTTTCGTGATCTCATTTCAATAATAGAGATTAGAATGGTGAGTCAGTTATGCTATTTTTTGTAGATTCAGTTCACATTTCAGCTACTGACACTACTCAAAAGCAGCGTGCTGTGAGTTAGCAGGTATGGTTTTATGAAGTGGTCAGGGACAGTTTGAAAGTAGCTGTTTCATGGATCAAAACCATAAACCTGTGATCACAGAACATTATCTTTAACCTCTAGGTTACCCGGACAAAAAGTTGCTTTGGGGCATCCACAATAAACTGCACACTGTCGCCACAGTTTGTGCTATATAGTACCCTGTTAACCACCCAGTGTGCAGGTAATTAATCTCACTTCTAAAGAGTCGCCCTCACCCCTCATGTAGGCTCAGCAGAGTAGCAGAGCTGGGATGAGTTCAGTGTCTTGCACAAGGACACTAAAGCAGAGCAGATGCTTGCCTGACACAGGGGCTTGAAGCTGGGCTGTCTTGTGATCTTGATCCTCTGAGAACGGACAGTTTTGTGTTTACAGCTTAATTGTAGAGACGGACACTGCTTTCTGTTGAAGTGTCCCTGAGCAAGACCTTGCACCTTTATTAAACCTTACCTTAGCTCGTGTTCGATAAGGGTGTTAGCTGAACAACATGCATGTCAGAAAAAAAGAAATTGACAAACTCATTACATTCATGTCATGGATCTCTCTCACTCTCTCTTCTTTGTCTCTTTATTCAAGTCTTCTTAATTAAAGAGTATGTATAACCACTTGGTGGTGGCTCTGTGCTACACCAGACATATCAATGAGAAAAATTGGGTGCGTGTTCGTCTGTGTGTGTGTGTGTGTGTGTGTGTGTGTGTGTGTGTGTGTGTGTGTGTGTGTGTGTGTGTGTGTGTGTGGTAGGAGGCTCTGTGTAGCTTGGGGGATTAATGGCAATTTGACTAAAACAAAGAGATGGTGCCTGGAATATCATTGGGTGCCTGTGTAATTACAAGGCAATGAGATAAGCAAATAACGACAAGATCAGGCGATTAGGAAAGGGAAAAAAAAGAAAAAAAACGGTGACTCCCCTGCTAATTAAGGGATGTGAGAAGACAGTGGTTGTGAGATGGAGAGGTTACAGGGTTTGAGGTGTGTGACACTTTGCTTCCAGTACTGTCACCGAAACACAATAACTTCCTTCCATTTATGTGTCAGCAGAGCGGCCTAGTGTGCTTATCAGAAGTCTTGTCCTATCCATGTGAGCAGGACCATCACCTGTTCACTGCAAGTGACTGGCTACAAGGGTCCTGTCAAATGCTTGAAAGTAATAGATGTAGTTTAAAACCATTTTACTTTGGTAGTAGTTAGTAGTCATTTACTCACTCCTGATATCTATCGGGTGTTATGTTGTTAGTTGTAGAAAATGTATTGTATCTGTGCTGTGATCCCAAATGGAAATGTTTGGAACTATGATTTTGGATCTGTGTGTGTGCAAAACAGTATGAATGTCAACAAACCTTCTTGGCATAAATAAAGTTCATAACAAAAAATTTCTTTATTCCTGCCTTTTTGCAGAGTGCCAAGCCGTCCTGCGTGAAGACCCCAACCTTCCCTGCGCAGTCGGGGCCTCGGCTCTCCAGCCAGGTCAAAGATCAGTCCCACCCCACCCCTCCCTGCCCCTCCCCCTTTCCCTACTGGAGCCAAGATGGCCACCAGCGGTGCCCCTCGCCTCTCCTTGCCACTCCTGCTGCCTGTCACCACTCTGCTGCTATCGTTGCTGCTCACCGGCTCCCACGCCTTATGTAAGTATCGAGACACTCACTAACATGCTACTACTGATAACTTCTCAGCTTTCCTATGAAGTGCTCTTTAGAGGTTCATTACTGAATTCTGATACCCAGGTTAGAAACCGGGAATATTGTAGAAAGGTGGAAGATGGCATCAACAGACAAAGCTTTGGTGAACATTTGCTGCCTTTCATAGAGATACGTCAGCTGCTTTTTACTACTGTCCTTTTCAGTTTGCTTTTGGTGAGTGTGTAAAGCAATATATTTCTGTCTCAAATTGTTGATCTTGGAAAGGCTTCCTTCTTCCTAAAACAGTGTTGTTTATTGACTGCCTCTGCCTCAGCCCAAAAAAAAATTAAAAATCACTTCAATTTCAAGAGCTAGGTTTGACCTATACGAAGTGGCATTCTCACATTTGCATTTGTTTGTATTGTACTTAAGATGAGTGAGAATGTAGGGCCTCAAAGACATGTACTAATAGCTGTTGATAGACACCTTCTGCGTTGAAAAGACTGAACATGTGACTTTTCAGATACCAGATTTTTCTGTAGTTTCCATCAGAAACCCAGACAATGTTAAATCATTGATATCTCTGAAATATTTACCAGTCAGACATGATGCTCGTTTGTATAAATTGTCCCAAATAAGTTCTTATGTTAGTAACGGAGGGACGTCAGTAGTCTCTTATCCAACCCTGTCAACTCCTGCTTAGGATTTGTTCTGCACCATTTCCCCGTTAAGATGGGCTTAGAGCAGCATTAAGGAGACAAAACAAAGAGGGAGGCTCTGCAGAGAAATAGAACAAGAGTGATGGCGAGGTGGGGAGGCTCCCCCTTGGGTTTCATTGTTTGTAATTCCTGTGTGTGTAAGTGTGTGTGTGTGTGGGTAAGTGTGTTGGTGAGTATATACAAAAATTATACATATGAGGAGGTGAATGTGTGTACGACTGTAGATCATTGTGAGCATGTGTGTTGGAGTGTGTCAATGACAAGGTAATGCTTGTGTGCAGGCATGTGTGTTAGCTGACTGTACCCACACTGCATACAACATGTAAATGATGTGTGTGCAAATTTGCTTTAGTGTTTTTGTCCATTGTATGTCTGTAAGGGAAGGCAGCGCTATGACATTGTCTCATTTTGATGTGGTCCAATCCTATCCTCCCCCTCCTCTCTGTCTGTGTCTCTCAGTACAATATTTGCTTTGTCAAAAAGTAACCAGTGAAAAATTAAGAAAAGGGATGGAGGGGATGATTAATTAGTGCTAGTTACATTTTCTTGATATAGCTCTCAAATCTTATATAATTTCCAAGAAAAAAATGCGTTTATGTTCCCTCCTATGTCTTTTCGCTCGCCTCAGTTTCTGACATTGAGTGAGTGTGTTCTCAGTGTTTCAAGATAACATGAGGAGGACTTGATTTTTCTCATGTTGCAACAGAGCTGTCTACTTTTGATTGCATGGTGGTTTGAGTGTCTGGTAGCATAATTTGAGTGTCTTGCAGCTCTGCTGGCTATAAAACATCTGAAATTGCACTCAGACAGATGTCAGACAGATGTCTTTGTTCTCTTCCTTTTTGCCTTTTTTCTTCCTCACTGATGGAAAGGCCACACACTCATTTTCAGAATGAGAGTAAAGCAGAGGTGTAAACGCTCCTCCTCAATAACATGTTGCATATTAAGACAGTTGGCCACTATGTTAGGACTTTTTCTCCTCCACTTGAACTTATTCACAGCGTCTGTTTGCTCCCTCTCCCCTCCTCTCTCCCTCTCTCTCTCTCTCTCTCTCTCTCTCTCTCTCTCTCTCTCTCTCTCGCTAACACACACACACACACACACACACAAATACACAAACAGCAGGGCACCCTCCCCATCTGTCAGTATTTGCCAGTTTTTGTCTGCTCTGTCTTTGGATATGATCGCTGTTTTTGTCAAGCTCTCTCACTCTGTCTTATTGTCTCTTGCTCATGTTCGCACTTTTTTTTTTGTTCTTATCCTCTCCCCTTTTGATCACACACACACACACACACACACCCATCACACGCACTTTCTCACTCTTCTTTCTCATCTCTTTCTGGGGCCGCACAGCGTTGCCCCACCATTATGTCTGAAAATATATGCACACACTCACACACTACCTTCTTTTGCTCCCTCTGATTGTCTTTCACACCCACATGAATAACCACACACACACTCACACATACACACACAGCCCAGTGGTGCAGTTGTCCAATCATAATCACTCCCACCTGGTCGACTGAGGGGATTGGGGGGGCACCAATCCCCACCTCGTATCAACACACTCACTCACACACACACTCACACACACACACACACACACACACACACACACACACACACACACACACACACACACTGGGTGCCACTCTTTTGCAAAAAAGGCCCAGCTGAAAGCATGATGTCATCCCTTCCTCTCACAACCCTCCCTCTCTCGCTCTCTTGCTCTCTCTCCCTGCCCTCCATTCTTTTCCATTTACACTCATAAATCACAGTGAGAAGGAGACATTTTTAATCAAAAGAGAAAGAACGATGGCTCAATAAACTCTGCCACCCCAACTGTAATAATGCATGACTGCCTGTTTGTGTGTGTCTATATTTGTCTGCATGTTTGCATGAAATTTGTATGCAGACGCACGTGTGTGTGTGTGTGTGTGTGTGTGTGTAAGTAAAGACTGCATTATTTTAATGTGTCACCTGATCGTTGTCAAAGGTGATTATAGCATATTGAGCGAGTAGATGTATATTTGTTGTGGCACAGCTATAAAACTAAATGGCAGTGTGGTGCATTTGCTTTATGAGAAAGACACAAAATGATTGTGTTACCATGTGATATTCATGTATTTTTTTCCAAGGTTCCATAAATAAAAAATAATTAAGCACATTTACAAATATGCAATGTATACACCTAATATACACAAACAAGATAATATTACATTTAATAATTAGCCAAGCCAACTAGATTTTCTCATACTCACACTGACAAATGGTTACAGTAACCATGACAGCTTGTTATCAACAATAACTAGAAAGCTAACACCATATGGGCGCATCCATGTTTTTGTGCTCCAATAATATTTACAGGCATATCCTTTTAATTTTTAAACCTTATCAGTTATCATCATTAACAAAATATCCGTTGTATGGAAAGTGGAAATCAACTATTTATAGAATGTATGCAAAATTGCAACCCAGGGTGCTTTTTAGTCATGATAACAGGGGAAAAGCATCAAAACAAAGACCCAACACCACTGAAAGCTTGTAAGTCTGAAATATATACACCAGGATGACAGCACTGCTTAATCAAACACAGCAGTCAAAAGGTGTGTTCATTTTTTTTACTTCAACCATGAAAAGGTTGTGTCTCTGACATTGTCAGGGAGGCTGATTAAAAATTTCCCAGTGAATATTGAAAGTGTAGGTAATTACTGAAGTTATTAGACGTGTGAATACCATCTTGTTATATTAGTTTTTTTGATTTATGAGCCACGAGGTGACATAGTTGCCATGGTGTTCACCGTTTCCTACGCACAAAAAAGTGGCCACACACACACACACACACACACACACACACACACACACACACACACACACACACACACACACACACACCCCGCAGGAATTGAGAGCTTTGGGGGTCCATAATAACTTAAACAAACGGCTCTGCAGCTATTAACAATTCTCATCATGAAGTCCTTTATGTTTTGTCATTCAAATCTTGTTTTAAAAGCCACATGGGGATAGGAAATTATTTCTTTTTAGTCGTGTTTTGTTGCTGTTTTTGGTTGTGTTTTGTTGCTGTCCTTTGGGAGTTGATAGAAATAGAAGAAGAAAAAGAAGAAGAAGAATTTCTGCTATATATGCTATATCTTATATAAAGGAAAATAAAGACATTTCCCTGATTATTTTCCTTAATGTCTGATGTTTCCATAGACCTAAGTTAGAAGTACATTTCTTCATTCAGGATATATTGCAGTTTCTTCACTTTTTAAGATAGTTAAGCAACTCTATCTTGCCGTATTTGTTTTAGGTATTTAGGTTTGTTATTTTGGACAGAGAGACAGGGTTATTTATCAGCATTTTTTTCTGGCCTTTCACCTCCTCCTCACTTCTTCCTTCTCCTTTCTTTCAGCCTTTAAGAGTGCTCAACAGCAGTCTTCTTGGCAAAGTACTCCTAATAGTAATTGGCCAGAACTCACAGTGATGGGGTGAGGGTGTTCAATTATTTATATTCCTTTGAAGCTGCCAATTCCAAAAAAAAAAATGAAGCCCCTTAGTGGAGCCGTTATTTTCTTGTTCTTGTTCCCTACATCTCAGTTTCTCAGTTTCTCTCGCCTCATCTCTCTCTATATTGCTGTCTGTCTTTCCGTCTTTCTCCCTCACTCCTTATCTTTTCCCGTCAAATTACGTTTGAGCCAACACTATCAAGTTATTTCTGTCAAATTCAATTTTATGTTCACCCTAGTGTTGCGTGTTTGGCTCCATGCTTTACTCTATACACTGTTTTTCTCTCAAATGAGAGGAAAACAAGTTAATTTTTAATTGAGTTAGAGGCATAAATCCCTGTCTCAAGTAGCCTGTTGGCGCTGTCTACATTCTGAAGGCTGTTTATAAGTTGAATTCTCCGAGCTGTACACTTACAAATGGCGGAGGGAAAGAATTTGATTTAGTGGTACAAGGAACAATCTTTCCTTCTTGAGTGTCCTTTTGGAGAGACTTAGACCCCCCAATTTTGCATTCACTATAAAGCTGACTGCATTCTACAATCAAAATTGAAATAGGTGTGTTCTTGCTTGCAATTTGGGTAATTTGGCACCACAGAGGCCAAAAACCAAAAAGTGGTCGCCACTCACGTGCTCACATGTGAGCTATGTTGTCAAAAAGCTTGCTTGCTTGCTGGACATATGCTAATGTTTGACATACTAGGCAGCTCGACAGTATTAATTAAAAAAAAATCTCTAGCCCTGTTGAAATGATTTACAATGTTAAGAGAACAAACAACCAATCAGCAGTGCTGTTTTAGCCCATACTATGGCTGATCATTACAGGTTATAGGACAACATACAGTACAGTGGATGTAAAACAGTGTGGCAGTAATATCAGTAAAAATCCAGTCAGTGTCATTTATTTTATGGAAGTGTACCTTTTTAAAGCACAGTATTGGTCAGAACAATGGATTCTATAACTGTCCTCCAAGCTTGCGGTCACAGCATAGGTGAATCTTATAGCTTTTCTTTGCCATCATCTCTCGTTCGCCGTCTCTTTTCAGTAACATGCTCCAGTCGTTTGAGAGATGTTATATGTACTCAGTTTGACAGAACAATACGAGTGATTGAAGTGTGTGAAAAGCGCTATCCCTGTCTTTTTTTTTTTCTTCCAGAAGAAAGGAATTGAACACAACCATGGTGGCTTTTAAAACTGCCTCCTTTTATGAACAAGTTTAGATCTTCAAAGGTTTTTGAATCCCCCCCAAACAAAGATATTCCTTGATGCCTGTTGGTCCAATAGTTTTTTCAAACCGTCTTTCTGAGACTGCACAGGTGGAGACTTGTTTTTGGCTTCACTTGCATTTTAATACAGAGAAAGATACAGTCAATGTTTTTCAGTCAATGTTTTATTTTCAATCGAGACATAGAAGATTGTTTTGTCTCCATTTTGTATATTCTCTTGTCCCTTGTTTTGATCAGACCTTTGGCAATTGGAGGTGTCCTCTTCATTTAATGAGCCAACAAGTGTCAATTTCCTCAAGTGAGTCTCTAAATGACACAAAATTGTTCCCATTTCACCTCCTCTGTGCGTGCTCTATGGCCATTTTGAAATCAGACACACACTTAAGCTTAATTCCCACCTTTCTCCCTGAGGAATTGAGCCTATTTATTTCAAATGAGTGGAAGGATACTGAGTATCAGACGCTTTTTTCCTTAGCCTTCAACAATGGTTTCAATGGGACCAATTTGTGCATATTACGAGTGTGCCACTCTTTTTAGAAAATGCAGCATCGCTGTGACAGCAGAGTGGTCGGGCAAAGTTTTTCACCTCTGGGTACTAACAAACCAGAACTTATTTTATACTGGGTTCCCACATCCTGCCACAAGTCCCTCATGGACTGCAAAGCCTGAGCCCTGCAAGTTTGTTTTGAGTTCAGTAGACATAGATGGCCCAGTGTATGATGCAATGGGGAAGGATTTATACAAAAACATCACATTTACTCATTGCATGTACTGCTGAGCCTTGATCTGTTTTCATAAAACAAGTGAATATATTTCCTAATGAGGTGACATAATTTCATTTCTTGGCAGTGTAAATCAATTTCCTTGAGGATTTTCTTGAAAGACTTGACAGTGCTTTTAAGTAAGGCTTTTCTTTCCACCTGTATCAAAATACTGTAATTTGTTCCTTGACAGTCCTACGAAAAAGTTGAATTGTACTCAAACGTGTAAAATTATCCTGCTTTTATAACAAATTGGTGTAAGGAGGATATGATTTTTGAGGTCACGAGATGGACAATTTTCTGCTGTGGGAAATGGCTTTACAGTCCAGGCTGCACAAACTGGCTTTGAGAATCATTACGTCCACAACTGCTTGTCACCCCAGCTGCCCCAAGAGCAAATCCCAATTAGCCTTTCTTCCTTATATTTTAATTGGAAAAGCAACTGTTTCATTAACCCTTACGCTTGCACAGCTAAGGTAAGGGTTACATAGGAATGGAGCCTGACCAAAACATGCCCTGTAGAATATGGCTAGAGCTGAGATTATTTTAGACAGTAATATTTTTATCCTGGCTAGCAGAGCATGTATGCATATTTTAAGCACAGTTTCAGACATTCACACCTCACCAGCACATTCATGGTACTACACAGTTTTCCCTTTGGGCGTCACTGTTATGAGATAAGTATACTGCTCAAGAGCACCTCGGCAACAGATGAAGAGGGAGAGAAAGTGCTTCTCCTTCAATTTTCTAATACAGATTGTTAGTTTAACAGATAATATAACAGATTCTACAGATCTGTACAGGTACTGCTAGGTTTCAGGGGATCTCACAGCAGACACCACATGTTGGCCGAATTACTTCAGGAAACGTTAGTCTGCTCTGCTGTTGAAGATTAATCTTCTAAGTTGGCTTATGTTGATGCCACCAAGTTGTCCATCTTTACTCCCAAACAGTTTTCCCATTAGAAATTGGCAACGGACTGGCAAACTTTTTTCTCCCTCCTTTCTCCTCTGGTTCAAGTTTTTGCAGCAGTCGGCTCTTTGGCAGTGATTGCGTGTGAAAACCTCCAGACAAGACAAAGCAAGACGGGTTTAGAGTTATAGCTTGGTTTCCATAGTGATGGCACTTGCCTAGTCAGCCTGTGAGAATTGGTCCTGATTGATGGGGCTTGGTTGTTTAGGCCTGGAGGTTGTGTGTATGTGTGTGTGTGTGTGTGTGTGAGTGAGTGAGTGAGTGAATGAGTGAGTGAGGGTGAGTAAGAGTACATGTGTCTGTTTGTTTGTTTTCTGTTGTGTTTGCTGTTTAATACATCCTCTTGATTGCACATTTTGCTGAATCAATCTATCTATCTGTGGGGGGGGTGCATGCGTGTCCATATAAAAGGTGGTATGGTTTTAAGTCAGGTCTTGGAATGACTGACAGACAGCTCTGGAAGCTTGGTGTCCTGCTGAGTCTTTTTGATAGCTGTTAGGCGGATACTCATAAGCTAGTAAATCTCTACACCTCAGAGGTCCATATGGCTGTAGTTCAGCGTCAGCAACATCTTACTGCTAGTCCACAGGAGTTGCTTTATTACCACCGAACAGTGACAACACCTTAGAAAGTTTAGAAATGCCTCAAAGCAAGCGATTTAAATCGGTAGAAAATGTTCAAAGTTCCAATTAGACTTATTGCAGCATGAAAAAGATGAAAGTAAATTGTGAAAATGTCCAGATGCCAAATTGCTCCGCTCTCTAGTCATTGGTTGTTTTTTCTCAAGCAGCGCGTGTGTGTATCATGTGTTGACTGTTTGGCTAATATGAAAATGAAGTTTAATCTCAGTCAGGATTAGCTTTAGTAAATCAACTTCTTTAAATCAGTAACATGCAGTCGTTCATATTGCTCTCATCCACTTAGTTAACATACCAAAAAAGACATAAGATTATATCTGCAAGCACATTCAGGCAGTAGAGTGTCTGTTGAGAGAAAGTGGCAGTGAGTGGGATAAAAATATGTGGAATAAGTTATACACTTTTAACTCGTTGCTCTCATCCAGAGCAACTACATCAACGACATCAATTTAAACAGTAGAAAACTGTTTAAAATTGATGTCATTCTCATCTGCATCCTCAACCTGATTACACCCTCTTCTCAGACTGCCTCACTACTAGCAGGAGAAAGTGGAACTAGTTTGCTTGCAGTAGTACCTCTAATAGTACCAAAAGGTCTGTATGTGCTGTGAAAGATACCTATTTGTAGCAAGATGGATAACAAGTGCCCTTTTCCCAATTCTCTGCCTTTCTCTGCAAATCACTGAATGGCCGTGCGTCATTTTGTCTCCCACTTTGCTAATTCAGTGGATAATGGCTCCTATTTATGACCCAGGAAGCTTTTCTCCATCAATTACTGTATTAGTCATAAAGCCAGTCCCCTCCCCTCCTCGTACACCCCCCCCAATATGAAGCGACAACAGTAAAGTACTGTAAATGGAGCCATCTCATATTCACATACCCACCTCCCACTCTCCACCACTTTATAATCACAGCGCTGGTGTATTCTGTCTTATCAGACCCAACAGAGGTAGCGGCCAGTAGCAGGTGGTTGCAGTATTAGCTAAACAAGCGTCTGTGTGCACAGTGTGAGGTATTTTTTTCCTCTTGCTAGCCAGTCATGTTTGCGTGGTTCTGTTCTATTCTCGGGGCCTTGTGAAGATAGCCGGGCCCCCATTGCTGGTTATTTTAGCACAGGGCATGTCCCCCTGCCAGGCAGATAAAGACGGGTCTTGTGTGCTTATCTGTGCAGTGCTGTACCTCAGTCTGTCTGAGGGAAGCTTTGGGAATAGAGAGAGACTTTGGTGGAAGGGACAAATGGCCACTGCGGGTGCAATGTCCTTTCAATGTCATCTCTGGTAACATAACACACACCGTTTGGTGGAGACTTTTATACAAGGTACCTTACAGCAAAAGAAGTGTATACATTTTTAGAATGGGTGGCGCCGGTGGGAGTCAAACCTCAAAAGCTCTGTGCTCTGGGTAACACCTATAAGGACACCGAAAGCAGAGGACATTTGAAAGTATATCTTATAATCATGAAAAATGGATAAATATAGAAGGATTTTCTACACTAAATCAGACTTACTATAAAAAACTGTAATGCCACGTTTACCCAGTAGACCTAAAGATGGGTGACTGTTAAAGATGCTAAACATTTAACTTTATTGCCAAAAAAGCATGGTTTTATTTGATACCTATTTTACAGCAACTAGATTGCTGTATGTCACAAAGTACCAAAGTAACCACATTTTTAGGACATTAGCACTATACGCCAATGGACAGGAATAAAAGGAGTACTTTTATCGAAGTTCATTTTGGGTGATTTTAGTAGGGACTCGGATATATCATGAATATGATATATTGGTGCTTAAAGATGCTGCTCATTGCAACATTAAAGAGACCTTTGATTCCCCACAAGTGCCATTATGTCCATAATGTAGATACTGAACCCAGTCAATGCATGAAGCACTGAGAATAAGCTTATCTGTTGATAATATTGTGTGGTCTATGCCATCACTTATTACTGGGAATTTTTTAAAGCAGTTTAAGCTCCGACACCACTCAACCTTTTCTACCCTGCAATTACTGGCTACGTGGCGAGGTTCAGATTTTGAAAAAAGAAAGGCTCAAAGTCAACGGTAACTGGCAGCAGAAGCCCAGAGGCGCACAGCCGAGGAAAATTGAAAAAAAGGTTAATTACGCTCATCAGAGTTCACACAATCACACACTGCATACCTGTTGTAATTGCACTATAGTAGACATTTGTGGGCCCACAGCCACAGTCTCTACCCTTTACCCAACCTGGGTTGATTGGAAGTTAAATAATGCAGATGCCATTCAGACAATACCCACCACCCAAATAGTCTCAAGAGAAAAAATAATCATAGACGGGGCTGAAGCTGAAACTATACCTATGACAGCAGTCACACATGAATGTGTCAAATGTGGGCTGAATATGCATTTTGGTGAACATCGTCATAGGCAGGTCTCTTATATGAAAGGGATCTCTCTTACACAACCTGTTACTGTCTCTCCTTTAGCAGACCAGCTTCTCAGTTTCTAGCATTGCCCCTGCTTTTGTCCAGCTGGAAATGCTTCCCCACAACTTGGTTGGCGGTTATGTTAGACATTCTCAACTGTATTTTGCTTTACCGTCTTTTCCCCAGACGTGGAGGTTTTCTGCATTTTCAGAAGAATCTAAATCTAAATATTGTCATTCTGAATATGCACAGAGACTTGCCTACTCTTCTTCTCATGGTTATTCAGTGTTGCTCTAGACAAGAATGTCCGCGTAGACTTACAAAAATCCGCCTTGTATTGCTCACTCTGTATGTGATCAGTGCACAGTGTGCAGTGTCATAAATATCTGTTGAACATATGGTAGAGAGATAACAGGACGTCATATATAGTCCAAGGGGACAGTGCATTACACACAACAGACAGGATATCAGTTTACAGCCATAATCTTGAAAATGCAGGTGAGAATCCTCTACTACAAGGAAATGGTTGTTGTGCCGTGAAACTTGATATGCCATGAAAATGCCTCTTATCTATTGAATATAAAAAGTCATGCGAATCTCATGTTTACATTAATTTAAGAAGAATTTTTTAAAAAGCAAAAACTACAAATAATATGAAAAGCAAGGGAGAAAAGTTAGAACAGCTTTCTTTTTGATGAAATATTCAGCACTTTCTGTCCTGCCTACCCTCTTCACATCATCTCTTCTAGTTTCTGGACCTTTTGTCACCTCCTCTCCTCTCCTCTTCCAACTTTCTCTTTACCTCTGACCTTGCCACCTCCTCCTGCGCTCCCACTCCTATCAACCCCTACTGTGTCATTCTTTCTCATTTCAACCATTTTTTCTTCCTAGCTCCCTAGCTTTCTTCAAACCTTCCTGAGGTAACGTTGAAAATCATATACCGTACATTATGAGAAAATTCTGCATCTGTCAGTAGTTAAATTCAGACTGACATGCAGTCAGAAGCATTCATTGTACATCTCTCTCATCCTATGAAGAAAGAGAGAAGGAGAGGGACTTGGTGGAAATGTTGAATGGTTCAGGGGAAAACTAATCAAAGAGTGCTGGCCTTCAGGAGAACCACTGCCACAGGCCTGCTCTGTGTAAATCCCTCCTCTGTCTCGACAGAGGGCACATTGTAAGAGGAGGTCAAATGCAGAGGAGCTGTGTTGTGTAAAGCTGTGTTTTGTAGTTTCAGAATGGAAACTGAGAGTGTAAAATGCCAGAAGGAATCATTGTATGCACCAGACAAATACAGTTTATATATATATATATATATATATATATATATATATATATATATCTTTATGTGTGTGTGAAGTTGTATCTATGTATATCTATATGTATGTATATATGTATTTATATTATATATTATATATTTATATAAGTACAGCTGTAACCACATAGAAGTAGCCAATGTTCTCACCGATGGTCTTGTGTCCTTATGTAGGTTATATAGAGGCATCAGTAATAAACTGAATCTGTTTCATAACAACCTCTTTGTAGCAGCTCTAATAATAAATAATAGGATAAGATCTTCTGTGATTTTGATATTGAGGATTGTCAGATTTGCTGAAATCGTCCTAAAATATTATACATTCTGTTATGAAACCTTTCCAATGCAACAAGGAATGTGACTTGATCAGGGGTTGTTTTAACAGATGTAGAGTAAGATTTAAAGAGGGAAGATATTTTTTGAAGGATGCAACAATCAATACACTTTTGACCACCAGAAGGCCAAGAATCAATATTTCCAACATTAAAATGATTGCCAGCAACACAGCCCTTTAATACTTCTTCCAAAAGTGGAAGGGTTTCATCCCTGCCCTATGGCTGATTTATTAAGCTCAGCATGTTGTCTGTCAATGTCCAACACCCAACAGCGGGTCAGAATTATGTTTTATCATATGTGACAATTTTATTTGAATATGCCATGAAGTTAGAACTTAAATTGCAATACTGTGCACACAGTAGGAATTGTGCCTTTAATCCTGGCAGTGTAGTTAGTGTCATGCGCTACCCCTTGAGCTACATATTCTCCAAGTTACCCGAGAAAAAAGTGCAAAAAAGGAAACAAAAATCAAGATGAGAGTATCTCTGCTCATCTGCAAGTAAGCAACTCTGGCTGCTGACTATAGTCTGAATAAAAGCAAACATGGTATTACAGCAGTAGTTTTTAGTTGAAAACATTTCTTTTAATCTTCATTTGATCATGGACAACATAATGAGCACATATGCTTGCTTTCAGCAAAAATCTTTCATTCACAGACATCTCAGCTTGTAAAATCAAGGTTAAGTGCATCTCACACTGGCACACACTTGTAAGTAGGACAGAAACACATTTGTTTTTTATTATGATGCGTGTGTAACCACTCATCCTTTAGAAAGATTATTCTACTTGAAAAATTCCAGCTGGTTGGAGAAATTATGAGAACTAATTTTTAGATTAACTAGCTACCAAACACTACTTAAACCAGTTTGTGTATCTTGGTGAAATATTTGCATCAGAAATATTTGGGTTGTTAGCCGGAGGTGGTGAGATGAACTTTGCATGTGGTGCTTTCCTAACGCAGTACACTCACCCTTCTTCTTTTCCTTTCCCTTGTGCTACACTATTCCTCTTTGCCTTATTCTCTCTAAAATACCCACTCTGTATCTCTCTTTACCCGATAATGAATGCAGGAACTCTCCTTCATATGTGTTTAGCAGTGCCTTGAGACTTATGTCGGCCCATGGTCCCTTAATTATTAATTTGACGTTATGCGCTGGCCGTTTGATCATCCCCACATATCTGTATGATTCAGATTTAACGAGTTCCCCAGGACTCTGTTTCTCTCTCTCTCTCTCTCTCTCTCTCTCTCTCTCTCTCTCTCTCTCTCTCTCTCTCTCTCTCTCTCTCTCTCTCTCTCTCTCTCTCTCTCTCTCTCGTTGTGTTGAACTTACTGCAACCACCATGGCATGAGCAAAAAAAACCCAGCACCAAGATTACTAATTTTTGATGGACAGTTTAATCGAAGGGTCTCAGCCTGGCTATGAGCACATCAAATTTTATTGTGTGTGGTCCAAGTGAGAGTTTGGATTTTGGCTTTTGGCTTTGTCAATGCTATACTCTATTCAACAGGAAAATGAGTCTCACTTTTGAACACAGTCAAATTAAAACAAAAGCTCAGCGTGTCTTCTTCTCAGGGTTTGCCAGTGTACTGTTAGTATCCACACTCCATTTCCCTATGGAGTTATATTTTAGAGCGACTAATCATCAGCACCTTGGCACAACATCAACATATAAATTCTGAACTTTTTTTCAACCCAAGTGTTTACTGCAGCAGATGATTCAGAATGAGAGGCTACCCTATCACAAAAAAGCAACAGGCTCAATGGCCAAATCCTAGGTTTGCCAACTGTGGGCCATTTGGGATATGGCCATTGAACCTGTTGCTTTGATGTAGCTGCGAAGTGACTACAGGTAGATGTTGAGCTGTCTGTCTGTCTGTCTGTCTGTCTGTCTGTCTGTCTGTCTGTCTGTCTGTCTGTCTGTCTGTCTGCCTGTCTGTCTGCCTGTCTGTCTGTCTGTCTATCCTGTCTGTCTGTGAAGCTATTTATTTTGTGCCTCTTAAAAACTCTGACCGTCTTCCTCACTTATCCAAGGCTTCTCTCTGCTGCAGAACATTGTGTGTGGGAGTGTGGTAGTGTGAGAGTGAGATACAGAAGGGGTTGCAAGAACTAGCTAGTGTGGGTTTGTGTGACATTACAGAGTCACGTGTGCCTGTCTGTGTGCGGAGGCATACACATGCACTCAGACAGACATTTGATAGTCTGTCTTTTCAGAAATGTAATCACACTTGTGCTGCCTTACAGTGCTGCCAAAATTCATGATGTTTTTGCTAATGTCTCTCTCCCTCTCTCTCCTCCCTTGTCTTCCTCACTCTCTAGCATCACCACGGTTCACTAAAGTTCCCGTCGACCAGATTGGCGTCTCAGGGGGCGTGGTTTCCTTTGTGTGCCAGGCGACGGGCGACCCCAAGCCAAGGGTTAGCTGGAACAAGAAAGGCAAAAAGGTCAACTCCCAGCGCATAGAGGTGAGTCAATGAGCACTGCTGCACTCTGCAGGTGAGAAGGGCAACTTACTGTTACTGTACTCCACCACATCACTGTAATGTCATGCAATATCTCACAGTACGTGTTCTAAGACTTTCATCTTAGTTTTGAAAGTAATGTGAAAGAGAAAATGTCTGGATGTGGTGCCTGAAAAGTGTACATTTTAAATTGGTAAATTTGGTCATACTGAAAGATATTTTGGTGTTGTATAAAGCATTAGTAAATTGTCAGAAATGTTCATTGACAATTTTACTATATAATAAATTAAGGTGCAATCGTACAGTCATTTTATATATTGCAATGTGTGTTGTTCAGCCATATAAACCATTTTATGATCCTGTGCAGTTAAAACATGAGGTTCAAATGAAGTTAGTCCCCACATTCCACTCCTTTTTAAGCTTTATGCCCACACAAGCTCTTTTTCAACACTGCCCCGGTCTTACGTTACAGGCACTGTTTTCTATTGCAGTTGGTTACCCACACACTCTTTTTGAAAAGGGTGTTTTTGTTTGCCTTTTTCACCCACAGTTTTCACAAATAGTTCTGGACAGCAACTACCAATCACTACCACTAAGTAATGCAATTCAGAGCCCTCCCATTCCTCCCACTCTGTCCTCTTTGCACTTGACTGACTCTGCCATTGTCAAATTCTTATTTCCAGTGCTGGGTTGTTGTTTTTTTCCTCTGCATACATCCCTGTCTGTGTGAATGTGTCTGCCTGTGCGTTATTCATGATGTTTGTTGTTCAGTTCTCGGCAGGCGTCCCAGATGGCATCTCTAAAAGTCTTGATTGATGCTCAGTGTCTCTTAATTAAAAAGTTGCTTTCATTAACAACGATGGCAGTGCACAGAGCTAGACATGCACACATTGCAGCATGAAGACAACCACAGGGGAGGGGGCAAAAAAGCAAAAAAAAATAAATGACAACAACATCAACAGGGGGAGAAGCAGCATCTCAACGGAGGACAAAATAAAAAGACAAGTTGTGTTTGTACGTTCTCTTCTTCTGCATGCTAAGTGGGAAACAAAGCCAAGGGCGTGAAGGAGCCTGCCAGAACGGACGCTTCCTTTCCTCCGTCTAGCATGAAATAAAAAATTTGTAAAGGGGTTTTGAAGTAGTTATGATTTTTTTTTCTGTTCTACCCTCTAGACAGCTGCTTTGATATCGATCACGATGCCGTGCTCTGCAGTGTTTTTAGCCTAATTAGCGGCTCAGCCCTGAGATGTGCAGCAGTGGAGCAGCAGGGCTGCTGAAGACTTGTACTTGTGTCTCAAAGTCATGCTTTGCTCAGAGATCTCGTTGAGATGGTGTTAGCCCTTCTGAGGAGCGATAGATATTGGAGAAGTAGGTTTGCTCTGAGACTGACAGGCAGGATGACCATGTTCTCCAACACATCATCCATCCCAAAAGAGATAAGTTTGGGAAATAACTAGAAATTACCAACTATATTATATAGAAAAGGGGTAATTGGTTCAGAAATTCCACCATTTCTATTCTAGACGTTTACCTATGTCCTGAGGTGCTGTTCCTTGATGCAAGATGCATATATGTGGGTGGGGTTTTAAAAGGAGATCCATTCATGGCTTTTCAGACAGTTTCTTATGTATGTCAAAACTACCCTAATGTCTGCTACACCCACAGGAAACATATTTTAAAATAATACATTTAAAAGGTCACCATTAAAGTAGATACCTTTTGTAATGAGGACACTATTAAAATGGATTTGATGGATGGATAGATGAATAGATATTTCATTGATCCCAGGGGGGAAATTAAGGCGTTGCAGCAGATCACGTTCAAACAACAACAGAGAAGAGTAGTTAAGTCAAGTAAAACAATCCATCTAAATACATAAATGTAGATTGCTGTGTTTTCTTCATCATACTAATTCCGTCCTTCGTCAAGTTTGTGTTACTTTCTGCTGTATTGTAGAATTAATAGAAAACACATTATGTCATTGTTGTGATTAGCCTTCATCATTTCTGATTTTGGCAGAAAGAAAGAAAATCTTGATAATTCAAATGTGTTAATGTTTATATAGTAACTGAGCTTCCTTCTACTCAGTATTCTCAGCACATGTTGCATTCAGAGTGTAGACTGATTTTGTTTTTAAGATGTGCTTTCAACAAGGTTCAAAACAAAGGGCTTTACAGAGAACAAAGGGCATAATTATAGATAAAAACAATGAGATGAAAACAAGAAAAAACAACCACATCACACACAAATATGGGGCTGGAATTGTGTGTGTGTATATGTGTGTGTGTGTGTGTGTGTGTGTGTGTGTGTGTGTGTGTGTGTGTGTGTGTGTGTGTGTGTGAGAGTGTCGAGAGAGAGATAGAGAGACTGTTTCCTCATAATTCTGTATTTATGAGGACCAAAAGCTATAAAAGAATAGAAACGTGACACACACAGGATCTTGGTGTAACTCACTTATGTCTTTGGTTTTGGGTCAAGTTTAGGACACAGTCTGCAGACTTCTTACAATGACAAACACTGAAAGCTCATCCTTCTATCTCCAAGGAAATTGCTTGCTCTGGGGTTCCATGCTAATATTCACCTGTGTTTAAGTTCAAAACTGGCACTGTTGCTATTGCTATCCCACATCTTTCTTACCTAACCCTATTATTTTCTCTGTGCCCTACAGACCATTGAGTTTGACGAGGGTGCCGGCGCTGTACTCAGAATCCAGCCTCTCCGAGCACCGCGTGATGAGAACATCTATGAATGCGTTGCGGAGAACACTGAGGGCGAGATCACTGTCAATGCCAAGCTGTCCATCATCCGAGGTGAGTCCTGCATTGTGAAACAGCGTGCAGAGGGATAACTACAAAATAAATCATTAAAGTGGACATCTGTGAACTCCTCAGGTTTTTTTACGATGACATCTTGCCTTGAAGTTTTTGTACTGAACTTGACAGCGAGTGAGGGCTGTACTTGAAGTCTTTTTGCTTGGAACTTTTGTAGGTAGTGTTCTTTATTTGTCTGGTAAGCCATTTTGGCTATAGCTGTAAAAGTGCCTCAGCTGGGTTGTTCTGGATTTGTTATAATTATTTGTTTGCTACCTCATATAAAACAATATTTTAGACAATATTGTGTATTTGATCTTACATGATTATAATTAGATTTTTTTTCAAATGTCATACACAGTTTTACTTTACATGTAACATATATGATTTTTTTAGATGTAGTCATATTTGAAACGTGCAAAGCTTCTTGTGTAAAAGCTTTAATTTATTATTATATAAGCAAAATCAGTGGTGTTACATGAATCATAACTAGAGAAGCCAAATTAATATATGTGAAAATGTGGAGGATTATTTCTCAAAGCTTTTGTGCAGGCTCACGTCACAGAATAGACTCGGTTCACATACAACAGATGGAGAGTGTGAAGGCTGCTTATCAAGGATCCATCAATTTGATGCAACTCATCAACTGTCCATTCATGGAAGAGCTGAACCTCTATTTTCCCGTGATGAAAACCCATAGGCTCCCCGATTGAAAAACATTGATTGGTCACCAATACACAGTCAGGGTAGAGCGTCTGACAGGTGTGTCTGGAGACGCACACAGACACACTTGCACAAAACAGGTGTAAAATAACAAAATAGCACAAGATGTGTAGATAAAATCAGTGGTAGCTCAACTTTGTGGACCTTTTATTGATCGGCACCTATAGGTGATAGTTTAGTTTCAGAGAAAGATATACCATTTGTTTGGCTCTAGCTTGGAGGTCACGGTATCATAGGCAAGCAAGCATGTGTTCACATACGCTCCAGCTTTCTTCTCTCATTCTACCTGTCTGTGTCTACCTCACATATCCATAGAGACACACACACACACACACACACACCCCAGTGTCTTCTCTTCTGTTCTCTCCTGCCGCCATCTGCCATGTTTCCAGGGCTGGATGAAGCTGAGCTATTGCTGGCTGGCTGGCAGCACACAAGCTAGGCCTTCCTGGCTGTCAGATCCACAGGCTGTGAGGTGGGGTGGGGAGTGTGTGTGTGTGTGTGTGTGTGTGTGTGTGTGTGTGTGTGTGTGTGTGTGTGTGTGTGTGTGTGTGTGTGTGTGTGTGTGTGTGTGTGTGTGTGTGTGTGTGTGTGTGTGTGTGTGTGTGTGTGTGTGTGTGTGTGTGTGTGTTGGGGGGGAGTTGTTGGACCAGGCATTGGAAGCCTGGCCCAGCATCCTGGGTTAGTTATTGTTAGCAACAAACCCCCCACCCTGGAAGCATGTTGTTGGGTGCAGTGGGGGTGTGAGTGCCTCAGGTGCCCTTCAAAACTTGATATACATTTTGAACTGTGATACCTATACTTTGCAATTACATGTATGTTCACATGTGTGACAATTTTCCTCATGCAGTTGCCTGAACTGTACTTTGAATGAGTAGGTAGCAGTTTGATGCAGCACTTAGGATTTTTCTACTGATATTCATAGTCGGAATCCAATTTATTCATGGAGTGCTATGAAAATAAAGACTAGAAAGTCCTTTATAAAGAAACAGTGGACACACAGACAGATTGAAAACTAGACAATTGAGAACAAGGAACAAACACACAAAATTCTAAACTACAAGCCCAGGCATGTGCGTATCAGGTGTGCAGTTGTGTGAAAGGCCACAGATCAAACCCAGGGCAGTCCACAGGAGCATAAGGAAAATGAAGTTATTGCAATTCAACTCTACAAGGTTTCCTCTAGAGTCTATAAGAAGATAGCAGCTCTGCTGCCCAGGCAAGACCCAGCACTGAAGGAGGGAAGAGAGTGTGATGATGGAGAGTGAAGGTGCAAGATGAGTGGCAGAAGAGGAGAGCAGCATGTCCTCTCTGTTTTCCATCTTTAATGAGGTCGAGCCTCCCTGCATTACTCATCAGTGGAAGGAAGGAGACACAAAAAAAAGATATAGGTAAAAGAAATTTAGAATATGCAAGAAGAAACATGTAATGTAATTTACAGAAAACACAGAAATCTGAGGATGGAGAAAATGGATTGTGACACAGTGCAATGCAATGCAAGTAGAGGTGGAAGTGGAGCAAACCAGAGGAACAAATAGGGGAAATAATGGAGTTGGATAAAGTTGGCCAAAGATGAAGGGAGACAACGGGGGGTGGACTATTGGCAATGTAGAACAGGTGAGGAGGACAATAGGCGAACACGAGTTCTTGGAACAAGGGCAAAGGATTATGGGATATAGGACAAGGCACAAGGGACACATCCACAGTAAACAGAAGGGTTGTGGTCTGGGATCTGGAGAGGGAGAAAATGGGTCGCTGCGATGGGTGACTTGGCCAGAGAGCCATGGCACAAAATTTGCAAGAAAATACAGTTGCATGCACACTGAAACCCAAAAATATACTGACATACATTTAAACATACATGCATGACTTATACATCAATTTTATGCTTGCGTGGATACACACTTGGAAACAAAGGGCCATGAAACTCACTGAACTCATAAATGATCATGAGTACTTTGAGTACACATTCTTCACTCAAAAGAAGCAACAGTCCACACAGACAGGCACCCATAAATATATGCAGTCACTGTTTAGCACACATATACACACACAGAGAAGCATGCAGTACAGCAGCTTTTTCAGTCCTAGTGCGAACTCACCTACCATGACAGCATGGGGGCTCTGTTTGGAGTCTGAGGAAGATTAACAACAGCACAGTGTTCGCCACACACACACACACACACACACACACACACACACACACACACACACACACACACACACACACACACACACACACACACACACACACACACACACACACACATCTTCACACAACTTCAATGCTTGTCTGCACTGGTAAAGATATGCACACATACGCCAAAGATGCACACACATCCTGACACATAACCACTCCCAATACACACTCTACATACACTAACTTACTACAAAAACATGTATTCTTAGCAGAATATAGACATTCTGAAACATGCATATACTTATAATAACAGACATTTATTCAGACAAAATGCATGATAGACAGACTAAACTTAAACCCCATCTCCATATTCTTTTTTTAATACTGTACTGTAACCACCTTCTCTTTTGCTGTCTTCATGTTTGTGTGTATGTGCATGGGTGCATGTGGCAATGGCAGGGTGCGTTTAGCATCAACTGTGATACCTCCTTGGCTATTGCTCAACTGCCTTAGCTGAATACCTAAGATGGGGGCCATCTGGCACCACTAAGGCTTGCACACAGTCCTCTGGGAGTCCTTGGAGAGGGACCGACAAGCATATGAAGCAAACTCTTGAGATCTGACACAACTTGCAGTTTGGTCTGGGTTTTTTTTTTTTTTTCTCTTTTTTTTTTCTGTTTTTAGGATTTGCCTATTTTTTTTTTTTTTTTTTCAGGCGAGTGTTTTAGAGTGTCAAAGGGAAGCAAAGTTGCCACTGGGATACTGTCAGCTCATGCTGTTGTGAGGAGATCATGGGGAGTTATCCTGCTTTGTGTGCTTGTATTTTAGACTACTGCAGTCTTCTGTCTTCTGTGATTACTGTTGCAAATAGATTCTCCCCTGAGGAATCCCAAAGGGCAAAGACTGTGATTGATGAGATCTGGTCTGATATTCAGTTTTGTCATGTTGAAGAAGTCGTAAATATGATGTGTCTATCCGTTTGTTTGGTAAACCTACTGTTCAGATCACAGTTCAGCAGAGATGCTCTTGAAGCAGAAATAATTCTCAGTGGTGAAGTCAAAGTAGTATTTCTTGTGAAGTAACATTCAGGTATGCTCTGGGCTGTTTGAACCAGCAGGCACCAGGAACTCACCTCTGACACACACACACACACACACACACACACACACACACACACACACACACACACACACACACACACACACACACACACACACACACCTACCTAGTTCTCAGGTCTGGCCTCATATGAGTGCTTGCTGTAACATACCAGACCTAGCCATGACCTTCATTTGCGCACACCCACACCCACATACAGTCACGCTCACATCCTGATTATTTTCTCTTGCCACTCCCAACCAGGTGGAACCAATCAAACGTACCCTTCTCTGTCTCTCATCACTCTCTTACTCTCTTCCAAACCTTTCCAATCATTATGCTTTCTCCCTCTGTATGCCAAGCTGCAAGCCTGGTTTTCATCCACTGCACTTGTTTATATCTGTTGTTTTTTCTCTTTAGTTTCACCTCAAACCCTTCCTAACCCTGTTAGCAGAAGAAGTATTCAGACTCTGTTCTGCATTAAAAACACAAATTCATTAAAAATATGATCAGCACAACTGACTTAAAGTACTTATTATTCAGACAATTGGTCCATGTCAGTGTTTTACTATATGATGTTTTCCGTGCCCTGCCCTCTTCATTGTCTTTCCCTGGTGAAAGATTATTGTTATGGATAATTTGTTCTAGTAGAAACAGGTAAATATCAGGTAGGCAACATACTGTAAATGATACATACAAAACTAATGTCTCTCAGAGTAAAATTAAGTGGCGTTTTATTTTCTTGCTGCACATTGATTCAGGTCAGTACAAACTGCATGTGTCGTTTCATCTGCTGGTTTTAAAATAGACTAAAAACTCCGCCCATCTGCCACAGAGCAATACTGTGTCAGTCAGGCTGGGGAGTGCACCTACTATTAACCAGAGGGGACTGGGGCATAGTGGGCCTACTGTTTGATCAGGCTGTCTGCTAATTGGCCACTGCCTTGTGAAGGAGCAGGTAATGGCGAATTTTAATGGGATTCTGGATCCAGATACATGCAGTCGGTGAATAGATCAAGCCCTGTGAATTCTGTGTATCTTTTTATGGGAGAAGGGTTGAGAAACGGTGGGAGGGCAGACAGAGGTGCAATGATGAAATGGGAAAAAAGTGAGCTGCAGCAAGAGGGAAGGAGAACTGGAGTGAAAGTTAAAGGGATAGAGACCAATCAACCTTTCAACCAATAGTGGCTCCAGGCCAAGCCATAAGACATTCCATTTCCTACCTTCACCTTTGCTTTCTGTTCTCCATCTACCCTTTTCTGTCTCTTTCTCACACAATATCTATACCATTATGTTCTAGGCTGTCTCCTCTCCGTCTCTCTCTTGCACGGTTGTTCTCCCTCTGTCTGCCTCTACCAGTCTTCTTTGTGTGTATTTCAATGAGGTGTGTGTGGGAGAGAGAAAGTGCAGCCTTTTAGAGTGGACAGCCGCAAGTGGTGGGTGATGTGTGCAGTCACTAGTGATTATGTGTGATGCAGCCATATCAAGTTGATTTTAAATAAACAGGAGAAAAATCTAAAACATATATAAGCAGTAAAATGCTTTTGCTGTACTGAGAAAAAAAATATTAAACTTTTGACTAAGGTGAAGTTGGAAGGGGGAAGGGGGAAAGCAACGTGGTGATGAAGACTGAATAAGGCTAGGCTCACACTTACGTTAGGTTTTGGTATGAACTGTTCTGATCTTCACAGCTTTTAGTGTGCGTATGTTTGCAATCAGCGTTAAAAAAATGTGAAAGTGTGTGTGATGCAATCCGATTTCAAAATTGGTTCGGATTTTAATAGTCTGAGCGCAGGATAACACAGAGAGGAAGAGACAGTTTGAGAAAAGAGAGATGAAACACAGAAAGAAAAACAGAGAACATTTATCCTCCTTGCTATTCATTTCATCAGTATTCCCTGTACGTATCTAACAAGCATCAGCACAAACACACATTTAGGTTGTGAAATATTCTCATTGGATTTATTCATGGCCCCTTGGGTTTTTGGTAGCCTCTTAAAACTTAATTTTACATTCTCTCACAAATATGTTTGTTAAAGAAAAAGAAAAAAAACACAATAACTATTCTCTCCTAACACCTACTTTTTGCAGATGCAAGTTTTTATGTTTTTACATTTAGATTTTCTTTTTTGCATTGTTTTGTTTTGGTCAGTCTTGTATCTTTGTAGTGCTAATGTCTTGTTGTTTTGGTGTTGAAGGGTTGAATGCTTATTTTATTGTGTTTATTTTAGAGGAAGAGGTGAGTCCAGGGCTGACTGAATGAAAAATTAATAAGACACATGGTGAAACATGAGCAGGTGTGTGTGTGTGTGTAAGCAACAGAGAGAGAGAAAGAGAGAGTTAGTTTCCTGATGTGTGTGCAAGCATGGATGTTTGACAGCCAATGTGTGACAGTGTTTGTGGTGTGTTTAAGTCTTTGGGAGGAGAGGAGGGGAAAAGTAAGAGAGAGAGAGAGAGAGAGAGAGAGAGAGAGAGAGAGAGAGAGACAGCAGGCAGGCAGTGGTCGCCCTATAATGAGACAGTGAAGAATAAGCTTGGCAGTATCAGCAACAGATCTGGCTGTTCTTCCTCTTCCTCTCCGCCTGCCTCTAAGGTGATCTTTGCCCTTTCCCACTAGTCTCATACACCAATAGAGAAAGCAAGAAAGATAGGAGAAAAAAATGCAGAAAAGAGTGGCTGGAAGGTGATTAGAAAAAAGAATGGGTCAGAAGGAGAAAAAGACATTATATTTGAAACACTAGAATAAAGAAATATATGAAGAAGAAATAGTAGAATTCTTGTATTATTGTAGTTTTGTTGTACTTGTGTGATTTCAAGACTACGAGCCCAGTACTAGACAATGGGGACAAGCTACACACTTTGGAGACTTTGCAGAAATGTTGACTTTTTTGACATTGAAGTGCCTTTTTGCATCTTGACTGCATGTGCTCTGCTGGTAACCTAGCTGGATGCCATTTTAAAAATGTTTAGACTTTTTATACCAACTGGATGAAAGTGTCCACAAAATGACGTACGTATAAACGGCTAAAATAAACAGTGGGAAGAAAGAAGACATAACTCTCTTATCAGTGTCTGAGACCCTGACATGCCTTTTGTGACCAGGTCCACATTGAGCTAATGCTATGTACTCTCCGTTGTTTTTGCCAACTGCTTATCTTTAGCTTGTCCCTGACAAACAAGTCAATTCTCCTTCCCCAGCAGCACGCACTGCCTCCACCAGTAAATAATACATTTGTTCAGTGCTGTTAAGATCTAAACCCAGCGGCAGGGGTTACCTGCTGACAGTGAACCCATTTTTGCATGAGGCACCTGTTATCAGCTAGTCAGTTCAAGCAATTTTTTTCCTTGCAAATGTTAAATCCTATGCTCCTCCTTTGTTTGCACAATCACACCAACTAAACAACAAAATGTTTTGTTTTCTGGTTATTTTGGCTTTTTGAGGAAGATTATGTGTGCAGCAAATGTCTTGTTTTGCTCTGTAATGGTGCTTATGAAGTACTCCTTGCTGTGTTGGGATTCTTTAGCTGTTATTGGTGTTATTGGTGTATAGTAGAGGGCAGGCTTAGCTCAACAAATCAATAGGTGGATGTTGACCATGTGGATGGCCCTCATGCCCCTGATATCTCATTGGTGAATAAAGAAGTTTTGGGTTCTTTCCTAAGAAATATTCCCTTTGCTGTCCTTCAATGACTCTTGGAGGATATCTCTCTACCCACCTTTCACCTGCCCCCCCCTCACTTCATACCTCCATATTGGCATTTGTATGCCTGCCAGACTATTGCCAGGTTTCTATCTTTCTCATCCCGTCTTCCTCTGTTGTAGAAAAAGTTCCATCCAGAGGAAATTCACTCAGATGAGAGTTTATGGCCTTTGAATCCTTTGATCCTGGGGACCTGTAATGCAGTAATCAGGTGTGATTGGAGGATGAAAAAGGGGAACACAAGCTGAGTGGTACCAAGAAGGATAAAGAAAAAAGAGGGAGAGAGAAAAGGAGGTGGTGCTGATGGAGCAAGATAAGTGGAAGGAGCTTCCCTCTAGCCAGGGGTGGCTGGCTCCTGAACTTTTACCATCAATTTTATATAATTCCTGCTCGAGTAGAGCAACCCTGGCCACCCTAGACACCTGGTCACAGCCAATATAAGACTCTGGGGTAGAGTAAAAAGGAAGGGAAAAAGGAAAGAGATGAAGAGGCAAGGAGATGGAGAGCGAGGGGCAAGCAGAAGAGGGGTTAGGGTCTGGCTGATTGGTTTATTACTGGCTAGAACGTTTAGATAAATGGATCCTTTGTCGCAGCAACGTTGGCCAGGAGACTAAATTGAAAGATCAGTGTCTCTGAGACGCTTTTACAGTGATAAGGACTCACTGGTTTGATTGTCCTGGTGATTCAACCTGTAGCCGTAGATAGCCTTATGTTTTCTCCCATATCAGGTCATTTTCATAATGTGTTTCTTAATGAGAAACTGATAGTGTCAATTTTTTTCCTTCTTTTTTTCTCTATAAAACACCAATTGCTACCTTCCAACTGTAGAACCCTATATATGACAAATGTCACTCATGCACTATCTGATGGATATAGATATAATGTAATATACATGCAATAGTATAATAATAATAATAATAAAGAACTTAACAAATCAGTATTAGTGTAATAACAATGTGTTTAAAATCACTTAATCCCCTTAAATAAATGTATTGTTACATGTCCAAGAATTTTCAAAATCTATTTAGTTAAACTTTGATTGAAATAAGCAGTTAGATTTCCTGCATCTGGTTCTACCTTCCCTTGTGTCTGTCATTATATTTCATTAAATTTGCGCCAGTATTTCAGTCCCATAAGATTTAATAAAATGTAAATTAGTTCTCTGCAATCCTGCAATTACTGCAGTTCTGAGTACATGTTCACGCACAAAAATTCATATTAAAGTGCAACTGGACTATCAGTGCAGCTGGACATCACAATCACTTGCTCACAATGGCTTCTAATTAATAGGAAAAAATCACAATACTAATATTAATAATTGCGTTTTGGAACAGTACATATTTTACAATGTAAGGTGAACATGGCTAAAAAAACAACAACAATATCAATGCAATAATACAGAAAATTGATAGTCCAGACTATATTATGATAGCTTTTTTCCCCACACCTAAGTATGGAATGAGAGTTGGGAGAAAGAGGTGGTTCCTGTGCGAGTGACAACCAATGCCCCAACTCATGCATAAAGAAGAGCAAGGGGATATGGCCTGGACCACCAGAATCATGCATATACATGAGCCACCAGCCCAGGTGACTGAAGTCGTACAACACAGAGGTCATGATGAGGGCCTGCAGGATTGGCAGAGTTGATAAGACTTTAAAGTCCTGTGTGCTTCACAAGTGACGTGCTTATGCTTCTTGTGGTAAAAGGTGGACTGTAAGCCTAACCGCATGATTATTGAGTATTTATTCTATGATGGGAGAATACAACTCAGTTAAGATTGAGTAGAGGAAAGAGAAGACATACGTTTACCTAAATAGTCTCAAAGAGTATATACAACAAAATGCATAATCAACATATGAATAATGTTGGAACTTTGCAGTTCCTAGTGAGATGAAAGGTATACCTATCGGAGGGACAAATGAAGAACAAGAGTGTTAAGGAAATCGCAGTCAAAGAGAGGCCAGTTGGGAGATGCAATCCAGGACTTCTTCATGATTACAAAGCTTGTGTTCTGGAGTGCAGCCCAGATCCTACTGGATTCAACAGCAGCTGTTCATATTTAAAGAACAACGTGCTCCTTGGCCCCTAAAGAGCAAAGCCACATCCAACATGTGTTTCTCTAGCCTCTATCTTTCTCTTCTGCCCACAAACCCATACACCCATATTTTCTGTCACATCCTTCATTAAAATACAGTTCGGTTTAAGCATCACATCTCTGCGAGTATGGGGACGTGATTCAGTTATTACAGCTGAAGGGGAAATAGTTTTTTCATTTGGTACGCTATGTACTGTATGTTTTTTTTCTTTTATTATTATTTATTTACTGACAGGAGAAAGTTTGATCACTCACCAATTTCTCTGTCAAATGCTGCTTTACAGCAGGAAATGATGGTGGTGAAATTGTAGCTGAGGTCTTCGGTTGTCCACTTTTCTTCCTAACAGTCCTGCTTGTTACCTAGCTTATCAGCATTCTACCCACATCCTCTCGGTCTTGTCATCGTTTTAAGTGACTTATTTATCCAACACTCCAACTGTTCCCGCCCCAGTGAATGCCTACATCCTCTGTGACCCTTATTGCCATGTCCGCTTGTCATCTCCACATCCCGAAGTGACATTAAGCAATTACCAAGCAGTCTTCTGACTGGCCTGCTGCTCATTTCCAGCCACCACATATTCATAATTGTTGCTCTGCTCACCAAAGGTGTCACCAAATCTGTCATTAGTGGTTTAATTACACTAAGCTAATGGCCCACCAAGACAGTCCCACCCATCCACCTCCCTCCAAATCTTTTTGCAATTACTGTCAGTCTTTGTTTTGAGGTTTGGTATGTGTAGTTGTTTCATATAACCCCTATTCATCACCTGATAAAGCAGTGGTTTTGGAACTTAGGTCACCTATATGGAAAAAAAATCACTTCGACTTTTTTCACATATGACAAAAAATTCTAAAAAGACTCGTTTTGGGGGAGTTTTTTGTTTGTTTCCAACCACAGAGTAGGCACTACTGAAGTTGAATTGGAAAATACTGACACAAGGGAAGAGGAACATTCTCAGTTATCATGCAAGCTGTTTAAATGATGAATTCTAAAACATATTTTGCAGTTGAAAGACTGCTTTACTTGTGACTCCAAATTTATTGCTGAACTTATGGGTATGTGCCTGGATAAGCTGTCAAAGTACACTTTCTCATCAATGTCATCATTAATTAGATATGACATAAAATTATGCATAGTTACATCCTCTGACAGCATCCAAGCCACTTAAGTTATTTTGAAAAAGTTGTATAAAGGAAGTTGAGAAGTTTTGGCTCTCATGTAGCTCCTATTTATTTCCCCACACACTGCAGGGAAAAATACCAGAAAACAAATCTTTAAAAATATATGTCTTATGCAACGTTGGCTCAGGCTCCGTCACAGGCTCAGTAAGTAGTGTGTGTATATATATATATAAACATATATGTACATAACGTATGTATACATGTACACATATATGTACAATTTTCCACAGTGCAAAGTACAAGCATGAAGAGGCTATACATATGATTACTCATAGCATGTTCCAACCTTGGTTGGAGGATGTATTTTAGGAGAATAAAGCTGAACTGTTCTTGTGATTGAATGAGGTGGCATACATTCTTTAAAACACTTACCTCTCTAACAATTAAACAACAGAATTCCACATTTTAAAAGACTTGTACAGCAGCATTGCCACCCACACTGTGTGGTAAACTGACATCAGGTTTCAAGGTGCCCACTGCGCCACCACACACAGTCCCACCCTCCCAAACACATGCGCACACACTTACAGGAACACACACGCACACTCAAAGCCACCCACCACTAAACCAGACCTGACTGGTTGACGTTTCTCTACGGTGAGGCACTTCCTTTAATGGCCCCGGCCTCATCTCCTGTCTCCCCTGGAGTTCGCCTGTCTTACCCCAGATGCCTTAGGAGCCTGACGAGAGAGAGTGAGTGAGAGAAAGAGAGAGAGAGAGAGAGAAAGAGAGACTTCCACCAGTTCAGACGGATAAACAGATTCCACCCCCCCTTTTATGTTGTTTTTTTTCTGTCCACCTTTTCTCCTTGCAGGCAGGGGATCTTTGGAACTGTCCTAGACAATTATTCCTCTCTCTTGTCTGTGCTGTGTCTATCACGGTGGCTCACCACATCAGAGAAGCAGCCTTTTGTCAGGGCAGCTTCCTTCTGTTCATGAGTTTTAATGAAAGTAATATATTGATATTAGGGCTGTACCCGAATGTAGTCAGTCCGATCAGAACACTAAACTCCTACATCTATAGTTCCTATGGTGAAAATGAGGCTACATAAGTCTCATGTTTTAGCCTACCTCACGTTTTAATGCCATTCTTTGTCGTCTCTGATGTGAAAACATCACAAATCGCATGTCAGGAAAACACTCTCAGAGAAGGTAAAAGTGTGTGTCCTGCTCATAGTTCCGTTATAAAAACCCAGCGCACCATGGAGCGTCTCTCCTGCCGCCGTGCCATACCACCGCCTGGTTCAAAAAAGCCGACTTCACTGATGGTCAGCACTGGAGCAGAGAGTGTCGGAGCAGCCACTGTCCCGCTGTTCAGCATCTTGCTGCCCTCCGTTAACTGTCGCTCCTTTCCCCTTCCATCACTTTGTACAGACACTGGTGCAGCATATCAGGCTAAGTACACATAATGCATTAATCACATTTTATTCACAGAAGTCAGAAATACTGACTGCCGCTGTAGTGTTAATTTGAAAATATATAATCAAAATGTTGTGTGGGCTTACAGGGGCTGGATCTTCAAATCTGAAAAATGTAATAATAGAAGATAAAATATAAAATAATTTCAGGAACCAATTACTATTTTGTATTTGTTAAGAAGTGGTTAAAACTATAAAAACAAACACTAGAAACACAAAGAACTCTTACGAAGTCAAACTTTTACATAGATTATTTCCTTTACACATAAGCAGACAATATTTAAAAGCCTTTTGTCCTCAAAGTATAGCCGCTTCTGATGGGATATGGATGTCTTTAGTTCCCTTCTTTACCTATAATGGACAGGAAATGATGCTGCACACTATTATGCTGCTCAACCTGAGGGTAAAATTGTTTCCTGTCTAGTACTATCTATAAACATGCTTTTCATTAGTTCCATTAGTTCCTGGTATTTGCCATCAATTCTTCTCTTCCTTGATTCTTTTGGCTTTCACATTTGACAAAACACTGGTCATAGCTGCTACCTGTGGTGGTTGCTGCCATTTGTTCTCCCCCTCTTGGCTGCTATCACTGCCTTTCTTTGGCAAACGAGCTGTCTACTTGCTGTTTAGCTCAGTGGTGATGATAGCTTTATGAACGTGGCCTAATATGGGCTGTGTTAAGAATTGGACGTGGTGTGGAAAGTGTTTGCAAGCCACCGTTTGTCAGAACAGTCAGACAGTTCTCACACTTTTACATTTACATTATATTTACATTTTCACCATTTTCCCATTTATTCATTTAAAAGATAGGGGTCAACAGCAGGCAGGCTGCTGTGGAAATCAGCCATGTGACCTTCTCCTTACAGGACATTTGTGCTCTCTTCATTTACAGCACACATATAAAAAAGTAAATATGACACATATAGTCCATAGAACGATTGTCAAAAACAGCTTTTTATTATTCTTTCTCAGCTTCAGAGACCTACAGGGTGCACAGTCAACCAACAGTTGCCTAAGTTAACTGCTTGCCTCTGTAAATGCATGTAAAGCACCAGTAAGAAAAGAAAAAGTAAATAGATGGCTTACCCTTTGGAGTCTTCATATGGTCAGAGCGCTGACCCAACAAACTCATTTTGCAGTGCAATAAGCATTGCTGAAAACTTCTGCTTTACTTTCAGCGTCCAATCCTTCTGTGTTTTCCGCCCCTTTTCCTTTCTCTTAACTGGTCTTTCAGACTATTTCTCTTGGGTTGTATTTTGGAGATTTTGATGTAAATGTTGCCCTTGGTGGGTTGATGTGCTAGGTGTAGAGAATACCAATGGGACATCAGGCGTCTTTCCGGGAACAGAGCAGGGGGGTAGAGGTTGAGTGCTGGCTGTATAATAACCATTATTCAGCTGAGATGGCTATCCGGAGAGGGCTATCAGTGCTGGGGCCAGAGACACCGTGATTAGATTTCCCCTGTGTTGCTGTTCTTCTCTGTCCCTGGATATTTCTGTGTCACTGTCCCCCTGTCTTCCTTTGTATATTTCTCAAGCAATTCAACAGGAATCCCATTGGTCATAGAACTCAGAGAATGGCACATACAGATGCAATGAAGATAGGGAAAGTACAGAATTTTCTTAAACTTCCATTTGGTTTGGTTGGGAGATTTAGCTGTATCATAAATTGCCAACTGCAAAGAAAAAAGCTGCTAAGTGAAACAGACTAGTGTATTGTTTGGTTGGAATAAAGACAAGAAGTTTACAATTGGGTTCACACATTCTTTTCATTAGCTGGTGGCGTTTAGTTGGTTAGCTTCACAGCACAATCAAATGCAGGAAAAAAACAAACACAACACACACAACATAAAGAATACAAATTCATGGTGTTAAACAAAGTCTTTGGTGGGTGTTAGAAGTCAAGCTTGTATGGTCAATGAGAACAATTTAGTCTCAAATATGTGGCCCACATTTTTTAAGGAAACCTTGGACCTTGGAGGAACTGTGGTGCCCTAAGCTTACTATTAACAAACTTTTGGTTAGCACCCAAAATACAGTTATACAGCATTGTATCCAGAGTCTGAGCAGCTGGGTCTACCCATTACTTAAACTACTTATTCAGATTGCATTTATTTGTGTGAAAGAGAGCATGCCATCGGCATTTTTCATCCTCTTCCACTATGTTTATCATCCACACACTTTATAGTTTCTAATCTTAACCTTTGTTTCTGTTTGTCTCTCTCTGTCTTGCTATTCCTTTCCTTTTCTCTCACTTTGTCTCTCTCCCAGCAGTCCCTCTGTGGTATTAACGCACAGACCTGCTTAAAGCCTGTGTCTTTATGCTGTGGCACTGGGTAATCAGTTAACCTGATTACTCTGCTGATGAAATTAAATCATTTCAGTAAGTGAAAATAATAATATGAGTAATAGGTGTGGGGGAAGGTGGAGCACCCCACGGCATTTGCTTCAGTCCCAGCCAGTAGAGTTTTACCTCTCTCTATCTCTCTCTTGCAATATCTCTTTCCACTCTATGAGATAACTGATGGCTCAGAACAAGCAGCTTTGACACCACGTGCCAAATGTCAAAAAGTCAAATACTATATGGCCAATTTTGTGAAAACATTTGGGTACAACCAGCACTACAAAAGTTGTAGGTTTTATTCTTTGTGTAGGTGAGTAGAGAAAGGCACTGGAACTACCAGGTGTCTCATTGAGTGGAGCATAGGTTAGGTATACTATTAATGGTGTAAAGTACATTTGATAACAGACTATTATATTGTATGTGCAACAGATATTGAATACTATGTAATTATGTTGCTATATAGTGGGAATAGGATAGCAGTAGGAGTTCCAAAATTAAATATTCATTCATCAGTGTACTGTATGCTTGGGAAAAAGTGAAAGTGCCAAATAGCATATGTAATCACAAAGACCTTTTGTATAGAGTTGATCAAAAGAGATGTTTGGTAGTAGTGAATCAGTAGAAATGGGATTAGTCGGGAGTGAATGAGTCTAAAGGACGGACTTTTTAGGAGGGCCACACTTAGCGTGATAGAAAGCAGAAAGCAACAGCAGGCATGAGTCGGCAGATTAACGGTCCGGCAGTAGCTAAGCTAACCAGAGGCTGATTAAAGGCTTTGCACCTGTCACTTGTGTAATGATATTAAATGGCAAAAGTGAAATTAAAGTCAAGTATGCATAATGATGGCACTCAAGCCAACCCTAAAAAGCCAAAGAGAATGACAAAAATCAAAATCTAGATAAGGTCAGCCTGTAGGAGGCTTAGCTTTGGAGTCATGCTGATCATGACAGCTGTTGTGGACATGTACAGTTTAACATCACAGAAACCTTAGGTTACTCTTCTTCATCTTGCATGGCTTGAAAGCCTACTCTTAATTAACAGATGCATTGAGCAAATTGCCATCTTTGCAGTTATGTTGAAAAGTTTCCAGGGTATGAAAAACACAATTCTTCATTGTTGAAAAGATGCCAAAGGTTTTCCATTAACTAAAGAATGGTCTATAGCTGTGTCTTTGCAAGGCCTTATACATTGCTTCATAAGTGTTATACAGCAGTGGAGAGGACCAAGCTGAGCTGCCCAGGTGCCACTCATCAGCATCTGCCAACAACAATACGAGTATGTGTGTACAAGCACTGACCAATTTCTAAATCAATGGGATGCATCAAAAAGGCCTTTGTGGCTCTAAAAAACAAGGTGGCCCAACAAAAGAGATTGGTAGCATGCTGGGAAGATTAAGATTATCTTTAAGAGCTCCCACCTTGTCTGTTGAAACAAATGAACCTCTGGAGTAGAGATTCTTTTTCTTTTTATACCTAATGGAGGAGGCTTCTTTTGATGTCCTTCAAATCAGGCAGATGGTCATCAGTTTATACTCAGTTTGATAGTTTCTTTGTTTTTTATTTGATCATATTTTAGCTTTAGCGTTTACACTGTGTTAAACAACAATAAATGTAAATGAATATATAAAATGTGCGTCTGTAAAATAAAACAGAAAAATAAAATATTATCTGGCAGGTTGAGAATTCTTTGCACGATGCAGGGTGTAACTGCAGCATGTGTCTTGTAGTATGATGATTGTTGGCCTAAGTGACGAAGGCTGCTCCAGGCAAAATAGACACACACATTGTTATTGACCAATTGTGCGCACGCATCAATTCTGTTTGTCCTGTGTGATTTATCATATGATCACAGAGAACCCCCAGCACACATCATAGAATTGCAATTGCTACGCCATTATGAGGAACTGGCCCTTTGGGAATTCTAGGATACTATCAGCCCATGTTATTGGTCGCCTTCTCCTATTCACAGTCAGGCTGACTAACCCTGAAGTAACACTCCTCACTGAGTGATCTGCTTATTTTTGCATGGTTGCCTTTATGGACAGAGCCTGTAAGCTTCAGGGGGAAAGATGGTATCAGACTCTATTCCTGGGGAAGTAAGTAACCAGCATACATGCCGTTTATTCAGGAAAGGCTTCTGGTGCTGTATCAGGTCAGAGCAGCTGTAACGATAGCATAATCTCTCCATGAATCCACCATCCCTGCTTCTTGTTTACTTCTGTTTTGGTTGGTTTGTTTGTTCGCCCACCTTTTTCTGCCCTCCCTTGCTCCTTCAGGCAGATTCCCTCTGTCACTTGCCTAATTTCATTAGTCTCAAATCCACTTACTCTGTAAGTTTTCAACTTCATTACTGTAGTCTGTGTAGGCCTCTGTCTACTGTTTTCATACCACAAAGTCAGAGTTAATGTGATGTGAAGCACAGATAGGCCATGGCAACATCAAATGGATCAGATGTAACACCCAGAGTAACAGGCCAGAACTACCCTTTGCAGATATCCTTTTCCAACAAACAGAACTAGCTAGAGGGATACGAGAGTGCAGCACCTTTTTTGCCATCTCATACATAGATCATTGATGACATACAGAAGAGGGCGTTTGTGAGAACACATTGCCCTGTCTTGTTCTGAAGTTTCTAAAGTGAAGTGTAGGTTTGCCACTGCTTTTCTAAGCTTCAGGGGAACGTGGTATGAAGAGATTATACATGGGTGATCATTAATAATCAATGGAGAGGATACAGCACAGAGCCTAAAACAGTGTAAATGCCTTTAGTTCTTTGAACCTAGCATTGAAATATTTATCATGCTCTGCTGATGTCAGACTTAGTTATAGGTAAACTGTCTGGACTTAGTTTTGAGACCCTCTGGTTCTTCCTTCTGTTCTCCTGTATGTGTTTTATTTACAATTCTAGCATATAATTTAAGTGCATAAAAACACAAAGTTTTCTTTTCCAAATGTATCTAGGTGACTAAAGAATGAAATAATAAAACACCTTTAGGGCTAATTCATTATGTAAGCTACATTAATCACTAATATTCATAAAACTGAAATTCTTGCTTGTCTTTTTGCCATCCATTTAATATGAAATACTTAACTGGCATGCCTTAAAAGAAGAAGACTTTGGAATAATTATCACTTTTTAACCCATCATGATTTCAATGCTCACAGTCTTATTTGTATTAAGTGGCAAATTTAATATAGAATAGCTCTCCCTATCCAGCAAAGGCAGATAGACCAATTCTGCTTTTAAAGTCTGTGACTCTAAAACTGCGACATAACTTACTGTCCTAATTTCCCTTAATTTAGTACTCCCCGGGTGCCGACAACACCACCATGATGTCTGCAGAGTGGACATGAGGTCATTGGCTCTCCGGATGAACACTGACCTCTGCTGCACCACTGGCCATCATCTTAGTCAGTCAATCTTCTCCAAGTTGCGAAGTGACCATGGGCTTCTGATGCATATTGCAGCTTGGGGTACTTCCCCCTCAGCTCTCATCATCTAAGAATGAGTCACTGCTCTGGCTCCAGTTGGGGTAGAGGTCAAGTGATTTGATCCATGGGACTAATTGCCCCAAGAGAGCAGGGAGTCTGCATTAGGAGAACAATGACCATAGAGCACACTACACTGTCATCTCTTAACTGTGGAATAATTGTTCAATCATGTATGAGTATTGGCTGCAAGGATATCACAATCTTTGTAAAAAAAAATAATAATTGCAAATGCTAGCTTTTGTGATGGTTTTTGAATTGGTGTAACAGTAAAGTGTAACAGTCAAAGTGGCTTAAATTGTACCACAACTTCTGCACCTTTAATGTCAGAGTGAATTCTGACAGTTTCAATTGGTATTCAGTCCATGGCCCTTAGCGGTTTTAATGTGTCTCAACCACGTAGTGGCTTTGCAGAGCTCTGTGTAAACTCAAATTGACTTGAGAGTTATTTATTTCACTGAACATGGGGAAACTAGATGGATAAATTGCAGGGATTACCAGACTTTTCTTCTGGTATTACTTTTCACTCTATTGTCTCCCCCTTGGATCTTCCATTTGCATTTGAAATCCTTTATTTACTACATGGTATACGGAGAATACATGCAGGGAGTCAGAGTCTTCTGTAAGAACATTTAAATAGAAGACACATGGTCAAGCTAGCTAGATAGTGGGAATACAGTTTGTGAGTTTTTGGCTACAGGATGCTTTCTCTAATGATTAAATGCTTGATCATTTTACGAAAAGTCAGAGAAAGCACAACGCTTGCTTTTCTCGGTCTTTGTTCTCAAACCTCAATGCCTCAACACAGCCCCCTGGGAAAGCCAGATTCTTAATGAAATGCAGTTTACATGTTTACCCAAGCCTTGTGTACTCAATTGGCTTATTTTCTGGCTACTGTACATGCTGACTATAATCTCAACCTCCAGAAGTGCATTTGTCTCAGCAGTGAGGGGAAAGCAAAATGTTGAATACAAATGCATCATTGGACTCTTTTAGATTGTTTTTGAGAATAGATTTCGTAATGGGATTGTATGATTTCAAGGTTTATGGTAACATTGTGCACTTATGTAAACATATTATGTTTTCATATGTCAAATTTAATTTCACACAGATAAATCAAACACTACACATGCTACAGTTTTTTTTACAATTAGACTTTGCTAAGTCCTACATGTCTCAGCAAAGACAATCAGCTCCAAAGATCTTTCCAGCAATTGTGTGTAAAAAAAAGAAAAAGCAGATATTGGTGAGAATGTGATGGCCGCAACAGCAAAAAAGTGTCAAAAAGACTCATTGCAGTATAATAGTATATATATTATAATTATGTTAGTATAGCTCTCAGTTATAGTGATAACAAAATATATGCATAAGGATTACAAGTAACTACTTTCAGTGGGAACATGTTTAAGCAACAAAGGCTGCGTTTGTAAGTCAGAGAAATCATGTACCCTCTCTTCCTGTTCTTTTCACAGAGGACCTACTCCCACCAGGCTTCCCTAACATTGACATGGGCCCTCAACTCAAAGTAGTGGAGCGCACTCGAACAGCCACCATGCTCTGTGCTGCCAGTGGCAACCCTGACCCAGAAATCACCTGGTACAAAGACTTCCTGCCCATTGACCCCAGTGCAAGTAATGGGCGAATCAAACAGCTACGCTCAGGTAAGGAAAGCCAAAGCGTCATGGTGCTGCCTATTTCCATCTTATTAACTTATTACTTATTTGATTTCCAAGGACATTTTTGGCAATATTTAACATGCTTGTTTTTGTGCTTTGTGCAACTAATGTGACTGCATTCTCTTTATTTGTAATTGTTAGTTTTTCAACGGATTCATATCTCAAGCTTGGGAAGTTACTCAAACACTCACTGAAAATAACATGACTTTCAGATGGAAATTTTGTCATAATGAAAACTTGTGAGGAACTAAATACTGTGCTTTGTTTTTAGGTTAATTACAGTGCAACATGGATTTATCCAACTGATCTCAGTAGTTGCAGTTGCCGAATAGATTTCACAATTCATTAAACCCTTATAGGAGTGTGTAATCCTTGTGTTCAGTACAACACGTTTTTGAATTTAAAACAAATGTGTGTTGACCCAGTTAAACCTGCGTGTTTGCTATTTTTAAAGTATTTAAATTCAAATTATGAGGGCACACAACAGTATAAAGGCTGATTGTTTTAGCTTTAGTGCTCTAACAACACAAGATGTGTTGAAAATAACAAATTACAGCTTGTATAACATTACTGGACGAGGTCAAATGATACATAACATCCCAAAAATGTGTCATAGTAGACAATGAGAGCACGGTCCCAATTCTACTGACACAACTCAGTGGTGGATATGTTGTCTTGTTCCCATTGATTAAACCCCACTGAGAGGCCCAGTAAAGCAAAGTCTAATTATATAGCTAATTAAGTGTAGACCCTGGAGTGGCTCTGGGCAATAAGGGGTAGATATTTTAGGTCGATGATTTGTCACCAATTCGAAAAATCCAATGACTCCTCTTTGATTTGTTGCTGCAAACGTAAATCAGCGCAGACACCACTAAATAGAGAGTCTGTTGCCATTGAGTTCCTGCCCCAGTTGTGGCCCTCATGAGCTGTACACTCAAAAGAATCAATTTGTCATCAGCAACTCCACAGCTCCCTAAGATGGTGTTAATTTTAGATAGGTTTCATGTTTAACTTACTGGTGCAATCCAGTTTTGAGGCAGACGTTTGACTTTTAAGATGTCAAAACAAAACCTTCTGTCAAAATGTGTGTGACTATTTGCTCCCCCAGGGATGATGTACTGAAAACTGTTTCTTGGTTCATAGCGGTCCAAGGACCTCCTCTGGGGATAGGTTGTCCTGACGTGCTTTGGATAAGGCTATCAGCCAGTGCTTTTGACTTATGTTGGAGGGCAAAGAGGCCCCAACAAGGGACTCTCACAAGAAAGAGCTCTAACATCTAACATGTTGTCACCTACATGCTCGACTTCTTGCACTGCCAGCCTTCTCCTAAACAACTTAGGCCTTTAACCTTAAAGGTTCACTCTGGTGTTTTCTTGTTTTCTTGTAAATGAGCCAAAAAGTTTGTTGTTTAGATTCATATATTCAAAGTTTTTTACATTCAGTGTTTTTCACCAAAACCCATTATGTATATCCTTGGTGCAACTTTTTTACATCCAAGGTTTTTGAGCTGTTGCTAGACAATACATGAAATGTAGCTTTTATAAAGTTTATTTCATCATTTCAGTTATCAATTTATCTTGACCTGTAGATTAATATTAGAATGGTGTGATGTGTTTTGACAAATATTATTGTGACATCCGAGGTTGCCTGTTATACAGTTGTATGTAGTCACTGTGGTATAGCAGTACTGGGGTAGTATTGTAGGATCAAGAAACTTCTAAGAGACAATCTGCAAAATTGCTAGTTTTGATGATGGATGATGGACAAAGAAATTCAGTGTCCTGCCTGTTGTCTAACCTCTGTATCATCTGTCTTTATCTGTTTCATGATTTCTTCAATTGTCTTCATGTGTCCTGTCTAGCTGAAACGGACTGCTGTTTTGTTGTCTCTCTTTTTATGTGTTTTGTCTGTATTTGTGTGTGAAACTCAGATGTGTCCCAGTGCACATTGCAGAGTTTTCAACACGTTTCATTTGGCTATGACCCATAACACAAGTTAAAACTGAAAAAATAAAATAAAATAAACCAACCAATAAAATATAACTGAAAAATAAGACTAGATTTTCGAAATTATTAACACACAAATTAACACTTAAATTGGTTATTTTGATTTTTACCAAAAAAATAAAATAAATAGAATTTATGGTAAACAAGAAGTTTGTGACGTGAACATTTACTGTTCCTTCCACTGTATCTCATGGTAATAAAAACTAAAATACTGAGGCGGGACACAAGACCCAGCTAAACTGTAGTTTCTTTAATCTTTGCGTGGCAATCACTTACAACCTTAACCTAAAATGAACTATGTTGTTCTTCCTCTTTTTCTATTTACTTTCCTTGCTTTGTCATTTTCAGAAACCTTTGGTAAGTGTCTTGTAAAGCCTAGCAAGCCCACCCACTGTCCTTGAAGCAGATGTCATATTTAAACTACTTTCTAAAACGCATGCATCCCCTGCTCTCCCCTCACCCTCGTCCTCTTTTGCCACTTCTTCCCTATGTTGTGTTTCTATTTCTCCTTAACTTTTACTTTTGTTCACCCACACTCCTTTTTATACCAACTTTATCTTTTCCCAACCACACACACACACACACACACACACACACACACACACACACTTGAACGTACAGCAGAAAGGAAAATCAAGGACAAGCAACAGAACAGCATGAGTTGGGGATGTGGTGGTTAGGAATCACGGTCTACCTTTAAGCAGCACAATTCTTATTTATGTGGGGAAAACATGGTGAGCAAGTCTTTTAAGACAACGTACTTCTTCATGTTAATGCTAATGTATAGCAAGACATAGGAACTGCCCAGTTCAACCACCTTTTCTACAATATTTTAGCAACTTTACTGGACTGTTTGGGGTCTTCAGTGCCTTGTGCAAGGTTACCTTGGAAGTAGCTGTCTATATTATCCAGATTCTACACTGCTGATGCCCCCTGTCACGTCTAGTTCTCTCTCTCTGCTGTGTTGCAAGACAGCAGGCTTTGAGGAAATAATTGGACTCTGTTTGAATCCAAGACAATTATTCCTGTGCAGTCATAGCCTACAGTATTGTTTGTCTTCTTGGTAAGATATATAGAATACACGAGTGGCTGTTTTTTATATTCAGATGTAAATGGTTGAATCTCAGCTTTCACAATAACAGCTTCACTGTCCAAAAATACCCTTGGAAAGTGCAGCAAGTACTGATAGGGGCTGAAAGAATGTTCGGTTCTTTTCAGGTGAAGGCAACTGCAGGACCACTGCATGGCTGAACCCTGCAATCCCAAACTTGGGTTGGGTCGACCCCCTGGTCCTGACCAAATATTTTCTCAGGGGAGCATTTTCTTTTCTAGCCAAACTGGCCCACATCCCCACTGGCTTGGAAATCTTCAGCCAAGGCTCTATTGCCCATGCTTGAGGGCGAGAGCTCAAGTGGTAGTTACATCTGGCCACATTCTGTACTCCTCCTGACTTTTTGAACTACTTGCAAAAATATACCCCGCCACTTTAGGCTGGATATATTTTACTTACAGTTCAAACTATACTGTATGTGTATATAGGAGGGCAGAAAGGGAAATTACTTCCCCTTGTTTCAATACCAAGGCTCTCGTAAGGTAATGTTAGCTTTGGGGCTTGCCTTTTTTCTGTGGCCCTTTTGCTGGAAAGCTCATCAGCAGCCAGGCAGGATTTATGCTGATGAGAAAAAGGCCTGCATGCTCAAGCCCCCTAGGCTGCCATCTTTTCAGTACTCAGTACTTCGAGTAGCCATCTTGAGTATCCAGATTTATGCATTTTGTATTTGTTTATTTTTTTATTTTTTTTTAATTATAGATGGTAAAACATATTGTGGCATTCCTTGAATGCATATGTTATGAGATTCTTCTGTTGATCAGATTGCAGTTGAAGATTTTTGGGGCTGATTGTTGGCTCTTTTGCTTCAGGAACACTCTCAAGCCTTAGGGGGTATCTCTGAGACTGAGGGGTCCTTTTCTGGGAAGAGATGGGGAACATGAGAAGTAGGTTGGCAAACATGAGTTCAAAAGCATACTCAGCCTCCAAATAAATCTCCCACCTTTCTCATGTAACCTTCAGTCCGTGGGATGCCGAAATGTGCATACTGATCTGAATCGTATCCACCTTAAACTAAAGACAACATCTTAATAACAATTGTAATTATATATATTGGCAGATAGAGCATCCAGCTCTATTCAGCTATCTGACTAGCCGGCTGACTGGTTCCTTATGTGCCAGACCATGCTGTGCTGGTGGGGCAGTGATATTTGCGTCAGTGTTCCCTGAGGTGCTCCTCTAGAGGTGTGGAGGGAGCCTGACATTTCTCTCTAAGTCCCTGTGGCTGCAGACCCCAGGCCCTCGCTGCCTTGTCAGCCAGAACAGATTAACCAGAGGCAAGGGAGACATCGAGAGGATTGGGAGGAGTGCATATTCATAAAGATTAAGGGCCTTTTTAATATAAAGGTTTGAAATCATGACCTGACATTGGATGGCTCCCTTACACACACAGATTTACAGTGTGCACATCCTAATCATGAGTACTAATCATGAGTTCAATTGCACTTAATCTGAAAAGTGCAAGAAAACGCTCCCATTTGTTTGCATCAAAGCTGCTCAGCAGGGAGTGCCTAGAACCTCTGCAGATGTGGTAACAAGAGCCAGGTTTTCCCTGAGACCTGCTGCGACACCACCAGGATCCCAGACGGGTGTCTGTGGTGATGAGAAGGTCAGCCAGACGCCCTCTGGAGGGTGGTCAGACATTGACATTCGTCCAATCACGCAACCCCATCCGCCTCACACGCAGATGGGCAACATCTCTGGCCAGATTGCCTCTGGCCAAACTACATCCTTCAATAATATTTTAATATATTCAGAGGGTTGGTTAACAAAACAGATGGGGTGTTCTGTGGAGCAAATAATGCTGCATTTGATAATGCGAAGAGGTCAGCGGTCTGTTGAGGTATATTTAGGTCATTGTCACCGTAAGCTGATCAACCCCTGGCTGACCAAAGCTTAGAAGGGGAGATTATGCCCATTAGGTTGCATTCCCATAATACAGGTGGATTTGCCATTGTAATTGAATAGAGGCTGGCCACTCCAGACCCAGTCTGCCTGGTCAGGTCTTTGGTTATTCAAACATTGATAAAAAGTTCAGTTTTTTTGTGAAACCACTGTCTTTGACTTGCACAACCTCTACATACTACATATCCGTCATCCTCCTTATTACATCCTCTCTTTTCTTTTCCTCTTTTGTCACAGTCTTTTATGAGGTCCACATGTGATGGCTTCCCCTTATACAAACCTGCTTTATTAACCTTAACCTTATCCTAACCTTAACCTAACTTTGACCTTAACCTCACCTAACCTTTAACTAGTAACCCCCTAACCCCTGACTAAAATTTCATCACAGCTAAAGCAAAATAAACCAACAGCTTCTGCAGCCTCTAATCAAATTCTAACTCTATAACAAAATAACCTTCCCAGACCCCTATTGTCCTTTGTCTTGTGATTACCTATGATTATGTGGTTTCCAAAATCATTACAGAAATGATTAAAATGTCCTTGTTGTTTTGCCTGGTTTTTCAATGACTCTAAACTATCACTGTGGCAACTATACGCATATAGTGCACTGTTTATGGATACTGAAAGCTGGGTTTATAGAATACGAACACCTCACAAGTAAGAAAGAATACATGAATGGGTGTTCATCTCTTTGAAATGTTTCTTTAAAATAATCTGATCTGATGCTGAGTTATTTGCTACTTACATTTGTAATAATAAATTAGATTATAACATTTTTAATTACAGTATGGTTAATGACAGCAAATGCACAATTTGTGTGAGTATGAACACAGTATAATAACATAATTGTGCTTTAGTGCAAATATTACTTAAGATCTCTATAATGGGCTACAGCTATTGACATTTTTTTTTTTTGTAAGCACAGTGCAAAACAATGAATAGCAACTCTAAAGAAAGGAAATTAATTTACCAAGGTACATTGCAAACCAGGCAGAACTTCAAACTCAGTGATTGCCTCCTACCTGCTGGTATCACAAAGGACTCCTCTGTATGCAGAGCTGCAGCAACAATCTGACCAGAAGGTATTGAAAATTCCATCCACACTACGTAACCACCCACACCACTTAATGTACTTTATGGAAATTGCTGGCACCACTTTACCTCTTAAACTCCAGGCTCTCTTGATTTTAACTAACTGGGAGAGATATTGTTGAGGAGAGTGACCAGTCGATTGGTTGTCAGTTGTACCGCACCATTGTGGAGATGAGGGAGCTGAGCTGAAAGGCAAAGCTTTCCAATTACCAGTTTACAAGATCTACTTTCCAATCCTCACCTATGATCATGAGTTTTTGGTAGTGACTGAATGAGATCGTGAATACAAGTGGCAAAAAAGAGTTCCCTCCGTAGGGTTGCAGGGCTCACCCTTAGGGATAAGATAAGGGAGTATAGTCAAGCCGCTGCTTCTTCACATCAAAAGGAGCCAGTTGAGGTGGTTCAGGCATCTGATGAGGATGCCTCCTGGATGCCTTCCCCCTCAAAGGTTTTCTGGGCACATTCAACTGGTAAGAGACCCCAGGGTAAACCCAGAACACACTGGATAGATTATATATGTCATCTGGCTTGGCTTGTAGTGTTAGGCTCAATGGGCAGTGTGCACCCTTGACCCTCAGCTCTGTGCCTGCAGGCCATCTATGCTAAGTGGGGCATCTCCCCTGGGTTGGCGCTGCCCTGCTGGCATTCTCAAGGGATTGCCAAGGGCATGTTGTTGCTATGAGTCATCCTTAGTTTTAGAGAGGGATGCTAAGAGAAATGCAAGAGAGAAGAATTGTGGGATAGAATGAGACACACAAAAAAGGAGAAGAGAGAGACGGATGGATGAACAGATAAAGTAAGAAACAAAATGAAGTTGGGTGAAATGGTTAGAAAACATTGAATGGGAACAAAGGTAACCACACCCATTGCATTTTACATCACAGCAACAACTCGGGCTACATTTAAAAGCCCACCAGCCACTGACTGGATAAGCTCAATATTTTACTGTGCCTAATGGGACATTTGGCTTGCAGTCAGGCATGTAACACAATACAGACTCACAATAAACAAAGAATAGAGAAACATACAACTCTCAGTGAAATGAAACAATAGAAAGAGCCAGGAGATTGAATGACCAGGGAGGAGGGATGAATCCTGAGGTGAAGAGTCTATCTGTCACAGTTAAGCAGGTTTACGACTTGTAGGATAAATAAGAACTTCAATCTGTTTGATTTAACTTGTGATTGCCTGAAGCTACAGCCTGAAATTCTTGTGCAGTGGGAACTCCATTCTTCCCTCAGCAACTTTGCTCCATACTAATGTAGATACCTGGTATAGAATAGTGCCACACCTAACTTGTTTTACTGACCTCTTTTATAAGTTCGGTTGGCTTGGAAAAGGCTATTGCCACTGGAGTGATCCATGTCAACTTAAGATCAAACCTCTCTTGCACCGCCTAATCAATCCTGAGTTGCAGCCATGATAAAACAGCTCTGGCGATGAAGCATTGTGTATCCTTAATATGTATAAGGCAAGGAGGGGAAAAAGATGAAATGATAAGGCAATGGAGCGTGTCATATAAAGCTCTCCATTCCTTTGTGATACCAGCAATGAGAGGTATTGTTTGTTTTTTGAAAAAACCTCTATCTCTGAAAGCCCTGTAAGAGATTACCTAATGGTTTGATAATCTAGTCCCAGCCACCTTCCAACCCAAATAACTCCTCTAACTATTACTAACATTAACACTGAACTAAACTGATGTTGTGTCTTCGTTTTTGTGTCTCCTCCAGAGGGTACCCCAATTCGAGGTAAGATGTTTAACCAATACAATAAAAAAGAAAAAAAAAAGGACTTAAACTGACGCTAAACTAGACATAACCGCTCCTAACTCCACCCAAATGACTTAATAGGGGGGATATCAAGTGGGTTTTTCTTCTTTAAAATGATAAACTTTTACACATCCACTAACATGAATGTGTCATCTGTGTTTGGGTTCTGTGTGCTCTGTACACACTGTTCGTGAACGTGATCATATGTTTGTCACTCCCATGCCCTATGTCATCATTGATGTGCAATCCTTCCTTCTGTGTGGGCGTTCTGTCTTTGTGTTGTCCCACTATCTCCTCAACATCATCAGTTGTTTTGTCTGGTTATGATACAGTATTTGGAAGGTTGATAGCACAGGGGAAGGATGGTGAGGGTTATTGCGAGGCAGTTTGTTTGCTTTATGCCTATGACATTTAAATTGTTTGGACATTGGATTGGAGGGTGGGAGATTGGTGATGGGAAGTTGGGGGATGGGCAATGGTGACCTTATTTGTTGATAGGTCCAGGCAAGCAACCCCCTTTCTTCCTTTCTCCTTCTCTGGTTCTATATCCTCCTCATCCTCCTGTTCACCACTAGAGCAAGTGGTGCGTGTGTACATCAATGCACCTTGCATACTCTCATTAGCCCAAGTTACTCAGTATGTAGAGGAAAGGAGGAAAAAAGTACCGGTACATTTGATTTAATTTCCTCCGTCCTTGTAACTTGTAAAGGTAAAACTAGGAGGCTGCTGCTGGGTGCAATGGCTGGCTTTTTTAAGAATGGTAACATGTAACCCCTTTTACCATACCAAAACTGTCTCTTATAATGTCAGATGATGAACAGGAGGATATCAAGGTGGGAAGGGAATGACACAGAGGTAAAGCAGTATGACTCCAATGAATTATGCAATAGCTATGTCAAATAATTCCTCTCTCTCCTCATTTTTTTTTTTTCATTTCCCCGGACAAGTTAACCTGTAATTATCCACCAGGCTTTGTTGCTGAAGGGTTTTTTTCCCAGTTGATTCATGTGTGTTTGCTGTAAAATGCTTTTGTTTCACAGGCTGAGCAGGTAAGTGAATATCTCAGTTTCCTGTGTATGTCCCTGTATTCATGGGGATGGGATGAATGGTTTTGTTTCATGTTTACAGTTTGGAACAGCAAAGGGGATGATTCATTTGACAAAAGCCCCTACAGTAAGATAAAGGTCCTCCATCCTCAACCATTTCATACAAGCCACTCATGACATGAATCTCTAAACAGTAACATGTTGTAAAATATATTCATAAACAGGTTTTAGACTAAATTCAGACCCTTTAATCCTTTAAAGCCCTCACTCATGACCAACATAGCCAAACCCAGCCCTCCCTGCTCTGCTTTGTTTGAATAAGGTCTCATAAATCATATTGCGGTGAACAAAAGCAAGCATGACTTATGAACTCTGCATTTGCATAATGAGATAAGCGGCCTGAAAAAGGCAAATTCTCCCCACCACGTTACTGCATGCCGACACTGATTCACTGTCAGGAGTGTATGGCGCTTACGTAGAGAGAAAATGAATGTCATTGGATCTGGAGAGAGACGGAAATGTAATTGAGATCAAGGTGTCTAAGAAGGATACAAATGGTTTGTTTGCATAGGTCCATGTCCACACTAATACAGACTTTCACATACTTCAAGTGGACTCTTCCACTCCAGAAAATAGAGCTTTTCCAAAACATGTCTTCAGATGTGACATCGCTTGTCCTACTCTTGAGTCATTTTAAATCAAGTCAAGTTTTTTGTATATAGCCCAATATCACAATTCACAAATTTTCCTCACAGGGTTTACATAGCATACGAACCTTGATTCAGATTAGAAAGAAAGAAGAGAGAGAAGAGGAGAAGCTTAATCTCCTGGAGGAACAAGATACAAGATATCTGGAATGAGGCACTGTCAACAGGGGAAGAGAGTTAGATTAAAAGTAATATTATCAAAACGAATATTATTTTAACATTACTTATTACTCCCTGCCAACAGTAATTCTTTACACTATTTGTTATATAACTTTTCTGCTATACCTCTCAAAATCTGTAATTGTGTCCTTTTCCCCAAAATTCAGACTCATTTGCTTCTTTGTGAATTAATTAATTAATTAATTAAATCAAACTAGCAGTTTTTGCTGCAGCCAATGAATCCATAAAGTTACAGGCTAAATGAACAGCACACCTGGCTCAAATTGATAATGAGACACAATATTGTAAACAATGTCTGTTATTTAGAGACATAGTCTATCAAATTCTTTCTTACCCAGGGGTCTTCTGTTGCTTGTGTGTATTACCCTAAGGATCTGTCTGAAAGACAGAGAATCCACCAGCCACAAGCTTTATTACTTCTTTGTCGCTAGTAGCCTGCTGTGCACAATTAAAATCCAGTTCTGTTTGTTAAAATCAAAGCAAAGTAAATATTTCCACTCGCTATAAGCATTTCCATCTTCCAAGCTAGCTTCCTGCTTTGTGACATGCACAATAATGAATCCAGGGATGTGATTGTATTGTTGGATTTCAAATCATAGGGGGGGGGGGGGTAACAACAAAAATAAGGTATCTGTAATATTATTACTGGAATTTTAGTAGAATTACACTACGGTTACTGGGGAAAGTAATATGCAACTGCCCAACACTCGTCAAAGGAAGCAGCATCAGAGCTTCACGTAAGAGCCCATTCCTAAAATGTAAAATCTGCTTTAGTTTTGCTTCCATGCAAAGCCACCCAGGTGCTGGCCTAGAGGAAAGCAATAGGTACAGGTAGCTGGACTCCCTACCTGCTTCATTACTGATTTCATGGGAGCGTTACAAGCCACCAGATGGGCGCTGACAACAATGGCATCACACGTGGGGCCCCATGCTGGTGCGATCACAGTATAATGACCTTGGGGTGGTGGCAGAGCGTGCCCAAGTGACAGCCAGTATACAGACAGAAGGAAAGGGAGACTGAGAGAAAAGGTCATTTCCATACTTGGCTTCTGTGTGTCCAGACTGGCTGTCTTCTCTATTGTGTGATTGTTAAAACTGCAGATTCACAACTGAAATACATAACTTTCCGCATATTGTCATACAACAGTCACCTGCTGTAGCAAAACCTGAAATTACACCAGCCAGTAAAGTGGGATACTACTTGGTTTATAATATTTACATACATAATGCGTGGAAAAACAGACATAGTGTGAAACTTGCTAATTCCAGTTTGCATCTCTAGACATTCAATTGTCCTTTAGTTTTAAAACGGTTAGTCTTAATATTTTTAGTAATGTATGAACAGAAATATTTTAGTAACTATTCGTCCTTTACCATTAAGTGTGCTTAAGGTATTGTATTCTTGCACTCTTCTGTGTATGTCACTGAGTTTAAATAATGTCCTACAAAGGTTATTATTTTGAATGTGTATCCACATCCGCTAAGGTGCGAATTTGGTGTTTTAATTGCACTGTAGTAGCTTTAGTGAGCAGTGCTGGGATGTGAGGATAGAGAGGAAACAACAGGAGAGGAGACGTGAAATGATGGACTAATGAGAGACATGAACTGAAAACGAGAGATAAAATGATGAAAAGAACAGTGTGCCACCGGCAGGCGTGAGTGGGCTGTGAAAGGACCAAGAGGGAGGGAAAGAAAGAGTCAGACTTGGCCAGCCATTTTGTTGATCGCCTAAACAAATCAATCAAGGCCCGCTGGAGCACACTAATTGAATTACACAAATGGGACTGGGGGGGGTACACATGGCAAAGCTGCTACAAAGCAGCGACAGGGGTGGGCAGACCACGGTTTCAGGCACTTTCTGAAATTAATCATCCATACTGGCCCCTTCTTGCTTTTCTTTTATCCCCTCATCTGTCCTTCTGTTTTTCTTTGCTTGTCTGTCTCTTCAACTCTTCCTCTCACCCCTCTCTTGATAGTTTTGTTCTTTCTCTCTCTCTTTCTCTGAGTTGCACACTGCACCTCTCACAAATGAGCGTCTCTATCCAACCCTTTCTGTATGTCTTTTTTTCATATCTCAGTTTCTTCCTTTTTTTTGCCACAACAACCAAGAGTAAAACTGAAACAAGCTCTATATATGGGTTTGTCAGTATGGTATTTTACTAAACATTTAATATTTTCTGATATTCCCTGCTAGTCTACAGCTACAGAAAGGCCATTGAAAACCTACAAGGAACTGTTTTAGTTTAAATGACACATCAAGACACATCTAAATCCTTTGTATATTTTGGCAAGAATATGGTGACATTTTAATATAGGCTACACTACTGGCACAAAGTATATACTCTAAACAGTTTCGGTACACAAATGTCTGTTCCAAAATCTGAATTAGCCTTCAAAAACATGTATTTGTTGAACTCTGCCAAGGCAATCATCTTTGTTATCACACCTTGGCACCTCAACGCTCTTCATCAGATCAGCCTGCGGCATGCAGCACTGTTAACCAGGGCAGCTGTCACGGCTGGGACAAATGTCCCAGACCCACTGCCCATTACAGACTTCTTTAGCCAGTGAATGAAAGGCAGTGAACATACTGCAAGACATCCAAGAGTGGGTAGCAGTGGAGATTGGAGGTTGTGAGTTTTGGTGGGAAGGAAGGATCACTTTGAGATGGAGACTAATTGGTCCACATGGAGGTGAAAGCAAAATAATCAGGGACTTTATTTGCCTGAATTGTAGCCTTCTTCTTTTGGATCTTGATGGTGCAGCATACATCATGGAACAAGACAGAAAGAAAAAAATAAATGGCACCAATCTTTTGTCATCTGACCCAGAAAAACATGAATTATTGCTCAGCAGGGCGGTACTTCCTGGGGTTTACGGATGGTTGGTGTGGCCTGTAAGTGGATTGAGGGACCATCCTGGACATTATCAGATCTTAGGTTCAGTTCCCACAACAGCTCACATAATGTCCTTCAACATTCATGTGTCCTTTTTAGGTGTCCTTGAACAGGATTAAGTAGCAAGTAAAATAGCACCTGCTCAGTAATAACAGGTGACTCTTGCAGTTTAAGTTAAATACTTTACTTGAAATGTAATGTAATAAGATGCAATAGTAATCTTTATATGATTAAGAAAATGTAATATTTTACGTGAAAAATATTCATATTGACATAGTCCAACTGTGAATATTAACTAGCCATGCTTGTTGTTCCTCGTGCCATCTCTTAGCAAGCAGATTTGTCAATAGTTTTTCATGTTTCCTAATGAAATCAAGCAAAACAAACTGGTAGTTTCTGCAATTGTTGTGTTTGTGATAAGACTTCATAGCTGGAGACAGGAAAGATTAGAGCATTAGGCCCCATGTAGGACTCACTTCATAAGCACAGTGCGGCCATTTTGTGAGCGGCACCATAAAGTGCTGATTGTCGCTAGGCAAGTCTTTATCAGTAAATGCCCATTGTGTGAACAGACTGGGTGCAAGGTTTTTATTGTGCTTGTGAAAGATAATTTTCAGCATTTATTTCATTCCTTGTGTTTCTTCTTTTCCTGATTAAAAAAAAAGCACAAAACGCCAGTGGCCACTCACACTCTGGTAAGCCACAGGCTGGCAGTGTAGACAGAGCACAATTATGCAAAACACAGAGAGTGCAGTCATTTTTTTAAAAAGACAAAAGGAAATGGTAGGAAAGAGACACATGCTGGTGACAAGGGTTTTCAAAGGGTGAAGTTGGTTTTGTTAGCACACATGCATGTACATTTTGCTGCTGGAGATAGGGCATCCAAGAGGGTTAATTTGGATTTCTACTACCCTTAGAGGGTTGTTGTCTTTAAATGCTAATATCCAATCCAATTTTAAAACTGACTGCTTGCTCACCAAAAAAGAAAGAAACATTAATTTATTGTATGGTTACAGAGAACTTTAGTAACATCAATGGGATGGATTCATTTAAATTACCAGCTGGGACTAGAAGACAAGGCTGGGACTAGTAGAAAACATATGATATAGGAGAGCGTAAATGACAAAATGGACAGAAGAGCACCTCATACAGTGTGGCACAACACATGTAACACCAGCAGGATATTGCATCTCCACAGTGTGTGAATCTGACGGAGAGAGTAGCATAAAACAACTCAAAATAGAATGAAGTTGTGATTTCTCTTTCTCCCCAGCTCTTTCACTAGGTTTCATTCAACAAACATTTGTTCACACAGATCTAATTTTAAACAAGTTTTTGTTGTTATTCGTTAATACATAACCATTATCATTAAGTAAGAATAATGTCTCCTAACAAGAGTCAAATGTATTATTTTCTCATCTTCAATTTTGCGACAGAATGGCAAGTTTAAGACAGAAAGTAAGAAATTAGATATATGAATACGAATAAACCTCCATTCCTGCTTCTTTCTCTCTGTGTTCCTCTACATTTGTTGTCTCTTGCTTCTTTTGTCTCTCCCTCCTATCTCTCCTTCTCGCTTCTCGTCCCTGCCTTTTTCTTTCTCACTTTTTTCTTACCTCACTTGTTTCGCCTTCTCTCTGTGTTCTGCCAGCTGAAAGGAATCTTTATGTGTTCTTCACAGCTCCACTAAATAATAGCTAGAATATGTCATGAAGCCATTAGGCGTTTGGAAACAATAGACCACCTAGCAAGGAACCTCCAACAAAGATGGCGAGGAACACATGAAACTCCCTCTATCCCCTCAAAGACTCCTTTTTTGCTCTCCTTGTTACTCTCTCCCTCTCTCTTTCACCAGAAGGTACAATTCACAGCAGCCAATGTTGGTTTTAATTGGCTCTCAATTAATTTTGTTTGGCTCATTATCTGTCACCCACCCACATGTTGATGCTTGTGTTTTGTTGACCTTCAGATGACATTTGTAAAATATTATTTTCAGATAAAGACATTTGTATTTGTTGGGATAATTTGGACCTTTGGACCTTCAGCAGTTGGCACACATGGAATGAAAACATGAAATATAGAACATTTCGTCTGATTTAACTGTTTTGTAACAGGCAACTGAAAAGGGGCTTTGTCCCAACGTCAGCCCTTCAGCATTATTATTTATGAAACATTGAAAAACTTGCATCAACTTCAGCCTTCCAAAGATTTTATAATTCAGCACAGGGACCAAGGCTGAGGAGCCGCTGGCAGGGCTTTCTGGAACTGTCCACCTGGAGTTGAACTTCACACAGTCCTTACTTTGCGGTCTCTGTGGTGTTGAGGCACTAGGCTTCTGAGCACATTCCAACCCACCTGCCACCGGGCTGGCATTTGCTGTTCCAAGCGCACATCAAACACATCCAAATCAGATCCCTGCATAAACGCAGAGCGAAGACTCCACCACCTGCACACTGCAGGTAGACGTTTTCATTTGGTTCATGAGCTATGTGCCAGGAACTTCCCTCTAGGGGATGAGGATGATCTGAGCTGTAGAGGGAAATGAAGAGATGGAAAAAATAGAGTATAGATTGTTGTAGCTTCAGGTCTGTTTTCTTTTTTTTAAGAGTAGATATCTTTGTACTGACTCTGAGGTGTAAAATACTCTTAGAGTATTAGGCCGTGGCCACGGTGGAAGCGTGACTAATCTTTATAATTAAGCACTATCGATGGTCTCATTTGTGGCACAGCTGAAAAGCGTTATTAGACCAATGTTCCAGAATAGTAGCTTTGTACAACATTGTGTTCCCTCTGCTTGCTGATGTGATGGAGTAGGTTATGGTATATTACAAAGCATCCCGGGCAGCGGCTGGCGTATTGATGCTTCCTGGCTAAACGCTAACGAGTAATTGTGCCATGTTTGTCAGGGAGGCCTGGGCTGCAATCTGTCTGCTGAGCCAGCCAGAAGCCCTAATGATATCATCAGGAAGTGCCGTCAACAGCGCTCTAACGAGGAATGATCTGACGCTCGTTGTTTCAACTCCCTCCTTCATCCCCAACGCCCCTTCTCCAGTGTTGTTGCCAGGCATTTAGGTTGAGTTTATTTGCACATGCAAAAGATAAAATCTAAAACGAGATAAGAAATACAGTCTGAAATAAATAAAGCCGAAGGGGTTCATATATATATCATACCCTTACACCCTAAAATATGACAGTGTGGGGGAAAAGAGTGAAGATAGAAAGGAGAGATACACATGAGTTTAGCACAAAATAGAGGGAATACATCACTTGGTAATACAATCGTATACAACAAATAACAAATAGAAGAGAATCTAAATGATTTAAAAACAACCCAGTCACAATGGTAGCCAGTATATCAGTTCATGCAGAGATATTTTCAATTTCTTTCTCACTATTTATTAAGATATAATGTAATAACTAGATGTGTCTTTATTCTGGGAAGTATCATCACTGCAGGAGTGGTGAGCTGCTGCATTATGCAACATGTCAGTGTTCATTTGGACATTAACTATTTTCCCATGACCCCTCTCCCCCCACCCCACACACTAAGGCTCCCTTGGTGAGTGCTATGCAAAGGACAATTTTGTTATCTCTCTCAGGTAACAGGGCCATTTCAGCACAGTTCTCCATTACCTTTCATCACACTTACATCATTACTGTGTCCTTATCAGGTTTTTTTAAGAGATCTCACGTCTTCGTTGCATATACCAACATAGCAACCAAAAAATGTAGTGTTACTGATTTAGTCCACCACTTTTTATCTTTGGATGGCTGAGGCCGGGGAGGAACCCAGTTTGTCATGCATTAGCATTGCAGAGAGAAACAGTTCTTGACAAAATGGTCCTGAGAAATCCAAGATACCCTCCATTAAGAAGATTGTCTGACACCTTCATGTGTTGTCACTGACAGATCAACTAATCATTTCCTCCCTGCTTTCTCTCTCTCTCTCTCTCTCTCTCTCTCTCTCTCTCTCTCTCTCTCTCTCTCTCTCTCTCTCTCTCTCTCTTTTTTCCTCTCACTTCCCCCTCCCTTCTTGTCTTTGTTGGATGTTTTCATTTCCCAGGTGCCTTGCAGATCGAGAACAGTGAGGAGACCGACCAGGGGAAGTACGAGTGCGTGGCGTCTAATGTGGAAGGCGTGCGCTACTCATCCCCTGCTAACCTTTATGTGCGAGGTAGGGAGCAACCCGGCCCCAGAGCCAGGCCAAAAAATAAAAACATTCAACCATTCTAACTAAAATGTCTGCACAGTGCCGCTTAGCTTTAAGTGGCATTACTGTTGAGCTTAACAAATGATAATTGCTTCCATTCTAGCCCAGCTGTATTTGCACAAAATGTATTTTGCAAAATAGTATTACCCGAGTAATATAAATCTTTTAGCATTGATAGTATTGCTTGCCCACAAATGTAATTTCATATGCACTGAAACTTCCAAATGTAAAACTATAATTGACCAACTAATGTTCTTCTCTGTTATGATGTTATGCTCCATTTTGTCTTTGAATGCCCTCCCCTACTCACTCGGAAGGAAATGTGTAGCACAACAAGCCGTATGTCTTTACTTTATCAGTTGTAAGACGCCTTTTACCTCTTATTGTGTGCCCGACAAAATGTTTCCCCTTCCGTCAAAGTAATGGAACCCAAAAAGAGTCGGGAAGGACTTCTTTTTGATTAGTTTTTTTCAGGTACAGGAGCACAACGGTAAGTCTTGATTTTGATTGAGTGGCAGGGTATTAATGCCCACCAATCAAAATCTCAACCCCTTCCCCCTTTTACAGATTTGGGGGTAAAAAAGGATTTCCTTGTGGTGAATTAATAGAAAAGGACTGTTAACACAGTCAGCTGCTCTGTATTACATAAAAAATGCTCTATCGCATAGGTTATAAATAGTACACTTCCTCTACTTTTTCTTCATGGTGTTCCAGAGCATAAATCTATAGTATTCCCCTGCTTCTGCTTTAGGGTATTATCTTTTAAAAAGCCTTTTACAGTCTGTAGTAATTTTGGCTGGCATGTTCCAGCAAAGAAAACAAACAGTCACAGAGAACACTGAGTTTCATAGGAAACAGGCAATGAAGACAAAAGCCTACCCTCTACCACTAATGCTAAATGACAATGAATCCCTGTTGAGGGAGCTTTGATAAATTGAAGCAGATGCATTTTCGAAATGTATTATTTATATTGTGCATATTAAATAAAGATGCTTCGGTATCTACTCAGTTTGTTCCCTCTGCTGTGTACCAAATAACTTTGTTCCCAATAAATAATTCACTAGTCTGACATTATAAAATGGGTCAGGGAGCTGCTTTTTCATTATTATAGCTATTATCATACCCTGTGAAGTAGCAGCGTAGGGAAGAAAAATTCAACCGTGAGGAGTAGAAGGTAAAAATTGGTTCATCAAGATTAGTGTCTCTTCTTGCCATCATTCATCCTGGAGGCTCATGGTGTCTCCACTGTGATGCAGTGGCACTTAATGGCAAGTAGCTAAGCACCTTGTTCATGTACAGCATGGTAGAAATGAAAAGGTTAATGGAAAATTACAGTCAAGGAGTCACAGGAATATTTAAATAATAATAATGGGAACATTTTGTTGACACAGCACTGGACTGTTTAGTAGTTCCTTTGGTCAAAAACACGCAGCTATACCCTGATATCATTTCCAACAATTCATGCAATCTCCATGAACACTGGCTCCATCAGCATGCTTTTAAAAGACTACACAAGGGTCATAATTACTCAGGTACTTTCACACTATGTAACACACTTGTTATGCCTTGATGGTGTCAACCTTTGTCTGTTTTCAGTTAACTTTTGTCAATCAATTCTGATACTTGATGTTGACTATGTTTTGTTCACAAAGCGAAATGCACTCGAGATTAGCAGCTGTGGTAGGGATCAATTTTCATTAAAAAACAAAACAAAATAACAATCCTAAATTTTATCTGGGGCGTAGCTGGGCAAATTAAGACTACTACCCAAAGAGAAACCATAATGACAGTGCTAGTGATTGGCTTCTAACAATATTTACTGTAACTGTCTTGAACTGCAGCTGCTAATTTCAGCCCAAACTGTGTCTTTTTTTCTTTTCTATCTCTCATTAGTTTTTCTTTATTTTCTCTTTATTTGGTTTCCTTCTCTAACAAAAGCAAATACAGCCACCACAGGAGCCTCTTCTTGTGGCTATAAGGAGCTTGTGAAATTTTGAATTATGAGTATGGTACGCTTGATTTGACTCCAGTGGCGCCTCACTATTTTTTTTCTTACCAAGCGACAGTGTGGCCACTGGGGTGAATCTGATTGTTTTGGTTCAAAGTTTATTTAAGGGGGGGGGCAGGCAAGTGTACTTTCAAGACGGGTGTCACTGATAGCAGGGACAAGGGAAAGAGGAAACAAAGATTAAAGAAAAGGGAAATGTAGCTGCAGCTAAACACCTTGAGGTGGCTTTTTTTACTCTCTCTGTGTTTCCCCTATTTTTCTCTTCTCCTCATGTCATTGTGTTCTGCATCAACCCCTTTACATCCCTCAGAGCTTCGAGAAGGTTGGTGTGTTTTTTCTTTTTTACTTTTTTTAACCCACATTTGAAAAAAAAAAATTCAACATGTTGAAAAATTTTAGCTGTATTTGCCTATTACAGAGCTCGATTAATTACAAATTTGAAGAAATACTAATCAGTTAATCCAAACTGCTAAATGATTATGAAAGAAATGTTTCTTTATTTCCAAGGAAGAAATGATGAAAGCAAACCCGATTAGCTCGGGTCTTGTTAATTTACTTTTATGTTTGCATTGTGGGGCCTTTTCTCGTTTTGCATCCTTTGGTACTGCTTCTGCACTTAAAGGCTTTCTTGCACGTGTTGTCATGGAAACCCAGCACGTGTAAATAACAGGACTTGTTGCATGATGGGAGAATGTAACTGCGCTTGCATGCCTGTCCAGAATCCCTTTGGCCGTGTTGATCTTTTTCTTTCTGCATTCCCTGTGTGTTGTTCAATTGTTTACTTCTCTTTGGTTTCTCTACAAGTGATTACCCTGATACAACCCTTTTTTGGCTTTCCTTTATTATTTTTTTTTTATTTTTTGTGTTGTGATTATGGTGTTGTGTTTGTGTGTTTTCATTTTTTTCAGTTCTGTTCCTGAACTTACTTTTACGTTGAAAATGTTTGTCTTTTTGTGGTTCATTTGTTTGTGAGAGTTGTGTTTCTTTTTCAAAATGATGCTGCTCTGCTTGTTGAATCTCGGAGTGCAAATGCAAATGCAGAATGAAATAATAAGTGTGTATACAGCCAGTGTTTCTGTCATCTTGTTTATAGCGACCCATTACTGAAAAAATTAGACCTGATTGGGCCTGATTGGGTTCCATGGTGATTTCAGGCAGCCATTAAGGGATGCCATTTACAGTGTCGTGTGGATCAATAACAATATAATGACCTCGACATCACATTTTCTGTTGCTTAGCGGGTGCTCAAAGATACTTTCTATTTTCAAATGCGGGCCGCTAGATGTGATTGGTTTTGTTGAGTGACTGCTGTTTGTGTACCCTCGCAGTCATGACACTCAATCAAATTATAATTTATTATTCAAAAGCCCTTCATCCCTTGTACACAAACACACACTCATAGAATAGAATTGATTTTCATGTTGATGTGACTAAAGTAATGAAGATTCTCAAACTGGACTACACCAAGACACACAGTAATTTATTTTTTTGAAGCATCCAGCTGTAGTCCTACAGCAATAATGAGGAAAAAGTGCTAAATGAATTGGAGATCAATGCAAGCAGTGTCTACTGATTTATATTGCAATTGGCTTTGTACCAACTTCCCTTCATCTCTTAAGATGTTCCAGATACAGCATCAGCACCAGGATTTTCAAGACATATCCAACTGAATCAGATCTATATTGAATCTCACGTCACCTGGTGGTGCAGTGAGCTTGCACAAGATACATTTTTTTGGAAAGGAACCACAATTTTTGGCTAGGGCTATTACATTTGGCTCAACGTGTCTGTGTAGATCAGGCATATCATGTATTCAGTTTAAAAGAGATAACACACTTCAGTCCATATCAGTCTCCTCTGAAAGTGGAAGTATTTGTATTTGAAGTGTGCTGATCTCAGGTAGATTAGACTGATCTCTGTAATGTATCTGGAAGTCATATGGAAAATGACTACTATTTCAACAGCAAACAAATTTACATGCTTTGGCAACCTTTACTCATCCATAGGTGTACATATGTTTTTCTCGACAAGACCCTGCACCAAATTTTACCCTGGAATCTGTTGGATTATTCTGCTGTTGGCAATTTTGGAGCATGAACATATTAGGGTACAATGACAATTGCTATTTATCTGCCAAGTGCGTATGTGCTAGCCAGCAAGAAAATTTGAATTGTTTTTGGTTTTTTGACATTTGTGAATAACTGTCTTTTTGCTTGTCAAGAGTTTATATGAGCCACACTAAGCCCCAAAATATTAGTAAGACAAACCCTCTCAAAAATATTCAATGTCAGCCAGTGTCTCCTTTGAGAAAATGCTGATATATTTTTTTATATATTTTTGGTCCCAGTCTACCACATGCCATTTCTTTCCATTGCACCAGCCACATTGTTTATTTCTTAAGGCACATAATTAGACAAATATATATAATCATCCCTTCTGATCTAGCAGTTATCTCACAAATGAGGGTTTCATTTCCAACACCTCTTTGCACCAATTGGCAATGAAAAGACTTACTATCAGTAATTGTAACAGTTGACTCTGTGAACGCCACCTGTCAATAATCTGACATTGCTGCCATCCACATAATAGTATCCACAAAGAATGGCACAGTCCCACTGTAAGAAACGGAGAATAATGAAAACCTGACGTCTCCATTTGGTCTTTAAATCTTATTATAAATCCTGAGAATAACAGTGATGCAGAAAGACTGCGCTGTGATGTACGCATGTGCACGTTTGCCCTCCTACAATGGTATCTGCCTGATTTTGAATGTGCTTGCATGTCCTGCTATGCATTTGTGTGTAACGTTGGGAAAGAAAGCTAGATTACACCTTATGTTCTCACTGGCCAAAGCAAAATCCTGCCATCTCTATTAGATGTTTGTCTCAAGGAGTCCTGAAGTTAATAGCCACCCTTCAAAAACATGCATTGCATTTATTTTTCATACAAAACCAAATTTTTACTTCATATTCGATTGCAAATATATGAATACTGTCCCTTTCTTAATCCGACTAATAATATTTACTGAGGGGATCACCACAGTGAGGGGACGTACTTGCAGTATCATTTGGCTGCTTGTCATGTACCTGTAAGTCAATAGGAAGAAGTGACACTCTGAAATCCCCTCAATCCACTGCTTTCTATTATTAGATACCCCTGCCATGATTCCTGTCAGTTTCCTTTAGGTAATAATTTCCATTTTGATGAGCCACCGATAGTGACTGTTTAGCATTGGCGCAGCCAAGGTATGTTAATACAGGCCGACCCCTGCAGCTTATATGTAAATGCTGTAGGCCTCACCCAGCAAGTGTGACTAAAGGATCTCCATACTGCGCCTGTGTCCTCAGGCAGCAAGAGGGTGTAATCTCAGCTTCAAGGTGACACTAAAGGCTGCACATTATTTTGGCTTCCCCCTTCATTTTGGGGCAGCAAAAACTGCCTCACCAAAATGGCCGATAATGTCCACCTTCTGACCTCTGTTTTTTGGCACAAATCCCTCCACAACACCGCCCACTATTAGAGTTAGTGCAGTACTCTGGCGTTCTCTCTCGACTGCTTTTCACCTCGTCCACTGTAAGGCTTCTTGTCTTTCTCTCCACATTGGGGCTTGAAACAAGATTATATGTTGTTAGTAGTCCAAATAAAAGGCATATGTTTGTTTTATTTTCTATCAATTCCAAATGGGCCGGCTGGGCTTCTGGTCTCTGTGAATGAGGAGCCTGTCCATGCAATTGGGATTCTTGATTTTCTTTGTTTCACTGGCACTGCATTTTAAAAGTAGTTTAGCACATGTGCCACACACAGCTTTTGAGAGTTTAGTGAGCCACTGGCATGTCAGCGTTACATAGTCCATTTGAACATTCAGTCATTTCTTACAGGCCTGTGTCTAGATAATGATATTGCAGAGACTCATTTACATGTGATACTGACATTTAGACACACAGTTAATGTTGTCCCAATGGGCCTACTGGGTTTTAAGATTTATTTTCTCTCCCAAGATATAGTGTAAAATGCAGCAGTATCAACTGACCTTGAGCTCTTGATCTTATGTTGTAACCAAAGGAATGTATTTATGTCAGACAAACTGTGCATGCTGTTGACAGGTAGACGCTCCCTCAGCTTTCCATCATACGTGTTTTCCAGATTGTAGTTTGATTACCTGTCCTTCATTCTAGAGTGCCCCAGTGCCATGGAGCCTTTAAGCAAGTTTTGTGTATTGGCTCAGTGATTTGTGTATTTCAAATTTCACTGAGCAGCCATAGCCAAACGTTACCAGCATTTGGCAGGTGGCTGGTGTTAGTTCCCACATTGTCCTGACAGTGTAGGTACTCAAAGGTGAACAGAGACATCTTCCTGTGGGGAAACCTCATTCACTCAGCCACTACAGCTCCCGGTCCATTGGCTGACCTGAGCCCCAGGGAGAGAAGTGCACCATAAGACACACTTTGATTGGACATTTCCCCTAAAAACAGACCCTGTTTAGTTCAGTTTTCAACATTCTTTTGGATTGGAGGCAAAATTCAACCAGAGACAAATCATAGCTGAAAAACATCTAATAGTATTGATGCATACCTCTTTGTTGAACACAGCTGCACTCTGGTACTGTCTATGCTGTTCGGACTTAGTTCTTTTTGTGGATTTGTTCAGTTTCATTTGTTTTCTTTTATTTGATTTTGTGCGTGTGTGTGTCTGGAACAATGCTATATTTGGGAATGAACGGCATGCTTGGATGGGCTTGGGTGACATTTTTGGATTGTATTGGTTCCCTGGTGTCTGCCCAAGTGGATGGGGGCGCACCTGTATATGTCACTCATGCCATAGCCACACCCATGCATGTCCGTGTGAGGAATGGGCTGCCCTTTCACCTTTGTTGTTTCGTTAGGCATTTTTTTGACAAATTAGAATGCAGATATATATATTTTCTCTCCCTATATGATGGGCTTTTTGCCATGATTTTTTGAATATCTCTCCTTTGGACTTCCTAATTATCCAATTATACATAATGGACAGGGCATGATATCTTAACCAAAAGGTTATGCACCCCATTGTTTAATTTCATTTTTTCAGATTTTTTATAGAGTTATTTGATTCTAATGATTACTTAAAATGTAACCTATGAAGATTTTTTTTAAAGGACAGAATACTCTTTGAATCTGCTATTGTTCATTTTTTCTTGGTACATTTTATGCCAAATCAGTTTGTGATTTTGGAGTACCACAAAAGAGCATTTCCTCAAAGGTCAGTGATGAACTTTTTGCTTTAGAGGTCAGGTCGTGTCTCGTCCAAGGTAGTAACGTAATTGACATTGACAGTGAATTACAGGACAGAGAGGATGCATATACAGTAGCACAGAAGAGGATAAATCAAAAACCCAACTGTGGCTGCCGAAGGTCTCCATCCACGTTAGATTCAGCCTCTAACTACAGTTGACTATTAATGTTTTATAAATCTTTACACATAAAGCAGAATGCTGCGTTTTTTATTACTAAATATGACATGGCTGTTAAAAGCCAGTAACAGTAGATTTGTCTTTACCATTCGGATTTTGCACATAGTGGTAGCTTGCTTTTATTTATTAGCATACTTGGCCCCTACAGATTACACGTGAACATACTGTATGTTTATTTTAGTGATTACTTTGGTCCTCAGGTCAGTAAATGTCAGTTCTTTGGTAAAAATTCCCTCGTGTGTGAAAGTGATATTTGTGGCCTTAATTTGTTGGATAAAGTCAAACTGTCCCATGCAACGATCATATGAATCCCATTTGGATCGACACGGCGTATTTTGGAATGCTACCTATCCTTGATGCCCCGCCTCACCCCACCCCCCGCCCCCTGAATCTCCCCCTCAGTCCCCCCCACCACCCGACACACACCTCACATACACCCACCCCAAGACTTCCCAAGTTACATTTGCATTGAGGTGCAATGTTAAAGGCGGGGAGGAGGGGAGGTGTAGTTTGTTCTTGATTTTAAGCCCCAGTGTGTGAGACCTCCAAACCCACTTTGAGCCATGGTCTTTTTTTATTTTGTTTTGATTTAGAATCACAGTCTCCTTATTCTATCCCCCACTTATACCTTCCTCCTCCTCCTCCTTCCCTTTCTCCGACAACCCAACCCCCCCTCTCCTACCTCCTTGCGTACTGTACAGTATGTCTGCGTGCCCATCCGTCACTGTCTGTCTGCCCGTCTCCCTCTGTCTGTCTTCTTGTCTGCTGTCTTGCTGCTTGAGTCTGTTTTGTTCTGCCTCGTGTCTTGTCTCTCGTCCCTGTCTTTCCTGTCTTGTCTATCTGTCTGTCTCTAAGTCAGCTCTTCCATTTAGTTCATCATTTTTTACTTCAACATCTGCAATACTTTGCTTCTCTCTCTTTGACCTTCTTTGCATCCCAACAAACATTTTGACCTTAAATAGATGTAGATACTTTGGTTTGCATCTGAAAATATGTTGAAAAGTGAAACATGAAAGTTATAGACCTCTGTAGTAGCCCATAGTTGTTGCCTGTGTATTTTTGGTGAAGTTTTTTGTTCAGTCTTAATGTTCACTTTTTAATGTACCACAAGAGGGTTTTCCATCAGTCTGATTATGTATGAAGGAAGTTCAACCAAATAGCGATATAGGCAATTCTCCAACTCAGCTTGTAGGCAGCCAGAACACATACTAATGTGCTTACTTTAGTTTTATAAGAAAGGAAAACCCTGCATTATATACCATTTTGTGCTTATTTAGTGTTGCACTAGGCCACCTCTTGCATGACATTACTTGTCAAGTGCTTGCTGGGATGCCTCTCATGAACACAGTGTTTTTGCTAACTCATATTCTTTCACTCTCTAACTCTTGCATACTGTACACACGCACACTCATACCTATACCAACGCAAGATATAATTATATACATCTATGTATATACACATACACACATGCAAATACACAGTACCTTTCGCACCCTTCCTCTGCACCTCAGACTCATTATCAACCTCCTTCCACTCAACTCCTATCCATGAGTTTTGAGCTCCTCCCTGTCTCCCTCTCTTAGCTGTCATTCTGCCCCTATTCATCTACCCCTATCTTTCACTTTCTCTCTGTCTCTCGTTCTCGTTCTCTGGATTTCTACTCCCTGTTGATCCAGTTCTGTTTCTTGACTCCAACACTCTGTGATAGTAGACTCTCTAGCTACAACTACTATAGATCTTTTTCTATGTATTTCTAGGCACACACCTTGTTCCTCAATACTTATTTTGTGTTAACTGGGACTGCGATGTGACAATGTGCCACCATCACATTTTATCACATTTGCTGGAGAAAAACAAAGTTTACACTGCACTGAAGCGGGTTACCCCCCCTTCACCCTCCTCCAAACCTTCCCCTCTCTTTTTCTTCCTCTGTCACTCTGCTCCTCTGTTCCCTTTCTTTCTATCCTCTCCTCAGATGCTTTATCCTCTATCTTGTATTTCTATCTTTCCTCTCCAATCGTCTTTTGTCTGGGCATGCTAGCGACCCTTCAGTTATATTCCTCTATGCATTTTATCTCAATTTTTATATCTGATTTTGTTATCATTTACTCCTTAATTTACTTCGGTCTATTTATGCATGCTGTCTGTGAAACTGATAGCTGCATCTATCAATGGAACCGTGTCAGATCTTAATAAGGCTTTGTCCAGTGGATCTACCCTAAACCACAAAAATCTGATTAAAGTTTCTCATCTTTAAGATATCTAGGCAGAAGAGACAGGTGTTAAGTGCAAACCTATGCTAGATTGTGTTTAGAGACCTTGTAGAGATGGTCAATAGCCCAGTAACCCTACACTTCCTGTACTGTGGGAGAAGCCTGTAATGGCCTACTTCCTGTTTGGCATGAGTGCCTGAGAGGACAGGAAGTTCCAGGTTGCCATGTTGGCCTTATGTGATAGCATTATCACATGGCCTTTACTACACACCTTCATACTTGGTGATCAGGTTATGTCGTAGTCGTATATATGTCAGCAGCTCAGTTCCAAAGATGAGAAACTCGTAATAGATTTTTGTGTCTTTAATTGTGCTGTGATGGGTCAAATATTGGTCAATGGAACCTTGTTGCTATGAATCGTTGCTTTATTGTTAATCTACATTGTTGTTGAAGCAGTTCTGTTAGTTTAGTTCCTTCTCATTATTTGTATATTTTTATGTTTTGAAAAGTCTACTTCTTTTATATTGTGTTTCAGTTCACATTTAACATGTTGAACCTTTTGTGTAAATTATTTCCTTGAGAAGGGTCCATTTTCATCTGCCTCTCTTGTTACCTCTCTTTTTCTCTTTTTTTTGACTCCCTTGCCCTCTTTTGTCATCCTCTCCCCTTCCTCATGCCTTCTCCCAGTCCGGCGGGTGCCTCCTCGCTTCTCGATTCCACCAACGAGTCAGGAAATCATGCCCGGTGGCAGTGTGAACATAACATGTGTGGCAGTGGGGTCGCCCATGCCTTACGTCAAGTGGATGCTGAACTCAGAGGATTTGACACCGGAGGATGAGATGCCAGTGGGCAGGAACGTTCTCGAACTGAGTAGTGTTCGTGAGTCAGCCAACTACACCTGCGTGGCCATGAGCAGCCTTGGCATCATTGAAGCTGTGGCGCAGATCACTGTCAAATGTAAGAGATAACTGTGCTTGTGAAGAAGGGTACTTATGAAGAAGATTAACATCAGTTAGGTCGGAAATCTGCAGAAAATTTGCAGTTGCAGTGTGTTTAGCTATAATGTTCTTGGGGCATTGTGAAGAAATGTCCAGGTTTTTTCCTTTTCTGCTTCTTGTTCTTCAATCAGTCACTATGATGATAAATGACTGTTTCCTCTTTCCTCCCTGTTTTGTCACCATAACAGCTCTCCCCAAGCCCCCAGGTACCCCTGTGGTTACTGAAACCACTGCCACCAGTGTGACCATCACCTGGGACTCAGGCAACCCAGACCCTGTGACTTACTATATCATCCAGTATAGGGCCAAGTCTCCAGACAGCAAATATGAGACAGTGGATGACATCACCACTACACGTTACAGCATTGGTGGCCTCTACCCCAACACAGAGTATGAAATCCGTGTCTCAGCTGTCAACACAATCGGCCAGGGTCCTCCCAGTGAGCCAGTAGAAACCCGGACTGGTGAACAGGCCCCTGCCAGTCCACCACGAAACATCCAGGCCCAGATCATCTCTCAAAACACCATGATGGTACGCTGGGAAGAGCCGGAGGAGCCCAACGGACAGATCAAGGGCTACCGTGTTTATTACACCATGGATGACTCCCTGCCAATGAGCGTCTGGCAGATCCATAATGTCCAGGACAGCATCATCACAACTATCCAGAGCCTGGTTCCTCAAGAGACATACACAATCAAAGTCCTAGCATTCACTTCTGTAGGAGATGGACCCTTCTCAGAGCCCATCCATGTCAAAGTACTGCAAGGAGGTAAGGATATAAAAACTGATGTTGTCAACTTGGTTATTGGTGTTAAAGTTTTGAAATATTCCTTTCGTCCACTGCTTTTATTGAATGTCACATTCTTCAATTCTGCATACAGTAGGAACCTATGTAATGTTCAAATATTGTTGAAATCAAGTTGCTAAGTGAGTTTAAAATAAAGCAGAAATACGGTCCATGCTACACCTGTTCTAAAGCCTTTCGGTTAAGAAAGAAAAACAAGGAAAACTTTGACAACCAATGAAGAACGTCTTCAGCTGTTTTTATGCATCAGCAGCACATTTTCTGAAACTTTAAACAGACTGTGCCTGCTACCAAAGAGACAAGTTTTCTCCCCTGCTGTGCAAGGTTCACCCACACATCTGCAGACTCTGCAAATGATGACAAAAGTCTGTTTGATCATGGCAGTCCAAAAAAAACTGCCAAATTTGAGAAAGAACCAACATCTGAGAACTCACCAGGATCAGCTTCAGAGCCAAGCGAAATCACTCCATCCATGCTAGGGCAAGGAAGCATGTCCAACTTTAGAGACCCCACAAAGTAGAAAGTAGAACACAACTGGACCCTGATTGTCACTGGGGCACAAATTTTTGTACTTCACAACAATCTCTTCCTCTTAATTTAATCCCCCCTAATCCTTGGTCATTTTATGCCAAATCTCATTATGCTCATGATGTTAGTGGGAAATACTATGACAAATATGTTATTTTATTAAGAAATCACTGAACAGGAAAAATAACTCCACTAACACATTCTTAAGATTTTTTTTTCCAATGGTAATACGATGGTACTCCTCCAATGTGTATAGTAGTAATGTCCATGTCTTTACTAATTTCTAGTAACATGTCCTATAACAGTGTCCTCTGCCGTGTCCTTCAGTTCCAGGTCAGCCATCCAAATTCCAGGTTGGTGCTGTGTCTGACACCAGCATTGAACTGACCTGGGAACCTGCCTATGAGAAAGAAGGCATTATAAATTATGAACTTCGCTACATGGACCGCAATTTGGGCACCCAGGCAAGAATTTCAGTGTTTCATTTCGTATCTAAGTTCCCTATTGCACTGAGAAATGTACATCATCTACTAATGATCCAACATTCGATTTTTGTACAACCTTTTTAAATCAGATAACTTTACTCTCTTTCAACAGATGAAGAAAACATTTGCACCTGCATCTTCCTATGTTGTGGAAGGTCTCCGTCCAAACACAGAGTACCACTTCTCCCTGGCAGCCATCTCTAACAAAGGCATCGGAGCCTTCACCAATGACATATCAGAGAGGACCTTGCAAGCCAGTATGTAGCCTTTAATTCAGTCTTCCCTCCTGTTCTCTTTGTGGGTTGGATAACAAAGGGATTTTCCTCAGTAAAGCAGTTAAATGATTTTATGCCTTTACTCAAATGAATTCTAATAAGGTTGAACTGAAACTTGAAAACTTCATTTTCTCTGTTGTCTGCATCATCACCTTTGAACTATGACTGTGTTTATCTTAGACATAATCAGGGTTCAAAGCTGATTCAGAAATGATGAACTACATAACAAACTGACTTAACTCATGTGTTGTTGAATTCTTCCTAAAATATGTGGTTAGATTTTTTTAATTTTTTGCTTGATTTTGTTGACCTCAATATAACAATGTGACTTTGGTATTTTCTGCCTACAGTGACATTTGCACTATGACTGGTGTGTTTTGACGAGTTTTTTTTAGGCAGAGTGTTTTACAACCATTTTATTTTAGAATGACCTTATTTCCTTACTTGGCTCTGGTGCCAAATATGTGTGAGTGTACCCAACACTGTCAAACAAATCTAGCCTACATGGACCGACAATTTGGGGAGTTTCTTTATTTCCCTTTCACTTTTGTTCATATTTACTTTTCCTTTGTCAACAGCAAGTGCACTTTCTCTCACGTGACAGAGACACAAAAAATGTCAGTTCTCCTCTACAACCGCCAAGGCTCTCATATGAACTGTATTGAGATTGGGGACGGGAACTTTGTGGTTGAGTTTAGTCATCAAAGAAAAACAATCAGCAGTAACTAAAAGTACTCACATCCCCACCCCCTAAATTTATTCCAGTATCAGTTCTGCACTGATTATTTTATTTTACAGATGGCAGGAACACAACTAAATTATTTAAACCAACCAGCTAAAAATAACAGAAGTGATATCATAGCTCACTGTAATGCAAGCTGTAGAGAAAGAAAATACATACAGCTTATCCAATCAAATATCCAGTCCTAGTAGGTCTGGGATGACAGGATGGTCAAGGCTATGAAATTCATGTGTTTTGGATTTACACAGCACAAAAAGATTAACAATGATGTTGTGTATTGACATTTAATACATGTATGGTAAAGAATTTTGACAATATAGCTCGGTTTTCGACATTAGGAGATCTGAGCTACTCATTGTGGTCTCTGATGATACAGAATATATACATGTACATGTATACATTCATTTACCGAGTGGCCACCTTTTTGTTAATAAACTGGCTTGATTGAAGCTATGAGGTTTAAACCAGAGGACTATTACTGGGACATAGGAGAGCCATGGCGGTGAGAGTAGACATCTTTTAACACATTTTCTGTTTCTACTAGTGCAACTTGTTGGCTGTACCCCCCACATCTGGGCTGTGGGGGCTTTGGAACAACCACTTCACAGTTCTTTTTGTTACTGCCTGGGCAGCAGAGCTACACAGACAGTGCAGAGTCACTGAGGAGAGCGCCAGTTGCATGCAACATTCACTCCTGTCCACTGGGGGTGCTGTTGAGAACTGCACCATTGATCTTTGATCAGTCCAGGCATGAAAATACTTTATGTTCATCCAGTGCCATTTCTGTCTTGGCGTCTCTCGAGTGTCTGTGCACATCTTCACCTGTCGATGTGTGTTTGTGATTTCCTTACCTCTGTTTTTGCATTTGTTCTTGACCGGTAAACTGCAAGCTGATTGGATTGGATACACTCCTCTCTTCCTGTTACATCACCCTACTCCAGCTCTGTTTCTCTCTTTGCCACTTGTTCCCTTGTGCAATGAAACAAAAGCTCTCCTTGGAATGGCTTGACATCTCCTTGCTCACTTTGTGTCCTCTTCCTTTTATGTTCAGTCTTTTGAAAAAAAGTTTTGAGTTAGATTTTTATTTATTTATTAATTTCTAACACTTTCTGGGTTATCCAAAATAATATTGGTTTATCATCACTCCAAACAGTAGCTTGTTGCTATTTTCTTCTTTCTGTTGGGTTCCACCACAGCCACAAGCATCTACAGCGCAGCAAGCAGAGCAGCACGTACAGACAGCACTGACCCCTTCCCGTTGAGCAAATACGGGGGTGAATAAGTGTAAATGATGGCTTTTCTCAAGTCTCTGCTTAAGACAAGGGACTCTTCCTTTCAGCTGCCTCAGCCATACAATTACAGTGGATAGAAAGGATAACAGTTGGTTGATGATGGGATCTGCCTGCCCACCACAGAAATTTGATACTACTGACCTGGAAATTAGTGTCAATTTATATTTTGAGCAGTAGGGAAACTTTGTTAATATTGTGTCCCACATAAGTGCTCATTTCCATGACATGGTTATCAAATACTCTTTGGCTGTCATTTCAAGGTCAACCGTCATCTTTACCTTTTCTATCCATTCTATTTCTATGGTTTCACCATAGGCCTCATTGTTACCAGTCGTTCTCAGCCAATGTATTTTTTTCATGCTTTTATAAAGAGTCCCTGCTCAAGCAAGTGTGAGATACATCCATTAATTTCTCACTGCTGAGGTTAGAAAAATCACAGACTAAGTCAGAGAAAGCAAAAGATTCCCCACAACACAACACAACACAATAAATAACTTGATCTTTTGGATGCTTTGAGGTAAGTGATTATGTGGTTTAGGGATTCAGTCTGCCATAACCTTCTCAAAGACCTGTCAGAGACATTCACGTATTCATCCAATTAACATTCATCCAGTTTTTTGCAATTTTTTCTGAAACACCAACATAGAGTCGGAAGGATAAAGTAAGCAGTCTTTATACATGACACGGTAAATATTAAACTGACATGTATGCAGTTTGGCTCCTCGTACCGGCCAGGAATAGCAGCATCTCTGTGAATCCAAGTCAGTGAAGAGCCTTGTGACATATATAGCTTGTATTAAGTGCCTTCTTAGCGCAGTGTAGATAGTTAAAACTGCCAGCCTTTTGGGAAGGGAAATAAACTGGCACAATTGTTAGATGACTACTGATTGCAGGCTTTTGTGCAGTTTCACACAAACTAAAAATCCTGTTTGTGCCAGACTCCCAAGTACTATACATTCACTATGGATGTGGCACACACTCACACACACACTAAGACATGCCCCCCACATATGCAGTACAGAAAAATAGTCTACACTACACTATAATGAGCCACATACAGTAGCTGTTCATACTCAGTTATATTAATGACATGTTACGGAAGCCTCCACCAAAATGAAAGACAAAAGAAAAAGAAATATACAGTGGCAAAAAAATAAAAATGTACATGTGCCAGCTGGACTCTTTTATCCAAAGCACATTACAGAGCGATGATACATACAGTTTAAATATTGCTTCATTGACTTTTGGCATTGTTAGTTCCATGCTCTGCTTACAGCCCTACAGAAGCATTTCCACCTGGATTTGAACCCAAAGCGTTGTCTGGCAGACTGAAACCCTTTTCCACTAAGTACAAAGAAAGACAGACAACATGATTTCCCTGTTTGCTTTGTTGTCCATTATCTGTGGTACAAAATGTTCTCAGATTGTTGAAGTTTGTTCTCAGTCCAAGCAGCATTACCAGGGGCTATTGTCATGGGGACCACTTTGTCAAGAACTCGTAAAGTCACTGCAGAAAAATGGAAATCTCAGTCCTTATTTACTCCAGCATGAGTGACGCCAAATCAGAGAACACCAAAATTGTTTCATTGGCTTCTCTTTGTCAATATTAGAGCAGGGTGAAATAAATACACGAGATGTTACTGGCAACAGTAGTCCCCATTCAGAAGCAAGGCCTCTTAGGGTATGCTGCCATAGTCAGACCAGGTTGATAGACCATTTTTGTGAGACCGTTCAGACGTGGCCGGAGTGGGTCCACAACCCGAGAGCTGGGAGGGCTCCCAGCATCCCTCTAGCTGTTTCAAGGCATGCTAACAGGACCTAAGACGGACCCTGGGAGTGGGTGTTAGGGGACTTCAGGGCCCCAGAATGGCAGATAAGAATCCCATTTCATAGCGTCAGAATTAATTTCATGCTTTGCGATGAGCCATGAGCCAGGCCCCTGGATTGTCAGGCTTTGTTACACATTTAGATTATACCTAGAACCTGCCAGTAGCCAGTCAAGTGCTATCTCTCAAATTAAAGTGGCAGATTCTAAATCCTCTGTATTTAGCTAAACAAGCAGTTTAGCCCCCCCACTTACTGTAATTGCAGGAGGTTTTTAGATATATTGGAATATTTGTGTGAGCCACAGCACGGCCATTTGGCATCAAGGGGGATTAATTCCATAATGATCTACAAATATGAACATAATGTCATTCGAGGCTTCTGATGAAAATACAATTCAAATTCCGACATGTGCTTATACTCTGATAGCAAAAGCAAAATCTATGTCATTTAAAGAGTTGACACGCATTGAGTACTGGCCTGTGTAGCTAAACTGTTAGCATTAATGTGTGTAATTTATACCCACTGAAAATATTGCACTAAAAGCAAATTTAATCTGAAGGTAGTCATAATGATTAGGTATGCCACCAGTACTTGACATTGCAGACTTTATACCCAGAGCTCTTAGTCATATCACAACAGACTTAAAAGTGAAAGAGAAGGATATGAATGCAGACATGACTAATTATTTGTCAAATAGTGTTTAGGAAACTCTTTCAGGGAAGCTTCAAAAGAACCTCAAGAGAAGCATTAGCTGAGTTCCTTCTTTTGTTGTTGTATAGTTCTACTATCCATAATCCTGCCACTGGCCTTCATGGGATATGCACTTTATTAAAGCTGTGCCCCGGCCAGTCTTAAACCTTTATCAGGCTTGAGGATGCCTGTGCACTGTGATAGCCTGGCCCCTGTCAGATTCACAGCCTTTTCCACACCACAAAGATTGAAAACTGAGCAATCATTCTTGATGTGGAGAGTTTGCAAATACAATATGAGTGGAGGAAAGAAGCTGAAAGGCTCAAAATCCAGTAAGACCGTAAGTAAATAAGCCCATTGGACACAGAGAAGGGTTTGGGAACTGTGGCTGAGGTCCTGTCCCATTTGTTCTGTGCTGGAACATTCAGTCTTCACTGGGAGTAGGCCTTTCTGTTAAAACCACTGTTTTTTATTTTCCTTTTTTTAAGCTGTTACCCAAAGTGACACTGCAGTCAGAACACTGTCATTAAACTTTTATGAATTCAGCAATACAAGCTTTTCGTCTTGCTTCCTCTATTCTTGTGTCTTGGCAATCTCAAAATGACAGTAAGTTTTATAACGATACAAAGGTGCAGGGCTATGAAATGGGATTTATTTGAACTAATTGTTAACAAGGATGGATGTGTGTGTACATGGCCAAGTGCAGGAGAGGAGAATATTCCTGGGAGTGAGTGTTCCCCCTATGGCTTCCCCTCTCACAGTCTTGTGGACCCTCCGGCCCAAAGAATACAGTATTAACCAGCCCTGGCTACAGCACAGAGCCAACTCTCTCCCTCACAGTAACCGAAAAAGGGGTCCAAAACTAACTCGTAATGGGTTAAGATTGGTCAAAAAAGGTGTTATTTACTGATTCAAAAATGGGGATGGATGTCAAAATTTCTGGCATGCTCTCTGAGAGGGAGAGTGTTGCAGTTCACTGACTACAGAGTAAGCACGCTCTGTAGTCAGGTGCTGGTGGTAAGAAAGTCTTTAAAATTTAGTATTTGTGGGAGTCAGGTACGTATGATGCAAACAATGCTTGTGATTTCTTTTTCTTGGTTTATGGTTTTTTTTAGAAGTTAAATGTTCTTATTTTTTTGTTTATGCCGAGTATTCTTTTTTTTTCATGTTTTCTCATGAGTTGTCATTTTGAACCTTAACTGTTGTTGTGGTTCTTTCTTTCGAGTCACCTGGGTTACAGAGAAATTCATTTCCCAGTACCCTCCTTCAGTTCATAATTTATTTCTTCAGCCTTTGTTTTGGAACGAGAGCATCCTGCTTGTTATTTGAGTTCTTTTCCTGAGTTTCTGTGTGTGGAATGCCTTTTTTTCTGATGGTACTTCATTTTGCTTTTGATTGTTGTGCTATTTTTACCTTACATAACAGACAAAATGTAATAATGAACTGGGTTTGTCACACCAAGATGGAGGGAATATATTCTCACACAAAACCATTGTAGGAGATAGAGGAAACCCGACTTGGATAGAAATATTTTCATACATGTCCTTTTATCCATATAATACCAAACTCTGGATGAGAAGTGAAACGTTTTATCACTCCTTGCACAGCACACTCTCTGGACGAGCACAAGCTGTGTAAGAGCTTGGCACAGATTAGAAGCGAGAGGCATTGAATTTGATTTAGAAAGTTCACAGATGTGTAGGTTTTAATATGTTTTGGAAGAACACTTCAGACACAAATAACAGCCACCATGTTGGAAAGCTTTTATACTGTTACAAATTAAAAAGGACAGACTACACTACCTCCCTGCTAGCTTATACTTTGGGAAAAAATAGCTTGTTGTAGCTTATGCTAATTTGGCTGAAAGTTCTGGTACAGAAATTACAAATCCTTTTCAGTGGATTGGTTAATCATCGTTCAAGGTTAGATGGGTGCTATTTGCTACCCAAGACAAAAAAAGGCTGTCAGAAATGTTTATCAGTGAATTAAAAATGCACATTAACACTAAACATATTCTAACTATAATCATCTTATTTTTATGCTGTCTTTATGGAAATGACAGTATGTTATTAATCCTCATGAGGGCAGCCAAGTGATTTAGTGGTTGCAATAATTGCAAGACCCTGAAGGGGAAAATTAGGGCTTTAGTGCTCACAACTGCCAGGTTTACCTGTTTGCAAGTTTTTAGTCGTTAAGGAATAAAGCCTCAGCTCAGTCCCCCAAAATATAATGCACAATCACATCATGATTGTGGATAACAAAGTATCTTAGGCTTATAATGTTGGGTAAAAGCTTTAAAGATCCAGTTAACATTTAAGGAGATCTATTAGCGCAAATAGAATATATATAATATTACCTTTAAAATTTGCCGTTTTTATCCTTTTCCATTGGGGCTGCCATGTTAAACCACCATCTTTCTACAGTAGCCCAGAACACACAAAACAAACACTGGCTCTTAATAGGGCCTTTCATGTTTCCTGCGAGTTTCGTGGCCACCATAGTTTCTTATCACACTTGGTTGAGTCAAGGGGTTTCAGTTGGCTGCAACCTGCAAACTGCTGGATGTCACTAAATCCAACCGACTGGTCCTTTAACAAGGATGACATGAGCAAGACAGTGTCCCACTTTCTGTATTGTAATACATTACAGAACAAACTCATTTTCTTATGTTTTAAATAGGGCTGGAGATCATAAAATCTTAAAAAAGTCAGACTTTGCTATCATAGTTTCGTCAGTAGGTGTAATACATAAAACACCATTAAACTTCCAGAACCAAATAAGTCTGCGTATCCAGCACCAGGTATCTCACAAGGGTACCCATCTTGATTCATTATTACACAAGCTTGTGCCATTGTCCATTTATGCCTCTTATGTTGACATTTGCTTGATGATTTTATTTTTATTTTAAACATATTTTGCCTCCGTCTTTGTTTTGCAATTTTTTGTTTGAATTATTCGTATTGTTTTTTTTTATCCTTTTTATCATTTTCTTTATCTCTCCCATCTTTTTATTTTTTTGTTTTTCACCCCTACCTTCCCCCCTTCCCCTTCCTCCTCGTCCTCGACCCCCTTCCTTCCTGTCCTTTCCACCTCACCAGAGCCCTCAGCCCCCCCTCAAGACATTAAGTGCAGGAGCACCAGCTCCACCAGCCTGCTGGTAAGTTGGCACCCCCCGCCTTTGGAGAGTCAAAACGGTGTCCTGGCGGGGTATAGGGTGCGCTACCAGGTGGTGGGTCCGTCAGAAGGCGGCAGTGACGACGGGGAGCCCATGGAGGAGCCCATAATCCTTGCTACTGAAAAGCAGGTGGAGCTGCAACGATTGGAGAAGTGGACCCAGTACCGTATCAGCGTATCTGCCCTCACTGTTGGGCCAGGCCCTGAGAGCGAGCCCCTGATCTGCCGCACCGACGAAGACGGTACAATAGTTTCTAATGTGTAGAATCTAAACGTAATGTAGAAATGAACGCGTTGTTTGTTAGTTTGGTAGCAAGTGTGCCCATGACAGTGGGTGTATATTTGTGTGAAGAAATTGTTGTTTATACACGTGTGCATGTGCATGTCCATTCTTTTATTCCATTAGAAAGAAATCAAAAAAGTGCTATAGATTCCAGAACTCAGTCTAAACTTTTCTAAATACACAAAATTTTGTCTGGGTAGAATGGTCCTTCCAACGACCATAAGTAACAAGACCATATACAACTGTGTCATTCATATGAAACAAAAACACTAGATAACACACTTGGGAAATCAAGTGAGTTGCTATTAAAACATAACTAACCAAATGTAATTCATAATAGCTACCACATCCCATATCCTGCCTCTATCTGTAGGCTTTTAATAGTATTCCATTGCTCAGCAGAGAGCCATAAGCATTTATGAGGGCTGTACACGGCAAGGCCATATCTGTCAGTGTATTTATGGTGGCAGCAGTAGGTTGGAGGTTAAACCAGCAGGTGTGTGTACACTGAGGTTGCAACTCAGGTCCCTTACTTGAAAATGTAGTTGAAGAAGAATTGATAACGTCCTCACTGTCCTCAGTAACTACTTGCGTGGCTAACCTGCTCCACTGAAACAAAAATACTGTGAGTGCACTGGGCATGACTGTATGGGCGTAAAGCAAGCTGTTATGGAAAAAGAGCAAATATGCTCAATTGACAGTATCAGAATGCAGAAAATGTAGATAGACAAATAGAATTTTGGTTACATGAACTGCTGTTCATTCAAAACACTTTCCTGTGCAACCACTGTGCACCATTTAGGCACAAAAACTGTAGATTGTGCTTGAAAAAAAAACAGAAAAGCCAATATGCAAAAACATCTCAAACCCAAAAGAACCAAAACAATGATACAGCTAAATTGTATAGCAGAAACTAAATGACAAAGCAGTTGAAATACAATACATAAACTGACAAGTAAAGATGTGGAAATGTCATAGCAGATCTGAATCATTGATGGATGGCTGACAATGGCTTCTATCCTCCACGATCCATTTCACACAATAGCTATAACAAAATTTCCAGTGTCGTTACGATAATAACGCATGACAGAGAAGTGCCAGGTAAAGAAGTAAGAGCCAGAGCTAAAAGGTAGAAAAGATTTCGGTAATAAACAAGATTGGTACATGATCCTGCGGCAGATGGGGGAAATGGGGTTGTGATTTAGGGGGAAAGAAGGGGGACTTGAAGTGTTTGTGGATGAGCAAATGGAAGCAGTTTGAGTGGAAGAGTTCTATTAATGGCACATCCATCTCAGAAAGGGCCAGTCCATGGCACACCGAAAGGCCTGGAAGCAAGGCCTTCCATAAAGGCCTGTCATTATGACTGAGAGCTTCTCACTGATGGCAAAGAGACAGAGAAGACATGTATTGAAAAGATGTAGGAGACAGAAAAATGTGGTGATAATATGTGCATGTGTGTTGGGGGATATGGTACTGCAAGAAAACTGACGCTGGAGTGTGTTTTTTTGTTCTAATTTTACATCTAATTTTCCACATTGCCACTCAAATAAAAAAAATAGTAGATTAGAATCATAATGTTTCAGTAATACACATGACAAAATGATTAAAAAATGTTTTTTGTTTTTCGTCACCTGCAGTTCCTGGGGCTCCTCCGAGGCGGGTGGAGGTGGAAGTCCTCAACTCCACAGCACTAAAGGTGATGTGGCGCTCCCTGACGCCAGGCAAGCAGCACGGTCAGATCCGTGGCTACCAGGTTCATTATGTGCGTGTGGAAAATGGCGAGTCACGGGGCCTGCCCCACATCAAGGACGTCATGCTGGCCGATGCCCAGGTATGACCATCCTCAGTACAAATCAGTTATGTCATAAAAAGGTAAATTCCACCAAATATGCCCAGGTCTGCCTTTAAATCTGATTCAGTAGTGATACAAAGAGACTTCATCAATAAAGCGGGTTAAAGCAACACAGTAACACTGATGGAGTATAGAAAAGCGATATTGGTATAGAAAAGCGATATTGGTGCTCTTCCCTTGGATTTCATATTGCTGCAGTATTCTTTCCCCCTTAACCCGCAAGAAGAACTGTAATCAAATCTTCACTCGTCTTATCCTCCCCTCTTCCTGGCTCCATGACTTTTATTAGGAATGTCTAGACCCCATCTTATAGCAACATCTGCCATGAAATGTCTGATTGTGTGCTTTTACCAAATGCAAAGACTGAAAGAAAATGCTGATTATAGTTTTCTGTGACAGGGGGGCAAAAATAAAATTGGCATGAAAACATTTCAACCAAAAATCAGCCTCCACTGACAGCTAGAATTGTAATGGAGGCCTTTTAATAGCCTTTTTTTTTCTTTTTACAAAACTTCTGTCAACACAATGATGGAGGAATGCTGCCAAAAAGTGAGACTTTTGTGCACAGTAGCAATCATCCAAATGGAAATTACAGCCTTGAAGCAATACGGTAAACAACACAGAAAAGAATAGCTGTATGCAATGCTACATATTTTGGGAAGGAATGAATCAAAATCTATTTTTTCCACATGAATGAAGGGTCCGCTTGGGCCAAATGCACCACCATTTTTGGAATTTAGCTGAGCCACAGATCCAAGAGTAGAATGAGCTTAAATACCTTGAATTATAAGATCCAAGCATGCGCCCAGTAGTCAATAAATGCTGCCCAGCAAAAGTATATTTTTAATTTAGTCCGTTTTGCCGTTAGTTTTGTTAATATGTTCAAAAAAGACCCCATTTTTAAACCCTTAAAAGCTACATCTCAAGGTCACCACAGGCTGTAGCTATCAATGATTTAACACTGAGGTAGCTTATTGTCAGATGCACAGTAACATGGTTAAACAGCTCCAGGCCCCACAGGCAGACCTCTACAATTCTCAGCCTTGTTTCAGCTGCTCCCCATAACATAAGCTTCAAACAGCTTCTCTCTCTCCTGACCTCACAAAACCAGTGACCTATTTCTGACTCTCTGCTCCTGAACCTCTAATGCCCCCGTCTCTCACAATCCTATTTCTTCCCTTTCTTTTCTTCCTCTCTTTCTTTTACAAAATATTACTTTTTCTCCTGCACTCTCCTCTTTGGCGGGGGGGGTTAGTGGGAAACGGACGATACAGCTGAATATGTGAGTACAAAGTTTCGCCTGAGTGCTTTGTGTAGCTGAAAGGGTATAAACAGTGGGTATTGCATCAACCTAGATGGATGCACAGTTTACACAACCCCTCCAATCTTTATTCAATAAGTTTGGATAACAAAGTGGCTCAGAGGTATCACCTCAGCTGTCTGGCTGCCCAGCTTTTTCACTATCTTCGTATGCCACTGCGCAAAAAAAATTCGCCAACTAGCTTCTACAGAATGGTGGCTGATGCAATATCCACTGCCCACTGTGCCTGGAATGCTAATGCTACTTCTGTCATGCTGTGTGTTGATACAGTATGTTTTGTCTTGTGCTCTTGTGGTGTGTTTTCTTTCTTCTTTTTTGTGTGTGTGATTTTTTTAAACCATGATCTTACTTAATTTTCCGTGGTGCCTTAGAATGTCTGTGCCGTGTTCACACACGTTCTTGTAAAATCTTCATCACATCTCTGATGATCATTCACAACTGCAGAATTTTTTTTTTCAATAAATTGTACCCATATTTTGAACCCAGATTTGAAACCCCACTCCATCTGCATTACGTGAATACCATCTCAAGTGCAAGACAGTACTTATAGCTCATTTACCTTTATTGACCTCTCCCATCCCTCTGCCAACCAGCCTGTTAAAAACCTCATTCTGCATTCGTTCAAACCTGCTCCCTTGAAAGATTCATTAGAATTGATCGGAAGCCTCTCTTTGAAGAGGACTCAAGGAAACTTAATGGCTGAGGTAAAAACTCCCAGCGAATGGGCAGGATGTATTCAGCATGCATTTATCACAAAGTTAAGTTGTTGATTGGAATATTGCTTAAGGAATAAGGGGGGCTACTATCCATTTACATACGTAATGTCCCTCCTCCACCTTGGCAACTCTACGGATTTACTTAATGGAATGGTCTCCCATTACGTAGGGGAAAAACGTTACATTTAATGCATGCCTCGTGAAAATTAATAAAAAGGACCAGGAGACACTCCACTCAGATTAACTTTCTGTAAAAGGCAGTTTGAATTGCATGTAGGGGGTTCAAATCATCAAAAATTCAAGACACACTTTGACATTTCCCTGTTCCCTTTCTCTTCCCTATTTCCCAAAGGAAATGGTCATTGGAGGACTCAAACCAGACACCACTTACTCCATCACGGTGGCTGCGTACACCACCAAGGGGGATGGAGCCCGGAGTAAACCCAAACTGGTGGTGACCAAAGGGGCAGGTCAGTACAACGAAAAATATTTTTTTTGTTTTACTTTTATTCATGCAGCAATGAAAGTAGTGGATTGCTTGCTCAAGGGTTCCATCATTCCCATCCAGCTGTTTCTGCTAGGCTTTACAGCCATACTGTGGTGCATTTAACTGATCCAAAACAATTCAGAAATGCAGACATGTACCGATGCAAGAATTGCATGACATTTAATTGAGTGCATTTGGCATTCTTAAAGGAACATTTTTCTTATCTTAAGACTTTTGCTTCAGAAAATACATGTTTTTAAATTTTCAAACGAATTTCATTTAAGACATGTTTTCCAAATTAACCAGTCTGAGGCATATCTGAATTCAAGAACAGTTCAGTCAGTTGAGTTGATGTTTGCTTCTATCACGGCAGCGTTTATCATTTGAATCATGTTCAGAAGGCTATCCACAGATCTTAGAGATCAAAGAGGTGGTATAAGGTACTTGGAGATTTTTCCGACAGATTATGACAGCTTGAAAACCCCTGTTGGGTCGTTGGTTTGAGCTTTAAGGATAAAAAACTGGAGGCTAATGCCTGCACACTACAAAGCCTTCTTCAATTTTTCCCTTGTTACCACCAGTCGGCACACCAGTTTAACCAGACTGCTTGAGCCTGTTTGGAAGCTAGCAGCTTAGTTACCATGAGCATGATCTAAACCTGTGAGGCTGGCCGCCTGAGAGTGTGAAGAGAGAATTTAAGACGTTGAGCCAAGAATGGGAGTGTCCTTTAGTGTAAGCATCTGTGCCAGTCAGCTTTGGGAAGCTTCAGAGAGTCAATATTTGCACAACTGCATACATACTTATATATACTGTATGCCTACATACATACCTAGTCTCCACTACCAATCACATGTAATGTATATGCAGGCACACTGTGGCACATGATAACAAAACAAAACCAACCAACACACCAATAGATACACACATGACACATTATTGCAACCCAACACACACACACAAACATAGGGAAATTTCACAGATCCTGACTAGGTGTGTGTGTGTGTTACGGGTGTCAGGGACTTGCCAAAGGGGCTTGAGTGAGTGCTGTCACTCTCCATTCTCCTCTCAGGGCCGGCTGCCTGATATGCCAGTCTTAAGCTCTCTGGCTGTCCCTCAGAGGGAAAGCCTCTCCTTTTTTATTATTAAAGTGTAAAGAAATGGTTTATGCCAGGGGGCCAAGATAAATAGAAAAGGGGAAGGGGTGAGAGGTGGGGAGAAGACGACCCTCAGCAGCCTTTTTTTCAGAGGTGAAGTGGTTGTCCTTCTAGTTCAGAGGGATTTTAGGATGGCCTAGTGATCCTAGTGAAGGTTTTGTATCTGGCAGTGAACAACAGGGAATTTATTCATGTTCTCCGGGGACTAAATTAGATGTCAGTGAGATTAAAAATGGCTTACTTTTCAGAAAGGTGTCCAAATCTTTTGTATTATGTTGCAGTTTTGTTATAATCTCAACCTAAGTGGACAGCTTTAGAGCATTTTTGGGCTGAAAACAACATGAACAAACAACTAGACAAAGTCACTGATTTATACAGAACAGAGTGCCAACAAGCTTTTTACAACTTGCTCATTTGAATTCACTCTTATACTCTGCTAGCTGAATATCTAAAATGTGAATGTAAAATTAGTGCTACATAGAAAAAACACATTAATCCTAATTTGGATCTTAATGGAATGCATATTGAAAATGGACCTCAAAATCAAATGACAACCCAGATATATTTGATGTTTTGACCTGTGTTCTTCACCATATAAATTAATGATTACATGTCCTCTGCAAAACTGCGTTATGTAGTTTATGTTTGTGTAAACTCATTCATAAAGTGGTGCACCTTAAAAGTGTGAAAAAAATTTAATATTCTACCACATGAATGCTTTTGCATGTATACAATTTAAGAACACACACGATTAATGCAACAGGTCTTAAAATCTTAAAAAACTGCTCACTTTAAGTGCATGCTTGTGTATGAAACACAAGCGTGCACTTTAAGTGAGCAGTTGCCTCTAGAAGCTATTACGTCACAGTCTTGTTCTTTTTAGGAAACATAAAGGCCTGAAAACCAACATCAATACATAACATAATGACAAAAATAGTATGTTTTCGTTGCACTTATAAGTCGATTCACATAAATGGACTTGTATTTTCATCTTCCAGACTTTCCAAAAAGCTTCTCTGGTCGTTTGGTGTATCAGAACGTATCCAACAGAATCTATCAGGATTTTGTAGGACACAAAAACAAGAAGAACTGTGCACCTTTTTGTGAGTCACAGACAAACAAAATCCATTTTGTGGCTGGAACTGTCTTTGTTTGCTGAATGAAAGCCAAGGTTTCAAAAGTGCCTTTTCATGATTCATACTTTCCAAACTCTTGCTTTCAGAAGCAAACTTAACCATGGCCAATCCAAGTGTTTTTGAGGGGACCAAAAGGAGTCTTTATTGACAAAAGATTAAAATGTTTGTGTCAGAAAATGTTATTCTGCCCATCCCATCTGGAGTTTTTTCACTGCAACAATCAATGACCATCCATTTTTATCTTCTTTTCATGTTCAAGTTCAAGTGGAAAATAATAAAAAATAATGTATAATGTCCACTATTTAAAAAAAAACTAAGTTGAACTAACCAATCAACAAACTCAAAACAAACTGAAACAGCATGTTATGAAGGTAGCCTAGAGTATGCAGTCCAGCACCTCTAACCCTCTGAGCCTACGGCACAAGGAAAAAACTCTAAATAAGTCTTATAAAAATGGAAGATTCTTGGCAGACCAAGATGTCTGATGTATGTGTGGATCCTTATATGAGGGTGGAATGAGTCGCAATCTTATTAAAAAACACTATAAACATTATAAATACCAAGTACAGTGTTGGCACTATAAACCTATAGTAATTCAAAGCTGCTTTGGCAACACAGACAGTATTGGTGGGCCCAAATGGCAGCACAAGTAGCTGAATGTTGAAGAATTAATAAACTCCGAGGTCATGAAAGGTAATATTGATAAAATATTTCAGTTCTATTCTTGCCAGTACTGTGCATTATATACAGTACTGTATGAATTGATAGTGCATTGTTTTGGCAGTTAGTTACAATGTATCATTTTGTGCCGTCAGGTAATGATGGGGTAGTGATAGACGGATAAATGAAATTATATTTGGAGGTTTTATTTGTCCTGTTTGTAATTATGTGAAGTGGTTTGCATTATCCATTATTGTATTGTGATTCAGATCGGGTATGGATTCAAGTGAACTCAGTCACACTGTTGTAAGACAGGCACTGAAGACATTAAGGGTATCCTGCCCTTGTAATATCTTGACAGCTTACAAACTCCCATCCTTCCAACCACATAATTTAAATTGTTGCGTCCTGTGAAAGAATGCTGAGGTATGCATGTGTGTTTGTTTGAAAAGGTGTGTATACTTATTCCGATGCTGACTGCAGACAGAAAGATCAGCCCTGATCCCCTCATTGCATGTTTAGTTACTTCCTGATTGTTATTTTGGTCCAGTGAGAAACCATAAATGTAATGGACCTCACTCATTCTTTTCTCTCTCTCTCTCTCTCTCTCTCTCTCTCTCTCTCTCTCTCTCTCTCTCTCTCTCTCTTGCTTCTTGCACTCCAAATAGGCCATGTAAAATTTGGTGCATATTTGACTCCGTGGCATTTACTCTCCTACCACCCACCCACTCCCTATGTGACATACACACATAAACTCCTTCAGTAAGCAGACTAAATTAAAAGCAGAGGGAAACAAAGATGAGAGAGTGATGGATTTGTCATGACCTTACCCCTACGGTGTACCTGGATATGTTAAGTCTTTACAGGCAGGCTATAGCCACAGGTTAATCAGAGGGAGATTTTTTTTATTATTGTGAAGTAGTTCAGCTCAAAGCAGAGATCCTTACATGCGGGGCAACAGATGATTAAAAAGTACATTGATGCACCATGTCATTTGCAGGCTAGTTCGGAGGTAATATGTTCGGTCATATGTATATGTTGGTGTGAGTGTGCACGAGAGAGGGAGGAAATGAGAAGGAAACCTGATCACCCCTTTCTCAATCAGGCTGAGTGAGTGTCAACAGCAGGCTGTTAATACTGTGGCCTGATGGGAAACGTGCCGTGAGGCCCACAAGGAGGGATTGAACCAGGGTCGACCCTGAAATGGATGTAGAGAGAGAGAGAGGGGTGGAGGTGCTGGTGGGGTGAGGGATGAGGGAGGAGGTTAGGAAATGAAAGGGGGGATTGGGCAGTGTGGAAGGGGAGAAGTGGAGAGATGGGGAAAGAATAAGGCGAGTGTTGGGGGGAGAGAGATGAACACTGAGGAAAGGAGGAAAGGGACAATCAAGGTGTCCAAGAACCCCGGAATCACTCATGTAGACACACCCGCACACACATACACACACACACACACACACACACACACACACACACACACTATATCTGCCTCCTCATATCCTTGTTGGGCCCTCTTTGCAGCAGATTGCTCCTTGTCCCCAGTCACCTTCATCATCCCTCATTCACTCATTTCATTTTTGTACCCCCTCACCATGCCCTTGCTCTATCTCTCATCACCCTGTAGCACCACACACACACACACACACACACACACACACACACACACACACACACACACACTCTACACACACACATATTCAAACACACACACTCTACACACCATGAACAACACCCCCCCGTCCTCCCACCAACACCAATCTGCTGTTTCAGGAGCCGTGATCTTTCCCCCCAGTGTGCAATAGGCCACTGTTTTAAATGCACAAATAATGAAATAGTTTCAGGGCCACAAATGTTGTAATGGATACATTTGGAAGCCTGTTGAGGTTAGAATCGAAGCACAGAAATTTAAAATGGAAAACACAGACACACACAGAGTCATCACAGGATCATTATCTCTGATTCTATTTCCTTGATTAGCGGTGAGCATGAAGGCAGAGTGGGATTTGAAATGACACCAAGCTGAGCTATAGTATGTAGCCGAGGAGTATTAGGAGCATTCGTCTCACGCAGCACTCGGCGCCCCCGCCTTTCCATTACCAGTAAAGGCTCAGCTGACTAGCCACCATCCACCCACCAATCCCCGTCTTCCTCTAGCAACAGCCTTCAGAAAGAGGACCATTAGCAAACGGAAATGAATAATACGAGCAGAGGGAGACTGTGTAGAGTGGATTACTTTGTGTGTGTGTTTTTACTACACGCACATTAAGACTTGCATCTTGGCGCAGGAATATATACTATATGTAGGCACATGTACACAGACACGCACAATGATACTGTTCCACTGGGAGGGAATACTTTTCCTCGTACTAATGGTATCTTCTCCAAATTAGTTTAAGTCCATCCTGGGCAACAAGCCAAATAGCTTTATGTGCAGGTGGAATGGTGATATAGGAGCTGGAGCTGGCTGCAAACCAGGGCCTATACTGTCACACACACAAACACATACATGGGCATACACACTGTCCATTATGCACAAAGATACACACAAACTGATGTACACAAATTGACACAATTTGGGGGGGGCTCAAATAGATGTTACAGTTTAAAGTCATGTAGTGTAATAGTTGACAAACTTTAAATGTATAGTGATGAACAAGGCAAATGTATCTGTAATTTTCTAAATCTGTTTAAGATTATGATGAAATGTATGTTGCACATTAAACTAGAGTTAATAATTTACATTCAACTTATTCTGCGTTTTTAAAGCTCTCACTGCCAGGACCAACCAATTTGCTGCCGACCCAGTTTGCCGACCCAGTTGGCAAGCTTTTTGAATCGGAAATGTTCAGAGATGGCCAATATTCTCACCAATGGTCTCACAATCTCATGAATAAGCATGAAATTAAATTTAAAATGGTAAATAAATTGACAGTGTGGTATTATCTGCTTTATATTTTTCAATCAGTAAGTCTTATAATACAAAAATAAGTATAACAAGTATTTGTAATTGAGTACATCACTAAGGGTGTGTATGTCTACAATTGTTACCTATTTGCCTGTTATCTGTCCTGCAGACTGTCTTGTATTTCTGAAAGAGAAGGGACATAGATGAGTGAGACAAGATAGAATCTATTTACAGAGAGATGGGGCTCAAGTGCGAATCAGCCACACTCATCTCTCACAAAGCTTTGACGGCAACTTGAGAACTGAAGGCTTCCCATAACTGCTGCTGCCTCTATCACACTGATGGGGCCTTAAAAGGAGAGTTAAGATAAGACGTGTGTCATCCATAAGAGTAGCAAAACTGGGCCATGGTGAAGAATGGTGTCTAGACCCCAAGTGTAGATCATCCATTTTACAACAAGAGATGACTCTTACAGCTGAAAGAGGCACTGTTCTCTGCTCAAAGTTTTAGTGATGCTTTGCAGTACAGAAATGATTTTGGCTGGAGCTTACATGTATCATGAAATGGTAATGGGTACAGCGATCACTCAAGAATTTAGAGGCTCTGAGGATCTTCCACATCTCTATGCAACACAACCTGACTCAGTTTGTTAGGATGTTATCTAATGAATGACTGAAATTAAAATTATTACAGTAATTGTAGATTCTGTACTCTGTTTATATCGACTATAGTCACCGAAAATTCTTGATTCTCAATGGTTGGCAGTCTATGTCCATTCTTCTTCTTATTGTACCATACACTATAATTGGGCAGGTATTTGTTTGCCTTGCTAAATTAATGCTTTAGTAGTATAGTGTTTGTGTCAAGGAACAGAAACCATATTTCACAATTAATGTTTAGAACAATAAATTATTCTCATTTTTAATTAAATTACATTGCTTATTGTTGGCAAGTGACCATGATATAATTGGGATAACAAAAGTGGTGCCTAATAGTTTCCTCAACACAGCTACTGTAATATTCCTGGTGTCTGTTCAGTTTGTGATTGACATCTACATATATATAGTATTGAAGCTTGTTGGGTTAAAAATATACATCTTCATATAACTGGAAAACACAGAAATTTAAGTTTTGTTTTCTCTTCTTTGATTGTACAGTGCCTGGTCCACCCTATCTGTCAGTGGCTCAGGACTCCGACACATCAGCTGTGGTTCGCTGGGACCCTCCTGATCTGACCAATGGCATGGACCTGCAGGGTTACCGGCTCCAGTTTGGCCGGAAAGATGTCTCTCCTTTAGCCACACTGGAATTTGCTCCCCAAGAACGACAATACTCTGTGGTCAACATTCACCGAGGGGCCACCTATCTCTTTAAAATCTCAGCCAAGAGCAGGGGGGGCTTTGGGGAAGAGGCCGTGGTGGAACTCAGTGTACCCGAGAATACGCCAGGGGGATACCCTCAAATTGACGAGGGCTCCAATGTGACATGCTGCTCTGTGCAGCTGTCCTGGTCTCCACCTGTGCTGGCGGAGAGAAACGGGGTAATCACAGAGTACACTTTGGCCTATAAGGAAGCCGGTACCGGAGGAGCACCCCAGGAGCTCCGCTTGCCCCCCAGCCTGTCCAGCTATGTGCTCAACAGCCTCAAACCGAACTCGGCATACGATGTGAAAATACGTGCACACACCAGTGTAGGTCCAGGGCCCTACAGCCCACCTATCCAGTATCGGACGGTGGCCTTTAATCCAAAAGGTAGGGCTTGCCTGTTTCTTTCCCAACCCGGTTGACAGGGGGTTGGATATAGGCTAAAAGCAATCTGCAACAACACAAAAATGAAAATTGCCCCACCCCCTCCTTCAACCTTCAACTACCTCCACTCCTCAAGAAAGAAAAAAGAATTAAAATTAAAATTGTTTGCCGTGGGATACTCACTTCACTAACCCAAACAAGGTAAAACCCAGTCAGTAAGCTATAGTCAGTCATTTTGAGAAAGAGGAGAGCAGCCTAGAATTTCAAGGTAAGTGCTGTTTGGTCAGACACTCCTGTCAGTCATCCTTGCAACCCTTTGCCAAGCACACTCACACAGCTAATGCCATCTCACATCCCCAGTTTTCAAACAAGGTAGGACCTCAGTCAAACCCAGTCTCTTTAAAAGTATGTTCAGACTATTCTAAGATGACAGAAAGCTGATTTTGGTTCTTTATTTTATTTTTGGTTTTGGGTTTGTTTTGAGATATACCTCCCTTCCTTACCCCCTTCCTTTCCTAATTCCTTGTTTCCCCTTCCCCTGTCCCTTAATGGGACAGCTTGTGGCATGGCATCCCCCAGATGCACTGCTGAGGACTGTTGGCATGCTGTGTTTTGGGTCTGTCTTTATGCCTGTCTGGCAGCACGTTGGCAGTGCCAACCCAGACTCAGTAGAGGCATAGTAACAGTTGGCGCTGGGACCACATGGGTCAGTTGTTAATCCTCAAATGGTCAAGGGTTCAAAGACAGTAGTGAGATGGGTTGGCACTACCCATGAATGCTAGCCAGTGGGCGCACCCTTGTGCTCCATGGGTTTTGTCGTCCATGAGTCTTACGTGCTGTGTGTCTTAACCAATGGCGTTGCCCTTCTCACAGCCAATCACAGCTCACCGTTACACTCACTCTCCAACCCAGAGGAACGTTGCAGGGGAACAACAGCTTTTTCTGTCAAACCAAAGTTTCTTCTTTTGTTTCTCTTCCCTTGGTCTCTCTACATGTTCAGTTCACTGACACACTGTTTTTTTTTTTTTTTTTTTTCTTGCATTTGTTCACTCAACAGACGTTCCAAAGAATTTCACAGTCAAGTGGGCCACCAAGACCACAGTGGTCCTTGCATGGAAGTTTTCTGAAAGTAGGTCTCCTTACAAATGCACGGTGAGTTATAACCTTATATATAAACATTCCATAAAAATTCCACACTGAACTTAAGAAATCATTTTCATCTGTTTCTCTGAAACTGAAAACTGTTTGATATACCAGTGCAATTTGTTTAATGGCATTTTCAGTGCATTAATTCACCTCCCTATCATACTAATTTCCAACATATCCATTCTCTCACTCGTGTAATCATCAAAATGCACATCCCTTCTTACCGAAATCTGCCTCATCAGTGTCTCTACAACCATTATTCTGTTGACCTACCGACATAATCATACATCCAACTATCCCTCTTAACGATTTTCAATTAAAACTCTGGACCATCTATTGAACTCCAGATTGAGTACAACCGTCAAAGGATGGAGGTGGATGCCAAGCAGATGAGGGTACTCATCGCTGGGCTAAAGCACAACACCACCTACGAGTTCAGAGTGACCTGCCAAGAAAGCATGGATGGTGGGCCAAGACACCGTGTGGTTGCCAAGACCGCGCCACTCATCCTAGTCAAGAAACCCAAGCTGGACATTTACGCTGAGTCTGACAACATGCTCACCATGTCCTTCCCACCGGTCGATAACAAGGATGTCAAGTGAGTATAGTGTGCTAAAAGATGGGTTCTTCAAGCTCTGTCTGAATTATCTTTGATGGTTGAGGTATTTAAGTTTAAGTCTCGAGATGCTTGACATCTGATGTGATATGGATTGAGATCTCAAGATGTCTGACATGTTGAATTGGAAGTTTAGGTCTTAGGATTTCTGACATGCTTATTGTTATACCTCTTGCAGGTATTAAATTCTCATTTCAATTTCCTGTCAATCTTATGGTAAATGTTTTCACCTAAAATGCTGTACAATATCAAGAAAGAGTCACTAGGATTTTTTGGGTAATTTACTTTGGTGCTGTGTTTTTAGGAACTTCTATGTGGTTGCGGTGCCACTTAAGAGGACCTTAGGAACTGTCAAAAACCTGAAGAACCCTGATGAGATGGACATGGAAGAGGTAGTATATATTTTGAAATCAAAAGTTGTTATTCTGGCGCACGTGAAATTATTCGTTTAATTGGGTGCACTGGGTCAAAAAGAATGAAGCATATGTAATAGGAAAACTTCAAAGCTTTTTTGAAAAGACTGTCCTCTTTTCCCTCCCCCGACAAAACTGTGTTTTAATAGACTCATGCTTGTGTTATTAACAGTTGCATGTGCAAGGAAAATTGTATTGTACACACCATGTATCACAACACAGACATAAGTACATCTCAACTATGCTAATTTATCCCCCCAAGCATGCAGAAGAGAGAATTACACAGTCTTCTCCCACTCTTCCCATAGCCCAGGGTCACCTTGAATGCCAGATCAACAGCAACCATCCCTATTGGATTTGGGATTACACACATTCCCTCTGCTTAGTGCCTGCCTCTGTCTGCAGTTTGAAATGAGTGCGAGGGGTTGGATGTTGGGGGGGTTGGAGCCTGGTTACATGGAACATTGCCAGACAGTTGGCAGCATTTTGAATCTAAGGGTTATACCTATAGTTGGTTTTCTTTGGTCTCATTCAGTTCACTGAAAGGATTCTTGTTCTTGAAACCTGTAATCATGCCAAGTTACAAATATTTATCAGCGGGCTTGGGGTGATCCCATCATTTTAATTGAACAAACCATATAGATATATTCTCATGAAAACGTCTTTGAAAGAATCTCCTTCTCTTGGCCTTTTGTAGTCTGGTGTTCACAAACCCTTTGACAGCATTTGAAAACATAAGCAACATAAGCAACTTAGCTCTGACTTAGTTGTTCTCTAGTTTTAGTTATTTTAAAAGATCTGCCAAGAACGGCTAATGCTATAGAAACTAAAAAAAACAGAAGAGAACAAAAAGGAACACGTAAAAAAGCTAAAGTAAACTAATGCCCTTGTATCGATCAGCTGTTGCGGGATGTGACTCCAAAGCGCCGTTCACGTCGTCAGCTGGCTCAGCTGGACCAGAGGAAACCCTACATCACAGCCTGCTTCAGGCAGCTGCCCTCCAGCTTCACGGTGGGATCTGACCACCGCAACAGCATCTGTGAGAACAAGCCTCTTGAACCTGGCCATGAGTATGTCTTTTTCCTGCTGGCTGAACTCAATACCACAACCGGGGTGAGTTACTCGTTCAGCCCAGTTCAACACAGTTTAACACAGTTCAGTTAACTTACTTTAAGTCAATTTCTGTGGATTTAATAATTCAGTTCTGTTCATTTCATCCACTTTAGTTCACTTCAGTTTTGGTCATCCGAATCTAACACATTTATTTACTATTTAATATGGTGCCGTTCAATTACTCAGTGTTTTTGGATACTCTGAGTTAACTTAAACTCACTGAACTTCATTCAGCTCTTAGATATAACATACTGTAATCTGGATTGTGTTTTATATGCTATGTTAACCTCTACACAATTTTTCTGTTCAGAAAATGTTTGCTACCAGCCCTTATACCGACACAGTAATGACTCCTGAGCCGGAGGGCCCAGTCCATCCAGTAGAGCCTGGTGACGGACTCATATGGGTGGTGGGCCCAGTCCTGGCTGTCGTTTTCATCATCTGCATCGTTATTGCCATTCTCCTGTATAAAAAGTGAGTTGGTTTGGGATTTGCTTTTTTATGTAGTTGAACCTACATTTTGACTTTACAGTATAAATGAAATAACATTGTTCAACCTCAAATGATAGAAAATAACACGCAGTTAGTGTTAGTGTTAGTATACAGGACATTGACATTTTGTAAAGAGTGGCCAGTGTAAAATGCTTTATTCTAGAAATAAATTGGATCTTATATATATATATATAACCATCCTCTTTATCATTAGGATACACAGGGAACTGAACCCTTTGCAGTGCATTGTTAGTGCCTTGCACCACCCATTGGTCTACACAAGCAATATAACTGGGATCCATGTTTGCTACTAAATTATGGTAAATGTGCTGCAAATTTCAGGGTCTTTTTCTCATCCAGAAAAACACAATGAAGATTTTTTTTTGCCATTTGATGTTGAACTAGTTATTTGCAGTGTTACTGGGGAATTGGGCTATTGGGAAATAATTGCATGTTAGGGAGCATGTTGAAAGAGGGGCTTATTCTGTATTCATAGCAGCATGATATTCAAAGACCCAACAACATTGTTGCATGTAAATATGAAAGAGCTTTTGTTGTGAAAAAGATGGTTGTGGGAAGTGAGGGGGCTGGAGAGAGGAGAGAGGAGGAGATTCTTTGAGATGGTGCTCAATAATTGGACTAAGAATTGTACAATCTACCAATCGAGAGCTGTCACAGATATGTATTTAAAGAGGTATACTTATATTTAAAACAATACCTTCATTCTGCAAAGAATTCTCAATAATATATTATTCCAGTGTTGCCCAAGTTAAATACTAGTGGTTTTAACCATTATTTGACGTTTGAAGTGTATGCTAATAATATATTTTCATTAGTGAGTGAACCTAGTTTCTAGTGGTGGACATCAAACTCTGCTGTTATGCTTAATGAACCTCTTCCTGTAACAAGTCTAAATTAATGTACTATTCCTCAGTGTCCTGGGGCTTTGCAACATAGACTGTCAATATCCCCCCCTTGTTTTACAGTCAGTTGTAGCTTTTAGTCACAGTGACTGCAAGTCCCAACTGAACAGTGGTGTAAGAGGTCGTCCTATATACCTGAATCATTTTATGGGGCCAGGGCTGGTGTGAGCAACACAAGTACAGCTTGCTACTGTCAGATGATCCCTGACTGTCTGACCTTGCATTACCTCCATCTTGGTGGTTAGGGAGAGTAACATCTCTCCTTGGATCTCTCTCTTTTTTCTCTCTTCTCTTTCTCTCCCCCTCGCTCTCCTATGTCCCCGTCCATCTCTCCCTGGTGAATAGTGTTTCCCGGGTCTGCCCTTGGCCCTGACATTCCCCTTTCCCATCTGTACCTGCACCCTCCTGACACACAATAGCACACACAGGCACATAGACACACAGGCACAGGCTCACAAATGTATGCATTTTACTGAATACTCACTTGTTCTCACACACTGATACATGTGCAGACATGCACACGCATGCACACACCTCCTCCAAATGCTGATTAGCTTTATCTCGCGTTTTGCGAGCCCAGCAGCGACCCCTTTGAATTTTAAACTGCTCTCTATTGATTTATCTCTCTTCTTGCCTCCCCCTGTTCCCTTTCTCCTTGTGTGTTGTGTTTTCACCATCTTTATATATTTATTTGACTCCTATTGCTTTCTATGGAAACAGCAAACCTGACAGGTAAGGTTTGGCTGTACTTTATTGCATTTTACAGGGGAGACAAAATAGCCTGCCTCAGCAAAAAATATGGCTTTAATTAGTGAGGGTGAAGGAGAATTTTCCGTACTTGATACTCAGCTCTCCAGTTTTTTCTCACAGAAAGTTACTCTTTTGTTTTTGTTGTATGTCTTCCCCTCTTTCTACTATTTGTTTGTCTTACTCTACAGCCGCAAAAGAAAAGAGTCAGAGCCAAGAACAAAATGCCTGCTGAACAACGCAGACATTACACCCCACCATCCTACAGACCCTGTGGAGATGAGACGCATCAACTTCCAAACTCCAGGTACAGGAATTACACACAACACATACACTGAGGAACAAAACTGGTAACATTAAAAAAATGAACACACTATATATAGGCATAGTTGAACTGATGTATATATATATATATATATACAATATGTTTGGCCATATTTGTCCACATCAGCCTTCCAGTAAAAAGCAGATTTCCATTTTCACTGACAATAGGTTAGTATAACATTGTGATGACCATAAACTGACTAGATATTTCAAACATACTGGACTCAGTATTGCAATGTAGTCCAAGTGCTTTAACCGCTTCCCCCTTAATAACAACAAAATAAAGTGAAAACACATGTAGCTTTACATTGCAAAAGACTTTGTGAACTATTGAAATAGTAACATTTAATGTTCTTCATTTAGACAAATAACTACTTTTGATTGTTGGATAAAAGCTGACCTGTTAAAAGGCCATCTAAGGCTTGTATATCATTGGCCTAACTGGATTTCCGCTGTAAGACCGTTTCCAGTGAAGTGCTCATGCCCGCTATCTCTGCATTGACAGTGGTGAGTACAACATTAGGCTAATCTATAGGTTTTATTGGGAAAGAGGCCAAAGTACTTACGTACATACATAGTAATTCATTACCTTTGCTGGAGGCCGCTGTTTCAGTGGCTTTAACAGACTAAATGCTATTTGCAAAGAACGACGTATGCAGAAACTTCAAAATCCTTATTTTCGGAAGATAATGTAGTGAAAATCGCTAATTAGCACCAGCTCTAATCCAAAACTACCATTATTGGCTTTCAAAAGCTCCTATTGGCAAACCACTACGTTATATTACTACTGGCAAATAAGCACACACACCTGATGAATACCTTCCTTTGTCACACCAAAGCATTCATTTATAGTGAAAACATTCTAGTAATGTAAGATGAAACATACATTTGAATTGAATTGAATTGAATTGAAATGTCTTTAATGTCCCCAAGGAGCAATTTGGTTCACAACAGGTAGCCAACACATATACATTCGCACAAAAACACAAAAAAAACCCACATTTGCAGTTATGTGTTTTAATATACACATGTATGTGTGTAGTGACTGCAGATTGTCACATTGGCACACAGCCTACACAGAGATTAACTATTCACAAATTATGCAATTTGAAGTTGAATTTATGCTGCAGCATAAATGTCCTTGAAGTGCTCCCACATCATTCTGTTTGACATTATGTGCTTTCATTACTACCTAAAAGCCATATTTATGTGTTTGCCATGTCCCCATGTAACAATTAGCCATTTATAAAAGACAAATAGTTAAGAAATGATGTCTGTTGTTGGACTTAATGTTTTTATGTTGGAAACAAATCCTGTTTTGAAGTTCTCATTGGTTTTTTACCTTTTTCCTCTTTTGTCTCACTTTCTGTCTGGTGTTCATCCAAGCTAAAGCCCGGTGTTAACAACAGAGCACATTCGATCCCACACTCATTCTCTAAGGCTTCTCCATCTTCCTCCTGCCTCCTTTTCACACCCATTATCTATCAGTCTGTCTTTCCGTTATTTAGCCTCCTGCGATTTAGGCTACAACAGCATCAGGTTCTGAATCATACTGGAACCAAGTTTGCTTCTTTTGTGTTTTTTACATTTGTATTTTGTTCAGTAGTTCCCGCCACCTAATTACAAGCTGCAATTTGTAATAAGTCACTTGATGTACAGGTTCGTCTTGCCAGGTTAGAGGTTTTGGTAAGAAAAAGTTAAAACAAATCTAATTGCCAGTAGTTACCTCTAGCTTAACATCATGGGATTATTGTCAGTAGTCCACTAGATGGTTTAATTGTATTTTCTGTTCAAGCTGTTTATTTGACAGAGCACTGAGAGCTGCATTTTGAGGAATTTGCACGGTTTTTCAAATGCATTGTTCCCACCTGCCTAAGCAAATGGCAGAAAAGAAGTAAATCCTCTAGAAGTGGAATAAACACATCCACCCTTTTTTCTGTTCATTCCCTTATATCTTTTCTAGGGGTTTTTTTATGTCTCCTACCTTTCTGTCTGCTAGCCTAGTTGTCTCTCAGCCATCCATCTGTCATCTGCAGCCAGTCTCTGCTCCATCAAAAGGCTCAGATTTCAAAATGGAGTGATTCTCTACAGCTTCTTCTGGAGCCTGGTTATGCTGCCTGAGTTTGTATCTTGGGGGGAAAAAAACTGACTTCTTCACATCAGAGGCGATACGAGGATGAAAGGAGATGTACAAACCCTCTTATACACAGAAATTTGCAAGTTCAATTTACTGTCCTCATCTTTATCGTGCTTGGTATTCAGAGCCCTATCAGTGGTTCTGTAATGATAAGCTTATAATGGGCATTCCTGCTATTTGTCTCTCTGACTTCCAGCGCTTTCCATTGTACCCTCAACTGTCCTGCTCCCTTCCTTAAATAATAGAAACACTTGTTACAATCTCTTGCTCTCCTTTACATAACATTCACCAGTACATGCTGAGACCTCTCTTTATATATGACAAGCATTCTCATTCGACAGCCCTGCCGTTGTTCTGCAGGATTGGGCGATGTTGTTATCTCCGCACCCGGGGAATTTAATTTGAATGGACATTTTAGCCCAATTAAGTGGGCCGGTGAGCATTTGTGAACATCCCCATCAGCTAATAGCGACCATTGTTCAAATGAGCATACTCCCAGTGCACTTATCCATGGCCTCTCCAATCCAGCTGAGCATATGCCGCATCGGCAATGTGTGCTCAGTGACCCCCAGTGCTGGGGAACAAAAAATATGTTTTTGATTAGGCTTCCTATAAGCTAAGCTTGGCTAATGTGTTTTGGAGATTGTGTACATTGTGCATGTGTGCTTGTGCATTTGTGCTTTAAGGCCTGTGGGTCATGTGACAGACTCACAGTGACATCCCATAACTTCTTGGGGCGCAGAGTGGCTCGTTTTGTCATTATCTTCATTGGTGCCTGGGGTTTAATTGGCAAATGAGGCCAAAGTAATGAAGCAGCACGACTCAGTGGATATGTGCTGTCTGTCTCCAACCAAGCCCCCCCCCAACTATAAGTACTCACTCACTCACTTTTTTCAGTTTTGTCTCTGTCTTCCATTTTCTCTCTGTTTCTCATTTTACTCTTCTCAGTATTGCAGCTGAAAAGCTGGAAAACTATAACAGTCGGTGATCATCATGAGGATTACTGCCTGCAATATATATATATATATATTAGGGATGCACCGTTCCACATTTTTTCACTTCCGATCCAATCCTGATACCTGAATTTGGATATCTGCCGATACCGATACTATTCCGATACCAGAGCTTTGTTTGCTTTAATATTATTATTATCATTATTGTTGATTTTATATGAGGATGAAATAAACTCCTCTCAACAGGCAAGTATGATATGTACGTATGTATGCATGTATGTCCCAAAAGGCAACTTGAGGTAAGTATAAGGTCAGAAAAGGAAGTCAGAAAAACAGGAAATCCTGTTAACAGGAAAAATCCCATCCTGAAAACAAATATGCAACTGTAAGGGTTTCAAATTGATTGTCATGTCAATATTTATTAAATTCCCAAAATGTCAAACATTAGAAATATAAGAAAAGTGCAATAAGTGTAAACATTTTACACACACACACACACACACTAATCCCTTTAGCTTTCACGTTGTCTGCCTGGAGTTTATCTTGTTTTTGGAATGACTCCAGAAGTGATTCCTGACAGCTCCTATTGTCTTTCTGCCCGCTGGCTAAAAAAAATCCCTGTGCTCTTTCGTGTGGTGCTTTTTTAAATGTTTGATTGCGTTCGTAGTGTTGTACGACGCGAGGGTGCTTCCTTCTCTCTGAATTACGGCTTTGCTAGCTGGCTGCAAGCTGCGGAATGGATTTCCTGAGCGGAGGGATGTCTCATAACTCTGTGTCTCATTGAGCAGCGCCTCCGTTTAGGAAATCCATTCCACAGTATGCAGCCAGTTAGCAGACTGACCGGCAGGAATCACTTGTGGAGTCATTTCAGCAGACAATGTTAAAGCGCAGACATGGCTCATGGATCGGATGTCTCCTCAGGTTGGATCGGGAAATTCCGATCTGTGAATTACGCTGGTATCGGTCCCGATACCGATACTAGATCGGATCGTCCCTGATATATATATATATTTCTTTTCTCAAAACCCTATCTTCACATCATCAAGTTCACAGTAATATGAATTCACATTATTACTGTTGAGGCAACAATAAAAAAATAAAAAAGACAGTTGAACTTAGTTTCACTCTGGGTTTACTCTTCAACATATCTCTGATATATTTTCTATTTATGCCGTCTCCATCTGTGTCTCTCTTTATCTCCCCCTTCCAATAAAACATTGCATATGGCACCACACGCCCCCATAATTCTGTCAGAAGATGAGACAGTTGAGCATGTAAAAATTAAACATTTTCTTGCAGACAGCATCACACACTTGAAAAACCCACGGACACCAGCCAATTGCTCGCATGCATCAGCAACCTACTTGTTTCTCCAGATTACAGCAACGACTGCAACAACCGTGCCCTCCTCCTCACAAACAGTTCTAGCGGAACACACGGCACGCACACTTACACATAAACATAATCAGACATGTCTCCCTCCTACTGTGATGAATGACGTTTTGAGACAGTGGATCAGAGCACCCCCCGCTAGGTTTAATTAGTCATTGTCACAAATCAATTAGGGAGAGGGGGAAGTTTGATGTCTTCATCTCTCTGTGCTCGTTTGGCGCCACTGACCTGACGTCCTCTCACTAAGAAAGGAAAAACTCAGTTTTATTCTGCAGTTTAGCACTGTTATTAGGCTGACTAATCATGTGAGTATTAATAAAAAAAATAATACAGCATTAACTAGGATTGAGGACCTACTTGTCATTTATCTCAAAGAAGAAGTTTTACGTTTTTGGGACCAGACTTTTGGGGAAAAATCTTTTAAAATAAACAAAGTTCTTTTTTCCTTTTTGTACAAAAGTCAGGTTTCCTTCCCTTCCATTTTTCATTTCTTATACATGCTGTGAAACAAATCATCTGATTTTAATGGATCCAAGTTGCCATCTTTGGGTGATGTGATCCTTTCTTATCCCCGAGCAACCCCGTCGATCTGATTTCAGCTTTCATCCCTGGCAAAATGTATTTCCCTTCACTTGATGGGCAGGTTGGCAGGATCCCATCAAACTGCATCTCTTAGCCACATGTCCTGTTAATGTTGTCACAGATGGCTCCCTTTCTGCTTGAACAGTTGCGGAGACCTGAGTCTACCCGGACATAGCATCGTTGGCTGCAGCCTCAGAGGGCTTCTCCTCTGGAGCAGATAAGACTTTGAACCATCACCTCCCTCCTCAGAGCTATGACTACCATCAGCTCTGGCTCCACAGCTGTCAGCTAAAAATTTGGACACTTTTCCACACCTTTCACTCCCAATACCTCAGCACTAAGCTACAGACAAAGAAAACTTTCAGAGTTAGTTTTCAACAGGAAACATAAGCTGTTTTTTCCCCTTCTCTGTCTCTCTCATTCTTATCAGTGGGCCCTTCCAACTGGTGTTTAAGAAAACTGAGAGATAGCAAATAAATTTTTTTTATCCCCCATCTCTATGACCATTGGGCATGGCAGAAGAGTTTTCTCAGCTGGGGCCTCAGAGGCTGACGCCCACGGCTAACCAGTCTGCTCCTGAGGAGGAGTGTAGCTGATTTGATGTGATCCTTTTTGCCCTACCTTTTCATGTTTGTGTGGCAGTATGGCCTCAAATCTGTCATTCAGGCCATCATGAGAAGGGCCTGAGTTTACTGATAGTAAACTGTTTGTAAAGAAAATGTATTATTGACTTTGTGTTTTATTTCTTGGCCTTTTATCATTTTGCACATTTTTCTGTTTTCTTTAGCCTTTTCTTTTGCATTACTGCCTTTTTGAAACAGTTTCCCTTATGTTTGCTGTTCTTTACAGATTCTGGTCTAAGCAGTCCTCAGAGTGAAGCAGATTTTGACTATGAAAGTTAGTCTCTATGCTTTTAGCATTTGCGTACCAGCTTTCTTTATCTTTTTTCTAGCACCGCTTGCCTCCATTTACAAATACATAATTTGCATTTGTTTGTTTTTCCACATTTCAGCAAAATTTCAGCACTAATTAATTTGATGTTGGTTTCTATTGGTATACTAGGCTGTTTTTGTTTTTTTGTTTAATTGGATGTCAGTCACTATATTCACTTGGGCTGTTGGCTGTGCATTAATCCACCATGCATAAATAACCTGTGCGATCACTTCTGCTGATGTAGATGGTTGAGAGGTGTTTATTTTACAGGACTACAATCTCTGTTATCCCCCTCCCCTCCCCTCCCCCTCCCTTTCTCCTTCCTCCTCCTCCTTCACCACCACTGCTCCATTTCCATTCTGAAGTAACAGGGTCTTTTCTGTGCTCAGAGATAACGAGCAGAATTAATTAAAGCGGTGGCAAACAATGGCTCGACATTTGATCACCCCCTCTCCCTACTCACTGCAAAAGGATCATCCGAGAGAAAAAGCCAAGTTTCTGGTTTTCGTCTTCCCCTTCTCTCCCCCCCTTTTTTCTTTTCCTCCTACTGACAAACTTCTTCCCTTTTATACGAAAATATGCAACATCATAAATAGGCTTTTGGAGAGAGAGGGTTAGGCTTTTGCTTATCAAAAAGAATCATTATATTTCTCAGGCGCATCGACTGCGGATCGGCAGATTGGAAATGTGTAATTAGACGCTAGTTTGTTTTTCTGTGTTCATTGATCACATTGTTGATTGCAGTGGGAAAAAAATGGAAGAATGTGACAGGAAAAAGCTGTGGGTTTTGTTGAAGAGAAAGACGAGAGCTTTGGCGGGGAGGGGAATAATAACAATTTGTCCTTGAGTGACTTTGCTCGAGTGCGGGTCGTGGCAAAGTCTAGTTTTGAACGTAAATCTTTTCTTGGATAAACACAGCAATGGGCCATGCAGTGTGTAAATGACAAAATGAATAAGAGAACAAACTAGAAAATCCAAGCTTGATTGTGCCTGCCGGCCCAATGTAAACCAGTCACGCAACCCTAACCCAGCCGCGCTAATCGCTAGCTAAGTCAACCCAATCGCAGCTAAGGCAGCTTTGGTTAATGTGTTTAATTGTATTATGCTCCTGAAGGAGTGCAATGTAAATTAAGGAACAGCTCAAGTAGGGAAAATATTTAAGGTGTATTGTTCTTATTTTGAGTTAATATTAAAATCATTCAGCTTTAAATTGTTTGCTTGTTAGCCACCCTAATTATCTTTAGCTAGCCAGCTAGCCAGCTAGCGCTAGCTATTATTGTCTTGTCATTCTCTGTAGCTAGCGTGTGTGTGTGTGTGTGTGTGTGTGTGTGTGTGTGGAGCAGGCTTTAGTTGTCATGGCAATCAGGGGAGCCCACAGCGCGCGCGCGCCTCTCTCTGTCTCTAACTCTGAGAGAGACAGAAAACAATTAAAACGAATCCCTCAAAAGCATGGCCAGGAACGACCGAAAAAAACCGAAAACCGTGGGCGCGTCATCTTGTTGACTATAGCGGCCGAGTTTCAGTGGCTAAAGTTAAAAATGACCTGGGGAGATTGAGAGAAAGAGGTCAACGAGCGTTTTCAGGATTCCTCCTCAAAATTAACATGGGAGTAGATGGGGCCGGAGAGGGCGTTGCTGGCGCATCAGTGCGTTTCCCGCCAAAACTATTTGTCGAAAGCTCAGCAGTAGTATCACTGCGACCCCAACGAATTTACCTACGTTTCTATCTATAAATTATTTCTGTAGAGTGAAATTGGCCATGACAGCAGTTTACAAATTTATTTTTCGACAAATTTTCTCCCCCCACACTCTAGCGATGATGTCACGCACTCGGCGGTTTTTTCAGTTGGAGGTTCTCGCAAACACACCCATCATTTTGGACCGGTTTTGGCGATTTACCGGCAAACCGTTTGGCGAAATTCTTAGAAAGTCATAGCACTAATGTCCTCATCGAGCCGCACGTTTGATACCTTTTGTGTATGGCACAAAAGCCGGAGAAGAAGCGCCCAAAAGCGACGGAAGAATAATAATAAGTTTAACTAGAAAATTCCTAAAGCAATTTGATTGTGCCTTGCTCTGGCCCATATGTTAATACCATGTCTACGTCAACCGCTATTAACCGCTAACGCTAGCCGCGCAATCGCTAGCTAGTGCAACCGATAATGGTAGCTAAGTGCTAGCGGGTTAATGTGTTTAATTGTATTATGCCCTGAAGGAGTGCTAATGTAAATTAAGGAACAGCTCATAGTAGGGAAAATATTTAAGGTGTATTGAACTTATTTTGTGTTAATATTAAAACACTCAGCTTTAAATTGTTGCGTTAGCCACCTGCTAATTATCTTAGCTAGCCAGCTAGCCTAGATTATTAATGCCATGAATCCTCCCTATAGCATATTGATAACCTGCATCCCCTAGCTAGCGCTAGCATATTAATATCATGTCATGTTTAGCTAGCTAGCTAAAGCACACATATAACACATAAACCAAAGCTAGTGCAGCTACGCAATCCAGCTACGCTAATCGCTAGTACATGCTAATCGCTAGCAACCCAACGCTAGCAAGTGCTAGCTTGGTTAATGTGTTTAATGTATTATGCCCTGAAGGAGTGCAAAAATAAGGAACAGCCATAGTAGGGTAAAATATTTAAGGTGTATTGTTCTTATTTTGTGTAAATATTAAAATCATTCAGCTTTAAATTGTTTGCTTGTTAGCCACCGCTAATATCTTTAGCTAGCCAGCTAGCGCTAGCTTATTAATGCCATGTAATCCCCCTAAACATATTGATAACCTGTCATCCTCGTTAGCTAGCTAGCTAAAGCACACACAAAACACAAAACCAAAGCTAGGGCTTAGCTACGTGCGACGCTAGCTAACCGCTAATCGCTAGCTACGTGCTAATCGCAGCACATGCAATCGCTAGCTAAGTGCTAGCTTGGTTAATGTGTTAACGTATAGCCCTGAAGGAGTGCTAATGTAAATTAAGGAACAGCTCATAGTAGGTAAAATATTTAAGGTGTATTGTTCTTATTTTGTGTTAATATTAAAATCATTCAGCTTTAAATTGTTTGCTTGTTAGCCACCTGCTAATTATCTTTAGCAGCCAGCTAACGCTAGCTTATTAATGTCTTGTCATTCTCGTAGCTAGCTGTGTGTGTGTGTGTGTGTGTGAGCAGGCTTGGTTGTCATGGCAATCAGGGAGCCCAACACTGCGCACGCTCTCTCTCGTCTCTAACTCCTCAGAGACAGAAAACAATTAAAACGAATCCCCAAAAGGATGGCCAGGAACACCAAAGAAAACCGAAAGACCGTGGGCCCATCTTGTGACTATAGCCCTGCCGAGTTTCAGTGGCTAAAGTTAAAAATGTGACCTGGAGAGATTGAGAGAAGAGGTTCAACGAGCGCTTTCAAGATTTGCTCCTCTAAAATTAACATGGGAGTAGATGGGGCCATGAAGGGCGTTGCGGCGCATCAGTGCGTTTCCCGCCAAAACTATTTGTCTGACAGCTCAGCAGTAGTATCACTGCGACCCCAACGGATTTACCTACGTTTCTATCTATAAATTATTACTGTAGAGTGAAATTTGTGGCCATGACAGCAGTTTACAAATTAATTTTTCGACAAATTTTCCCTTCTCCCCACACTCTAGCGATGATGTCACGCACTCTGGCAGTTTTTCAGTTGGAGGTCTCGCAATACACACCCATTCATTTTTGGACCGGTTTTGGCGATTTATCGGCAAACCGTTTGGCGAAATTCTTAGAAAAGTCATAGCACACCATTCCCGGCCGAGCCGCACGTTTGATACCTTATTTGTGTATGTGCACAAAAGCTGCGGAGAAGAAGCGCCAAAAACGACGGAAGAATAATAATAATAAGTATGGGGAAGAGTAGTATTGTGCTTGCTTATGCAAGGCACAATAACTAGAAAATTCCTAAAGCAATTTTGATTGTGCCTTGCTCTGGCCCATATGTTAATACCATGTCTACGTGCTAACCGCTAATCGCTAGCTGTGCGCTAATCACTAGCTAAGTGCTAGCTTTGGTTAATGTGTTTAATTGTATTATGCTCCTGAAGGAGTGCTAATGTAAATTAAGGAACAGCTCATAGTAGGGTAAAATATTTAAGGTGTATTGAACTTATTTTGTGTTAATATTAAAATCATTCAGCTTTAAATTGTTTGTATGTTTGCCGCCTTCTAATTATCTTTAGCTAGCCAGCTAGCGCTAGATTATTAATGCCATGTAATCCTCCCTATAGCATATTGATAACCTGTCATCCTCCTTAGCTAGCGCTAGCATATTAATATCATGTCATTCTCTTTAGCTAGCTAGCTAGAGCTAGCACACATAAACACATAAACCAAAGCTAGCGCTTAGCTACATGCTAATCGCTAGCTAACCGCTAATCGCTAGCTACGTGCTAATCGCTAGCTACATGCTAATCGCTAGCTAAGCGCTAATCGCTAGCTAAGTGCTAGCTTTGGTTAATGTCTTTAATTGTATTATGCTCCTGAAGGAGTGCTAATGTAAATTAAGGAACAGCTCATAGTAGGGTAAAATATTTAAGGTGTATTGAACTTATTTTGTGTTAATATTAAAATCATTCAGCTTTAAATTGTTTGCTTGTTAGCCACCTGCTAATTATCTTTAGTTAGCCAGCTAGCGCTAGCTTATTAATGTCTTGTCATTCTCTGTAGCTAGCTGTGTGTGTGTGTGTGTGTGTGTGTGTGTGTGTGTAGCAGGCTTTGGTTGTCATGGCAATCAGGGGAGCCCACAGCAGCTGCGCGCGCTCTCTCTCTGTCTCTAACTCCTCAGAGAGACAGAAACATTTAAAATGAATCCCCTCAAAAGCATGGCCAGGAACGACCGAAATGAAAACCGAAAACACCGTGGGCGTCGTCATCTTGTTGACTATAGCACTGCCGAGTTTCAGTGGCTAAAGTTAAAAAATGTGACCTGGGGAGATTGAGAGAGAAGAGGTTCAACAAGCGTTTTTGAAGATTGCCCCTCTAAAATTAACATGGGAGTAGATGGGGCCGTGAGAGGGCGTTGCTGGCGCATCAGTGCGTTTCCCGCCAAAACTATTTGTCTGACAGCTTCAGCAGTGGTATCACTGCGACCCCAACGGATTTACCTACGTTTCTATCTATAAATTATTTCTGTAGAGTGAAATTTGTGGCCGTGACAGCAGTTTACAAATTTATTTTTCGACACATTTTTCTCTCTCCCCACACTCTAGCGATGATGTCACGCACTCTGGCAGTTTTTTCAGTTGGAGGTTCTCCAATACACACCCATTCATTTTTGGACCGGTTTTGGCGATTTATCGGCAAACCGTTTAGCGGAATTCTTAGAAAAGTCATAGCACTAATGTCCTCATCGAGCCGCACGTTTGATACCTTTTTGTGTATGTGCGACAAAAGCTGCGGGAGAAGAAGCGCGCCAAAAAGCGTACGGAAGAATAATAATAAGTTTAATAATAAGCACGAGGAAGAGTAGTATTGTGCTTGCTTATGCAAGGCACAATAATAATAAGCACGAGGAAGAGTAGTATTGTGCTTGCTTATGCAAGGCACAATAATCAGGCGCGATCGACTCATTTGTCTTGAGAACAAAACAAATGGCTGAGGTTGGAGTATAGTACACTGAGCGAGAGAAATAGACAAACAGCACAAGCAGACTGGTTTGGCTGTGGGGTTCATCTGTGTAAACATGACAACTTATAGCTTTAGGTATATTGGCAAAGGGCAAAGCTAGATAAAGGTAAAATAATGGATTTAAGCCTCTTGCAATTTAAGTATTGATGTTGTTTTTATACGTCTACATAATAAGTTTCCCTTAACATTCTGCCAAAGTTTGAGGGAATAAACAAACATTGTATGTATAACCTTCAGCCTATCCCAATGGCAGTGCATCATGATTTATTTGGATGTATATGTAAACATTTTGGCCTTTAGGCACTTATACACGTAATGTGGGCAGTAAACATAAACTGAAAAGAACTGATGGATTTTGAGTATGTCAGTAACTCACTCATACTCACAAATACACGCAGAGTGAGCTACACAGCCACACACACACGTACACACAAACATTCTTTGATCTCTCCTCTCTTGTTTTCTCAAGGAGAAGCGAGGGCCGCTCATTTGCATACGCATTTATTTATTTCGCTCATAGCTTCTGATACCTTTTCACGTTGAATTTGAAGCAAGTAAACTGACACGCAAAATTCAATTTTGCAATATTTCCTCTTTTTCTTGATACTCATCTCAATTAATTCCCACACGAGAAGTGATTAATAACTTCCTCTCATTCTCAAGTGGTGCCACCACAATCTGTAGGCTGTGTCAGCTCTTTGAGAAACTGAAGTATGACTAAATAAACACTGAGCTTTGTCTAAATAGACTAATATAATTAGATTTATCCTATTACCTTACAGGGTTTTAAAAAGATATTGAAAAGAAAAAGAAATTCAACATAGGCTTTAAAAATAAAATAAAAATATCAATTTAAGTAAACATCTTTTAAATGCTCTATTAAGAAGGGCATGGGTGTGTTTTGTTGCACAACTCTTGTCAAGTAGGCTGTTAATGCAGTGTGTCCATTCATTTTCCGGAGGATGTCACGGCATCCAGTGTCATCTCCTCATTTGCCCCATATATGCATTGTAATCTTTGTTAATCTTCATGTAATTGACACTGCTGCATTGTTCTCTCAGTGTAAAATAAATTGCCATTACTAATGAAGACTGTCAGCACAAAGAGTTGGGCTCCCTCTCTTAAGCGCAACAAAAGCAGCCAAAACATCTTTGACCCCCCCTTGACATTGGGGGGGATATTAGGCATTGTGAGAAAAGGAAAATGAAGGATGGTTAATGTGATTATGCCGATTTGCACGCCCAATTTAGCCTCTGTAACTTTTTTTGTGAAGACATTTCAACATTTTGTCGACTTTTGACCTTGTCACTCGGCAGGAAAAGAGAGCTCTTACTAAAAATATGAAAGCGTTAAGTATTGCCAGTCCGCATGCAGGGACAGAGCCACAATCTATGGCTGCTTCATATTCCATTACATGGCCTCAGCATTATGTTCATAAATGGATTAGTGACTGGAGTGCACAGCACTGCTGATAATATTGTGGCAGGGGCAACACAATATTCAGTGGATATTGGAGCAAACCAAAATAAATAAATACATTTTCACCCAATTTAAGAGCTGGGAATTCTTCGGGATAAATGGCAGAATGATTTTGGCGAGGAACGCGTTGGACCTGCAACTGACAATGCTTTTTTTGTGATTTGGAAAGTAAAGGGTGTTCATCTTAGAGCCAACGTTCACTGGGTTTATGAAACCAGCAGATGGAGGAAGGAGTAGAAACACCAGCTTGCTTGCTTTGTGCTGGCTGGAATGGAGCAGCTCACTGTGTCACTCAGCATCTTTCACACTCCTAAATCTCCTTATTCCACTCCCCACCTCCCCTCACATGAGCCCCCCCAGGTCAGGGCTCCTTCCTAGAATAAGTACCTTTTTTATAGAGGCAACAGTCAAAATTGTCACATGGTAAGAACACAGCCAGGGCATTATGATTAAATATACAGTGGAAGCAGGCCTGTGGAATATGTATGGTCTGATCCAGATCGAAAGATCTGTTTCATTGCTTCTCTCTCAACTTTCTTCTTGACTGAGGATGGTGCTGAAAGTAATAATTATATTTTGTATTTATGTACTAAATATATATATTGGCAATAACTAAGTCGACTTGCATTTGTTAGTAAAACTTCAAGTAAAACCATATTTAAAGACTTATTTCAAAAGACATTACAAAATGGTTTTCTCCTCTTTTTTGTTGATAGCAGCAATGCTGAAACTAAATATTACTTTTGATTATCTTCAATGAGGAGTACAAGGGATTTTTGTCAACATAAGCCCTTCATTGATGCAAAGAGTAAAAAGAGCTGTCGCGTTTCTTCTCTGTGATTTCACCATGAAAACCTTACATTTTTCATCTTGCATCATTTTTAACTCATTTCCCAAGCTATTAAAATTGACACCTCCAAATGTTTAAGACCTATATGATCTGTGTTTTTCTATGTCTGCCCTCAGCAACATTGCTCCCATTGGTCCGTCTGTCTGTCAGCTTCATGACCATTGCGGGAATTAATACAATTTGGTCTATATGCTACCTTTGGCAAATAATCAATCAGCCCTGCTCGACAAACCTTCAGTAGCTGTTTTTGAGCTCTGGCCTGGTCCAATCAAATGCCTATAACATCACCAATCAATATTTGCTGTGTGTGACATTCACCATGTTCTGCACAAGCTTCCTCACCACTAAAACCCAACTTCCATTGTTATGTAAGCAACATATTCTCACCCATAAATGGTGTCTTGTTTGTTTTTTAGGTTTTGAACGTGTGTCCTGTTGTACTAATGAGCTTTATTTCCTCTCTTCCCATATCTGGAATTTCTCTCTCAATATTTTGGCGAGCAGGTATGATGAATCATCCTCCCATCCCTATCTCAGAGTTGGCCGAACATACAGAACTACTCAAGGCCAATGACAATCTCAAGCTCTCCCAGGAATATGAGGTGAGTGGGCCAAAGGTTCAAAGGTCAAAGTTTCTTCTGAGTATTGATTTCTGTCTGATTGTGTTTTCATTGGAAGGGGACACAAGAGTCCCTTCTTTCCCCCAGGGAAATGGCTGTTTTTCTTCATTTAGGTTGTTTCCCCACACTTGCTGACAATGCTGTAGCTGGTGGTGCTTGAGCAGTTATGAAATATGCGTTGTTCTCAGCCACTTATTTTCTCAGATATATTGGCAGCCTCACCATGGCAAAGCAAGACAATAGTCATTTGCAATTATATAAAATTTCCCTTGGCAGGTTGTTGCAACTCCTAAACTCCCAAATGCAATTTCCTCAAATTCTTGGCTAAATGAAAGAATCATTTTACTGTAATGCATCCAGTCCTATATCAGGAAACGGGTTTTAAAAAAAGACGTTGTATATTTCTGCTACAAAATGAAATATTGTGACATCCAAAATGTACCCACTTACTTACAGAATTGGGTAACTGCATTCAACCGAGGAAACACTATAGATTAGTGTAAAGTGGGGACTTGAGAAAATTAAATCTGTTGAATCAGTGTTTTTGATTTAATCAAAATTGAGCACCAGAAATTACAAATTGAAGGCTATAACTATCATAGAGATATAAACATTTACTTATATGTGTATGATATGTGTATGTTGCTGTTTGTAACTGCACCATTCAAAGGTTGAAATATAGGCAGTGGGTGGGGTCTCTGCCAATACAGACATCGCCAAACACTTCTAGTGGATCATAAGTTATGATTAAGAGAGATTATTCTTTTTTTTCAGTAGTAGTAGAGTAGCATTGGTAGGAGTAGCAGTAGGTGCAACAGTGGTGGTAGTCGTAGTAAAGAAGTAATAGCAGTACTAGTAGGAGGGTTAACATTGGTAGTAGTAGTGAAAGTACTGGTAGTGACATGAGTTGCCGCAGCAGAAGTACAAGCACAATATCGATCAATTGTAGTAGTCGCAGTATAATGGTAGTAACAGTAGTGGTACTGGTTGTAGTATTACTAATACTAGAAATACTACTATTCTAAGTATTAATACTATTTGTAGTAGTAAGAGAAGGAGTAGTAGCAGCAGAAATATCCGAAGAAGAAAGTAGCAGTGGTAGCAGTATTAGCAGTAGCTGCAGTAGTGGTAGGAGCAATATAAGCAATGAAATATCATTATGGTAAGAACAAAAGAAGAAAAATAAAAAATAAAACACAAAAAAAATTCATCTTTTTTGAATCTATACATGTGTTTTTTAGGAACATTTTTCATAGCATCATCATCTGCATCATAGGCTCATTAAAGGTCCAGTGTGTATGATTTAGTTGCATCAAGTGGTGAAGTTGTAGATTGCAAATAACTGAACACCGCTCGAATCTGTATTTGCCGACCTGGGAAAGAGAATGGGCTGTGAGAGACTATGGTAGCAGCAAAATAAGGCAAAAGGTCATATCTACAGTTAGTGTTTGGTTTGTATGTTCTGGGCTACTGTAGAGACATGGTGGAAGAACACAACTATTCTTTTATTCAGGTGATTCTACAATAATGAAAACATAGCTATAAATATTATATTCAATTTCTGCCAATAGATTCTCCTAAATGTTACACACTGGACCTTTAAGGGGATAAATAAGTGTTTAAAATTCTTCACACACACCAATGAACTTGGAGTAAAGATGTTCTTTTGACTAAAATGGTGTAGGCAGAACTCCATTAATGTGTTTTTTGGGGGAAAGCACACCGGCAGTCAGACTTTAACATAGTACGTGTGTGTGGGTGTGTGTGTGTGTGTGTGTGTGTGTGTGTGTGTGTGTGTGTGTGTGTGTGTGTGTGTGTGTGTGTGTGTGTGTGTGTGTGTGTGTGTGTGTGTGTGTGTGTGTGTGTGTGTGTGTGTGTGTGTGTGTAACTGAGCTGTCTGAGCTCTGAGACCGTGGCGGTTATAAATGACACCAGAGTTGATTAGAAATCAAGAGTGCTGAATCAGCTCTCGTTTGCATACAAGCAATATCCCCTCCTCGCCATCCCTAAATCACTGTGCCTGTCGCCTCGCTGCACGCCAGGCTAACGTAGGAAGCAGGTACACCAGCATAGATTGCTGTCATCATGCCTGCCAGTGAATGTTGGTGGATAATGACTTCTCATAGCGATCCAGTATTTCTTTGGTATCTATTATTCATAAATCCACATCCAGGCTGTGTACCAAATGGACAAGCGTGTTCCATTTGTTGGGAAGAGAGACGTGATACCAAAGTTGACGCTTTGCTACAACTACAACTTCTAATTACTTGGCTTTGAGAGAGCATTAAACCGCCCGCTCGTCTCTTCTCCCGCTCCCCCGTTTTTCACTCTCTCTCTCTCTCTGTCCCCCTGCCCCTTCACACAACCACCCCCCAGGAAAAATAAATGACCAAATTAAATAGAGAAGTGTAATTTTAATTTTGTTATTTTCTTGATGAATGGCTGCTCGTCCGGGCGCCCTGGCTTGCCAAGCGCAGCTCTACGGGGCTTTGACTGATTGGTTTTTAGCCAGGCGGGATGTGAGGGAGGAGGAAAAAGTGGAGGGGAGAGAGGAGAAAGGAGAGAGATGAGGTGGGGAGGCTTGGTTAATGATGAAGATTCAGTGAGGGAGAGAGTGAGCAGGGCATCTCAGCTGGAGAGCAGAGATGAAGTGGCGATGATCTGACATACAAGCAGCAATGGAAAGGCAGCTGCAGTTTTTACCTGACGATACTGAAGCCATAGTTTGTTATCTTATCTACTATCAAGCAGTTAGCAGCCATGTCCTGCAAAGACTACCTTCTTGACAGAAGCTGTCATTCAAACATGTTATCATCGATCATGCGGAGGAGAAGGATGAGGAGGAGGAGGATGAGGAGGAGGAGGAAGAAATTTCTACAGTCGTTGTCACAGAATTTGATACATTATTATTCAGTCAGTCAAATCACTTCTGGAAATAGTTATTTCACCAAATGAAATACTGGACTTTTGCCATACACACTTCCTAGATGTAATTTATGAAGAAAAAAAATTGGAGTGGACTACACAAATGTGGGTTTCAATTTTTGAAGTGAGTGATGTTTCAGGGAATGTGACCCCAATCTTTTATATATACATACACACACACGTACACACACACATAGTCAGCCTTAAGGTAATCTAGAAAGAAAGGGAAAATAGCAGGAGGGTGACTGCAAGAGAGGGAGTGTAAACATCAGAGAGGAAAAGGGAGATGGAGAGCGAGATAATGAGACAAAAAAAATGGACAGAAAAGTGGAAGACTTTGAAGATGGAGACATGCAGATAAGGAAAACAGGGACAAAGAAAGAGGGCTAGAGATGAGAGGGCAGGAAAAAAGGAAAAAAACAGCGATGGAAAGAGGCTAAAACAGAAGGAGGCTCTGATTGCTGGAATGATTGCATGGAAATTGTTAGATCAGGTTTCCAGTCGAACTACATTCAACTTCAGCCCCCCACCCTACATGCTGAAGCCCTAACTGCAAATATCCTTCAAGCCTCCCTCCCCATACCCACAGAGCGCCAGACGCCTGTAAGCGAGCAGCGAATCGTAATGGAATACTTAATTATCCTGACAAGGGAATAGAATATTTATCTGGAATTGTTGTATTTTAAAGAGGTGGATGAATTTGTCTTTCACCCAAGAGTCGGGCCTCGCTCCACACCCTCCCCGCAAGGGAGCGAGCCGCCTTCTTCGTTATTTGTCACTATATACCCACTACAATAATGATCTTGATAAAGTACTGTGTGCAACTTCTGTGAGTATTTAAAGCAGGCAGCAAGCAGATTTTCATGATACCATGTTCTTTTTCCTTTGGAGAAATCACCCTGTCAATCCCTCTCCCCCCACTTGTCCCTCTCCCCCAACTTGTCCCTCTCTTCTTTCTATAATAACATTGAAGGCCTTATTGTTATTGCTCAGCTTTTCTGATTTCTTATTTGTATGTCCATGTTCTGCCTGTCTCTGCCCCACGTCAGTCTATTGATCCAGGCCAGCAGTTCACCTGGGAACACTCCAACCTGGAGGTGAACAAGCCCAAAAATCGTTATGCCAACGTCATCGCCTATGACCACTCCCGCGTCATCCTGGCTCCCATCGAGGGTAAGGCTCACCCATCCTCACACTCTGCACCCACACGACCTCAGTGATGAGCTGAGCTTATTGCAGATCATTCAGGAAATCCTCATAATTACAGAGTCAATTTAAGTAATTATAATAATTTGTACTGGCTAGACATCCACTAGAGCAGATGGGACTAGACAGTGAAGACTAAACTAGAACAGTGTATGAATGCTGAAATAGAATTAATTAAATACAATAAAGGTGATAAAATACAGTTTTTTACTGTACTGTATGGACTACACTTGGCATGATTACAGTAGAATCTGTACTTTATCAAAAAACAATAGAGAAAGAGAAATAAAAGAAATAATAAATACTCCAGACTGGGCTGGATAACACAAGCATTGCCTTGAGTCAACACAGTAGCATGACGCAAAACAGAATAAGACATGAGAGAAATAAAATGAAATAATGTATTGTGTTGTTCAGTTCATATTCCGTTCAGCAGCCACCAGTGAATTTGTAGATCAAAACAAAATTTTGTTGGAGGCTAAACGGAGGACATGTTTAAGCTCAACTTGGTCTTGAGCAGCAAAGCAGTATATAGAATCGTATTATTTTGGGGGGTTAGTCGAGGGCTTGTTTTGGCTCATCTTTGGGCCCAGCACTCAGTCAGACTGATCCAGGAATTTACCCAGTGTTTTCACCGTCCCATTTGTCTCATCAGATATGCCCCGCTCTCATGACTTCCCTCTAACTGCCCACAGACACAGTACTGAGAATCTCTGAGCCAGAAAAAGTCTTCCTCTGACTCCTAAATCTCAAGGGACATTGTCAGAGGTAGTCACCCTTCACCGCTGACATTGTTCTGGCGTTGCATCACCAGAAGAGCTCCCAGACTCCTCACAGTAGTGCCAAACTCTCTACTCCACAGTAATCTCCTTTTGTGTGAGATAACTGCTCCAACTAGATTTCGACATCTCGCAATAGTCAGGCCAATTTGAGGGTGCGACAACATGCATAACAAAATTATCCCAGGGAAAAAATGCCTCGTCCATAAATACATAAATTAATCAAGTCTGAAATTTCTATTTTACACTGCAGTGATTTTGCCATTAGTTGCAGCAGTAGAACAATTCATGCACACCGCCATTCTCTGTTCACTTAGCTATGACTAAAGCCAAGGCACCACAGTCACACAGATTCTGCGACGTGGTATCCGTTTTAATGACATTTTCCTTTCTTTCATTTCTTCATTCTTTTTTCTTTCTTCTCTTTTCTTCTTTGTTCTCCCTCCATCTCTCTCTCTCACCCTCCTTCTCTTTCTCTATCTCATTCATCCTCTCCACCCTGGTTGTTGTCCTCACTGCGTCTCCTCTCTTAAATTAGCCCAGTCGAGTGTTTCATTGTTTGACGCTTGAGTGAGGAGACGTCAGTCAAAGAGACGTGACTCTCCAACACAGATGCCGCCACACTGGAGTCTCTTTGCAACTGACAGGATTTTAGAAGTTGGTGCAATGAAGAAGGGTGATGTTCGGTCTTATCACAATCAAATGCTCGGTGTTCGACATACTCTAATCACGGATTATCTTGTTTACATTTATGACATTTTAGCTTTAATCTCTTTTTAAAACAGCTCAAACTTACTGAGCCTGTAGTGATTCTGCACCAAGCTCGAGGACACCTTGACTTTTAAGATGCAGGACAGTCCACACCACCACAAAACCCTGAATCCTTCATATCTGAGCTTGATGACAGTTTTCTATTGCATATGATGAGACTAGAGGCATGTTTCATAATTGCATAACTTTGTACACTTGGTATCATGAGCAATCCTGGTGAAGGCTTGCAGTGAACTTCATATTTTAGCTTTGAAGTGTTTGTTTACTACTGCAGTGTCTGCAGTAGTAACAACACTTCAAAGTATTATGTGACATCCTTTAATGTGTCATTAAAGGATGTCACATAGTACTTTGATAGTTACATGCAGTCAGTCGAAGCAGGATTTTGCGAAAGAGTTTACAAGTGCTATGTACACATCATGGTTGCATTAAAATGTTGCCATTGCACATTTGTCTACCCAGCAATGTGGAGGGGTGCCTTACAGCTAGATTTAGTGGGACCGGTGTGCAACAGAGCATGGTGGCAAGCTGAGAGGGATGGTAGCTGGATCTACCTCCCAGCAGTGGTGGCTGAGTGGCTGATTTACTCCTCACTATCCTCTATCTTCAAGCACACTCCATCCGTGGTGGTAGTAAATCAAATGTAGGTTGCTACACAATATCTACAGGAACCAAGGCAGAACCACAGATGGAGAAAAAGAAAATGATAAAAGAGCAGAACAGAAAGTTGTGGCAGTAAGGCAGTTGCTGCATTTGAATCCATTCAAATGGAACAACAACTGAGGTTTCCTTCAGCTCTACAGTAGCAGAGAGGGAGCAGGGCTTTGAGATTGTTTCAACATCTCATTCCATCTTGTATTATGTCTTAAAATATTGTTGTCAAAACAAGCACTAAGATCTATTGGGCAAGAATAATATATAAAATATTTTAACTCCCAGAAGCTGAAATAAGTCACCACTTAAGACACTGCCACTTACATTTTCACCAATCTCAGCCAATTTTCACTTTCAACAATAAGAGGTGTGAGAACTTGTTACATAAGTAATTTACTTGTTTCCAGTCTAGAATCTTTACACCTTCATTGATTGGGAAACAGGGTCAGTGCGTGTGAAAACTGTGAATTATTGAGGCAGATGGCACAATACAAAAGGGTCCAAATAATGAGAATAGAATAATGAAAAAGTCGGATGGATTAAAAATTTTAATGGATTCCAGAGGAAAAGACAGAAGTATAATGTTCCAACTCTTGATATTTTCCTTCCTGTTATCTGTATCTAGGTATCACTGGTAGTGACTATATCAATGCCAACTACATTGATGGCTACAGGAAGCAGAATGCCTACATCGCCACGCAGGGTCCATTACCAGAGACGTTTGGGGACTTCTGGAGGATGGTGTGGGAACAGAGAGCAGCCACTGTGGTCATGATGACCAGGCTGGAGGAGAAATCACGGGTAAGTCTGCTCAACCAATTTTTGGACTGATGCTGTTTTTACCACTTTTTAAATATTGTTTTTTAAATGAACCTCAAAATCAAATCATTGGTTCACAAGCTCAAGTACAGGAACTAGCTGCTGAAAATGGCACAGCTTTACAGTTATTCCCCAGTTGCACACCTGAACTTCATTGGTCGATAATCAGATTTCATTTTCTTGAGATGGATTGCCTTCAGAGAAGTGCAGGGGAGGGTGATAAAACAGTGTTAACTCAAACACAATCTACATGTGCACATCTGATAAGTTAGGCTGCGCATCCACTGGGACTGTCTTCACAGACTTGGCTCTGTTTTCTTTCCTTATTTGCTGTGGAAACGACAAGCTGTTGCATGTTCCCTACAGTGCTGAGAGCTTAGCAAGTTTTAGTGCTCAGAGTGCACAGTGCGGGAAGTTAAAGGTACATTTTAAGCGGAGTGCCATGGAGTTTCTGCAGTACTCGTGACCAATGCCTCCCACAACCATCTGTTGATAGTGGAAGTTAGAGGAACAGTTCATGGAGAGTACAGTAGCTTAGCTCCAGAAGGTAGGAATGAGATGGCAGGGAGTGATCACATTACTCCACTTTTGTATGTTTTTTTTGTTTTCTTCTATACATTTATGTCAATGCTATGTGGTCACAATGTGTGCTGGAAGTTCATTCTTCGGAAGGCGCTCAGCCTGGTGTCCTTGAGGTCAAAATGAACATTTTCCATAGTTACAGTCCAACTTTTTTGAGTTGTGCCTTTTTTCAACGTAAACTAAGTCTAGCAAAGAACAGAGCAGGTTTCAGAGTAAGAAGGCAACAGCAGCACTTAAAATCAAAAAGATTAAAAGCAGAAAATGCATTGAAAAATTGGCAGCTGTTTTCTGTGATCATAGTGAATCAGCAGAAAGCACGTTGAGTCTGTTAAGGAAGTCTCTTAAGTGTTTGACAGTTGGATACTGATTGTGTTTGCCCATAGTGACAGCTAGTCGTTACATAAACAAAGTGCCAGGCGTATGACCCATTTTTCTAAATTATGAGCTGAGAATGCAGGTGTGCATAATAAAAAAGAAATCAAATAAAGCCAAATGGTGTGAGTGCACCTTTAGGATGGATCTATAAAGTTTGTATTCTTTGCTATTAAGGAGTGGACTTGTCTAAATGTCAAAAAGCCAACTGTGATGTTTCATCCTGTCAGCTCAAACCTGTGTCAACATCAGGCTCACTCACCCTAGGTGTCTCCACTCATTTTCCCTCCCTCTATCCCTTTTCAATTGTTTACCTATCCTCCATACTGACATGCGCGGTCCACTCCTGTCAAACGTGATCAAGATTAGCGGGCGGTAGAACTTGGGTGTCAGCTTGAGCAGGAAATGGGAGAGAAAGCTGGAGAGCAGCACATCTCCCTCAATTGCTGTCACATCTCATCTGATGTCCACTGGCGCGTCACACCCCATATTGAATGAATCTTTATTAAGTGGGCTGACAGGGGAGAGAAGCAGGTGTTGTTTTTTCAGAAATACTGTAGAGCTGCTGAACAAAAAACTGCTAAAAATTCATACAGGAAAAAAAAAAAACTCTGCCTAGAAGAAACGGAGATATTTTATGTGAGGACTGAAATGATAACACTTTATCAGGTTTTATTTTGGCAGATACGGGTGGATAGGTAAAGTGATTATGTTCCCTACATTTCAAATAAGCTGATGCTTTGCATTGGTATTGAACATTTCTGTTATAAGATTTAGTGAAGGATGCAAGCAGAATTTGTGTAAGGTTGGTGAAGTTAAGCTGTAAAAGTGGAGTTGCTGTGACGGTCTGGTCACATCTGTTCAGTCTGCATAGTGTTGTTTCTCAGATTTGAAATACAGAGAAACTACCCTGGTGTTTCTGTCAACACCGCCTGGTGTTTGAATCCACAGGAGGGATTGCTTTAGGAGTGGTGCGCGTGAGCAAACATGATATGAATTTTTCTTCACTCTGCCATTTTTGTGCATGATCTTGTTCATTAGTGGAGACACCATTTAATAGACTGTGACATACATATTGCAACTGATATCTCATTATGTTTGTCTCTCTCACTTCCAGATTAAGTGTGACCAGTACTGGCCAAGTCGAGGTACAGAAACCTATGGTATGACCCAAGTGACCCTGTTGGACACCATAGAACTGGCCACTTTCTGTGTCCGCACTTTTTCCTTGCACAAGGTATGAGGATTTATATCTCTCTACAACACACAAAAAACACACATATGTACATGACTGCTGTCTACGTCTTCTTTTCTCAAACAAAAGTATGTTTATTATCAAGTTGGATAACAATGAATAACACCATCATTATTCAATGTCTGTCCAGTAAACAGAAGTCCAATTCATGGAACATACCTTGTTAAAATACAGACGCAAAGTTTACATAAGCGACAAAAAGGATGGCATAAACCTTGTGTTTTTTGTCCATTCAATGTAAAAGTATGTACAAAGAAGCCTTCGTCCTAATTGTCCTTCCAGTCCTCCCCTTTTACCTTGTTCAGCTCTCTCTCTCCTCAGAAGATCATCTGTTTATGTGCATCTGCCAAATTGGAGCACTTAGGTAAAGTGAGCAGAAGAGAAACTCAATATACATAATTGGCAGACTGCTCTCATGCTCCTGTGCGTGCGCACACACACACACACACACAGATACAGAGTCTCCACACAAATGAAAACATTCTTAAGAAGCATACACAAACATAGTGAAGGTCGCACAGAAACACAAACACATAAAACCCAAATAAATTTATTTGCATACCATGACACATATGCATAGGTATGAGGACACTCACATGTAGACACAGTCTCACACACATGGTCATGCAAACAGTAAAATAACTGTAAGGAGACATTTAGCAGAGACCCTGCGATTGGAAGGACAGGATAGATTTTCAGAATTTTCCTCTTAGCCATATAGCACCACGTTTCAGTCACAGTTGTCTTTGGAGCTGGAATGTCAGTGGAACAATGAGCACCAGAACAAACCAATGATGGTAAAGATAGCAAGATATCAGCAGCCACAGAGCTTTAAAGCTTACTGGTTGACATTCAGGGGCCATTTACATTCTGCCGCTCTCAGCCTCCATCAAACCCACCGATATGATTATTTTTCTATCTATCCTTCCCTTCCTCCTTATAACCGCAGCCATTGCTGTGATTTCTCACTGAGCTGTTTTCACGTTATATCTCTGAGAAAAAATATTTTGTTGGATTTGTGTGAAGTATAACGTAGCAGAAGCCGGCAGTAGACACACAGTGGATCTACAAAGCAGTCACCGTGGTAGCTATCCATATGTATGTGTGTCCTGCAGTGAGGCAGAATTGTGTCTACTGATAAATCCTTAACAAAAACATGAAATTTAAAGAAAACCAGCTGCCAAGCACCAAACACCAAATACATCCATGCAGCCTGACTCAACTGCAGAAACAGGGAATGTCCAAAAAAAAAAAGGAAAATAAGATTTAGGTCAGTTTGCTTTTAATTACTGCACTCATTTATTCATTTATTCAGCAAGGAAAAAATCCCCTCTGTTAGGGAAGCAGAAACACTGCATTGAAATGCAAACAGCACCTCCATTAGATGATCTTCTGAGAGGAGAGGAGGACAGAAAGATGCAAGGGAGATTTTTTTCTCTCTCTCTCTCTCTCTCTCTCTCTCTCTCTCTCTCTCTCTCTCTCTCTCTCTCTCTCTCTCTCTCTCTCTCTCTCTCTCTCTCTTCTTATCCTTCTCAAAAATCCTCCTCTGGATCCCAGCTTGTATCTTTGATGCGTTGAGAGTTGAGTTGAGTGAGGCGGGAGCTGACAGACGGCTGTGTAATGTGGGTGTTTGTTGCATGTATCTGTAGATGTTCTGAGCTGCGGCAACGTGAGAGCATGAAGATATAAACCTGCACTTTTCAGTATAGAAATTATCATACTTATTATAGTATATTAGCCATCTGATCAGCTCTACATGTGTAAAGGTGTTTCTCAAAGGATAATTACACCCTGTTAAGCGATACTGCACCAAAGAAATCTATCTATCTTAAAGATCTAGTGCGTAAAATGTAGGAGCCTCTATTGGCAAAAACAGAATATAATATTCGTAACTATGTTTTATTGGTGTATAATCACCTGAATATAAGAACTTTTATGTTTTTGTTACCTTAGAATTATCCTTTTTTAATCTACAGACGTTGCGGGTCACCTTCCATGGAGTTCACCATGCTTAACCACCATGTTTCTACATTAGCCCAGTTTTTTGTGCATTTCACTGTAGTTTCTCTTTCCACTTGGAAGGACAGGTTGAAGCGATGGAGTTGTGATCTACAACTACATGGCCAGTTGCCACTAAATCCTACGAACTGGACCTTTAAGTAATAGGGTAGTCTTTAGTGTAATATGAATAACCCATACATGATATTTAATCAAAATGTTGCTACATATTTTTTTATTTCCATCCCAACACACAACTCTGTCAAGCTTGTTAGTAGGCATGTGCATCAGTTGCACAAACCCATACAGGGGAGGTTAACTTCCCCTAAAGAGAACTTTGAATAGGCCTGAAATTTGAGCTGAGTCAGATTAATGGTTTAAAAATGAGGGGGCAGATGAAAGGCATCCAAAAATGACGCGGGTTGAAAGGAAGTGGTTACACCTGGAACGCTGATTAAAACCCTCATCATGCCTCTGAAATGCCAAGAACAGTGCACGATGTCTACTCTGGCAATGTTCCATGAAATTGTATTTATATAACCCAAAATCACAAATCACAGTTTGCCCCTGGGGGTTAAGCAAAAGCAGCATACTCTCCATATGTGCTTATATTTCTTAAGACACAAATAAACCTGTTGGTCAGTCACTCCAAACACCATATCCAACCCACCTTACTCTTCCTATTCCAGAATGGCTCTAGTGAGAAGCGGGAGGTTCGTCAGTTCCAGTTCACAGCGTGGCCTGACCACGGCGTACCAGAGTACCCGACCCCATTCCTGGCCTTCCTCCGTAGGGTGAAGACCTGCAATCCGCCTGACGCTGGACCTATCATTGCTCACTGCAGGTCAGTACCAACGCTTTGTTGTTAGTTAAAATACTCTTTATTTGCTCCAAGATCCAAAGTGCCTTTTTTAAAAACTTTTTATGCAACAGGAATGTGTGTGCCCTAGTGGGGCAGTTGTATGTGCCCCCTGTGGTTAGCTGGATGTCCATGTGTATGTCCATGAGCAAATAGAATGGCAGAGCTCCTGTGCAGCTGTCATTATAGATTATATAACACACATTATACAAACACATGGTCTCTTTCTTACCAGCCCTCCATCTTTTTTTTCTCCATTGGTCACATCATCTTTCTTTTTAAGGCATCCCTTTTTTTCCTGTGCTTTTATTCTCTCCACCACTGTCTCTTTTTTTGCCTCTCTGTGAAAAGCCTCACAGTAATCCCTTCCCATCTTTCCTGCTTCTGCCTTTTTGCTCCTTAGTCCTTCCTCCTTTTACAAGTAACATTTTTCAAATGGCTTATTCAAATTGAAACCTTCCTTTTTGTCAAGATAAGAAGACTTCAGTGAGTCCAAAGCACTACACAATGAAACAAAATTTTGACAGCTTGCTTCGCTCAGTCTCCATCACTGTCTTCTTGTTGTTCTGTCTGTCATTTTTAGTTGTTTCTGTATTCCCTCTCTAGCTATCACTATATCTCTTTGTTTTTCTCACCTACTAAATTATTTAAAGTGTGATGCCAACACAAATCGACAAGCATTACTGGACACACACAACCACCTCATTTTAATATTTACCACAAATTATAGTTCAATTCCTACAACACAAATGAGACAAGCACTTAGAATTAAGAAAATGAATATTCAAATCCACAGCACCCTGAGAAGATAAGACCCTAGAAAAACAAACGTCTGCAACTACTTTTCCTCTTTCTTCTCATTCCTTAGTGCGGGTGTCGGTCGGACAGGTTGCTTCATCGTCATCGACGCCATGCTTGAGCGTATCAAGCACGAGAAAACGGTTGACATTTATGGCCACGTGACGCTGATGCGCTCACAGAGGAACTACATGGTGCAGACAGAAGACCAGTACAGCTTCATTCATGATGCACTGCTGGAAGCGGTGGCCTGCGGCAACACTGAAGTGGCTGCCCGGAGCCTCTATTCCTACATCCAGAAGCTGGCACAGGTGGAGAGCGGCGAACATGTCACTGGCATGGAGCTAGAGTTCAAGGTACATGCAATTTCCTTCATTACCTTTCTTAAGTACACTGTTGTAACTAAAATTACAGGGTTTTACACAGTTTAGAGACATTCTTCTTTTCACTAATAACCCATGACTGTGTCTGACAAAGTGTTTCAGATTATCTTAAACTACTATTGGGGTCTCATATGTAAATTACAAGACAGACTGCCAGTAGTTTACAGTACAAGCACCAAATAAAACTTTTGAATTTTTTGCTCTTTATCATTATTAGCAGTGTGCTTCATTAGAAAAAAAAATGCTTTTCGATTTGAACAAAACATATAGTTGTTCTTGACCAGCAGTTGTCTTTCTGGCAAGAAAATGTGAAACAAAATGAAGAGACTGGGGAAGACATAAAATTGATGATTACTGTAGCGGATTGGGGAAACTGGGAGAGTACTCGAGTGAAGATGCAGTTTACAGCAAATCCTTACAGTATATCTCTCACGAACTGAGGTAGGTGTTAGACAAGAGGCAGCTTCGATGTTTCTTTCAGCTTGTTGCTCAGATATACAGAATGAAAACAAAATGAACAAAGAGTAAAACATAGTAAAGAGTTAAGATTTTGAAATAAAGACCTCTAGAAGATGTTATACCTTTCAGCCCCAGGTAAGTACAATATAGATTAAAGCAGCCTTATTTACATTGCACATATTTGTCATTTTATACTGTACCTGCCGTCCAAGTAATAGGATCTCATAGCAAATCTCCTTTATATTCTTGAGCCTCACTTCAATAATTTAATCACTTACAGATACACAGTATTTAAATTGTACGTTGCAAAGGTAGAAAATGAAAATACTGAAGCCCCTCACTGTTTGGCCACAATGTTCATTTTGGAGGATTTGGAATAATATGCTTAAGCAAAGAAATTGGGTTTTAATCTAGCAGACACAAGACAAAGGATTCTGCCTGAAAGCAGCATGGATTTGAGTTAAGGTTCAAGAAAGAAAGAGTGTATGCTTTCTTAGAGAAATTCATGACAAAGCAATAGGTGAGGATAGACGGTCAGGCACAGGGTTTACATAGATCTCCATTAAAGATCTTAACAATCATCAACTTATAAACTCACCTCAGCTTCCAGTCAGTATCTGCTGACCTTGAATTGCACACACGCTCATTCTCAAATCATCTATCATCTTCCCATCGCCATTCACCAACACAGCCCCCCTGCCAAGGAACAATAATAGTGCTGGTGTGTTTCGACCTTTTTTTTTACTCACTGGCGCACAACGTTTATGGAATCTCCATCGCCATCTGTAACAGGGATAATGCTGAGCTGGCGTCAGGAGTCAAACAGGGATTAATCACGTCCACACTACAGTCAGGATAGAGAAGAGAGGTGTGTGTGAAGGAGGGGTGGGGGAGCTAAGTAATTAATACTTGATGATGACAAATGGAGGTGGATGGCAGGGCAAGTGGAGGGAGGAACGTTTGGCTAATGAACAAAGGGACGACTGAATGCTAACTTGGCACTAAGGAAGTGATTTGACAGAATTCTGCGCTATAGGGACGGGTGGGAGGCTATTGTCATTCTCAGGTGGGAAGCGGCGTCATGCAGAGTTGAGCTATGACTGGTGGAATTCACAGCAGTTCAGCGGGGAGAATGAACCGAGAACAGGGACTTGTCATGAAGTTGTCAGACTTGTCCTTTCTGGCATATGTGCACAAATAACGAGCATGTTCAGGGACAGATTCTTGCACAGAAGACATTTGTGCACATAACCCCCATGCAGGAGAAGTATTCAGCAACATACAGTACACAAATCACAACACAGACCAAAAAAAGAACTACTGGGCTACTGGGACCGATGTGAAATGAAATAGCAAAGGAATGATTTGGAATTCAGTAGCAGAGTTTTAATTGGGATCCAAATGCAAACTAGGAGACAAAAATGCTTTTCGGTTTCAAAATAAAAATGATGATGAGAGTTTGCAAGAACTTCTCAAGGCATTGGTTACTAGGGACTGATATTATTAAAAACATATTGTTGAATTGTTTTTTAAGATTATGGTTAGGGCGGGTTATGAGAATAATCACAATTTAGTAAGCACTATGTTCTGACATATAACACCAAATATGATTATCCCGGTTGTGGTGAAACATGCTTAATATAGATTATCTTACCTTCCCAGTCTTCCAACTCAAAATGGAAAAGGAACTGGCAGAAGTACCCTAGGTGCTTCTCTGCCCTTTTGGATAACAGGTTGCCAGATTTGGCTCCATTCCCTGCACCCTCTGCAGAGTTTGGTGGTGTAGCTGAGGTCCTCTTTAGCGCTGCCAGGCCACCTCAAGCCTTTCCAGGTGCCTTTGTGAAACACAGATCAAAGGGAGGACAGTAGCAAGGGAAGAGGAGAAGGGCTGGACCTAATCCAAGTGGCCACTGACACAGAGATACTGGTGCTGTAGAATTAGAGAGAGAGAGAGAGGGGACAGCACTCTAATGGGAACAAGAGTTTGTTGTTCACGCTGCCATTCAAAGAGAAACACTTTCACTTTGTGTATTTTGACAACCATTGAGAGACCTGGAAACTTAATCTGCATTCCCGCCTACTTTTTAGTGAGGTCAGCTGCATCTCATCTCTCTCTCTCTCTCTCTCTCTCTCTCTCTCTCTCTCTCTCTCTCTCTCTCTCCTCCCTCTCTTGCTATGCTGCTTGTGTCTTCGGTGTGCCATGCTTTTTCCTGTCTGAAAGGAGCCCTAAACAATTTGATCAGGGTGTCTTCCATTTGCAGGCAAACGCACGCACACACACGCATGCACGCACGCACGCACGCACGCACACACACACACACACACACACACACACACACACACACACACACACACACACACATTCGTATTTGAGACATTGAAGCCAAAAGGAAGACTTGCTGACCCTCAAACTCCCACTGAGGTCCCTATGACAATGATGATGTTGCAGTACAGCTTTTCATTTTGATCATTATGCTGTGTCTGTATGTCTGTGTGTGTGTGTGTGTGTGTGTGTGTGTGTGTGTGTGTGTGTGTGTGTGTGTGTGTGTGTGTGTGTGTGTGTGTGTGTGTGTGTGTGTGTGTGTATGTATTTGTCTTTCTGAACATTCCTGTGTGAGTCTATGTTTTCTGCACACATACCACACTGCCATTATCAAAGGCACTGGTGACCCACTTTTAGACGAGTTTTCTGTTTAGTACAGACTTGATCCAGAGGCTTGTTATTCTGGGTGTGTGGAATATTTTCCATCGTTACATCTGACCCTGCAGGACCCCACAAGTAGCAAAAGTGGATAAAGTTTCTGAATTGCTTTCCGATAAATATAATCTTGATAAACAATGTCCGTTTGAAGCTGCGCCATTGTCGGTAAAGCAGATTAGACAGGGTTTGCTTTATTACTTTCTGTCATTGATATACTCCTCTTGATCTGTCTCGCACCTGTCCTCCCCTCCCTTCTTATCTCCCCGTCTCTCCTCCTTTTATCACCCTCTCCTGCTCTTCCTTCCTCTCTCTTCTCTTTTCATGCCTCTTCTTACGTCTTTGTAACTACCGTGGCTTTTGCAACTTCACTTTCTAGTCGTTTTCTTTTCATCTTCTTCCCCCTTTGTACCTTTCATTCCACACTTCCTGTGTAACAATTTTCCTTCTGTATTTTTTTTTTTTTTTTGCATAACTCTAACTCTTTTTTTCTCCATCTTTCCTCTCCAGCGTTTGGCCAACTCCAAAGCCCACACGTCGCGCTTCATCAGTGCCAACCTTCCCTGCAACAAGTTCAAGAATCGGCTGGTCAACATCATGCCGTACGAGACCACGCGCGTCTGCCTGCAGCCAATCAGAGGCCTGGAAGGATCCGACTACATCAATTCCAGCTTCATTGATGGATACAGGTAGGAAGACGGGTGAGATGGTGGGAAACATGCAAGCAGGAGGCATGTGTGAATAGATGCCTTTACTCTCTTTTCTATTGCCAGGAAAACTCTTGTACGTGATAATGCATGACAGAATTGTTAAATGTTCCTCTCTGATAGGTTGAATTTAAATATACATTTTGTGGAGATAAAAGAGAGTAGATAAGGGAAATTGGGATTTGTGAAAGGAAGATGCCTAATTCAATCAGCAAATGTATACACATAGCTTTTTTGTCTCTGCGATCCCCAAGGTAAAATCACTGTCTTCCTCAAAAATCAGCCTCAGCAAGAACGTTTTAAGTGTTGCTACAGGAATTTGCATCAGTGGTGTTTAAAATGACTGATTAATTATAGTAGACATAAAGGACTTTAATATGGTTTTCTGTTTACAGGCAACAGAAGGCCTACATTGCAACACAGGGCCCTCTGGCAGAGACTACAGAAGACTTCTGGAGAATGCTCTGGGAGAACAACTCTACTATTGTAGTCATGTTGACCAAACTGAGAGAAATGGGACGGGTAGGACAAAACACACGTGGCCGAAAACATTTGATTTATGTTATTTCTTATCCATTGATGCAATGTTTCAAATAGTAAAGGAAAATAAAATGTTAACAAAGGTTTTGTTTACCCTTTTGCTCAAACAGGAAAAGTGTCACCAGTACTGGCCAGCAGAGCGCTCTGCCAGGTACCAGTACTTTGTGGTTGATCCCATGGCAGAATACAACATGCCTCAGTACATCCTCAGAGAGTTCAAGGTCACGGACGCCAGGGTAAGACATACCTGAGGGTCTTGGTTGTGGGAACAATCAACAAAAAAGACCAGTGTAATCATGAACATTTTTAGTAACAGTAATTACTAGGATTTTGTTCGGAAAAAGTTGGGAAGTTACACAAAAAACTGAGATAAAAACAATGTATTATTTCCATTTATTTTCCTACACAGCTAAAAGTAAGTTTGTACTTAATTGTTGTCTTAAACATCACTAGGATATATTAAACTTTCAATATCAGCCACTCAGATTCAAAGAGCAAGAAGTAGTTACAATAAATTCTCCATTTTATAATGACGTTCAATACAGAACCAGTGTATCGCTCATGAATAATCATACAGTATACAGAGACACCACTTTCTCAGTAACCTCAAAAGACCGCAATTCAATCCAGTGGCAAATTATGCTGTAATTTCCACAATTGCACTGTCGATGCCACCCTTCACTGGAGTGTGGGAAATGTAGGAGATTAAGCAGGTTAAGGAAAAGTAGGCCACATAAACACAGAAACATCACAAGTAGATCATATTTTCTTTCCTCAAAAAATGGCTTTGATATTGTAATTTTGCTCTGTGGTTAGATGGGTTTCCACACAAAACAAGATACCGGGATGACTTAATGTGGAAAGTAACTTCATTCAAATATTAATGAGTTCACAACCAAAGTGACTTTTCTTGCCCCGAACTGTTTATAACCTACTCTACACTACTGTAGTTATCTTTTTACCTCAGGATTTCTTTTTTGGTCCAATTAGGTCGGACAGTTTGAAGCAGCAGCAGAACTGTAGCACAGGAAAAAAAATGCTTCCTCTCTTTGCCAAACAGGCTGACATATCCAATGATTTCCTTGGCGGTGTGGCAGCTAGTTAGCAGTCATCCTGTTGGTATTTCCATACTGATTTGCTATTCTCAGGTCAAATATGCACACCCAAATATATACACATACTGTCTCACACACAGACACACACACACACACATACACACACACACACACACACACACACACCTTTGTATCTTTTAACATATACATTCAACACACAGGTATTTACACAATTTATGTTTTAACCCCTTGTGAACACACATACATACAATTTGTCCAGTGCACTGGTCAGTGTTGGTGCCTTTCAGAGTATTGTTAAAAGGGGCTGAATCATCAAAGCATTCACAGCTTATGATCAGAGTTAAGGAAACATAGAGCGAGAAAGCGCAAGAGAGTGAGAGAGAGAGAGAGAGAGAGAGTGAGAGAGAGAAAGATGATGGTAAAGATAAGATATATGGAGGTGTAAAAGAGGAGATTAGGTTGGTGTAAATTGTTAAGAAGCAGCGTATGTGCTGCTGTGTGTGTAGATATGTAGGTTTTTAACGCCATATTACTGAAAATGCATGCATTTGAGGGTGTATGTAACTGGGTTTTACCCCACATACCATAGATTACGGAGATGTACTGCATGTTTATGTGTTTGTATATGAAAGATTAAGAATGTGTGTGTGCGTGTGTGTATTTGCGCGTACGTTGCATGCCTCTGCGCAGTAATAGCAGAGACTCCACGCCTCAACACTCACATCTAGCGAGCCAGTCACGTATTTAATCACACAATTTGACACGCCGTGTGGGCCCTCAGGTTGTGTGTTAAATTTTCCTTTTTTTCTCTCCTCTTTTTCTTTGGCGTGCCTGGTTTATTGTGTTGTTGTCTTTGCCCCTCTTTCACTTTTAATCCCCCTGCTGAGGCAAAATGTTTTTGAGATGAAAAACAATGGCAACGAAAGAAAGAAAACATGCAATGCGTCATAAAACAGGGAAAGAGACATGATATGTTGTACAAAGAGAGGCGGTACATCAAGCTTAACTTATTAGAATCCATATCACTGTATTTGTCAAGTACAATAAAATGTACGTGAATACATCTTGGCAGCATTGGTGCAGAAATATATCAGCAGCTAAGGAACAACACGGTGCATACTGGCACACAGGACAACAGGACTTTACATTTAGAGCAACAGGATTAAATAGACCGATTATGCATATCCTTCGACATACAATAGCTGCATGTGTTGTACATTCAGCATTCAGTAACCATCTGCAACCATAGCATGCTAGCAGTGGGAGGGAGAGCATGTGGCAAAAATCAGAATGAATGAATGAATTAGAAGGTAGCGCAGCTACCATGACAACACCCATGATGATTATAGAGCCTAAGGTACTTGTTCACGTCAACACATTTATTATTAACTCTGTATGTTGTATGTCTTTTTAACACAGAGCAACAGATTAGGAAAGCTTTAGAACATTTTTTTTGTAGTGTTTTCTCGATACACCTTCCCCGAGTTCTGCATGGTTTGCAAATATTTTGTTGATATGAGTCCCAACCCTTGATTACACACACAGTCAGATTACTTGCACAATTAGAACTGTAACATGTACAAACAATAATTTAAATACATCATTAACCATAGTCTATTAGGCTGAATCAATCACCAACTGTGTTGCCACTCACTATAATGCTGTGGCGTCCACAGGCCCAGCTGAGCACCGATGTCAGTCAAGTCCTGTGCCAGTTTGCTGAATCCATCACCACACACAATTTCAAATGATCTTATGTCCCGGCACACAGACTTTACCACTAACTGAGTTAGTCCTCCTTTTTTTGGCAGTTTGAGAGTTGTGTTCTTGGAAATGTATATGGGTTCCTGGCACAGCACCTGAGCTCGTGCAGCAGCTTTCACAAAACAAAAAAAATCCTGGCGGCTGATTAGGCTTGATAATATTTAGCTGATGTCATTTTCATTTTGGATTTCTCTAAAAAAAAATAACACATTTTTGTTCTCACCCACTGCCCACCCGCATCTAGTTCATTTTGCCCCGTACTTGTAAAATAACAGAAATATATTATTTACCTGTTACACAAGATTTTTGTGGGTTACCAGGACTCTGTACCATCCATACATTATATTATTTTCATCCCCAATCATCCATTATGTGTGCTTGCTAGGCTGAATAATACCTTGAAACCAGGGAAAATTTACTATTACCTACTGTTTTTACCCAACAGCCAGTGTGGGCAGTCAGTAATCCGCAGTTGTATGATTAATTCTTCAGAATAGAAGAGCACCTCCATTCGCTTGATGCATCTACTTCAGCAGACAATTGTAACTGCTATAATCCAAATTTCTAGCAGTATAAAGCCAATCACATACACATTAATTGTTACATTTCCATCTATTTACCAATTCATTGGCTCTGTGCATGAATATAACTTACCATTATTAAACAAGCTCCTCAAACAAGTTTTTTTTCAAGAATCGTATCAAAGGTGTAAATATATATTTCTCAGTGAAGTTCCCCTTCTTGTAAATGACATGTATTCTATAACAATTTCGACAATATTACTCTAATTTCCGGGTCTATAATTCTACACCATCTAATAGCAGGATAACAAAAAGGACAACTAGATCCCAGTTTACTCGCCAACTGAGTATTAATCAAATTGTGCCTTTGCAGTGTGAACAAATGGGACCAGAATGTGTGAGAATGACACATCATGTCTAAACTCAAGTCTGTTGCACAGAGAAGTGAGAAACGACTGGAGAAATGAACACCTGGTTGTCTTAATTGCTAATGGCATCAAGCAGGCAGCCCGTCTCAAACTGCAAAAATGCTTCACTCAGCTCGGTTTCATGAGAAATGTATTCTCCAAGAACTTTCTTGACAAGGACACGACAAACAAGTGTTGCATTACCAGACTCAAAATACAGCAGATCACTTCACTGATTGTAAAAATGTATTTAAATGTTTTTGTTTGCGTTGGAAACAAGTGGACCACTAAAACAAGATTATAAGAATCGATATAAGATTAAATTGTTGAGATTGACATTTTGTCTAGCAGACTTGTCAGGGTTTTTGTTTTCAATTTTCATCGTCTAATCCTACCTCCTCCGTTAGTCCTTCGTTCTTGCTTCTTACCTCCATCGCTCCGCTCATCCATCAGGTTGCTCTATCGATCGCATCGCAGGATTATCCTATTCAACATGGTGTCTGGGAGAAGACGCTTGTCATGGTAGATACACTATTGATTAGCTTTAACTAGGACCTACTCGTTGCGGCACACACAGACAAAAAACTCAGCAGAGGAGAAAATAGAGACAATGGGTTGGCGGTAGGGGAGTGGGGTGGGAGAGGAGAGGACACACTGTCCCTCTTTGCTAAGATGTATGTGACATTGTACGTTCATCTGTGCTGTTTTAACAAATGCTATTTCATTTTAAAGGGACAATTAGTATGTTTTACTGCCTTATAGACCTTTTATTAGTCTTGCTTCAATTCCATTATGTTCTTAGCAGGAGTATGGGTTGGGTGGGTGGGTGTGATTGAAACTCATTTTCATTTTTTTCCAGAGAGTCATTGCCTTTGCTTTATCTCCTCTTCCATCGCTCTTTACATATGCTTCCTCCCCTCTCTTCTCTATGCCTCCTCATGCTTCATAACATGATCAACAATCCCTATCTCCTGTCCTTACTTTCTTTTCAACATTTTTGCAGGATGGCCAGTCCAGGACAGTAAGGCAGTTCCAGTTTACTGATTGGCCTGAGCAAGGCGTGCCCAAATCCGGGGAGGGGTTCATTGATTTCATTGGCCAAGTGCATAAAACCAAGGAGCAGTTTGGACAGGATGGACCGATCTCTGTCCACTGCAGGTAAGGGGCCATCTCACTGTCATGTTGCACCACATTTTCTTTTTTTTTATCCAAAATGTATGGTACTTTTTGTTAAAAAACATATATGCTGAAAAGAGTGGCGGGATATGTCGTATTTCCAGGCACTGCAACATGTTTGCCTCAAACTGCACTCCAAAGACACAGATATAAGGCTTTAAGCATCAAGACTAGATTAAATCACTTCTTTAAGGTGGTTATTGTTTTGCAGCACAGCACTTCCTGAGGTGTAGCTTCAACAGCATCATCAGATACGATCCCTCCTCTCCTTTTTGCCACCGCAGTACACTACCTCTGCACCTCCACAGGCCCATCTCCTCCATAATTGATAAGGCAGAGATGCGGCTTGGCATTTGCAAAGAGGAGGCACATGAAGTGATACAGCCATTCTTTTTGGGTTTTATGATAGCTCCGTGATGCATTTTTCATCACCTCGGGTGTAGCTTCCAAGGTAACCTTCAGCATTAACTTGAATTTTTTTTTTGGTAGTGGTCACCACTAAGACCTCAGATATTCCTATTCATCAATACACCTTGAGGGACAATAGACATCTTTGATAGGCCTGTTTTCGCTCTGCAAGACAACTAAAGAAAAAAAAGAAATGTCTAGGGATTCCTTTAACAAAGACACTTACCTGTGTGTGATCCATTATACATGTTTTTTCATGGTTTGATTGGCATTAAGAAAAAGGTTTAGAGATATGACTGTTCCTTTGAATGTTAGCGGTAACAAACAATGGTTGTTAATTTCCTTGCTGTCTCATAAACATGGTTTACTTTTGGAACAGAGTAGGTGTCACTTTTTTTTTATCGCACAGGCGCCATGACATCATCAAACATAACATTACCTCCCCTGTATTAAAAAGCAATGATGTCACTAGCCATCAAATGGGCCCCAGGGAGTTGTACAATGTGTCAGGGAAGCTCCAATAAGACTGAGTTATTCCTCCCTTCTATGAGGCCGTTATTGGAGAGGGAGAGAGCAGTCTTAAAGCAAAAGGATTGGTTATTGCAGAAGGAATTGCAGGACTGGAGTAATGGACAAAAAGGCACACAGCCTATTAAACTGGACTGCAAGAGTCACGTGACTGTGTTATATCCAGTTGCCAAATGCACAGTTAAAGCATCCTTGACACATCTCAGTGAACTTTGATTTTTGAAACATCATAAGAGGATTAAGACAGAAATTCTACAGCCTATAGTGTAGTAAATCATCAGAATTGTGTGCCGTTAATCGGGTACTTAAGTTACCTGCAGTCCTTATAAATAATGTTAATTTTTAAGTCTTTTTTTTTAAGAGTAGGTGTCACTTTGTCTTAATGCACATATCTAATTTGGGAAAGAAGTTTCTCATGAGTAGTGATGTAAAAAAAAAAAAAAGCTTTGGTCGGTTTTCTTTGTCTGTCACTACCTCTTGCTACTCCCTATCATTCTCCTCCTCTACCTCCCTCCCTCCTCCTTCAGGCTTTTCATCTCCAAGAGGAGAGCTTATGCCTTCCTTTTCTCTTACTCTTTTTTCTTCTGTCGCCGGCCTTCCTTGTCCGTCATCCCTCTGTCTATTTATTAATCCTCTCTCCCTCTCTTTTCCCCTCCATCCACCCCGTCCATTCTCCCGGCCCTCCTTTCTTCCACTCCCACCCTCTTTTCTTCTTCACTCCTCCTCTCCCCTCTTCATCCACTATCTAATAGACCCACATGCTTTTTGTCATTAATTGCCTGATTACTTCCTGTGAATGGGGACACCAAATCCTCTCAGTCTGCAGCGGCTCGGCGAGCCTTCAGATTTGGAGAGTCGATCTTCCTGGAGAGAGAGAGAGAAAGAGAGAGAGACAGAGAGAGAGAGAGAGAGAGGGAGGGAGGGAGAGAGAGAGAGAGAGAGAGAGAGACATAGAGAGACACAGAGAGAGGCGCTCTAAGTGAGTTTAAGAGTCCATGTGACAAGCTGTGACCGACTCCCTGGAAGAAGCTTTGGGTGGGCTCAGAGATGCTGAGGCGTGGGGGTTGGTAGTGGGTGGTCGCATGTTCTCCATGATTAGACTCAATAACTACTGTGTTCGATATCATTTAATTTATTGTCAAATGATATAAGTCATCTTTTGTCTTAAGTCTAGCTTCCCCCACAGACACACACTTGCAGGCACATACAGACACTCGCACACACAAACCAAAAGTGTCTTCCAGCAGCCATTCCTTTCACTCTTCACTCAACAAAATAGCATCGGAGGCTGGAAGAAGCCCAAATAAATCTGTTGTCATATCAATTATTGTTCCATTGGTGAAGTGGAAGTCATTTCACAGCAAAGCAGCTTAGAGAGGCAGCTCTCAAGTATTTCAGGATCTGAGTTAAGACTCAGACTGTATTTCTGGAGAGCAGCAGCAGCAGGATGACTTTTTCCACACATGGGAGGGGCTTAAGGAGACAAAATGTTTGGTTGTTTGTGCGTGTGATTTGTGTGTGTCCTTGATCGCTTATTTTGTGTTCGACGAGAAAATGGACACACAGTCCTTGCCGTTGTCACTGTTGCGTTGCCCTGCCACAGGAATTTTGGTTATCAATGTTTTCAAATGGTTGACTCTCTAAGGCACTCAGAGCTCCAAATGTGTAGCTGTACAACAAATTCTTATTGTAGATATAACATCCATTCTAGAGGAAATATGGCTTTCAAAATTATTTACAGAAGACCGTTATTTTGCAGGTCCCAAACTAAGCTAGTTATAAAGTAACATACTGTACATGTAAGGGACGAGAGGACCTCAGGCCCTATTCATTTATTTGTCATTATGTGTTTCTAGTGCTGGCGTGGGCAGGACTGGAGTCTTCATCACCCTCAGCATCGTCCTGGAACGAATGCGTTATGAAGGCGTGGTCGATATCTTCCAGACAGTGAAGATGCTCCGGACACAGAGACCAGCAATGGTCCAGACTGAGGTCAGAGGTCACACTGACACCCATAAAAACATACACTGCTTCTAGCTTTGGGGAACATGTAATTGTACTATAGTTAAATGTAGTTTGGAGGTTAAGTGCCAAAAATGTAGCAAGTTAATTAAATTAAAATCACCATAATATAGCTGTCTCAATCTGTATGTAATGTATGTTTGATAAACCAGTTATCTAATCTATAATATTGTCTTGTGAGGACCTAGTCTGCCTCAATAAGTGCTGTAATTTGTTTTAATTAGAAGTTGTTAATTCTCTCATTATCATAGCAAATTATAATTTTCTGATATATTTTTTGTGTGTTTCTTCCCGACAGGATGAGTACCAATTCTGCTATCACGCAGCTCTGGAGTATTTAGGAAGCTTTGATCACTATGCAACGTAAAAAGCCATCTCTTCCCCCAGAATCCTGTCGCCCCCCTCAACAGTCTCCTGAGCCATAGAAACTTTGAAATTTGAAACGACGACAGCAGACGACGATAACACCATCATCAATTCAGACACACCAAACAGGATCCTATTGTAGATTTTTAGAAGACAACGCCCAGCCAACCAGTTAAGAATAATTCCAATTTGACTAAGAGACTCTTCATGAGAAATTCATGAAATTGCCCAACATCTAGAAAAGAAAATCCTCATCAGGGGAGGAACCAGACGCTGTGGCTCAAGCTGTGGGGCAGGAATCGATCAAAGTGTCAGACTGCTTACCTTACCTCAAGTGTTTCAATGTGGAGGACATTGTAAACATTCGTGGACATTTCTCTTCTCAAAATATCTTCGTGATACAACGGTAACAAGCAACAGATAATGAAGGAGATGGCAACAGCAAAAATCAATGAGAGGCAGATGGATGTAGCCAAGATGGGGTAACTTTCTTGTTTTTTTGATATGCCCGGTTGTAAAAGGGAGTTCAAGTATTTCTATCAACACATTTTGTGAGTGATATCCAGAAATTGTGGTTGCCTGTGTGAACACAAATGGCTTTTCCCCAAACTGGTGAGACAAAAAAATCTAAACAGTGGAAATGCAACTAGCACGAGAACACTACCATCTGGCATCAAATAAGCCTTGAGTTTTTTTACACTGTCCCACTAATGATATGCATAATTTGTGTGGAAAAACACTCAACTATTAAAGTATACATCACATAACTGCCTGTTCTCAAGCGCTAAGAGCTCAGAGAAGGCACTGTCAGTGGTTGTCGGGGAAAAGAAAGCAGCAACACATATCTTAAGATCAGTTAGTTTCATGAATTGTGATCTTGTGTAAAATCAGTATCCCAAGCCAGGTAACCACAGTGATGTTGAAAAGTACCACAGTGTATTTTAAAAAGTGCCCCAGGAGGCTCTTGTCTCAGTCATCAGAGAAATCGGGAGGAAATCATTGTCTGTAACAAGAAGATTTGGTTCGGTCGTCTTGTGGATCGTCGAAGTGGGAGAAATGGCAACCGTGTCCCATGATTTTTTACAATCACTCCTCTCTTTGGAACCATTGCATCATGGGGCTTCGGTGTTAACATCCACCATTTTGAACAAGAGATAAATCTGGTGGGTGAGAAGCTTTGGAACTAACGGAACAACCAAACAAGGATTGCCGCAAAGTTGGGGCTCTCTTTGTGTACAGTGACCAACGCTCATCATCATTGTTTTGAACTTGTTTGTCTTATGAGGAATTATCTTTTTTTCTTTTAATTTTCTGTCGAAACCAAACATGCTGCTTATCTCGTGTATGCTGTACGTGTGACTCTTGAGGGAGAGGAAACTGACGAACAAAAGATGCCAGCTCTGCTAACCGCTCACGCCCAGGCAGGCATGACTGAAAGTGCATCCACATGACAACATCGTCCACCAGTCTTTTCCACCTCTCCTTTTTTTTTTTCCAGCCTCCTCTATAATCATCTATTTCATTGTATAAGACACTCAAGAGTGGCAGAGGCCTGTTGCAATTACAAAGCTGTACGTTCATGTGGTTGAAAAATTGGCCTTTAGTTCCACAGTATGTGTGTTTGGTAAAAGGTGGATAAACAAAGTAGTTGCTTTGGTTTTTGTCTGTTTTATAGATGATGTCTCTGTGGATGCCACAGCCAGACCAGGCAGCCATGTTGGATCTCAATGCCATGATGTGATAATGAAATTCTTCGGTACAAGTTACTTGCACATCCCTAAGAAAAAAGAAAAGAAACTTGAAACAAATACTCTAAAAACGACTGCAGGTTGGATTTGACGCACTAATGTATATGTGTCTGATAAAAAAAAAAAAAAAATTAAGCTTTTGAGATCACCAGGTTTTCATTTTGAGATCAGTCTTTTGGTACAGATGAGTGTACGGATTCTGTGAAGGTTTCCGATGGGTGTGCACAAAAACAAGAGCGATGGACAGAACTGTGTGTAATCTTTTCTTATTTCCAAAAAAGCCTTATTGTTACATTATGAAACATTATGAAAACATTATTGTTGTATTATGACGACTTATTTTACATTACATAGTTGACTTTTTATTTTCTTTTTGGTTTAGTTTTTTAACAGAGATGTTGTATCACATTTTTTTTAAATTAGCAGGAAAAGAGAAATGCTTATTTGTTCATATTACGTTTAAAGACATTCTATTTTTTCACTGTAGAAATGTTAAGTATAACATGTCTGTGTGTATGTGTGCATATATGTATTTGCGTACATATATACTGCACACTCACACATGCATATATATTTAAATGCAGAATATAAAGATATATCCAGAAACTTGGTATTAATTAAATTTTTCTCCTCATCATCTTTTTTTATACCAGCCAGTGCTCATGTTTTTGATGACTTTTTATTAATTTCTTTTTGTTTGTGTGTTTTTTTTTTTGTTTTTGTTTTTGTTTTGTAATCTTAGAAACCTTGTGTGTTTCTTAAGAAAAAGCTGAGGTGATGTCAGCGCTATGCCTGAATCCTCTGCCTCCACTCACCAATTCAACTTCTGCCCCTGGGTAGATCCTGTGCCGATGAGGAGACGCCATTTTTAAACCTTGTTGAGATTCTTTATTATCATTAACTTGTAGGCATTAGTATTCTTTTGTTTTTTTGAGCAACTGTTGAATGATGAACTGGTCTACAAAATATCAATCAAAAATTTCATAACTGAACTTTTTGTTATCTATGTCAGCCCAACTTGACATACTGTACCTTGTATAATCATGTACAGACTATGACCCTCACAGTTTTTAAGAAAATTCTTTAAGTTCTTTCTCTTTTTTTTTTAACTTTTATTATTTTCAGACATAATGTGGTCATTCATTTTGTTAGATATCCAATATGATCTAGAATATACCTGTAAATAAACAAATATATAGATTATATGTATTTGTATCATTTGACCCTCAAGATCTCATACTTCAAGTGGGAACAGAATTACAAAGATCGAGGTTCTGCTCATATCTGACTTCCTGGTGTTTGTAAAGCCTGTTTTCTCTCCTTCTGAGATGTTCTTTCTCCAGCCCTGCTCCCTGGTCTTTAATTACCACTTGCTTTTTTCTGCCTTTAATTTCCCCTGCTGGCAGTTAAACTGGGAAACAAGCCAGCTCACACCTATAGCCTCAATGAAGACTCGAAATCAGCATCAGTGATCTGCTGGTATAATTTAGCTAAGGTTGGGAACTTAGTCCACTCTACCAACTAACCATTTGCTTTGGTAATCAGAATTCAATTCAATGTCTTGTTACATTCTCTTTTTCAATGTGGACAAGAACTTTTTCCTGCCCTGGCATTAGCACACTTTTCCCTTGGAACATCACTAAAGCAACAAAGAGGTTTAAAAACGTATTCTGATTAAATAATGAACAAAAAAGTAATTACAAAGGTGTAGATTCTTAATTTCTCAACTTCTGTGAGAAAATGGCACCCAAAGATGTTCTTGTTCCCTTAAATTTTTCTCACCAATCTCCAGAAGGTCCCCAGCTGTCCAACTGCCTAAAATGCCAAGGTGTTAAATATATGTCATTGGTTCACGGACAAATACAGCTATGCTAAAGGCCATAAATAGTTCAGTTGCAACATGACATTTTTCATTTACTTTCTCCCTGTTGCATTTTTAAGTGTTGTATAGATCCATACTGTGTGTTTTTGTTCAGCCATGTGTCAATGTGGGATGCAGAAAGAAATCAGGACTCAATGAAACAGAGCAGTGCGATGCAACCAAGGGAAGACCAAGACAACCAAAAACTTGCTGCAAATTCACATTTCCAGCACGTCATTTCTGAACAGTGGGAACCTTGAGATGTTTCACAATGAACTAAAATCCTGAACTGAAGTCTTTTGGAACTCAAAAAGACTGATAAAATGGGCCCATGCCAAAACTGAAATCGTGGAAGTCTTTGGAAGCTTGTGCAATGTGTTACTCTTTTGACTTCATGTAAAGATGCTAGACTTTTGAAAACAGCCGCCAAATTTACTGGAATATGTTGCGGGAAGGGTTGGGGTGGGGGGGACTAACAAAAAAACAACACTAACAAAAAATGACATCAAAAAGAATAGAACATAAACAGTACCGACAAAATGAAAAAGAACCCAAACTCAGCAAAATAGTTTTTCCTTTGTATGAGGGCCAAGAGCTATCACTTTCAAACTGTTACTTCTAACTGAAACAATAATTGGTTTAAAGCCACTGTGTATGTAGATATGTTGACTTTGTATTAAAGAAATGTTGTCTGAAAACCATTTAGTCTGTGATTATTTGCTGATTCAGTGTGATGGTGTGATTCCTCATGTCTGATTGTTTGTCTATCTATATCCATATCTGTGTTTAATATGCGCATCACTGGTAAGAGTCCTTTAACTACAATACTTCAATTGCACCGGCAATTATTTATACATCAGTCATTACACTGAAACCTGCATTGAAAAATCTTTGCTACAAGGGCTTGCAGGACAAGTGATGAAGCACACAGATGGTGCACTTCTTTTGTTGATAGATGGCTTGATTAGCTCCCTTCTATATTTGTCCACCAGCCTCTTCACAAACATATCCCGAAGTGTCCTTAAGCCCCTCTTCAAGCTTTGATAAATGCCACACAGACAGGCTGGTATTGGCGCAGAGGTAAACCTTCACCTGGTGATATTTGCTCTCCCATCCATCCTCAACTGAGGCTCTTCAGATATTTGATAACCTCAAAGTAAAATGTCTGCAAATGAAAGGAAAATGTTGGTAGCAATCCTTACTGTATTTGCCTTACACTATAGCTTTAGATTACAGCCAACAAATTACAGTGTATATTCTGGGCATCTATAAAAGAATTACTGGGTAACTATGATGAGACAAACTTGTTCCAGTAACAGTACGATAACAGAAAAGTATAGGTGTAACAACTTAGTGTTTAAGAAGGACATAAACATTAAATGAACGATTCTTCTTTGTTTTGTCCTTTTTTTAAAAGTATCCATGATGTAATTGCTGTTGTGTGCACACAATAATTAAGACAAAACACTGAAAATGGGTGAGAAGACTTCATTGTTACAATGTAAGCCCAGGGTACGCAAGCTGGAAAGGAAAGCTCACCCCTTTGTCTCTAGATATAGTATAGTTACATGCTATACCGGCTATAAACTAGTTCCATGTTGACCTCTTTTTCTCCCTAGATATTTGTAGTTACAGAGAATCCAGGCTGTGAAATAAAACTGTCTTTTGTTAACCACTTTTTCAAGGTATGCATGCAGTATGCAGATATGCTTTCATTTACTGACAGTGTAACTTATTTCTAGGAACCCTCTATGCATGAATTTGTTTGTGCTAATTTGCTTAATTTCTGTACTTATTCCTTTGTACCAACCATTAACTATACAGTCATTATTTCAACTACTTGGTACTTGCAGGTACAAAATATTTGTACTCTAATTTGAGGGCCTTAATCTTGTGTAAGTGTTTCCATTGCTTCAATTCTAAGCATTTAGACCAAAGAATGTAATGGTGGTTTTGTGAACTGTCCCATTATCTCAAGTTTCTCCTAAGACCTCACTGTTAATGACTCCTTGATTCACACATACATCAATTGCAGATGATGTGCCAATGAGCTTCTTGTCACCTGAAACAGCAATTTGTGACAACTTTCTGAGAGGATTGTCATTTATTAAAGGGTAATACACGCAGAATGACACCCTGTTTCAAGGATGATGTTACTAATTGTCTGACAGAGAGCTGTGTTTTAGTCCATTCTTTTCTAATAGTGGCGAGCCAACAGACCAAGTGTGAGGGCAGGCGAGGAAGTGAATTAGGGCGGTGATTATGCAGTGATTCAGACAGCAGCTCATTAGGACCCAGCTAAGCAAGCAATCAACGAATCGATGTGACAGTGGACCCAAAAGCCACAGAAATTTGTAATAAATGGCAAAGCGATAAATTGGATTATCCACAGCCCCGTGGCCAAGCTCTTTCTGTTGCAAATGACAAATCAATCCAATCATGCCAAGAAAAAAGCCAAAAGGACCAGGAAAGGGGCCTCGTGTTGCACCGGCTGTGGAGGTTATCTGTCTGAGATGTGCCTTGTTAAGGTTGTGGTTTTCCAGAGGTCATTTCTGTATGATATTCAGGGCTCTAAAATATTCATGACAGACCATTAGGTGTTTATGACCACCTTCTATAATAAGAGATTTACCGACATTTGAACTCCATCCAGAATAGTAAAGGTGTCAGAGGGGTACCATGCCACATGCCTACTGATTCACAGAGGAAAGAGCTCTCTGCGCTGAGATCTCGATGATGTAAATGAGCAGCCAAGGAGCAATAATAAATAAATAAAATGCAGAGACAGCAGGATCTCTTCTTACCTCAGGGTATACCAAGTGCATGTGATGGATCTACTCTATCTACTTGTCAAATCATGATCACTGAATGTTGCTATCATAGCTTGAACACAGGATGAAGAAACACTGATAAGACATTGATGGACAAGGACAAGCAGATAGATAGATAGATAGATGGATAGATAGATTTTGCTGAATTCTGCTTCCCCGCCAGAAGAAAACTGAGACCTGTTTTCTTAAAAGGCTTTGCTGCCATCTGCAGGATAATATACAGTATGTCATCATTGTGACGACCACACTGAAGAGCAATTTCCATTCAATTAAATCAAAGATTAGCGTAGATGATGTATTGTCTTCTCCAGAGGCACTTGCTTTCTCTATGCTAATTACATCATCATGAGATATGCTCAGTGATGCTGACTTACAAATTTAGTTTTTATACACCAACACATGGAATCTGTTCTTTTAGACGTATGGCTTTGATCACAAAAAATGAAGGTTCCCTCTATAACCAGATACTTGTATGTATAAAATACAGATAGTTTTGAGCACTGCATTTTCCCCCTGCTTTGGAATGCCTGTTTTAGCATCTGCCAGCAGTAAATGGTGGTATTTTAAAACTGCGCTTTGACATGACTCCTGTGTTTATGCCCTCATGCTGTTATTTCCCACAATCTGTTTTATGTTCCCTCCATCCTTTCTGTCTCTCTGTTTCCAGCCAGAGCTCTACCACTGACTGATTGCAGCTATTAAAATAGGTTCCCATTGGAGTGGGAAGAAGGGCTCCTCTCTCATTTTCCCTCTTGGTCTTTTCACTTTGTCCTTCTCTCATCTACCATTACTATTTCTTCCTCTCACTCTACACTACCCACTCCCCTATTTACATTTGACACACGCTAGGGGCCTTGTTCTAGGGATGGCTATGTTGATTGAGAGGATGTTTAGAAGACACTGGTAGTGGGAGTCTAATGAAATCAATGTAGAATTCAGACTTTTTGGAACTTGACATACTAGGGGCTAGAGTCAGCATATCTATACTCCACCAATTTTGACCTTTTTTGAAAATGGTGTGTCTTCAATCTAGCAGCGCGGTTACATGATCTGCACAGTTCTTATGTGGGTTATTTTGGATGCACATAATAAACATAGTTTGTTTCATTTTGTGTTTAATTTTAAAGCTCATACATTTTCCCATGTTAGTGTCACATTTTCTATTATTTACAAGTAGTTGGTAGTTTAACCTGTTTCATTATCATGAAAAAGGTTACCAGATCTGGGTTCAAGATTTAAAAGAATTACTGTTAGGTAATTACTTGGCTTGGAATTAGAAACAGTCTACATTCACAACCTACAGACTCCAAAAGCCGTAGAAAAGTCTTACACCTCAAGAAAACTGTTCATCTACAGTTGTTTCTAAAAACTCATTTGGACTTTGGTCTCAAATGTCAGCTAAAACATAGTTCATCACAAAATAGGCTCAGTACTGTGGGGATAATGGTTCTGTAATGGGAAACAGAGCATAAGAATGATGGCAGAGAATAAAACCCTACAGTGCTATCTGCTCTGTGATGCTCTCAAGTGAATTTTACAGTAATGATTAAGGATACATGAAACCATCAGCAGTGGAACCATTAAAGCCTCGCTGTAAACATGTCCATTTGAGCACAATTAAATCACATTCCAGCAGAGAGAAGAGCTGAGAGATTGAATTTAGAATGAAAAATGATGAAAATGTATTATAATTCTCATTTCACTAAAATGGGCGGGGCCCTCTAACAGGACTACATGTTTGACCTCTCATCATAATGGATTCCACGTACAAAATTTGCCTAATGCTCTGTCAGCCATCGTGCACTAACTGTCTGTATTGACTGAAGTTCACCACGTAATGAAGAGGGCTCTCTGCCCGTGTTCTATATGTCACCTTTATGGGTATGGTGTTATGACGCTATGAACTAAGCTTACCATCCTGTGCCCTTCCTCTGCCGGGGATAACATAAAATGGATGGGATGAAATGCATGACCTCTATCATGCGCTTTATGGTGGTAAGTGTCCGCCTGTGTAACAATATTTGTCTGTCTGGCTTTAGACAGTCATGCTGAGGCAGAATTCAGCTCCACTGCCATGAGGATAAGGTCATGCAAAGAGAAGAAGTGTCCCAGCTGTTACAGTGCATCTTCAAGAATGTGTAGATAGATAGATAGATAGATAGATAGATAGATAGATAGATAGATAGATAGATAGATAGATAGATAGATAGATAGATAGATAGATAGATAGATAGATAGATAGATAGATAGACAGACTTTATTAATCCCCGAAGGGAAACTGGGTCATTATAGCAGCCAGGTACATTTAAATACAATAAAATACAATAGAATAAAATATAACAATAGAATAAAATACTTAGAATAAACTACAATAGAATAAAATACAACAATGGAATAAAATACTTGGATGGAAAATATAAAAAAAAGATAAAAGATAAAACGGTAGGTAAGGTGCAAAGTTTTTAGTTTTTAGTTGCAAGATGGTGGTAATAGTCTGTTACTGAAGCTGCTCTTTAGCTTGTCCAGTGTTGTGTGGAGGGGGTGGGAGGGATTGTTCATGATTGCCAGCAGTTTTGCCAGCATCCTCTCCTCCACCACCTCCTCCAGGGTGACAAGCTTCAAGCCAACAACAGACTCAGCCTTCTTAATGAGTTTGTTGAGTCTGTTGGCGTCCTTTGCCTTGATGTCCGCACCCCAGGACACCGCAGCAAAGAAGAGGGTGCTCGCCACAACAGACTGATAAAACATATGCAACATCCTGTTGCAGACATTGAAGGACCTGAGCCTCCTCAGGAAGTAAAGCCGGCTCAGGCCCTTCTTGTAAACAGCAATGCTGGGGAGTAGCCATATGGGAGCAGGTTATCATCTTAAAGGTCCAGTGTGTAACATTTAGGATGCTCTATTGGCAGAAATAGAATGTAATATTCATAGGTATGTTTTCATTACAGTGTTATCACCTGAAATTAAGAATTGTGTTTTCATCACCTATGGAGGGAGAGGTTCCTCTTCTACAGAGGCTGCATTTTTCAAGAGTTTTGCAGCCACCGCAACATCTCCTATCATGTTTGGAAACCTCACTGGTAGATGCTGTTAAATCCTACACACTGGTCCTTTAAAGAAAAGCTATGGTTTATTACTACTATGGCTTTGTTTTTGTAGCTCAGGGCCTTGGTTGTTTAGACATGATGTTATGCTTCACAGTGTAATCTCATAAATCAGTTACTTTGGTGAAAAAAATCTGGCAACTAGGTGCCAAAAGTTTTGCAAGATTACAGTAGGAAGTTTGGAAGTGAGACAAAGACAGCCTACCTAATATGTCACTAATAATCCGTCTTTGCACATGAAAACTGTGAGGGCTCACAATTATGTTAAGTGCAGTAGGTCAAAGTTGAAGAAGTCTGTAAAACTAAACTGTAGCTGACATTTACAATACACAGTGTGTGTTGTAAATCTATTCTTTTCTTTCGAACTCTTCATTGATCTCATTGAATTCATATTTTTTGCATGGGCTCCGAGCTCTCTGCCTTTCTCTTTAGTTATTTGTGTTGGCGGATATGCTGCGGTACACAAGGTCTTTTAAGGCATGGCGAATAGAGAGAGTGCAGCTTGGCCATGTTTCATGTGAGGGCTCACATAAAAGATAAGAGCGCAATCTCCTCTCATACAATGACCATGTGGATGTCTTTACTGTGGCCTTTGTGTTACTATTGAACTGTGAGAGTGTGGGATTATTTGAGGCAAAGGAGCATTATTAAGCTCTCCAGTGGGCCTACAAAGCGATATTAAAATTAAAGTAGCATTATTAATGTATATAAATTTAATATGAGTGCTATAACAACTCTAAGGAATTCTGAACCCTATTGTTTTTGACAGGGAGTTGTTTTGCTTCAGGATCTAAAGCCTCAGTGGGTAAAGGAAAGGTATTCTTCAGTCACTCCATTTGGTTTATTTTTTATCCACAGTGTATTCAATGACTGAGGAAATAGGTTAAAATCCTACTTAGATCAAAAGACTGTTGCCTTTTTAAGCACCTCCTAATTTAAGGTCACGCAGTCACTAACTCCCAATATGTATCTATTTTTTAAACAAATCTTTAGAAAAACATCAACTTAATGCCTTGATTTTCAAGGTTTAAAATGTGAAATGTACCAGCAGTTTAATGAGACTGACATGTAACAGGTTTGATTCTCAAACATGTGACCTACCTGTCAATGTGTCTACCTCATTACAAGCGTTAGCAAAATGGCAACTCTGTGAATTATATCAAATATGTCACATATCCAAAGATATTAATTGTAATGAAAAAAGGCTCCTCACAGCTGAGAGAGGCTCTCATCACTATGCACTGGCAGTATGACTCACACCTTTCACCTTAAGTAATTGGCCTCTACACTTATGTTCCAGCATGCCTGCACTGATGGATGGGAATGAAGTGAGAGGAGACCTTCTTTTTCAACACTACTTCAAGGTGCGTTCATGTGCGCGGGGAGAGACCGAAAAAAATCATCTGTAACTCTCTCAGGATTTTCCATTGAATGTCTTGTCAAATGTATTGCTGCCTTTCTTCAAGTTTTTAATGGGAGAACAAAACATATTTGTCGTGTTTGTGCTGCAACCATGGAGACATTTGCCACAGGTAAGACCCTCTGGCTCAGTTCAGGCAAAGTTCAGGTGGTTGTTTTCCGAGGCAGCTTTGGTGCGCTGTATCTTTTCTGCTCCACTTTTACAGCTCTTAGAGTAAAACAGAACAGTATGCTTGGGGCTGGTGCTCATACACAGATGTGTGTGAGCTAAAGAAATCGATAGTTGATTGATGGGAAAAAGTATTATGTGTAGGTCTGTGTGTGTGTGCGTTTTTGTTTTTCTGAATTCTGTGTTTATTTTATGTTAAGTTTATCAAAAGATAGAAACTGATTAATCCCTTTCCCACTTCTGCCTTGTTTAAGTTGCACATATTTTTGCCTGGGAACATTTTTCTGTTCCAACAGTGAACATTTTTGGACTTTGTCTACACTGGCAAAAATAAAGAGAAAAAGTTAGAAAAGACAAATGGCTGAATAGCGTTGTATAATGTGAAAATCATTTAATTAAGCAGAACGTATGTGCCTGTCGACTGAATGCGTATTGATGGGTGCATGTTGCACAGCTTCGGAATCATAGACAACAGACAGAGGATTATATAGGTGTTATCAGTTTTTGGTAAGTCTGTGTTGGATAAAATCAAATTCATAAAACAGGTATAGGTTACAGTGAATACTTCCCTTGATATAATATAATATAATATTAATATATTTCCTTGAATTGGAAAATTTTGTCTGTCCAATGAGGTGTTACAGTAATAAGTGTACTGACATCTTGAATTATGACTTTAGAAATTGAACAGTTATTTAGGAGAGAAAAAAAGGTATGGTTAATAGAGTGATCATCTAAATTTGGTTCTTCTACTACCATAAAAGTATATAATGACAAAGCTATGAGGTTATGTTAATGTTTTAAAATAGACACCCCTCAAAAATTAAGAGGAAGTGAAATGTCAGAAATATTTGGGGGCTGTGAATCGATTTTGTTGGTGCAGACAAATATCAGATTCTACTTATTTCTGCTAAAATGATTACAGTAAATGCTTTATTTAGCTTGTGGGTGGATGTTATAGATATATATTTACAGTGATGAGATGTGAAATATGTAGCAAATCTGTGTATTGTGTGAATGTACATACTTAACAGTATATACAGTATCCATGGCTGTGTGTAGTTATGTAACATAAATAAAATAATAAAATAAAAAGAGAGGTGAGATATGAATGTGAGTGAGTGAGCAAGTAGTATAATGGATGGGGGGAGGATGTGTGTTTATTTGTGTGGGAGTTAGAAATTTGTGTGCAGAGAGACATGAGGTTAGCTGCCAATTGTCCTACTATGGTCAGGCCTGATTCTGCATAATGTTGAGGAAATCACTCAGAATCCTTTTAAGGTGTTAGCCAGAGTGGAGTGTAATATAATTTACTAGGATACGGTGAGCTAACACACAGAGTGGGTCTGAGTAGGTAAGCTACATAGAGAACAATGGAGCAGAGCAGCTCATTTATACTGTCAACAGAATGGGAAGTGATGCATTAAAACTAAATTGTAATGTTAACAGGAGTTTCAGGCTGGTCTGTAGTTAAACAATGGATCCAATATTCAGTTTACAATGACAAAGAGAGAGTAATGAAGTGAGAACAGAGGAGGTTAGATAGATTGCAGGTATGAAATTACAAAAGCAGAGGACCGTACACTTCCAGGTGTCTCTGATGAGTCTGTGATTGTTCTTTGTATCTTCCAAAATTGACTTTCTTCCCTTCATCACATGTACAAATTACTGTTCAAAGAGTAAGTTTCTGTGATTTGTTTCTGTTTAAAATAATAAGTGTGTATGTGTATGCAGGCTGTATGTAAAAAAAATATATAGATATGCAAATAGAAACAGATGTATGCAAAAAAGCAAAAACCCCACTACCAATAAGAACCATGTACAGATACTGTACATGCACAGTAAGGAGATGTGTTGAGTTATAGTTAATAGGTTAGATTTGTCATGAAAGAACTGACCATCTACATACAGTTTGTTCACAAAAAGTATGTTCTTCCACCAGTAAACGCCTCCTAGTATCCAGTTTCTTGCATCTCTCCACAGTCTAGCAGGGGGACTTATTACTTACCCCACTGAGTTTGTAAAATGTTTCCCACTTTTCTCACCAGTGGTATGGCCAGTTATTTGCTGTTAACCATGGCATCACCAAGTGGCTTATTTCACTAAGCAGCAAGGAGCATCATCATGAGAGAGTAATGCCTGTGGAGGATCCTGCCCAGATCTCTCCTGTAGTTTTCCTTTTTGCAGTTTTCTAAGGTTTTGTTCAGTGAGGTTGATGAGCGGTTCCCAGCTGGAACTGAGACTGACCTTCAAGGGCTGGAGCTCTTGTTGTAAAGCCCTCAATAAAATGTAATTCTGGAATCAAGAATGGAAAGTTTTAAATGAGAGGAAGAATTTTATTGAGTCACTGTTTCAGGAAAAAATGTTGCGTGTGTGAGTTAGTTAGCTTTGTGTCTGGCAACTGTGCAAAGTCTGTGGTAGTTTGAGGTCAGTCGGATATTGAGTTTAAATAGATATTTCACTAGCAAGGACTACGCCACAACAACATGTCATTTAAAGGTTTAATGGAAGTTCAGGAAGTATTGGATGTTGAGGACAGATGCATGGATATAGAGGTGAGGGGTAAAGGTAGAGTTGAAGCGTGGCCCTGCTTCCTAACCTCAGTTAACAAATTAACTAATTTCATTTAAGCAGAATATCCACAACTGTGATCTCTGAGGAAATTCAACATTGACACAATAAGGGTCAAGAGAGGAAATTAAAATTGATCTTGATTAGAATTACTCCTGTGGTACAGGTAGGGTACATAGTCAATATATTCTATGGAGTGATTATGTTATTCAGGTGTTGTTGTTGTGTGTGGTAGATGAATGTTTTAGGAGGGGTACTAAATGTATAAAGTGGTTAGGGGGTTGTGTTTTATGGTAGGGAATGACTGGTCAGCAGTTGGTCACAGTCAGCCCACAGGACTATTTGTGAAAGACCTCAACCGTCCATGTGTAATTTAGATTAGGAATGTAGATAGGACAACAGATGTGTTTCTGCTTTAATGATGTACAGAGGGGTATATAAGGCAAAGCATTCTAGAAGTCTGGAGGGAACGTCTATGCTGTGGTCTTCCCTCCATGCTGGATGAGTAAAGGAATTTGATTCATCACACTGGGTTCGTAATTCTTCAGAGAACTAGCAACTCTCCAGGTTATGGAAGAATTCCCCTACATTTTGGCGACGAGGATGGGATGGAAGTGCTACTGATCAACGCCTGGGTCTGGACTGAAGGTAACTGCCGGCAGGGAAAGTTCTGCTCCGACAAACAGATCCTGCCTGATGTCAGACTCAGGTGCTGGACAGTGACCACTCACCCTCACTTGACAGAGAGCTGTGGACAGATCAGGAATCGGCCATCAACCAGACTCTCTGGTCCAATAACTATTACGGACAGATGCTGCTTCAGGACTCAGCTGCATTATCAGTTGCAAGTCCAGGAAGGCAAACAACACAGAACCAAAGCCAGATCTTTGCAACTATGTCCAAAGAGATGCTCCACTGTCCAGAGTGGACCCCCATGTAGAGGAATCCTGGCTTGAGGTAGGCCTTCAGGGAACAGAGATAGTGATCAGCAAAGGTCAGGATGGATACAATCATCCTGCACACAGGCAGGGATCTGACACTCCCATGTCTATTTAAATTGGCAGCCTAACCATTATGTGTGTCCTTCTCAGCTGTGGGGTGAAGTGATGCGACATCTTCTGCACCAATATGAGTTCTAGCATGGGGGATGTGTGATGGGGGAAGCTCAAGCACGTGCCTCCTACACAGGCCTGGTTGAGGGTCCCTGTAAGGGTAAACCAATAGAGGGCGTAGCACGTATGACATAGAAGGAATTGCACTCTGAAACTGGGGGTTTATTTTAGTGTACACATACAAATTACATGTACAGTATGTTGTTTCAAAGATATAATTGGTGTACATATTTATCATCTCAATCAAGACCATCTTAAATGGACACATCTGTAAAATCACAGCTGGGTCTATAAACTTTAACCTCCACCATTGCGCGCCTCAGAAACCACATCCTGCTTGCCAACTAGCTCTGCATTGACGAACTTACAACCTGAGGACATTAGCACCTGACCCTTAAAGCAATTAGCTGCTAAATGGACCAGTTTAGAGTTCAACTAAGCAGAACCTGTCTGTTTGTTCCCAGCAGCTGGATACTTAATATTATAGGCAGGTGGGAACAGCAAGGCCACTACAAACAGTGATGCTTCATGCTCTGCAGATTGTCTTGTTGGTGTTGACGTCATTGCTCTGGTTCATTTGTCTTCTTAACATGACAATGCTCTCTAGTCTCCAGCCACCAGTTAGTATTTTGTCTTAGTTCAGATATGGTATAACAATAACAACTTGGAATTAACTTGTATTTTCAGTGTATTTATTATTTCTTGTGTGGGTCTTACAATTTATACTTTCATATAAATTGTTATAAGCTTTCTTAGTTCATACTTTGTATTATCATCATCATCACATCAGAATTTTCTAATTATATCTTTACGTATTAATTATATATGTACCTACATGAAATGTATACAACTTTCAGTGTAACCAATTTAATTTGTAGTATAGTATAGTATAGTATAGAATAGTATAGTATAGTATATTGTAGTGGTATTTCTGTCATTCTCTGTTATTCTAGAAAACACATACACCCCAATTGTAAACCTGTACAGTTAAGCCTTCTAGTAAAAATACAAAAAACCTGTGACACACTTCTAGTGTATTCTAATTGATACACCCCAAGTGATTAAAACTCTACAACCAGTGTTGTTTATGAAGAGTTTATTAAGAGATCTCAACAACATGGCCTCATAGGTCATAATATTCACAAAACACCAGAAAAACATTCTAAATGGTATCTAATACATTAGATCCATCTGTTTGACAGTAAGGGATAAACTGTAGTTGCTTCAGCATTTCAGTCTCTCTAATTTTGGCTTTACTCTGCACTGCCTGTTTTCTCCTAAAAGTCTTCACTCTCATACCCAGTGTATAAACCCCAAAGGATTGCTTAAGTGGAATAAATTCTAGTTATACGGACACGCACGATTTCATTCCTTATCTCAAACACTTTCATCTGCCACATGGGGAATAGATTAAGGAATATCAGTAGTGCTCTTGTAGGTGGAAAACATCCACACTGCCCCAAAGCTAGGCCGTAGCTTGGTAAAGTTGATGCATACTGTGTTGTACTTAAATGCTTTGGATTGTGTGTTTTATTAGAATTGTTAGCTTTCAAATATTGTATATATATTGTGAAGCACATGTACAGCAGTGATACAGACTTCTTTGGAGTGAATATCATGCATCATTTCAGATGTTTACCAACAAAAGATAAAATCCAGAATCCTTGTAATTTAGGGCACAGCATAGCTGTGAAGTAAATCTGCTTCTGCTTGGTCACATTTCTCACAAATTAGCTTCTCATGTATGCTTTAAAAGTCTCCCACAACGAAGTCGGTGAAAAAAAAAAAAAAACTAAAAAAACAATTTCATCTGAGCCTCTAAATTTACTTGTTTACTTGTAAGCAATTGGGGCTCAGGATCTATACGTTTTTGTTGCTTCGGCCTCAGGGAAACTGAGACAGACTGATACTCTCTACTTAAAAAATTCTAAATTAAAATCACCCCCAATCATAAGATTTATGGAAGAGATATCCGAGAACACACACTGGTCACCACTGCCCCAAATTCTCAGCATGATACGATATTGGTCCTTATGTTAAGCATAGAAATATAAGAATCTTAACCTAACCTGAATGGAAGGGCATGCACTTTCAAAAGTTAAGTCTATTACCATCTATCACAGGCAAACTTTAACCAATCAGATTAATGAACCATATGACTTGGATAGATATAACTGATGATAAAACCATCTACGCTAGGATCTTTAGCAAAAACGCAATAACAGTTTTCAAGCGTCACACACATGTCGTCACACACAACTAGCTTAAGCCATAGCATCAAACAAACGAATTAAATATTTAAAAGCTCAAACAAACTATAGGAACACCCTAATCCAGAGATTCACAGAGAAACTGTTAGAAAATCAAACAAACTATATACATAATTACCAACTATAGGAACACCCTACTCCAGAGATCCAAAGAGAAACAGTGAGAGAGAAAGTCAAACAAACTATAGGAACACCCTACTAGAGAAACAGTGTGAGATAAGGTCAAATGAACTATACCGTATACATATTTACAAACTATAGGAACAGTGTGAGAAAGAAGGTCAAATATGCCCCACAGGCCACACCTACGGACTGCCTGTGCACAGTGCAAGAGGAGAGGGAAAAACCCTGCAATTACTCCAGAAGACTGCAATTACTCTGAGCAGCTTGCACAGGAATTAATTACAATAAAATATATTTTGATATATTTTTTGGCTTTTCCGTCTCAGAATTATGACATATGGTAACATGTTGTTAATTCAGAAAAACATAGCAAATGAGTGAATGCAATACATTCTGTAACAGATTACAAGAAAAGTTGAGATTATGAAATCAGAAATATATATGGTTTTTGGCTAGGGTTATTTATATTTAGTAGTTATTAAAAACATTTTAAATTAATTGCAGTGCAAGGATGCAGGCGGGAGATGAGGTAATATTTTTCTCTGAATATTACCCCCTTCCTCCGGCTCCGTAATGTTTTGTAACTTACAGTGGCTCCAATACGCTGACGCAGTCAAAGTGCTGGTAATGGATGTGGGTGGAGGCATTAGAACGATGTTTGACTGATTATGATAGCGTACTTTATCACTGTCACTTTTGTTTACATTTTTGCTGTTTGTATACTCTCTCATGTTGTCCCCATTAGATAAGACCCAGTCAGTGTTGATCCAGTGCCCACTGTCATCCCAGGCTCTTATCAGGAAGAACTTCTGAGTCTGCTGGTGCTTGTGAGGCTGATCAAACTGTGAGTCTAAAGCTTCTTCGACTGTCCTGTAGATGGACTAGCTAATAAATGACTTCTTGTAACTTCTTGTTTTTGTAATGCAAATGTGTTTTAGACGGTGGTTAATTGCTTTCCACACTTCTTTCACCACAAATGATGAACAGGAAGATGTTTACGATAATAGTCTGTTTGCTTCCTTTCAATATTTATTGGTGTGTGTGTGTGTGTTGAAGCAAAATTTCAGCCAAAGGAAACACAACTATTATTCAGTCTTTATTGTTAGACCTTTGTTGGTAGAAATTAGATAGTAAACAATATTTTATTCATACGCCTACTTTTCAGCTTCTCTAGATAGTGCTCCCGGAAAGTCCTTTTACTCAGCTGCTCTTCATCAATAAATCCTTATACCATGCAACTCCCCAAATTATCACCTTTGAATTTTGGCTTGTGTATGGTTGAAAGGACCAGTGTGTAAGATTTAGTGGCATCTAGTGGTGAAGACGCAGATTGCAACCAACTGAATAGCACTCGACTTCCACATCTGTTGGAGAAACGGTGGCTGCGAAACTCACAAAAGGCCCTATTTAAAGCCAGTATTTTTATTATTTATTTATTTATTATCTTATTTAGTTTATAACCTAAGATGTACACATCTATGAATAATATATTCTATTTCTGCCAATAAATCCTCCTAAATGTTACACACTGGACATTTAAAGGAGTGATGTATAATTCCTGGCCACATCAAAAAAACAAGGGGTAGCATTTCACATCCTCCCACCCTTGATGCCATGACACTGTTCAAGATTTTTTACAGTTATAGAGTTACAAGTGGTTACATTTCTGTTTATTTGCTGCCGGCTGAACCCACTTATTACAGCAGTATGTATAAACACATGTGATTTAATAGCAATAAATGGGTCAAAAGGATGCCAAAATACATCATACATCATCATGATGCAGTTTTATAAAAAGTTGGAATTCATACTTTGTCAAGTCTGTCCGTACAAACAAGCAACTTTTAAAATGTTTTTTTTTCTGAACAGAGTTCTGATCGTAGGGCTATGCTAACTTAGTTCATAGTAAAGTACAACCGATAGCTGGTAAAGTAACAGAAACATATTCAACTTTCTTCCTCACTTACATTTCTCTAAGCTTTGTCCCTTTCTGTCTCTTGTCAGCTAGGAGTGGCTCCCTCCCACCACTTCTCCTGGTTTTTAACATTCATGGACTATGATCATTTATTAATGATAATATGACTATATCTTACACAATGTTCATTTAAACAAACAATATCCATGTTAAATAGATGTAGAGTGGCTGGCATTCATTAACTTTGGACAAAAGCCAGAGTATTTTTTTGTCCCCTGCTTCCCCTCCTGACAAACAGGAGAATGGTATTCTCATCTAACTCTCACCAAGAAGGCCATATTCACTATTCTTCTTTGTTTGTTTACTGATGCACATTTTGCAAATAAGTTGCAGCTAGCAGACTATTTTCTTCAGATCCAATACACATTTTCAGTTTTCAATATTCTTCAGCCAAGAAAGTAGTAGATGTTTAGCTTTTAACAATGCAGTTGCAGTCTCTCTCTTTCTTTTTTTTTTTTTTTTACCTTCAATTCTGTGGTCTTCTAATAGATAATCTTTGTAACTGATTTACAGACCTGTGCTGTGAGTTGAAAGTATTTGGCAGTCATGGCTCACATCTGCACTGCATATGTTGAACAAGGTATTCGATTATATAAACTCTGAAAAAGTCAGATTCTAGTCATATGAAACCTGAATCCAAAACTTAAAAATATCAGCGAATGGCATGTCCAGCTTTTTCCACTTATCACAGAACAGCTTTGAATCTAATGCCATTGTCCTTAAATTAGTCAACAAAAAGTCTTGCAACATTTATTTGTGTCAAAAACATTATTTTCATACAGCTTTTTTCACTGATTTGATGTAAAGAAATTATATCTATGAGTCTTTAGTCAATTTTCCATGAGAAAAGCATCAGATATACTGTAAGTCCTACCAACTTTATTTTATTGACGTTTTTAGCACTGTTCATACCCATGTGTTTCAGAAAATATCATATGTTTTATTGTACTGAATCTTTTACTGACCCCTTTCTTAACAGGTTTTCTGTAGCCCCCACTTTCACCTCCCCCTGCATCTTCACATTCTTTTTTTCCCCGCTGTGCACCACTCACTAAATTCTGTTTAATGCTTTACGACTTTTCTCTGCTGCTCATTCCTCTGCCTAAAATACTACGTGTGCTGTCCCAGAGCCCTTCCCCTTAGTCTTCCGGGGAGGGACCAACTGTGCAAAAAGGAAGAGCGACTGTAGGGCGAGAGATGAGTATCTAAGCTGCTGCAGCAGGAGCTGGGGGAAGGGAGAGGAGATAATCGGGGGTTACTGTTAACAGTCTGCTGTAGGAATTTGTGTTGGACTTTTCTTCCATGAGACTTTGCATATGTGACATGCTTTCTGTGGTAATTTTTTGTGTTTTCATTACTAATGTTGCAAGATGATTTGGATGAAGTAGCGCACACTTCCCAACTGAGAGTATTGGTCCTTGAAAGAACTTGTTGTGGTAAGACAAACTTTTTTAAATTTGTCAATATTAAATTATACCTGGAATGTATCATTTAGCATAAATAGGAGGAACCCAAACAAATATGTAATGAGCAATGATTTTACATAATAAGGACTTGGGTTATGAAATTTGTATGTTGTTATGCAGAAAAATGTTTGTTATTCTAGGCTTTTTTTGCAACTTTAATTAGTTTAGTTAAGTTTTGTTTCTACTGATGTGAAATGTCCCCTGTAATTTAAACATAGTTTCAACAAATGGTTAACTTCTCATCTTCATCATTGCTGATTAAATATGGACAAACACAGACTTGTGATTATTATAATGCAATGATAGAATATTGTTTGTACACTAAAATTTCAAAGAGTAATCAATTCAAACTCTTCCAAACTCTAGTTTTGGGAAAATGAGCTGAACAACAAAGGGTTTACCTGAACATATAATGGGTAACTCACTTGGGCACTATCCCTGGTATTGTAGTAATGTGGTTCCTGTGTTGTTCTCTGGGTAATACATGGCACTAACATTGGCCAGGCTTCATGAATCAGCACCCACTGATGGTGCACATGAAAATACAGAGGCTGAGTCAGCAAACACCCTCGCAGTCCATGCTGTGTCCACAGGAATGAAAAACACTATCACCTCAAATCTACCCGCTAATCTTTTCAACTCTAGGCGTCTATTATTACTTATTACTATTCTGGGCTTTTATTTGAAATAATGAATTATAAAAAGTCCCAGTTTAACCCGCAGGCTGTGAAAGTTTCGGTTTTATTTGTTTACTTCACTGTGAGCACAATGCCCAAACCACTTCACTGGCTGAGGAAATGCAAAAGAATTTGGCTTGGTGACAGGGAGCCAGATTACTTTGAGTTGTTCTTTTTTTTATTAGCCTCTCCCCCATATGTATTGCTCACTTTCACGTGCATTTGCGTTTTTGCCGTGATAAATGAACCATAATTACAGTGACTAATGTTTTGCAGCACAAACAAATATGATCTTGCGCATTCTGCATTCTCCATAACAAGTTTTGATTATGATGTGTTTCTGTGGTGTCCCATTAGTTTGAATTGGAAACCATTGGACTGCCTCAGTGAAGTAATTTTGAATATGACTTATTGATTTTGGACACTAACAGGCACTTTTGGCTAATGGTACACTAAGAAGGTCTTCAGGGTCACGTAAGAGCTGGCGCCAAGCACCGCCTGTCTCATCCTAGTATTCTCTTCTCGAATCACTTGATAATAGTGTAATTTGCTTTTAGTGGCAGATCCAAAGGTTTCTCTTAATTGGTGTATCTTTACATTTTCTGCCTTTTGGAAAAATGTGACAATTACCAAAAAAAAACCTGCTGTCGAGGCTATTGGGTATTGTGACTCATGGAATAACAAACTTATACCATTATACTGTGCTATCAAGTCAAAGATAAGATTTCTTTCTCCTGAAGTATTTATAAACAAGCACAAATTGGCAATTGCTGTAACCGCATGCATCACTGTGTTCATGCTGCGGTCACATTATGTCCCAGCATGGCATATGTAGAGCTTTTTTGTTTTCATTTTTTACCTTGTAAACTACCAGTGTGTGCTACATCAGGCATGTGAAAATGTGCAATCCAGCAATACACAATTGCATCTTCAAACATAATTTTGTATTGTGCAAAAAGCTGCCTACAAAAAAAAGTTTGTTCTTCACTTTTAGTTTAGTTCAGTTTAAAACAAAGATTATAGGAAATATATATGGGAGCCGTCATAAGTGTAGGTCCAAAATGACAATATAGCAAATAAAATGACAGATTGTGGTGGTGAAGTCAACTAAAGAAATATAGTTTGTGCTGCATGTGCATACTTCTTAATTGCAAACTTGCTTTCAGTTTTATTCTGACCCATATTTTTGTCACTATCAGCACATTTCCTTTCTGTGTTCTCTTTCTCTTCTTTATCGACCCAATCTGTTTGCTTCTTTTAAGTTTTATTGTATCTTGAAAAACATAAAGACACACTGACTTTACACCTTGTGTGCACTGATAAAATCTGTGTACGAATGTTTACAGGAAGTTAAACCCATAGTTTGATATGATCAGCATGGTAACTACTGTATGTTGCTCCACCTACTTAATAGTGATAAAGTATCTTACAAGTATCAGGTAACATCAGATTATATTGTATGGGTTTATTTGAAGGTTCATTTTTGAGAGATAACATCATGGGATTTCCTGTTTATTGCATTTTATTTCAGGATGATACAAATATCCCTAAGATATGCCATTAAATACATATTTTGTTTAAGGAAAATTATGATTATTTGTTTATCATATTGAATTTCACTTTAAGTATTTCCACTCTGCTTGAGTATCATACAATCTGCCTAAATGACAGGCAGTATATTGGGGACAGACCACTAGGGACAACATCATAGCCTGATTGTGACAATATTTGTTTATTTCCTGTTTGTGTCTCTGTCAGTACTGTTCACATAACTGCATTTCCTGCCAGGATAGGCCATCTTCCGGTCTCTGTGTCACTCTCTCCATCTCTGTCCCATGCTGTCACTGTCTGTTTGTGTGGATGTTATGTATGTGCTGTTTCTGAGCTGTTACATTGACTTTATAGGGTTTATATGGCCATTTCAAAAATGCACTCACTGGGTGCCCGTTTAGCTCAGTTGGTAGAGCTGGCGTCCCATGTACTGAGGCTGAGTCCCTGCTTCAGCGGCCCAGGGTTCAAATCTGACCTGCGCCCCTTTGCTGCGTGTCATCCCCTCTCTCTGTCCCCCTTTCCTGTCTACCTTCAGCTGTCACTATCAAGAAAAAAAAAAGGCAATAAAAGCCCCCAAAAATACCTTTAAAAAAAAGTGAACTCACAATTACTCCCAGATGCTTTGGATTAAAACATACGTTTTTACAGGGTAATTCTCTTTCGTGAGAATCTAGGTCCTATTTTGGTCATTTTAGTAATGATTTTCATTGATAATATGGTACATACCAAGTAAATTCAAACAAAACATCGCTGCATCACTAAAGAGATATCAGATAGGGTAAACAAACAAGAGCAGTCACATAATCAGACAGAGAAAGTGAAAACAAAGGAAAATGGTGAAATAATTAGAGAAACTGCCCTTTGTAACCATCCATCACAGTTCACAGCCCAATTTCATCCTTTAACATTGATTTGCTGTAGTTGTGCTAACATTTTGGGTGTAATCACTTTGCAAATGAAGTGTACACAAGGGTAAACAGGAATGTACTGCTACACTTTCCGGTGAAAGTTGCTACATTTGAAGTGCAACAAAGCCAGCCCAACTCTTGCAGTAGCTGGCCAGTTTTTTGTGTTGCTCTTTCCCTTTGCTCATTTCATTTGTATTGTGTTTCAGTTTATTTTTAATATTCTGAAAAGCTAAATTTCCCATTATGTCTTGAAATTTAACTGTTCTCTTTTTACTTTTGAGGATGAAGAATTAATTGAAATCCCGTATACTGGCACTGTATCTCCGAGTCATCTGAAATCAACGACCCATCACCAGCTTACCACCATGAATGCCTCAGCCAACAACACCCCACTCTGCTACTCCCTCAGGAGTCCTCCATTCAAGTACCTCCCCAACATTGCCTCGGCATACTACTCATCCATCTTTGGCACTTTGGGTCTCATCTCCAATCTCATCGCCTTCATAGTTCTCCTCAAGTCCTTCCAGCGAACACAAAGCCGCTCACGCTCCTTTTTCCTGATCTTCCTGGGTGGCCTGGTAGTCACTGACTTCATGGGTCTTCTGGTCACTGGCTCCATCGTGATCTCCTTCCATGTTACGCACTTTAATTGGCGCAAGTTAGATCCGAACTGCCACTTCTGCAACTTCATGGGCATGTCCATGGTCTTCTATGGACTGTGCCCACTGCTGCTTGGTGCTGCCATGGCCGTGGAGCGATTCATTGGTATCAACCGTCCATTTGCACGCTCCACCAGCATGCCCAAGAAAAGGACAGTCTCCATGGTGCTGATGGTGTGGCTGATCGCCGGCTCCATATCAATGCTGCCCATAACAGGCATTGGGAGCTACCACATGCAGATACCCGGCTCCTGGTGTTTTTTAAACATCAGCTCTGATGGAAATGACATGGCCTTCTCCTTGCTCTTCTCTCTGGTTGGGCTGATATGCATTGCTGTGTCATTTTTGCTGAACACAGTGAGCGTTGTGACCCTGATCAAGGTGTGCTGTGGACAGAACAGGCACCAGCGCCGCAGAGATCATGAAGTGGAGATGATGGTTCAGCTCATCCTCATTATGGTCATTGCTTCTATCTGCTGGTGCCCCCTCCTGGTGAGTTTGCCCATTTGGAATAAATAATATGTATATAGGTCTGGTTTTATGGAAAAATGGTAAAGAGACAATGAAAAGGCGACTTCTGCACTGTGAGAGTAACATAACAGTGTCGAAATCTGAGGTCCTGGTTCAGTGAGTTGCATTTGTTAGGATCACACTGAGATAACCTTTGCAGTATGTAGCAACACGACTCATTCACTTCATAAAAGTTTGAACTTCTCCTTAAAAGGCTGCAGGGGAAGCACTTACACTTTTGTTAATTCAAGAAACAATAGTTTTTCTTTAACCCAGTCAATTTACCATTGTAACCAACATCTACATTTAATTTGGGTAAATATATGTCTAGACTTAGTGTATCTATATTAAAAAATTTAAGTTGGCTCCCTGGTAGCTCACCTGGTCCCACACGTGTCCCACATATCACACTGGGTTTGAATCCAGCCTTCTGCACCTTCCATGTAGGCTACAGTAATACTCTAATTTCTACAAAAAAACAAATGTGTGTGGACTATATTTTTCTGAGGATCCCTTAACCAACCAACACAAAGATATAGAATAAATAAAGTACTGAGCTTACTGTTAAGCTTCTATGGTCCAGTACTCTACAGGAAGGACTCTAGCCTGTAGAAAGTATTAATGAAAGTCACCTACGATGGTTGTTGACTGGAAGTTAAACATTTTGGAAGTTAAAAATACATCAAATATATCACATATAATATATAATATATGATACTGAAAATCACTCAGTATGGCTGTCCAGTAAATTATGGGTTTCTCAGGTATCACCTAACCCTTGTCTATCCAGCTCTTGTTATCTGTGTTGCCCTTCAACTGTTTGAACCATAATAAGACATCCCAAGGTCCTAAGCTCCTTTTCTCTGCTTTCCCTCTATATGCTTCATTTCTCCCTTGCAATGCAGCTTCCTCAGTAGCAGATATAAAAGCTTTATGGTCTTACCCTGGATCAGAGAGCACCTTAACGCCTTAGCAGAGATAATACATCTCAGCCAAATAAGCATGAAATCTTTGCCTTTAAAGGAATTTTCCAGGTTACAACTTGGAATTTACTTTTGTAGGTCCAACAATTGGTTCTGTCAGTTATAACATTGCACTCACCAATGTAAAACATCAAAACAAACAGTCATACATGTTGAAAACGAACCCCTAGGTTAGCCAATTTATTCGTAAAGAAAATTACGCAAAAGATAATTGTAGAAGCAACATGAAGAATTTATTCCAATCTTCTTAATAATCACCCTCTTTTTTGTCCATCCTTCCGAAGAACTGATTGAGGGGGACGGAAAGCTTTGATAACTTTATGAAAGTCTTTGTTTTTGTTAATATAAACAACACTGTCCTTTCTGATACTACCACTAGGAGTTGCCAATGTCAAAACTTAAATTCTAAATGTAGGGAAATTTAACACATCAGAGTAAGAAATAGAAGGGAAAGCTACCTGACAACATATTTTTCTGTAGTTCTGTCTAACCTCAGTTGTGTGACACCCTGCACAGATATATATTCTGATCAGCGTGGTGACTTCGGGTCGTGTAAACCAGGAAATTGTTTTGTTCTACATACGAATGGCCACCTGCAATCAGATATTTGACCCCTGGATATACATCATGTTTCAAGTGTCCCGAATAAGGCGAGTAAAACGTAAAACATAAAAACCTTTAAAGGTTATAAAAATAACCCAGCTTCCCATAGCAACTGCTCACTCCCATCATAACCTCTGCATGTCCTAAACTGAATGAAACCCTTGGATGGACTCATTTGAACATCACTTACAAACCAAGCTCAAAGTATGATTGGGAGCATGTTTCATAGTGCAGCCACTGTCCCATCTTGGTTTTGCTGCTGCTATGTATGTATGTCTAGTCCACTTTATCAGTTTCAGCCTATTATGATGTTTGTTTATAGCCCTTGTGTCTTGCTTTCATTTCCTGAAATTAACACAGATGGTTTGCAAAAGCTTAACCCGGATAGCTTAATGCACATTGTAGTTTTATTAGTTACTCAAATACTTCTTCGAAGCAGAGCTGCAGAAATCCTTACAGATAATTGATACACACTGAGAAAGTTGTTCATGCTCATTAATTATAATGCTACTAAAAAATTCAACCCAGCTACAGTGACTTATGCACCTATCAAGCCTATTTGGCACTCAGAGCTTGAAATAAACAATGAATGCTACCTTCAGTGAAACTAGAGGTTAGCCACCAAGCTAACTTCCACCCTGGAAATGTGTGATTCTTTGCACGTATCAGTCTTTGGAGTACCTCTGCCTCTGAGAAAAGTTTGTCTAACAAAAACCGTGGTTTGCACTTACTCATCTCAACACATGCATGCAACATTATGAAGTGAATTAAGGTAGTTGTTTTCCTTGCACTTTCTAAATGTAAACCAACAGGAGAACAGTTTTATTTTACACCAGTTGGACTTGGAACAGAAACCAGAACGAGTCAATTTGTCATTCCTAAAGGACCTTGTTAGCATGTTTTGCCTTCACAAGAGAATGTTGGGCGAATGCTAATAAGGCTGTCTGACATAAAATGTTGCAGCTTAACTAAAGCAGGGGGATAATTGTGTTGCAGCAGCTATTGCCTTTGGAGGACCATGGCAAAATTAGCCCAGCCATTCCCTCAGTGGTCTTAACATATATCAATGTGTCTGTGTGTATTTGCAATATTAACCAATTTTATCTGTTCGTCATTTCTAATCCTATCCTTCTCATTCTTTTCAACTATAATTTGCTTCTTTCCTCCCCTGCAACTGTTTGATTTCCTCTCTTTAAACCTACCATCTCATCCATCTCCCTACCACTCCTTTCCTCCATCATTTCCCTCCTGTCTTTACCATCTGTCACTGTCTTTATCCCCACTTCCACCCTCTACCACCAGGTCTTTATTGCACAAACTGTGCTGTCCGGAAGTCACGTCCAGGTCAAATACCTACTGCTATGGATACGCTTCGCCACCTGGAACCAGATCCTGGATCCGTGGGTATACATCCTGTTTCGCAGATCAGTTCTTCAGAGAATCTACCCCCGTCTCAACTGGTCTCGGGGCTCCATCATGACCTTGTATCCATCTTTCAGCGACACCGTCCGCAGGTTCACACGCTCTTCTCTTGGGAGCACCCTGGGCTCAGATGAAACAGGAGAGACTGGGAAATCTAATGTACCAGCCATATCTACATCAAACTCAGCACCTCCTTCTCCATGATTGGTTGGATTTGAGTTGTTGTTGCAGTAGACATCATTGAGGTTACAGTATGTGTTGAATGTGTTTTCAAGCTCTTATGAGTTTTTAGGGTAAGCAAGATTGCACCAATAATTTGAAAAGATTGAATCTTGTTATTTCATTGTGTACCACTAAAATATTTAGCAGTATTAATAGCAATGACACTTTAATTTAGAACAAAGTATAAAGAAAGAGCAGGGGCTGATTGGATACTTACAAAGTATCAAACCTGTAACGACTAGAGCTCTGTTGTCTGCTAAAGCAGCAATCGAATGCACTGCTTTTTCTACACGTACTGCTCCATGATGCTTTTATGATTGGTGTTGCATTGGATAGAGGCACACTGGGGTGCTTTAGCAATTGTTTTAATGTAATACTTCATTCTGGCAGGACCCTTTGGTCAAATGCTCTTGGTGTCACATGAGACCCAGTACTGTTCATGTATTGTTCCCTTCCTAAAAGTATTCACATACCTTGAACTGTTGATCACCAGCGCATCTAACGCTGCAACCTGGCTGATCCTAATCTTGTAGAGGTGTGTAAAAGCAAAGACGCTTTGACTAAAATTAAATATTGCTTCGACGCCAGAGGCATCCTATACACTTTCCATTTTTAGAGTTTATACAATTACATTATGCATGTATTTTCGATCTGTTAAATGTTTTTATAGTGCATGTGCATCAATCCAAACTTTCCAGACCTTGACTTCAGAATCCATGAATCATCTGGTCCAGTCCACATGCTTGGAAAGGAGGATGTTGGAGGTTTCCAGAAGAAAACATTTAAAATAAAAAGAAATAATGTGATTATTGCAACAAATTAATTTGTGAATGTGGACACGGACCCTGAAAATAAGTCTGGCCTTCCAGCAAGTAGTGTTTTTCACTGTCAACTTCAGAAATGTGATGAAAAATGTAACAATATTCCTTTCAGATGTATTTTGCTGCATGAAAGGTCATAGTATTTATATAAATAATAAATCATACGTGACATTAGCTATTCATTACTTGAGAAGGTGTAATTGTTGTCAAATGTTGTTGTCAGATTTAAGTTGCCTATCCTCGACAGTGTTATATAATTCTATCATATTTTTATAGTTATATATTACTTGATAAGTAATGTACCACTTTACTGATTACTCACTGTGTCACTGGTGTGTTTTGCCTCTCTTGATTTAAAACTCTAAAACTCTCCTGTCTTAAACAAATCAATTCAAAAATAAATATTTTCTTAACTTCCACTAGTGTCTAGCCATAGAGATAGTTTTGGTTTTAATTGCACAGGTTTTGAGATATCAACCTCTGTGATTTATTCTGATTGGAGGAGAAAGGAAATAATTTGTGCTGCTTAAAACATTCAACAGAAATATGTCTTAAAGTGAGAAAACATGTTAAGTAAGTGCTGAAGGTTAAGTGTAAGTATAAGTGAGGGTAAGTCGGAAAATATTATGTAATTTGGCTGAACTGACCTTTTTAAAACAGGCTTACTCAATTGTCACTTGTCTTTGAATAAGAAAACCAAATCTGGGGAAATTGGATAGTATTAAAGTCCAATATTTCCAGAAAGTATAATTTTCTTATCTAAACTAGTATATGTGTGAGCCTACCTCAGTTTTAGATTTGGAGAATATTATGTAAACATTTCTTAGACCCAAAGTTGCTCAGGGGGTAAAAAATAAAACAGCGCAGAATCATTTATGGGCCTCAGTCCAGTAAAATTCATTTTTTTCATCGAGCAGCTCTGCCTCTCAGAGATGTTTAACTGAGAAGGTGTCAACTGTGAAGGTGTTGGTATTAACAATGAAGAGGGAGTGGGTGATGATTTAGTTGTTGGATAATTCTGTCTGATCATTTGGGCAGTGTAATAATACACACTGTGGCTAAACTGTAATAGAGAATTATGATATTATGATCCAATAATTTATATAATGAAACTGAAACAGCCATTCATTTCTGTTCTTGAGAGCTGCTCACCCAGCCGATCTTGCACATAATTTTCATTATATTATTACTAATATCAGTCGGTCAGAATCTCACTCAATTACCAAAGAAATCACTTAACTGATGATGGGATGGATAATGTGTCTTGCTTTAACTAGACCACTTCAGTGTTATTCAACTGAAAATGAAGTGTAAATGTTGAATTGTGCTTGACTGAAATGGCATGTGATTGTACATAAATAAAAGATTTGGTTTAAAAAAGAAAAGTTTTTTTTTCTTTAACACACACACAAGCTTGACAACTATGATCACAATCTTTTTACTTACAATTTAAACATGTGATTATGTGCCATACATTTTCAGGTCTTCATCAAGAGCTGCAATCATATACAAAGTTGTAAAACAAAAACATCACTATCAGACAAATACTGATGTAGCTGAAAGAGTGTAGCCAGAATGAGTGAAGTCAAATCAAACTACATTTTGAAATTTGGCAGGTCAGTGTTTACTTGCTTACATGTATAAAAAGTGACTTTATACATTGTTCACATTGTTCGGGTGAGCCAGAAAACATATAACTGTCAAAATCCAACATATAGTATGATGTTTTATTTTCTTTTTACAGTAAATACTCTCCAATGCAGAGACAGAAAGAGAACGCAGCACATTGAAACTAAGAACAGGGATACTGAAGATACTGATCCAGTATATTTACAATCTGTCTTTGAAACAAACCAAAACTGTTTCCTTTGAACTTGTGGCAAAAAAAGTGGGAAGCAAATGAATATGTTACACAGTGTTATTTTAACTGTTATTAGTGCATGATCATGAAGATCTCTCTTCATTATTTCAAGGCAAAATATCTGCAGGGAACTTTTTTATTTATTTATTGTGGGAAGTTATGGGCTTGGATCCTTTTGACAGTAACCACCATGTGGGAAAATGTGATTTGCAGCTGGAACCTTGTTGTTCCCAGATGATTCCATTTTTATGACAATTTTGATTAATGTCCTAAAAACATTTTTTTTTAGTTAAGTCACATCAGTCACTTACTTGGAGTACTAACAATATTTAACTTGAAATTTATTTTTTGAAGTTCTATTTGCACTGGGGCCCTTTGGTTATTTTGAAAAAGGTAAACCAGTACAAACATTTTATAATTTATAAAACATCCACGTAAATCTTTAACTTTTATAGGGTATTGGTAATGGAGAAGCCGGCTAATACATTCTGACTCTGGGATGACCCAAAAGTGTTTCCTTGTTCCTGTTTTTCCTGGCGGGACTTCATCAGAGGAAAAGGGTCTTGCTTATCTAATTTCCTTGATTCCTAGTTGACTAGCTCATTGTCCACTGTTACGCAGTTTCCTGACCCAGTGCTTACATTAAAAAATGGTGTATATGTATAGGGATAGATACACCCTAAAGATTCATTTCAATCTTTGATTTCAATGCAAATGTATTTAAAGGCTATTTTCTGTGTTTTGTGTTTATTGTAAAGATTTAAGATCAAGAGTGATGACCTGCTCATGGGGAAATTAACTAACCAAGTAATTGCACTCCCTGTCACATTTTAACCTGTTAAAACCCACCTATTCAGTTCTATTCTATACAGGTGTGGTTGGGTTAGGAGCAGAGTTATCTGGATCTTAAGAGGTTAAATGGATTGTTAAAAATAATTAGGACTGGGAAGGCATCATTTAAAACGTTTGCACATTATTTTTTCTCAGAGAACAGAGGCCTCTCTCTCTCTCTCTCTCTCTCTCTCTCTCTCTCTCTCTCTCTCTCTCTCTATCTATCTATCTATCCATCTATCTATCTATCTATCTATCTATCTATCTATCTATCTATCTATCTATCTATCTATCTATCTATCTATCTATCTATCTATCTATCTATCTTCTCTCATGTATATAGCAAATATCTAAATTCTACCATTCTTGACGTCTCCAATAGCTCCCCATACATCAAACAAAAACACATCAGGGAAAGCAAAATCTCCCAGAACTGAGTCCAAGGCTTCTGCAAAGTCGTCTGGGTTCTTCTTGTCTTTGCCTGCTTCCACTATGGTGGTTGCTGCAGAAAAGAAGTGATGGGAGAGATTTGAACCAATCCAGGGTTAACTGTTAATAACTACTGCCAAAGTTTTCTTTCTCAGCAGCCGAGGCCAAAACAACAGGCACTATGCATTCATAGAGGACCTACTCTAGTCTTTTGCCTCATAAAATTGGGCATTTACATGACAAAACGAGACAAAAACCTAGTTTACTGTTATTCAGAAATATCTCCTTTTAAGGTGTTAATTGTAAAGGGTAGCCTTTTCACAAGATACCAACAAAAATGGAAAAACATACAGATGCAAGTAAATATGTGAAACAGAGTTATTTTAACATTGTTTATTTTAATTTTTCTTAAGAAACACCCGCGCTGCAAATTCTGTTTAATTTGACAGAAGCATATGATGACAAATTTCCCTTGAATGGGTCTGGGGATTTGGATTTAACCACGCTGATGTCAAGTTACACAGCCATTAATATACTGTGGGATACACTGAGACAACCAAACACATTCTTATGGAATAAATTACAAGCAAACAGCAAAGGTAAGAGCAGATTAAGAAATCATCAACCTATTTTAAATAAGGTCTGAACAGGCAAATGACCATTTGGAAATCAGGCCATTGCCCTTGGAAGTCTGGGAAAGGGCAAATTCATATCACTGACAATGTTAAGTATGTGTCCCACTCAAATTCCTGATGTATCCAAGGACCTTCGGCATAAACTACTTTTCTTTTAAATTTTTCAGTTGTTGATATATTCAGTAGGAATGAATGCAAATAGCCCACAAATGTTTTCAATTACTTTGTATTTCTGGTTACAATACTGTTGAAGACCAAGAGGTTGTAGTAAATTTACCATGAGTTATATTTGTCTGTCAAATTCATTATTGCAGATTATTCTCTTGGGGTTGTCTCAAAAATGCAGCAACTCACCAAAATAGGTACACATACAAAAAACTAAACTACAGTACATTAAAAAACACTCCCAACAGCCCCTGGAGGCACACATCATCAACATAGATGATTTGGGGTGAGTATTTGAGAAGGAATTTATTTTCCCATACTCCATCCCAGGGTTAAAGTTGGGTCTCTATCCCAGCATGCAGCACCAAGGACAGTTTGCTAGTCTATTACAGCCCACAGTAAACACTGACGCCTAGGTTTGTGTGTGAACATCCATTCAGCAATGGCTCGCTTCCTTACTTCTAAACGTGGCTATAAGATTGATGTCTATTTTAAGGACAGAAGTGTTATGTGGGTGGTCTTACCCAGCTCCAGATCTCTGATGCCCATGTAGCTCTCCAGCAGGTCATCCACTTTCTTTGTGGCCTGTTCTTCAAACTCATTCTGCTGGCAGAGCACACAGGAAAATACAGAGGTGTTAGTGGAAATTTTGTGGTGGTCATGCTCTAAATATGGTGATATAAACTCTGTGAGAGCATATCTTCTCCCGCCGAGGGCTATTGTTTATCACTTATCTTTATGTTATATAAATATATCAAAGTGTATAGGTGATAAAATTGAGTATTGCTGGTAGGCCTTAACTGATAACTGCTTGCAGTGAATCTTTTCAACCTCCAAACTTTCTACAAGGATGTGGTCTGAGTTCATAGTTCAATGTCATGTGAAACATCCTGCATTGAAGTATAGGAAGTAAGAATAACTTGTGTGCAGAGGTCGCTTCCGACTAAGCTGAGAGACATTGTTCAATAAGGAATAACGGATATTGTGTGACTGTGCGTCTGCTTGCTAGTTTACATGTGACCGGAGTCAGATGGGGGTGTTCAGTTCAGTTCAGTTCATTTCATCAAAAAAACTGAAATCATTTTCAATACATGATAAAAACAATCTAATCAACTGTAAACAAAATCTCAATTAACTCTGTGGTGTTTTTGTTTGTCTGTGCATATATGTGTATACATGTCGCAATCTGAGTACATAAGGAAATGAAACAGTCATTGTCCAGCAGAGCGTGTGAAACTCACCACTTCCTGAACTGTTGCAGCACCCTTGGAACGAAGACGCAGAGTCTCCCTCCCGTTCACCATCTTTCCCTCATTAGATTTTGGCGCTCTGGTCCTCATTCCAATCATGTCTGACCACACGAACACAAACAGGATAATAACAATTCATCAAATTAAAGAGACAAGAGGTTTTTTTTTTTAATTGGTTGTGATATGCTGTTTTTACACAGTGCTGTTGGTCCCAGTGGTCACCTGTGTTCCTGTTCAACCATTGTGGCTCTCATTGCTGACTACCATGGTTTTATTCAATCATTTCCCAAGAAACTGCAGTGTGACCAGAAACCAAAACTGTAGCCGAATGGTTACAGCTCATACAGCATGGCCACCGCAACCTCGCCGTTTAGATTCCAGCCAGCAACCTTTGTTACAAGTCTTACCCGTCTCTTTTCCCTCTTTCCTGTCTGCCTCTGCCTCTGCTGTCCAATAAAGGCAAAAAATGCCAAATAATAATATTGGCTACAGTTAAACAAATACTTTTTTTTATAAATAAACATAAAAAAGCAACCCCAATTTACATTCCCTTGTTCTGATGTGTACTTCTTTTTTTTTTTTACAAACTCTTCAACTATTTATAACTGTACAGACTACCTATGAACACCCCACTACTGCTGCTAGTTCTAAAACATGAAATAATATTATGTCATTTTTTAAGAAGTATGTTGCCTGTGAAGATGTTGGGATGTGAAGGAAGAGTTCTGTAATAGAGTGAATGTGACCCATGGATTTCCAATCACTTAGTTTGTGTTAACAGTAAAGTTGCTGACTGTGAATCAGCTGCTCACATCTGCAGGAAAATATTACCACATTATCATGCCCCTTGTAGATCCCCCCGGGGCCTATATGTAAATGCACATCTGTATTCAGTATTGTCACAGATTCCAAAAGGGGAATTAAACTCTTTCCTGTGTCAGAGGTCAGCATCAGCTATGTCATTAATGTACTTACATATACATAATGCTTGTGACTGATTCTCAGGGAGCAACTGCTGTTTTTCCTTCTGCGAGTTATTTCATGTGAACTGACATGATATATATACAGTCTTTGACCAGATCATCTCAATATTTGTAGAAAAGTGACATTAGACCTAATTCTCACACATGCTGGTCATTGGAGCTGGAGTTTGTATGAGCCACTTGTACACCTGTATTTTTAATTGGGACTTACGGTAGTTGCTGACTGAATTGCTGCACCCTCAGTTAAAAACACTGTTTTTCAACATGTGCATATGCAGAATGTACAATTGCAACTGCATATCAATTGTTAAAGTGAATGACAATAAGGTTGTGTCTTGAATTATGAATGCAAATTACTCTCACTCTGTGCACCACCATACTATTCTCTTTGGTTGACATTTAGGGCCATAATGAAGTCCCCGCTCTGTTACATTCAGGATTGTAATTAGTGTTATAAATCATTTTACACGTGAAATCTAATTCAAAGATTTAATTTAAATCCAAGAAAATTATGATTGGCAGGTTTATATAGCGAAATAAGGGGATATCTTTCTGCTCTACTGCTACTCATGTTTAACTGTAGACAAAGCTACTGCATTTACCTCAAATGATATCACTTCCAAAACCAGGTTGTGGTTTAATAATGCACTCGTTTTTTTAGCTGGACTAGCTTTTAGTTGAACTTGACTAAATGTATGGTTGAATTTGAACATCTACAGTTCTGTGACAACTGAGCAAACACAGTCTGTGGATATAAAGTGAAAGGAGTGTGTAATTGGACCTTAAGATGTTGCTGTTTCTCAGTACAATAAGATGATACTGATTGTTAACAGGAGGTCAGTCAGTAGACCATGGATATAGTTTCCTGTCTGATAAGTGAGGTTGTGGAGGGCTGGGCTCCAATCTGCTTTATCCATTTAGAAAAGGAAACTTCCTTATTTCCTCTCCAGGTTCTAAACAAGATGAAATAAATAACCACGTATTGTACTCTTCATAGGTGAAACATTTATTGGAAGGGAAAAGAGAGCAGGACATCATGGTGAAAGAGACTATCCTGAAAAAACGTTGAAAACATGAAAGGTTTCTGTTTGGAAGAGCAAATGATCATCAACAAGAGGCTTGAGATTAAATACATTTCTCAGATCATAACTAATATTTCTCTAAACACATGTAAATACAAATGTCCGTGTCAGTGACTTGATTTTGAGCAGGTCACTGTTACTCAATGAATTTGTTCAACTATTTTTATTCCTGGCAGATAAAAGGCTGAAATGTAAATAAAAGTGCCTTCCAGGTTCTCTAGCAACAGGGAATGTACAACAAGTACATTTGGATCAAATATTTAGAGTTTCTTTTGGCTCTGACTGCTGTGTGACTGCAAAGCTTATGAAAAATGTACGTACCATGCGCTCTCTCGCTCTCTTTCTCTGTTAGTGTTTTCATCACATTGGACTAAACAGTGTTCACACTGTCACATTGTGGGGACTTCTTTCCCATGTGCGCATGAAAGTTCAGTCCACATAAGGTTGACTGTTTATTTTTGGGATTTGGTTTTGCTGTTAAAGGTTAAATGTTGGGGTTAGGAATGTAGCAGTTGTGGTTGAGGTTAGGGGTAAGCCTCCACGGGGAACGAATGGTCTCACAAGTACAGTAGTAGTATAAGTGTGTGTGTGTATGTGTGTGTGTGTGTGTGTGTGTGTGTGTGTGTGTGTGTGTGTGCGTGTGTGTTCTTGCTTGTGGAGGGTGCTTCCAGGTTGTTTCTGTATTCCTTTAAAAGGTTTGCTTCATTCATCCTGCATGTCTTATGGCTAGAGTTGAATAATAAACTAAAAACAAACCTTAAAATATTAAAATGTATGGCTGTGTCCACTTTTCTGAAGAGCCTTGGTTTCTCCTGTGGATGCAATGGGATTAAAAATCCCTCAAAGCCATTTTAATTTGGTCTGTACATGACTGAGAATGAAAACGTATCAAGTAACTGTAGTAACTCAATTTAAAGAGTCAATTTCCAAAGTGCTGCATATTGATTTTGTTTAGACAAAACCCATTACAAGAGTAATTTCTCTGTATCGCAGAGTCAATCTATAAACAAGAACTGAATTAACTTGCAACTATTCATTTTGTTTCTGTGTAGCAAACACTTTTTCGAAGTATAGATATCTTGTTTGATAGTTTATTTGATTATTAAAATAAAAACTTTACAAAGCCAAAGAGTGTACAAGATCCTTCAGACTGAGGCTCTGCCATGATACTGGTCAATTAGTTGTTGATGCTGAGTTTAACAACTTTTCCAGGCTCATTGGCATATAGCCCAAAAAAATGTCCCTGTGTCCTCTTCCTGTTTTGCTGATTAGAAAGTAGTGGGAATGCTGGAGTCTGTCAACCACTGGGGACAGCAAGAATCTGCTGCTGGCAATATATAATCAATGTTAAACGGCACTGTTATAAATCACAGCCAAGACATACTTTTGCCTCCTATCTGTGCTGAGAGCTTATGATAGTAGTTTGTTGTTTTTTCCTGTCCCTTATTCATGTGTTTTTTCTTCCTGGTTCTCAGTACCAGGAGCCTGCTGGTTTTCTTTCTATCATTTAATTTAAGAAGTGGATTTATACAACAACATTTTTTGTCCAAATCCGTGCAAAGACTACAAAGCATTACTGCTATCAGTGCACAAACCCAGCAGTGGCTTGCTCCAGATGTAGAAATGTGCTACAAGATAAACCCCAGCTGTGAATAATATATTTGCCTTCAACCACCGTTTTTGGTATGTTTAGAACTTAAGAACTAGAATCTTCATCTGTTCTGCACATGACAGTGAAGCACAGTCATCGAGAAATATTTTCCACTCACCAAAAGCCTTCTTGGGCCCCACCAGGCGGAGAGTGAAGGGTATGCCTCTCGGTTGCTCTTTTAGCATCTTAGCCACCTCGTAGTGTCGACACCCTACAATGCTCTGGTCATTGATGGCCTCGATGTGGTCACCAACGCATACTGTCTTCAGCCGGTCTATGGTGCTGCCTTCCTTTATCCTCTGGAAGATATAAATATGAAATTGTCACATGTGAGTAGATGCTTTTTAGGAAACAGAAAAATCTAACAAAAATATTCACTCAGTGTTTCTTTAATTTAGGGATTCTTTTGCAGGTGTCAAGCAACAACAGAAACTTTAGTTTACTGTCTTCAACTTGTTTAAATTTACTGTCTTTCAGCCTGTTTAAGTTTATTGTCTTTCAGCCTGTTTAAGTTTACCGTCCTTCAGCCTGTTTAAGTTTACTGTCTTTCAGCCTGTTTAAGTTTACTGTCCTTTAGTCTTGTTCACCTTGATGAAAGCATATCCAGCTCCATTGTCTGTGATAGTCAGGCCCAATGCATCTTCTGTCTTTGTCACCTCCACCTCCTTGGTCTCTCCTCTGACGTGAGCAAAGATGAAGTCTTCCAGTCCAATCTGCCCGCCCAGTAGCTTCTGCATGTCCACTTTATGAGAGTTGAGGGTGCAGAACAGGATCTGAGGGAAAGAAATAGAAATAGTGAAACATGCAATATAAAGTAATCCAATGCAACGACACCACAATTCAAAAATGATAATGAAAGTTAAATCAACAGCACTCTCAATAAAGATTTAACATTATGAGTTTTGTAATATTTATTATTTGGATATCAAATGATGTCCACCCTCTGTGGTAAACAAGTTAAGAATCAATTAGGTTTTGTTTTTGGTGGTGATACTGTATGAATTTTCTTGTAAAACAGTTTAGAAAAATATTTATTTAATTTGAATTTTAACTTTAACTTTGTTGCAACATATGTCTAAATAAAGATAAAGCATTTTTGTTGTACAAAAAAATAAAACACCAATTAAAACATATTTTATTGTCTCTAAAAAGATCACGTGTCAGCTAAAAATCTGAATAAAATGTGATACAGAAGGCAAGTTTTTAGTAATAATGTACAATTTAAAGGCCTCAAAGAGGAAAAACATTTACCAATCAACAATACAAACAGTATTTTTATGTGATACCAAATTAAAAGTCTGATTGAAAAATTACATTTATTGTTAAATTGGAAATTTGCTTCAACTTTCTTCAAAATTTGCTTTTGGTGAAAACTTGGATGTAATTGTTATAAACATTGATTGATCATACAAAGAAACTTACTTTTTATAAAACAAATGAAATTTCCTTGTAATTTACGAGGCATGTGATTATAGTTTCTGTGGCATTCCCTGGTGTTTCATTTTCCTACTCCTGTTATATTACATCATTTCAAAGCAAGTTCCTCCAATTGTGCTGTATAGAGATTAAACAGCAGAGGGCAGTAGAGTCAAATTATTTGATTTTGCTATTGTGGCCATTTTGTCATGAGCCATGCATGCGTTAACTCATAGAGAGCCACATATATATATATATATATATATATATATATATATATATATAAATATTTAAAAATGCACCCAGACAACTTGATTAGACATTTGTTTTAGGAGTCATGCTTGTTTTCAAAGGTTAGTGGTTGAATTAAGAGTGTGTCATGAAACAATATTAAGTGGATAATGGTAAATCTACACTTGGGAAGAAGAACTTTTCAGCCATGTATTGGAGCAAAGAACATTTGCAAATTTTATATGAACACGTGACTCTCTCATAAAATCTCTTCAAACTCTAGGCTACACTTTTTTATCCTAATTTATTTATTTATAGTTTATAACTATAATTGTCTTTGTTTTTAAAATAGCTTTTGTTTTTGCCAAATCTGCCCATATCTTCTGAAACCTGAAGTTAAAGTTTAACTTTCACTTCCATAATGTAATTCAAGATAACCTGTGAACTGTTATCTCACTTGAATTACTTCCTGTTAGATATTGCTTAGAGTAATTCTCCTGGCAAAGGAAATATATTGACTGCAGTTCAAGGTCTTCTTTGGCATCAAGCTGTACTGTAACTTTATGCTGCCACAGAAGGTCAAGGAAACTGCTGTTCTCCTCACTATCACTACCCTATTGCCTGATATTTCCCATAGAAAGTTTTGTAACTAGAAATCTGACTGCAGTTCAAGGTTGTGTAGATATACAGGTTGTTAAATCAAATAATAATTAAATAATATCTGATTTTGGAACAAAACAGCACAGAATTAGAGACCAGAAAAACCCAAGGAAACCCTCCGGTTGTTTATAGTTCTAGTCTTTGTATTAGTCTTCATATGAGCTAAAAAGTAACACACAAACTTAAAAGGCTCAAAGTCTGAGATTTATAATTATTATTTATTGTTATGTATTTCTTGCAATGTAAGGAGCCAACCCTTGCATTGTTTACTATTAATAGTAATCTATCCGACCGTTATCTAAACTGCTTATTCTTCTCAGGATCACTGGAGATTATCCCAGCACAGGCTGGGCAACGTATGCCCTGGACAGCTGAGCCAAGCTACCACATGGCTAACATACATGAGAAGACAAACACATTAACAGGAATTTCTAGTTTCTAATGGAGGGAGGAGTTTCTAATTCAAATGGACAAAAGCTCCTGAGAGTTACATACACAGGACACACAAACTCCACATAAGACCACACACAGCTAGCAGACAGGACATCCTTGCTGTGTGTAAGTAGACAGAACCCTAACCCTAACCAACCATGCTGCCCTGTTGTAATCTAACAATATCAAGTACTACCTCTGTTGCACTCATTATAAGTGATTCTGGATTGTAAGATAAATGTTTTCGTTGAAAGCGTCATATTAAAAGATGAAAAAAAGTGATCGGTCAGGAGTGTAAGTGTACTCATTATTGTAGTGTAATAACCTCTGTTGGCAGCAGTGTTCCAAATAGGGGGGGAGCAGGGAGCTCAACTCCCCAGAAAGAGTCATGAGGTCCCTAGAAAGCCTCAATTGAGAAATGTATGGGTGCTCTAAAATATTGTAATTTTTGGTTCTCCTTTTTTTTGTTCTGTATAAATTTATACTTTGTTGTATTTAGAGTATATGTTGGAAAAGTTATCTTAGTTTTTTCATAAGGAAACATAACATTGGAGGCTGTGGGAATGTTCATAATTGTCATGGGAATCAACGTAGTCCTGCTCTGTTTAATAAAGTAACACAACCATAGCCTGTCCATGGAGCGTTGGCATTTTATTGTTTTGCAGTGGAGAGCAATTTAAAAAGACATTGTAGCCGTGAAGCAATTTTCTGTTTCTTTGTTGTCACAGAATAAATATTCTCTGTGTGAATTTACATTAATTGATTGTATATATTTCATGCCAGGTTCATGCATGTGAAACTGTGCAGTACCCTCCCACCCCTCTACCCATAAAAAAATATGGCTCCCCCGAAAGCCACGGTGTAATTCGAACACTGGTTGGCAGTTTCTTTCTAAAATAGACATTCAGCATTTAGGAATTGAATCTTATGTTACATAAAGAAACAGGCCAACAGATTTTACACAATCATGACTAGTAGTTACCTGATAAGATCATCAAGGTTAGTTCCAATGAAATGTACATAGGTGTATATCCCTTCATCTCCACTAGTTTATGTCCAACAGGCATTGATAGGAGAAGCCTTCATGGTGGCCTTCATAATGCTAGTGATAAGTATTAGATAAGTCCAATGTCGAATATTTATTGTTCTGTTGATGATCATGTGTTACCATAATATACCAGAGAAAGCTGAAAAACAGCAGAATACATGCCGACCATCCTTATAAAAAATGTTATAGAGGTTAAACTCTTTTCACAGTTTATCTTTGTAGTGTAATATTGAACTGCACAAACAATAAAGAGCATTTTTAACAATCATCAAAGAAATACTGTTATTCTAGTTGTGAATATACGCTCAATGATTTTATTCACCTCAGTTTAGTTCAGTGAACCAATTTCTGCAGACAAGATGTGCACAAGCACAAGACAGAAAATCGGTTGCCTACACCTAAAGCCCTGCCACAGACTCAACTCAACCATCAATATACTCCTACACATTCATTTGAATCTACTTTTAGTTGCTCTTGATAAATGTCATATAAATGCTTTTCTGAAATAGAAAAGCAAGTGTAGCCATTGCGAGCAGTCTTTCTGTGACACCTGCATGGGAATTAGGGTTAGAGAGACTGTGGACTTTGGTTGTGCTGGTGGTGTGGTTGAGTGTTGAGAGCAGTATCAGGCTGCCAAGTGGTTTGGCTTGCCCTGACCTACTAAAGGTTTAGTGACTAGACCTATTTTCAAGGATTCTGGCTTTGCGAGTAGCTGCCTTCTGTAAATTGACTTCAAACCACACTTTTAACCACCCACTATTAAAAGAAATAAGGTCTAGCTAGGTTGAGCTTGTTAGATGATGTTCACAAATAATTCCATGGCCTGCAGTTATATATCACCTTTTGTATACATGTGAAAAAAAATACATGCAGGTGTCTAATGTGTGAATTTGTTAATAAATAAATAAATAAATAAAAAGGCCTATATGGATGCAATTGTACAACTGCAGGCTGTGTGAAATGACCCTCATTTGCTTCCATTTTCAGCTACACTTGACACAGCATTTGAGTAAATATTGAAGGGTTTTTTAAAATGGGAACACAAAAAGGTCCGCTCACTAGTACTAGTCAGACTATGAAAACTGTTTCCAATAAATTAGTACAGTAATTGTAAATCTGAATATGTAAGGTAATTCTCTGTAATTGTTAAAACAGGTTGAAATCTTGAGGATTTTTGCACCAGTTTACAGTAACTAAGCACCTACCCTCTGTTATTTTACCCTACTTTGTTATTTACCTTCCAAAGCAAACTTCCCATCACCTGGTCTTGTTTTGCTCAAATGTCTCTTCTGTTAATGTAACTTGTTGTTATTTGTACTGACTACATAACATTATCTGGTTATTGGTTTCCATTATTGATCCTGGTCAAGGCCCAGACGAGTACAAAGTATGGCAGACAGTAGTGACGCCAAATGATCTTGTGTAGTGCATCATGGAAAAAAGCCTAGAATAGAAACCTAACACCCATTTGCAGCTGGCCTGTCAGACCACAAATGCAAGAAAGGAATAATACCATTTTTAAAAATCGTTTTTAAATCATTTTCCACAAAGCTGGAAATGTAACTAATTCTCATAATAATGTTTACATTCTGTGTTTGTTTTGTACCTCTGAGGGGGAGATGTGGAACACTTCAGCAATCTTGGCGTACAGCTCCTTCACGTTGGTGAATCCATGGATGCGGCCTGTGGGACTCCCGTGAGCCAGCTGGGTGTGGAAGATGAGCCTAGGTCTTGGGTATTCTGGTGGCCCTGATGGTGGTGGTGAAGGAGGAGGAAGCGGAGGCGCTGTGGGCTCCATACACCCTTGATTCTGGCTCTGGTTCTGGGCCTTCTGCTCCTCCATGGCCTCAGCCCCTGCTGCCTTGGAGTCCTGCGGGCTCATAGCCTCCCCGTTCTGCATCGGGCCCCAGCTCAGGTATGGTCCACTTCTGAGAGGCCTGTTGATGCGCTGCTCTGGCAAAGAGAGAAACTCTGTCCTTCCCCCCGCTTAGCCGACCAACCACCCAACCAACCAGCAACTCAGAGCTTTGGGGTAAAGAGCGCAGATGAATTAGTGATGAGAGTAGCCTTGTAACAGTAGCTGGAAGAGGCCAGCCAGACCCTGCTGGGTAGAAACCCAACACCCTTTGAGTTGGGGATTGTATGTGTTACACCTGAGCCTCTGGCAGCTCACGCATAGAGAACACAAACAAAACACATAAGGTAAAGGCTTCTTCATCTACACACACATGACTAAGACTCTAATCCCCCATATCAGTCTGGCTGCAAGACATGTTGCACACACGACTGAATGTATGAACATCCCTCTGAAGTGTGAAAATGCATAGCTGTAAAATGATTTCCAAAGTGGGACAGTCATAAGATGGCCACAGACAATGTGCCAGTGTTACAGGTAAGATGATATCATTGGGTAGGGAGTAAAGTGCCCCCCATCCCCCCCTTCGCTGCCCTCATTGAATGAAATTGGCTGTTGCTGGGGTGAATCCTTGGTGATGCACTGACCTTTCTGACCTCACAGACAGCCCACAGATACAGAAGATGACATAAAGAGATGTTTAATTCACGTAGGTATTTAGTCCTTCTTATACTGGCAAAGTATTGAAATGTCAGTTTCCTACCTTAGTGTACCCAAATGTGTATACACATAACAGAAAAACCCTTAAAATAATCATAAATAATACAAGATATTTTATTAATGAACTTCTAGAACGGATGATATGCAATAAATTGTGTATCTTCCTGGTATCTATAAGAACAAGAAGATACAAAATGCCTAATGAAACAATTCCTTGTGACAAATAATGGAAAAAGTGCTGTGGTACTGTATAATGTATGATGAGACAAACATTTTTTTCTATATCCTGTATGTGAGAAAGATACAGACAAGAGACATAGATAGCCTGGTAAGGGGATTTCCACTCATCGACCAACCCGAAACTTTAACGGGTGACTTGAGGAACCAATCGATGACACAAAAATGTTTGGCTAACAGTCTGTTTTTCTTGTAAAAAGTGGGTAAACACCCAGACGCTGAAAAGCCATAATTTGATCATGTTTGTCCCACCATGATGATGCGTTGGCCATAACAATTTTATTTGTCGCACTATGTCCCATGTGATCCGTTACTCATGTGCAAATCAGGGAAGCTTTCATGTGAGGACACAAAGAGCTATCTATCTCTCTCTCTCTGTGGATCTGGAAATTCCACAGAAATCACATTTTAAAATGCCAGCTGGGAATGTGTCACCAGCATTGTGATCCCATTATTATTCCCTTCAGACAAAGATTCTTTCCAGTACAGGTATGTATGTTATGTACTTAAACCAATGTCCATGTCCAACATTTCTGAGGTTGAATTTAATTAAATTCTTTCCCATTTGTCACATTGCCAATGCATGCTGCCATAATGTAATGCTTTATTGATATCTATACTGTGTTTATATATAATATTAAGCCAAAATAAATAAATAATTAAACTCCATCTTTGTACAGTAGGGGTACAGCCTGTGATGTACTGTTTTATCCTGCTGCATAAGCATTCCTACACACCTGTGCTGTAATGTGCATGGCTGCAGCTGTCTGTGCGTCATAGCCTCGGTTTTCCAGGCCAAGGTATTGCTAGCCTCCCAAGGTCAGTGTTTACTCCTGCAGCTGATAATGAGGATCTCTCTGGTAACAGATAATAGGCAGTCCTCTAAGCGAAAAACATCCTACTTTCTCTTCCTGAAGAGACCTATGTGATAACCTCTACATTTTTTAAAGCAAACAGATGTCTGATAACATCAATCAGAGATAACACACTGGCTGAAAAGGAGAGGACCTTTGTTTAATGTAAGTATTTTCCAAAGTGGCTGTTGCCCACTTCGGAAGGACATCATCCCACCAAGATCTTAACATTAAGGTCTTCATTGTTCACCAGCGCATAAAGGGACAAAAGTGGATTTAGCTCACAGCTGTCTCTGAAGGGTACGAGCCCTGTTTTTTTTTTCTGAAATAGTTGAAATTGTATTTGTTTACAATGTTACACCAATACTTTTCAACAGGTATACCGTTCTTTTTATATAATTTGCAGCTACTGATTCAGTGAGACTGAAGGCAGAGGCTTTGCTTGCAAATTTTGTAGATAACTGAAAGACAGAGTCTAATCTTCAGGGATTCATTATGTAAAAAATACATTTTATTTTAACAGATCGGCAACTTTACATGCAAACATTATGCCAGATTCATAACAGCAACAGTCTGTCAAACTGCCTGACTCTGCGGTGATTAGAGAAGTACAAAAGGAAATAATAAGAGCCAATAAATGAAAGCTAAAATAAGTTGTTTGCCAAAGCATATTTTAAATATGCCCTTCTTATGTGACTCTAAGCTCATTGGCTCTGAGCAGGTGGTGTGTTTTTTCTCACAATAATGTTGAAGTCATTTACAAATATTGACTAGATCAAGATGCAGTTATTCAGGCTTCATGACTCAGACTGTTAATATTAGCTGAATGTGTGGTCTTATAAGTCTGGTGTGTATCAAATGGCAGACATGGAATATAATATTCGTAGATATGTTTTTCATTAATGTATAATCACTTGGAAATAAGAATAAATGTGTTTTCGTTACCTAAGAATGAGTTGATTCTACAGAGACCACCATCTTGAACTGCCATGCTTCTACAGTAGTCCAGACAAACCAAACACTGGTTCTAGATAAGGTTTTTGCGAGCTTTTCAGCCCCTGTAGTTTGTATAAGACTTTAAAGACCTAAAAGCATTCACTGTGATGAATACACGTTTATTTCATTCTGTCTTTTTATTTCTTTTTAGTTTAGTTCAGTTTTTACATTTGGAAATACACTTTTGATTAAGCAGTTATGGTCTACTACACAGAATGGGATTTTCATGTTAATTTCCCATCTCACAGACACATAGTGCCTCTCTACATGACAGGGCCTCAAGGTCATGCTACCGGTCATGGTTGATGTTCCCAAACATATCTGGAATTAATTAAACAACAAACATACTGTGATTGTGGGTGGTTCTTGTGTAGTTCCTCACGTTGCCCAATTACTGAACCAACTGTCACGCTGATGAATCAACACAGAAAATCCTACACTGCATCAGCACCCCCTCGTTACATCACATACTTCCTTATGAAGTGTGATTTCCTTCTCACTTTCTGCTTTGTTTCCTGGCAGAGGAGACGGACGGGAAGGCCGGGGGCTGGCTGGTGTAGGCCAGATTGTGTGAGGGTGGTGTGTTTGCTGTGTCATGCGGCAGCACACTGCCTCTTCTGTTCCTGGTGGCGTGGCGATGCCTGAGCTGCCTGGTGAGGGAAAAAAAAGAGGCTTTCAGTGCTAAGGTTTGTGTATAACGGGTATCTGACAATGATTGGTTTCTCTTTTTTTATGTGTTCAAGGTCTCTATCAATAGCGTTGTGAAATACCCATGAGAAAGCTGTGTTGTAATCAGGGTGAACTGTGTTTTAACGGTTATTCACGGATTTGTCATGATGTGATGACGTATAAATGATGTCAAATTTTGAGACAATTATTATAACTGACTAATATAGTCACTTTCACTAACAATGCCAGTCCTAAAATGTCAGTTTTAAAACATGAATATTCAAAGTACGAATCTTCAATCTTCATCTGAATTTCAGCCAAAAAAAATATCGAAACATCTTTCTGTACCAGCAATGCCATGATCTATGTTATGTACTTTTTATTGGGTTCAGGGTTGTCTACAGAAAACCCTCACAAAACTTGCTCATGGACACCTCAAAAAATTGCTCTAACGTAAAAATATTGTCTCAATACACCACCCTTCTGAAACACATTCAGTTTTTTAAACACTTAAGGTAGTCACAAGTAACACACGCAGTCATCCAATGTGATTACAATGTGACTTATTAAACTTTAGCCTTATGGCCTTGTGTGTGTGACTCTGCCATTTGTTGTTGCAGTTGTTGCCGTTTTCTCCAGTACGGGGGGAGGTGAGAGACTTGGCCCTTCATTAGCTGCATGCACAGTGCTGGGATAAAATGAAGTGATTCATGCCCTGGCAGTAGAATAAAAGCCACGAACTGAGCAATTGACTAGCCTTCTGATTCACTGGCCTCCACTTCCCTTCATAAGAACAGGCTCATTTGTTTTCTGGCTCTTTATGATTTATGGGATTAAAGTAATTTCACTTTTATTTAACTTAGTGGGTTCTGTCAGCTTTTGTAGTTCATCAAACCAAAATACGTTGGCAGCAACTGCCCTTTTTAAATGAAAATTGTTATTTATTGTTATTTAAAAGCTTTAATGTAACATTTATTTATCAAGTATACAGGTTTTACTATGTTATGCTATGTTACAATTAGTACTATTATGTTATAACATTATATTTGGGAAATAGGTTTACCTTCACATTCAGCTTTCTGTTTATGGTCTGTAAAGCTGTCTGTTAACAGTACTGCCCCACCCAGCTGTAGGGCCTACAAGAACTGTCCATTTAAGATTAAGTGTAGTGTGATGTGGCACTGTGGCAGCACAATGTGTATTCCCCATGTTTTTCACACGTGAAATGCTAATTCCACATGTTAATTATTGACATAAAGGACTACACTGGCACAACAAAAACACAGGCAGTATGCCTTTCATACATCTCAAGAAAGGGACTGCCCGGATACCATATAAGGTAATGGGCGGTCTGCGCAGGCCAACTACCCCCGTTCTGATTGGTGGATCGGTCTGACATGACCGTTTTTTCCCAAGTTGTCGCAGACGCTGATTGGTCGGTTGACTTGGTCCGATTTAAGCTCATTATCTTAATCAGCCGTAGATGAAGTGAGAAGGAGAGAGAGAGAAAAAAAAAGCAGAAGCCAAACAGGAACGGCGGAGTTTGGCGTGGAGCGTCGTTTCTACACGAACCGACGACCACTGGCTGAGGGAAGAATGCTTGAAAACAAGAGGGAGAGATTGAAAACCTTCCTCAGGAAGATCGACGAGAAGGCCATAGTCCGAATCAAGCACTTCATGAAAGAGAGGTGAGCGGAATGAATGTGGCTAGCAGAACCGCTATCTGCCGGTGAGCAACATCAACAGGGTGGATGCTAACGGTTAGCTTTTCTTTGATGACAGCAGTCAGTCCGATAAGATTGGGCTGTTTTTGTTTTTATTTAATTTCATCTTTAATGTGCTACTTGGCACAAAATCAGGACGTGTCTTTTTAAGGGATTGATTTCAGCTGAAATGTAACGTTAGTGACGTTAAGGGGGAAATAACGTCTTTGAGTCAGTGGGTAGATGACGCTAGCATGCTATCCATCCGCCCGGCTGAAGATCTTAACGTTACAGTCATACAGTCGGTTTCTCTTGTCAGTCACTAAATGGCATTGAACGTAAACAGTAAAACACTCCTTTTTGTCTTCTGAAATAAAAATAAAAAACAGTTGTGGACGGTAACTGTTGCCAGTATCCTTGCTATATATCAGTGTACATCAGCACGAACAATACTGGAGAATACACACTGTGGTTTACGTTAACGTTGCTGGCTTAGCTAGTCATTGCTTGACCTATTGATGACCTAAGCACGAGATGTAGCATGTTTAAAGACCAGCTTGACAGACAGACCCCGACTTAAATGCTTCTCAGAGGTAAAATGTAATTATTTGTTTGCAGAATGATGTTCGTATATGTGGGAGTTGTGTTCATGGATACGGATTGTCTAGTCTAGTTTAATGTCAGGCTTTTCTGGGAAATGTCTGTACAGACACAGTGCATGGGGTTTCTTATGTTGTCATTTGTTTGTTTTCTTTTTGAGCATTTTCCAAGAAGAAAATGGTTTAACCCGCATTGCCTCTATAAAGTGCTGTTAGATGCCTGCTGTTTAGTGTCTAGTACTATTCCAGGCCGAGTAAATAAACAGCATCACATGTGGTAGTGGCATAAAGGTCCAGATCTGGTTGGTTCTTAATCTCGCCTGAGCCTGCTGCACAGAAACCATGACTTCATCCACTGACCTATGTGGGTCAAACTGGCATCACTGTTTGTCCCTCCGTCCTGATCGTGGATGATCCAGCCTAGTTGAGATCGAAGTCAGACCAGCCTGGCAGAGGCAAATCTATGCACCACCTTACATCCACTCACACTCTTTTAAACGTACACACATATGTTGTGTTTCCGTGTACCCCCAGGGAAACGCACACACATATCACACATGGTATAAGCAAGTCTATGTTTTCCCAGAAAAGCCTATTTTTAGCTCCCAGGAGTCGACCACAGGTGGTACATGGTGTTATATAAATGCTCCCTGTTTCCCACTGTCAGTACTCTGCGTCCTCTGAGCTTTGCCTTTCACTTTCCTCCCCATAGATAGCCATTTGCTGGCGTACAAGAGCCCTGCCAATCAGACTTGGCCTTCTGGTTATCAGCATAGCTATGGTGTGTCTGTAGTATGGTATGTGGGCTGATTCTGTTTCCACAACACACACATATATATGTGTCGTGACAGTGGCAGGCCTCAGTGAGCCAATGCTCTAACCATGTGAATGCATTTCATCCCCTCTATCTTCTAGTTGTATCTTTATATATATATATATATATATATATATATATATATATATATATATATATATATATATATATATAATATACTTAAATCTTCCTTTTATGAAGGTTAAAATGCCAAGAAAGTTTTGCAGAGTAGCCAAGTAGATGAAGGTAGCAAATACACCACACGCCTTAACACTAATTACCTTCTTGCTAGCTCATTGTTAGTTGCTCTGCACACAAGTTTGCAATGCACACAGTGGCAAAAATATGAATAGCCTTGTTTCAATAGGGAAGAACCTGTTATAACTGCAAAGCTTGGTGAGATGGCAGTGCCTGGAATAGGCTGGGTGGGGCAGCTTTTCAGGCGTTCTGTTGGCTCCAGGAAGATGTTCCCAGGACAGAGCTTATTGGCGCTGTGGGCAGTGAAGACCGTGTAGGTCTAAATTATGAGATGTGCTTCAGGCGTACAGGAAAAACCCAAGTTAGAGGATGAAAACCACATCTGCATGACTGTTTATCATTAAATGAAGGGGTTTGTGCTAACCAGCTGGTCACTGTTGAACTGTATGTGTTGCCTCTGTCAGGCTAGTGCTAATGACCACTCCTCTGCCTTTGTCACAGTGCCAAAAAAAAATCCATATATTCTTCTTAGCTGTTTCACCTTTTGGCACTCACAGTAGCCTGGTGAATTCCACCTAGAGTGGTTGCCATAGGTCAGTCTAATTTCAGACACACAGCTCTTTATGCAAGCTTATCTGAAAGTGTGAGTGAAACCTTGACAGTGTTCCGCTCAGCTTTGAATAGCTATAACATTTGATATGGTACCTTGCTGACAGAATGTCCTTTCTTTGGTCATAAAAGACTGTACAAGTCTTTTTTTCAATTTATTTTTTATAAATAGTATCTTGATTTCAAGATAAACCTAGTACTTTTGAAAGTGGGAACCCTACCTTGGCATCACGGTGTCAAGGTAAGCTGCACATTGAAGGCTGGAGTATCTGTAAGGGAGAACAGCCAAGAAATGTCTTCTCAGAAAAAGGTTCACCCTCAGGAGAATCTCTCTTCATTTCTGTCATCCATACAATTCATTAGCCTTTTTTTTTTTTTTTTACCTGAAGAATGCCATACATTAAAACAAATACATAATTCCAGCACAGTAAAAACTAATTGTTGCTACACAGTGAGAGAAAATATGTAATATCTGAATTAGTCAATTAACTGAGTTGACAAATTTTGTATTATGGACACAGGAGGTATTCAACAGCGGGTTACTAACCAGTAAAATCACATGCTGTAAATTTCCTTCATACGCTTTGCTTTCTATGATAAATGGATAAACTCCCTTTCTCTTGGTTATTCAAGATATTTAAATTTTTTAAGATCGGTTGTATTTCAGCTGTACATTCACCCAGGCTACCTGCTGTCCTGAAGAGCTGAGGTCTACAAAATTCTACTGTAGACAAATCCAAGTCCCACTTGTATACAGTAGAGTGGTCTACTTTTACTTTTAATGATTTTAAAGCCATGTGTGACCTTCCAGCCACCACCACACCGAGACACCCCCCCCTCACATGGCCAGTCACTGAAAGTTCTCCTGAGTTGCCTTGGAAGAAAGAACCCCTCTGTCTCTGTGCCTGGCTAGCACAGAGGAAGTGCAGGGAGATCCTACGTGCAGGCCACATTCAAACACACACACACACACACACACACACACACACACACACACACACACACACACACTTAATCTGTGACACATGCACACAGACACACTCTCCGTTCCACTTGGCAAACACACACACGCAGTTTTCCTGCAGACTGAGCCCTGGCAGGGCGCCACAGACTGCATGTTATTTTGCCATAACCACTGGCTCGCTTCCCTGCCCTTCCTGACTGCTTTATTGATACACACACACACATAATCCCATCCAGTCCAACCCAGAATAATATTTTGAGTTTTTTTCTCATTTTGGTAATTATTTGTTTGTCTCTGGTTATGAATTAAACTTAGTTGTCATAAAGCTGGCCAAATGTATTTAAAACCCTTAGAATTAAATCCTCCAGCACAGTGAAATTAGTTTTAATTGTTTTGGCACACTGTGCTAAAACTACATTACCATAGATCGGGGCTCTCAGGTGCGGTGCTGTGTGCTTAGTGTGCAAAGATTATAACATATTAAATGTCCCATTTGGCTCGATGAAGCACAGCTGCAACAATCTGTTGTTCTCCTTTGGAATAAACTGGCTTTTGATTGGATGATAGGGGAAACAGCAGTTCATGTCAAAAATGATATATTGCTCTCCAGAAGATGGTGCCCTCACACTACCTGGTTCTGTATATTCTCAGCTAAACTCAGAGATTACATGGATGTAAAATGTTTTTCAGCCTCATATGTGAACCTGGGGCTAGTGTTGTTACAGCAGTAATATTCGCTGTGGGAAAGTTTTGACTTAAGCGTCCTATACAGAAGCAATTCTGTCTTAAGGGCACTAGCACTGATGACCAGCTGACGTATTGCTGACGTCTGAAGCAGGACTCCTGGGATCATCTGTCTCATCTCAGGACAGCATGAAAGCATCATAACTCTATACCCAGAGGAGTTCTTTCAACGACTGCAATGTCCTGTGCTGGAGAAGTCAGAGCTTCCAGTGAATTTAATCATTATTTTAGAAGCCTAGCATAGATTTAATTTATAAGTTGCTTGGGAAGTTTAAATGTTAAAAAAAATATCAATGAATAGAAACAGACGTTGTTTTATATCATAAGTGCCAGTGCCAGCATTGCACACGGATTAAAGTACCATGGTGTTCCTCCCACCCCAGTGCTAAGTCAGCTAACGTTAGCTGCACAAGCTAACTAGTTAATGGTATCTAATACTACTGTTGCAGACAGTTAGCTCTCTGCTCTGTTGCTAAAAAGTTGTAGGTTGATTGACAGGTGTATGGCATAGTATTGTTTGAAAACGCTTAGTTCATGCTTACATAAGCTTGCGTCACAAAAAAGAAAAATGTATATATATAAAAATTTGATTGATACAAAAACACTAAATTCTTTGAGTTTTTGTGTTAAATAATATAACAGCATGTAGTCTTAAAGGATTAAGATTATATTTTACATTTCACCTGGACTTCACCCCAACATTCCTCAACAAAAAATGTCCATAAAACACTCACACACACACACACACACACAATTTTGCATGTTAATACTCAAGTTAAGTTTGTCCAAATTTACGATGGGAAGAAAAGTATTTGCATTTTTTTTCTGGAGCAAAGATGAACACGGCTATTGTGAGAAGTGCCCTTGCACCTTCTCACAAGTAGTGCAAGTCTTATCTGTAGATAAAAGGGAGAGTGACAAACACAAAGTAGAATTGCATAGGCAGGGTATGAAGAATTTATTGTCTAAGATGAATGATTATATTCCCCTTTGTCTGCTTGGCAGCATTATGATGCAGATGTGTACTCTGTTCACAGTAAGTAATTATCTAACTGGCCTGAAAGACAGAAAATAAACCTTAAGGACACTATTTACCTGCTTAAATGTATGTTTGAGGGATCTCCTGCTGTGTAGGTGTGGCATTATGTGGCTTTTAAGTTGCTCATTAAGACCATCATTGTGTAAGCTATATGTTGTGGAATGTTTGTACTATCTCTGAAGAGACTGAGGAAGTGACCTTATGCAGTCGGGTCGCAGGGGTTAAAAGATAAAACGGCGTTGAACCTTTGACATCTATGAATAGTCTAACATTGACAGTTTATGTTGTTGGTACACAGGACAGGTTCAAGAACTTTTGCCTCTCTGTCTATTTATAAAACAGCCACCTCCTCAGTGTGCATTCTGTCGCTGGACGGCATCAGGTTTACAGTGAAAACACGGCAGGTGGTGGTCGGACAGGAGAGGTGACGAGTGATACACGGTGGTTAAATTAGTACTGATGTCCGAGAGTGCATTTGGACTTCGGATCGACTGCCTGTCTGATTGAGTTTCCTGGATGGTGATGTCATAGGTATAGAAATAAACTATTGATGACACCCACACTCAGCTGAGTTTTGAGAATGCAAATGGGGTGTACTACATTTACAGCACAATACATGAATCTGTAATTTTAGTTCTGAGCTTTTCTCTGTTTTCCCTCCAGCCGAACACATACTGTGTGTGTGTGTGTGTGTGTGTGTGTGTGTGTGTGTGTGTGTGTGTGTGTGTGTGTGTGTGTGTGTGTGTGTGTGTGTGTGTGTGTGTGTGTGATGGGCCCCATTTACACCATCCACAAAGAGTATGAGCTAACTATTGTCATGCACATTGCACGGCTTGCTTTTAAAGCCATCTCCTTGTTGTTATTGAGAATGGGCCATTGACTGTTGCTGTTAGACCGTTTAAACTGAGAATAACCTGGTAATGTTCCTCTCACGCCCCACATTTCCACCATTTACCCCCCACTGTTATAGCCGTTTCCACGACAACACATGCCGAGACTGCCTCAAAGGACTAAGCTTGGGAGGGCCTATCAGGCTTGAACCCCAACCAGTTTTTTTGTTATTCTTTTCACCCTTCCTTATTCTCATTCTCTTCCCTGCTGTGTGTTTCGGCCACTATCGGCATGTTAATCTCTTTGGTGCTTTTAAAACGTTGCAGTAAAACAGACCTTTACACCCTTTTGATTCAGCCGTCAATGCTCAAGGTCTAAGTGCAAAAGACACAACTGCCGTCCTGTGTCATTTGGCTGCCTCAACCAGTGGTGGCTACAAGCTTTCAGAGATTGTGGAAAGTGTGTAGGGGAGACTGCGTTGGCCATGGAGAGAGGGAAAGGCTTGTTGAACCAACGGGGTGCTGTGGCCGATTCTCATTGCTCCGAGAATCTGGGAAGGTAAGCCGAGAAAACGTTTCCAGTTTCTGATCCCAGCCAGTACTTTTCGGTCTGAGATAAGACAGGGCTGACTTCAGCAGCATTGAGTAAATATAGGCTAATTGTTGTTAGCTGAGGGTTGTTCAGTTGTTCCATGTTTTTTTTTTTCTCCACCAACCTGTGAGAATTGTGTATTGAGTTGTAAAACTTTTTATTTATCATTTGGACATCTGACTCATACCTGTACTCCAGATATTTTAATTTTTTTTATGATCAGCAGCCCATTTTCTTTCTGATTTGTTCCTTTCTCAATAGACCCTCTGTAAATCCAGGAAAACATGAAAGGCATAGTAGCGGTCCCTGATTTTGCGCTGATGATCACCGAGACTGTCTGATGTAATTTGTCTGGTGTCCCAAGATAGTACTAGAACAAATGCAGATAAAGAAATGGATGAAACTGTAATGCGTTTGTCAGTAATCTCCAATACTCAGAACACATCATGTGAGGTTGCTGTTTGTGCTGTAGTTTTTTTTCTCTCCTGAGACAAATTGTACTGTGAAGCATGTCCAGATAAATATGCCCGTATAACCTCCTGCATGTCTTTTTTTTTTTTTTTTTAAATCCGTTGCTGAAGAGGATCTGATATGCCTCTGCTCGGTGTGAAATGTCAGGCGTGCTAGACCCAACATTGAGTTTATTTAGGTGGTATGATATAGTTCTCCCACAAGGAAGTAGGTTAGAGGTCAAGGCCTCTGACTGGCCATTGCACACCCATTTCAGATAGGCCGCCTCCTGCTTCGTAAACACGACGTGGTCATTAGGAAACACCACTTTTTATGCCCTAAAGAGCTCATTTTATGAGTTTTTTTTTCCTTTCTGTTATTTTTTTTTATAACACTGATAACTGCCATGTTCTTGTTCACCCTTTATGGCGTTGGCCTTGAAACCTTTATATCAGGATCACTCAACTTCTTTCATTGAGACAGGCTTGTCATAAAAAGTACTTCGCACACAAACATGAATGATATTGGATAATTAAATTCTTGCATTTCTTTTTTTTTCTGCCTGATGTCCATGTTTCATAACAGCATAGTGTGAGCCTGCCAGGATAAAGACTGTGGCGTGCTTCCTGGAAGCTCTGCAATAAACTATACACATTAGAATTGAGTTGCTGACGTAAACTGCACATTTAATGAGGGTGATGATGTTGATGTTAAGGAGGCTACAGATAACTTTTAGTCTGGGTTCAGTCATCCGAGCAATACAGGGACAAAATTGCCAATGAATTACATTTTCTAAACTTCAGCATCTGTGGGAAAATTGTGACCTTTTAACCTGAGGTTTCGCTTTTTGTTGAGCACTTTCTTAAATATAGAGCACATCTTACTGAAAAAAAAACTGAGAAATGCTGGTGGCTTTCTGAGTAATACAGGATGTGGCTTCAGTGAGACCTTGTTAATGGTTACGGTTAGTCCTGAATAAATCGAGGAAGTTGTTGAGAAATTCCCAGTTGATGGGTTTTGAATACCGCCTATATTGCCCTGTCTCTTGCCACTTCAACCCCCCCCACCTGGTGGAAATGGGTCAGGTGACCATATTTGAACACCGACAAACCCTCGGCCAGCAGTTCAGCATTGATTAGGAAATTGCTCTCACAGTGTGTTGCCTTTTTTAAACACCAGCCACAGTTGCTTACTTACTTACCCCTCAAAGTGTACTAGGTGCTTTGAATATCTGGGTAAGTGTTGGTTACCTCCTTAATTCTTTGTAGTAGAGAAACATGCAAACTACAGCTAAAATGAAGCTACAACAATGGGTTTTATTTAACATGGCCGATTACTGAACAACTGAAGCTTTCACAACACTTCACAAACAGGAAAACATCTCTTGCATGATTTTTTTTAAAGCCCTATTTGTACCGATATGAGGTTAGGTGTTGCTGGTCATCATTTGATAGTAAAGGAAGACTAATTACAGGCTCGGTATCCAGCTGAAGCTGCATTTGATGTTTTTCTTTTCCTCTGTGACCTTTACTCCAATTACTCAGGTGACGCGGTAGAGAAATTGTTATGAGACAGGGTAAAGGAAAGTTGCACATTCTCCTTTCATAAAGAATCCAGTTGGGAGAAAAAAATTATTGTGCAACTAGTTTTTTTTGTCAGTGTCTTTTTTTTTTTTTTTTTTCAAATGTCTGACTTCCGAGTCTTCCTAAAATGCACTCAGTATGTTGTGCTTGTGTTGTACTTCTATCTCCTTGGTATAATTGCCTGCGGGGAAATATGGATAATGCACCACTCCTAGATCGCGCCAGTTGGAGCACTTCAAAAGTATTTTACTCGCTCACTCTCACACACACACAGCTGTTTTCAAAATGATCTGATCTTGCTTTGGCCTACCAGAACAAATCCCAACAAGACAGACATATTGTATAATGTTTCTCAGTGGAAGGTTTTATGGGATGGGCCTTGTTTTCTTAAACATGTCAGTGCCTGTATGCGCTCCTGTATGCGCTCCTGTGTGTGTGTGTGTGTGTGTGTGTGTGTGTGTGTGTGTGTGTGTGTGTGTGTGTGTGTGTGTGTGTGTGTGTGTGTGTGTGTGTGTGTGTGTGTGTGTGTTTTTTTTTTTTTTTTTTTTTTTTTTTTGTGTTTTTTTTTTTGTGTGTGTGTGTGTGTGTGTGTGTGTGGGGGGGGGGGGGGGGGGGGGGGGGGGGGGGGCCCGGGGGAGTGGTTAAGTTTGACGTCACCCACTACGGAGTGTCACACCATTCTCAACACAAAGTGGCTTCCTCTTACTAGCGCATTCATACTGCAACACAGCAACAGTTTTTTCTGGCAGGATGTGGCAAAGGACCCTGACTTAACTAGGACAACAACACATTTCGAACACTAAGAGGACTTTAAAAAAACAAACTTTTCAGCATTGTATTATCTTTAGTCTCTTTTAGTAATCTAGTATTTTTTGCTTGTTCTTGTTTTTTTACTTCTTAGCTTTAATGCCGTGAGGCCACTGAGTATAGCTTACAGATAAAAGAGTTTAAGAGTTATTTTAGTTTTGATTTTTCCATAAGGAAAGGAAATGCCTACAGTCAGTAGGTATATGAGTTTTCGTTCATCAAAGCGATTTAAAATTACCAGGTAAGCCGCTCTGTCGTTGTTTGTCTTCAGTAGTTTTGTTAAAGGTTTTGATTCATGTCAATACTGTCGTCTTTCAATGAATTTGTGGCTCGTTCCTTCCTGGTCAAGGACAGGTGGTGGCTTTTTGAAGTAGTAGATCCTGCAACTTTACAGGACAGATTTATTTACAGTTCATTGAAATTGCATTGTCTGTTTTTAGAGCATCTGCCTACGTTGAGCAGCTTGTAAAGCAGCCTTCAGCACTGACGTGACATATCAATAAAACATCTCCGGAAAAGGCTAACCTTTCCCAGCACGCCATAAAGATAAAATCTCTCTGTGCCAAATGTTAGTCTAGCCATCACATAGCCTTTAATTTGAATAGAGATGGAGGGATTTTTTTGTTAATAAGACCTTTTGAGCAATGCATTATAACACACCCAAACCCAAGTCAATGTAAAACCTGATACGTGCTGTTAAAGAGTATTTTATTATCATGTTCTTTGGTGCTTCATGATGATTCAGTACAGGAGATTGTGACAGACAATTTCTGAATGTACTGTTCTACAGAAGTGAAGAGTTTAATCAGTGGGTGTCTCAGCTGTGACTGTTTTTGTACTTTTTAATAGTCACATAATGGTGAAATGCAAATAATCGTGCTGTGTTATGCAACGTTCTTGCCGTAACTCTTCCAAGAGAAATTCCACATGTGACTGTAAAACCTTATTTTGGTGTTGCTAAATATGTTTGTTTTTTGTTTTGTTTTGTCTTTTTTATTTTTATTTTCCAGCAGCTACCCAGTAGAGAGCAGTGGTGGCGGGCTGCCAACCAAAGTGAAGAAAAGCAGGAGCAGCTTAAGCAATGGCAGCATCAAGAAGGTGGAGACGAGGAAAGCCTTGAGCTTGGAGGCGGCCCAGCTCGAGATCCAACAACAGCACAAAACCCTCACCAGACAAGTAGCCATCAGGTAGGACTAATGGGGTTTGAGTCAGGAATTATACAAAAGGTCAGAAGATGGCAAAGATAATGGCTCTAAATGATATTTATAAAAACAACCTTAAAAAGTCCTCAATACAGTTAAATATCATCCTTTAAATGCACATACAGAGGTGTTAAAATTTTGCAAATTCATGGTGAGTCACACTATGTGAAACAGCTCTGTATTCTGATAGGCCAAGAGATTGTCTTACTTTCACACTTTCCAACTTGTTAAATAGTTTAAACATCTAAAAACCAAAATGAAGCAGTTTTATTTTTTATTTTTTATTTTTATCTTGCAGACTAAGTGGGGACAATCTTATTTCTCAGTCTGGAAATGCATAAAAGCACACACTGGTTGTAGTGGAGCTCTTCTGAACATGTATCACAAGACCTGACCTGACTCTCAGCTGCTGCTCAGTCGTGACACCCGCATGACTGCACAGCCGTTGTACCCTGACTGTGTTCTCACATGATTCAAATGTGTGATGTAGATTTGTAATATTTGTTAGTGTAAAGAGCGATCTTCATCCCCACTGCTGCCTACGCGACGAGTGGGATCACCCAGCCACTTCAAACATATATCATTTTGGGTTGAGGAAAATCACCACTAACCACAGTTCAGTCAAGGAATAGGCCTATTTTTAAAAATCTGGATTTTTACAGTGGGCATGGTAAACACTAATCTGTGTAGCATAGGCATCTAAGTTCTATGATGGTTTAGTCACTTCTTGTGTCAACAAGTACAAATAATTCCAGTTGACTGTTTTACTTTTTTTAACATTCAACTCCTTTTTCACACTGTTAAAACTTAATTCAGCAACTTTAGCGGGTTTCTTTGGTAACGCAAAGTGGGTTGGAGAGATAGCCTTCATAGCGTCATAGTGTGCGTTCATGTAGTGTCTCTTTTATCTTCTCATATTAGTTTAAACTTGCTGACTTTCTTTTAAACTGACAGCCGTGCTCTTTTGTCTCTACAGGTCGGAGACGTTCGATGTTGACAGCAGAGGCTTTGAGAGAACGGAGGGCACCGGCACACAAAGTGTAAGTCCGCCACAAGTTTTTATTTAAACATTTTGAAGAAATCAATTATTTGGAAGTATAGACATTTCTGGTACTTTTTAATGCACCATAATATTAATGCTGTTTGGTAAATGGGTCTGTGGCCTCAAACTAGACCAGTGCTTTTATTGAATGCTGCTCTTGAGCCAAGACAGCCCATTGTCTGCCAGTGCCCACTGTCCTGATTTTTGCTTTGATCTTCTCTCATTTAGAGTTTTATGAAGCACAACAAGACATTCCACAAGTTGTTTCCAGAGATTTCCAAGAGTGAAGACTTGATACATGGTAAGCAAAAAAAAAAAAATGAAGGGGAAAATGAATGACTTCATGAATGAATCACATAAATCTAACAAATGTTTGTGTTCCTCTCCCAGCATACATCTGTGCCCTGCAGAAGGAAGTGCCCTACCATGGTCGGCTGTACATCACTGACACCCACGCCTGTTTCTACTCCTCAGTTCTGCTCAAGGACACTAAGGTAGGTTGCCGCTCTGCCCTGGCTCCTCTTTGACTTATTACAGTGTTGTATCATTATATTTTTAAATTATATTAATGAAATATTTCACTTTAAAATTTTCTTGTAGTGATTCGTGACCACATAGTTCCATGAAACAATTTCTGAAACAGACTTCCTGACTTTCTCTGTTTTTTGCTCTGTGCTCTTGCAGGTAGTAGTTCCAGTTTCCTGCATCCACATAGTGAAGAAGCAGAACACAGCTTTGCTGGTACCCAATGCCTTGTCCATACGCACCACAGAAGGAGACAAGGTCAGTTTCTTACCTCCAGCCCTGAACAGTCATCTTTTATAAACACCTGATTAGGCTGTTCAAAGTCAAATATAAGCCTTGCCACACTGAACTCTGCTAGTTTGATATAATAAATCAATAAAAAAATCAGTGAGTGTATTTTATAGTTCAGTTTTGCCAGCAGGGCAGATGGCTAATATCGTTTTTAATTCCCTCTCATTGTGCAGTTCCTGTTTGTGTCACTGCGGAACAGAGAATCATGTTATCAGCTGCTGCGTTCAGTATGTCCTCAGATAGAGGTGAGTTGCCCAGGTCAAATGTTGTTTTAGATATCTGCAATGGTAAATGTGATACAATTGTAGGGAAAACAATACATCACACTAACAGTAATTAAACACCGTAATCAGGTTATAATCCTATTGATCCTGTATGATATAAAAATAATTCAGTCAGACATTGAGTTCTGGTTATCTATTGAATTTTGAAACGGAAAGAGAGCAGCAACCCTGGTATTATAACCTTGTTGCATGTCTCTGAACATTATGTGTATTTATACTTGGACTAAATGGAGATTGAGTATGCACAGTATCAAATCAATTAGCCAGAACTTACTCCATAAAAAATATTATTAAGTTAAATGAAAGTTCCTTTTCAAAAATGCTTAAATCAAAACATTTCTCTGTGTTACAGGATGGCAGCACAAATAGTAGCCCCATCTTCTCCTCAGCTGAGAACAGCTTTGATAGGAGCAAACTTGTGGTAAGAGACCTTTTCTTAATATTGCAGAATTTAAAATGTCACACATTATTGTCATTTGACTGAAACATTTTTTTCAAGGAGCACATAATGTACCTATTCTTAAATGTCTAGGAGCACATAATTGTGAATATGGCTGAATTGTAGGATAGGCCCGTTTGTGACTGCATTCCTTGCTCTCATACCTCAACAGAACTCCAGCCAGTCCAGTCTCGACGACAGCTTCGACCAATTTAATGGCTCGGAGTTACAATCTTTGCAGGAGCAGCCTCTGCACAGACCACACAGAGGTGAGAGGTCAACTCCAGTTATTTAATCCTTTTTATATTCTGTTTACATGCTAAACAGCAAACGCAGTTAATATAACCATCATGTATGACATAGAAATCTAAACGCATTGAAAGTAATGCTAATCCTCGGCTGACACAACCGTGCATGAATGGATAAAAATGTTTTGGTGCCGGTCTCTCTCGCTTTCATTTCTGTTCTAGCCAGTTGACATGCAAAGTCCAAGGTCTAATAACAGGCTAACATGAGTTTCTTTTTCCCCACCTCTCTTCCTCCTTCAGAGCCAGTGCCTACTGACAACAGCTCGGCTTTCAGGAGCCTTCACATGCAGCAGAGTGATAGCTCGTCCTTTGAGGAGCTGTCAGTATCAGGTACGACTAAGATCACTGACCAGCTGTCTCCTGGAAAACTCTGACAGGGGTTGCTAGTTTATTTATCATTTCAAACTGGCTGGTGTTTAATCCCCAGATAGACAGATGCTAGCAAATATAAATTTAGTAAGTGTTAGTTGGAAGATGTCTGTGATTTAAACCTTCATAGTTACAGAGAAACTCTGAAAATAAAGAAATCATTTATTTTTTTAATCATAATAGTTTTCATGAGTTTAAGATTAGGTTTTCTCATAGCTTCATTTTGCTTCTCACGCTCCACAATCATGTATAAAATATACAACTTTTGAACTTGCCATTAAATGAAATAAAGCTTGAACCTACCAACATGAGAACCTTTTTAATATTCATGCTAGATTTACACTTCCTTTTCCAGGTTCAAGTGGATCGTGGGTTTGGAATGTGACAGAAAAGGCCAAGTCCCTGCTGGTTCAGAGAGAGGCCAGCACCCTTAACACTCTTCTCTTCATTTACTTGATTTTGTGAGTAGCACTTCCTTTCTATAGGGTGTCCTGTCTTATCCTCTCTCCCTCCCTTCTTGCTTTTAATCCAGTGCTTTATCTTCCTATGTGCTAATCTAAATCTGCTTCTCATACTCTCAAAGTCACAATCCTTCAAGGAAATAGAGGAATTTTAGAAACCTGCCCTGTTACTAACGAACTAGGTGATCTGGTTGGATCTCTTTATGTAATGGAAAATCTAAAGCAGCTGCTGCCAACTTGTGTGTGTGTGTGTGTGTGTGTGTGTGTGTGTGTGTGTGTGTGTGTGTGTGTGTGTGTGTGTGTGTGTGTGTGTGTGTGTGTGTGTGTGTGTGTGTGTGTGTGTGTGTGTGTGTGTGTGTGTGTGTGTGTGTGTGTGTGTGTGTGTGTGTGTGTGTGTGTGTGTGTCAGTTTTTGATTGCTAACACAGGGAATGTGCAACATTCCCTTAAACTGTAGCCATTTCCCCCCCCCCCCCCCAGGGAAATATAAATATTGGCAGTGTATTTTAGTGATATGCAAATATGACACTCAGTCCATTAAGTGCCAGTTAAAAGGACTATAAAAATATAGGCATTAATCAAATCTTTAGCTGTTGTTGGTTCTCCATGGACCTGCTGTAAGCTGAAATCATGAACATTTATCACAGTGAATAAATAGGCAATAAATGTGACTTGTCGTATTTTGTCTGTATGTTACAGGGTTGTGCTGCTACTGCTGTCTTCTGGCTACATTGGTTTACGTATTGTGGCCCTGGAGGAACAGCTGACATCTTTGGGGGCGCTGCCTGAGTTCACCTTACAGAGTGGGTAAGAATCTTTCTCTTTCGATTTCAGTCTTTTATTCCTCTTGGCCCTCCGTTCTCTGATTACAAAGCGACAGAACCACACCTTACAGGGTGGTTGCCAAAGAAGTGAAAGCGTTGGCATGAGTGTGTGTATACCCAAAACAGCAGTTCTGCCTCACAACTGCACTGTTAAATTTAAGACAAATACATTAAAGTTAGCCTTATTTGTGCCCAGTCCTCACTGATTACACAAACAGACACTTGTAGGTCAGACAACTACAGCGTAGTTTCACCAGTGTCTAAAAATGATAAACGTCGTTTTGGTTTACATAGGTACAGTCAATCACCCCAACACATGCTGTGGTCACACTACAGAGTACAATATGCACAGACACAACTTAATTATAGGTGAAGAGGTCTTGTGTCAATTTGAATATTGCAAAAAAAAAAAGCATACACGGCTGTTACAATGTTGTCGGGTGTTGTTTGCGGAATATAGTTATCTACTTTTGGTAGTGTTTACTGTGTTGCATAATTGGCTTTGTTCTCTGACAAGAGAACAGGGCAAATTGATCCTTATTAATAGGTGCAGCCTTGCTGCCCAGTCACTAAATACTTGTGTATTGTTAGGTGTGTATTTGCTTTCGATATGCCACACTCAACTGGCTCCCTTTTGTGTTTTCACAGGTACCAAGACACATAACACTCGGTGACTGAAGGAGAGATTGGTTGACTCATGACTGGAGGATTATTTCGGCCTCTTCCAGCAGAACACAGCGGGAGAAATTTCATGTACTCGGACTGTGCTCCCGACACGGCCTCTGCTGTTGGCTAGAGGAAAAATGGCCAACCCGTGCAATTTCAGAGACAGCTTCTAAACTTGAAGGGCTATACTTCCTCCTAGTGCAGTAGACAAATGGACATGCCACGACTTAATCACACAAGGCCGAGCCAAAATGCATACGCACACTGCCTGGTTGCAGCGTGTCTGTCGTTCAAACCAAAGCCAAATGGCTCTAACTTACGTGTAGCAAAGTTGACGGGCACTTTCCTGACAGAAACTGTTCCACATCTGTGAACCTATGTTGTCCATTGTCTTTCATATACATACTCCTCTCCCTGAGCATGCAGTCTGAACAGGGCTATACCAATCAGCATTAGCCTGCTGTAGTGCTTAATATTGCACCTCAACACCAGAGATGTAGTGCTATGCATAGCCAAAGATGCACACGGTGCACATCTTTTGCATGAATGCACGGAGATGACTTTTAAATGATTTTCTATCTCTTTACCGTTCCATCTATCAGTGGTATGTACAAATCTGTCTCTGTCCTTTTTAAATTGAGTAACTGTCGGGTACTGCTATTCTATTCGGTTCTTATCTTCCTAATCAGCTGTGGGTTGAAATGATGATGGCTCAAAATCAGATCAGCCCATTTAGGCTCGATACTCTCCTGATGGTCTTATCCTTTCTCTTTTTCTCCAACCAGCAACGATTGCAGCATAACTTTCCTTGTCTTTGGTATGATTTAAACCAGTTTAATGATCAATGTTCAGAGGTTTTTTTTTTTTCTCTGCAGTCTCAACTGGATGAATGCATCATCAATGCATAAATATTTAGCACAATAGGACACAAGGAGTTCATCTCAGAGGCATCAAGATGTTTTTGTGTACCTTTTTCTATGACTTTGGTCTTCAAGAGTAGATTTAAAACCTGTCTGGTTCAGATGTCTGACAGGCCTCTTGAGGACCAAGTGGCATTTCTAGACTTTTCAGGTCATTTAAAGTAGCACCAATAATGTATTTCTAATGTTCATGCATGTGTCTGCAATATCGACACTTGACTGATACTGTATATGCATTCTCACTCTTGCCACCCAAAGAGGAGAATGTACAACCACACTTGCCGTAAGGTCCAAGTTTTCAACAGCAAAAAAAAACAAGTGGTCCCAAGAAGAGAATTTCAATATGCAACAAATTATTATGCATGGCAAAAATGTAATTTATATTTGTGTGCTTTGTTTTGTTTTGTTTTTTTAAATGGAGCTTGATGTTTTTGGGGGAAGAAGTTGTGTAAGAAACAAAAAAAAAACAAAGATGTGAGTGAAAGAAACGGCTCAAGCGAGCGAGCGCACTTTAAAAAATGTGTTGTGCCTGTCACAATCCAACACACCGTATTTTTGGATTGAGAAGAAATGGCAAAGCTGGCGTTCTGTGGTATCTGACGGTGCTAAGACCTTTTTTTAAATTGTTTTCACTCAGGGGTGGTGGGCACTACCTGCCACGGGGTTTTAGGTTGTCATCTTTTTCTTCTGTCATTTCAAAGTCTAATACTTGTGATGGGGGTTCACATTTTTCAAACGTTCTTGGCTTTGGTGGTTTCTCAGATGCCACTTTGAGAAAGAACACTATTTCATTGAGATTCACTTGACTTTTCTAACTGATGTAACTATTCAGCTTCTCAGAATGCTTTTTTTCTCCCCCCCTCCCCCCCATATGACTCTTTTAAAACTAACCTAACAATGCATATCCACATCTCAATGATTTCACATCATCCTCGTTGTGGAAGCCCTTCTTGACGAGGTGTAGCGAGTGGGTTTACTTTTGCTACACCCGGTTTCAAGATGGTCTTATGTTTAGCTAAGGTTTTTTGTCGACATGCCACATACAGTACTGTCAGTTCTTATATTCCCCCACCAGGGGGCAGCACACACATCCACTGTCCTTGAAAGGACTCAACGCAAGAATCTCAATGATGAGGGCAGTATTTGTGTGGTTTTGCACTATTGAAAGTGTTGTAAATAATTTTGTATCAATTGTTAATGTCCTTAATTCTACTATGGTCCTATATATTTATTTGCATTCTGTGTAATTCAAAGTAGTCTCTGTGAGATGGCTTTGCTATTGTTCAAAATAAATCAAATGTTGCGAAGTTAATGTTTTGTGTATTTGCTGTTACTTAACTCCTACATGAGACCTGATTGAATGGATAGAAAATAAACCTGATCAAATAAAGTTTGTAAAGTAGAAGTAGGTAAATTGGAAAAAAGTGAAAACCTTATGATGTAATACATAAACAGAAATTAACTTAAAATCTTTACATTCAGTGAAATCAGATATACAAAATTTGGCACCAAAAAAATACAGTTGCTGCAAAGTTTCTAATGCAGATCTTGGTTTGACAGAGACCTGTCAGTTTTGAATTTCTTATTTGATGGATTACAAGTAAACTATAAATTTGATGGAATCTGGTTAGTAAGACTGAATATATTCATTAACAATAATGCACCCCTACTTACAGTGAATACTTTAATGCTAATTTATTCTCTATTGCTTTTGCTCTATATATTTTTTTTTATTATTTTACTATTCTAGTCTCTTATCCAGGTCATAGGATATTTAAGTCAAAGACAACTAACTGTACTTGCTTTATAGATTTCTCCTCTAATGCAAAAAGATTTTTCACTTTTGAGCTGAAGAAATTTACATCTTAAAGCAAACTGCAGCAAGTCTAGTTGCCTTTGATTTAGCACTTCCAGATATTTTATCATTTCCATTTCTTTTGTTTGTTTTTTTTTATTCTAAAGGTATATTTAGATACTAAGAATGACCTTGATGCCCCACTGGTATCAGTAGTTTAAGTTAATCTACTACCTTTGCTGCTCCTAAGCTGTCAGTTGGACTTGATGATCAGCCAATTTGTAACCAGTTTTTAAAATCCAGTCCGCAAGACTTTTCTTTGTTAGTGCAAGTTAGGTGAATTCCCTCTGTGACAGAGGTATTATCTTTTTTGTGCCTCCTGTGTGTGGCATAAGACCACCATCTAGTGGAGAATCTCATATACACCAACAGAAAAAAAAAGACTGTTCTAGGTAATGTAGTTGTCAAATTAATTAATCTACCAATTACCACTGAAAGAAGGTAAGATGTTTTGTAAATGTCTAGATTAAAAAAATATTGTTGTCATTGAATTGGAGTTGAAGTGAAACCACACAAGTTTCTATTTATTCCATTCTAGGAACTCAAAAGCAGCAGTGACCTCCATTTCAACATTCTTCGAGCTAATCATTGTGTTCAGCTGTCAGGGTTACTTGAAGGAGCAGGTTCGCCAGTAGTCCGCTGGTAAGCACAGAGCTGAAAAACACCTGAAAGAAACCAAAGGCAAGTCTTTGTCAGAAGATTAAGAAACACTTTTCTCCAAATATAATAAATCATTTTTAAATGACATATCCATACTTTTAAAAAATCATCTCACTATGAACAATAACTGTTGTAAAAAAAAAAGAAAAAAGAAAAAGAATAGGCCTAAGCATTTTCTACCAAAGCAGCAGTGGATCAATGAACTTTTAAATATTGAATTACTATAAAACAAGACAAAAAAAGAACCAAAAGACATTATAAGATATTGCTTATTTAAGAGCTCACTGGTTTAATGCAGAGCCTTAGGCACCGTTTCAATTAATTTGTTCCCCTTGACTGCTTTGTAACCATCTATACTGAGGTGGTTTTGCCACTATACAATATCATCATGATCATCATCATGTTATGTTTGATAGACAATAAACAATTTTAACGAAATAAATAAGACCCATGAATAAATAAAGACAGTTAATACCTGCTGCAAAAGCCAGAATGATGGCCACCCAGCCGATGATGTAGGACCAGGAAAAGCGCCAGTCCAAGAAACGTTTGCCAAAGAAAGTGACAGTCACTCCGGTGTAAATTGCCAAAGCCAGCAGGGCAAGAAAACCTGAGAATGGAGGAGAGAGGAAACTTTAAAATTATTATCATTAAAGTAAAACATGAAAACAAGCAGACCAGATACATTTAAGAAACTCCCACTAATATAACCTGTCAACATACTGTTTAATAAAGTGTACAATATTGCATTTAACAAAAGAGTTATCCATCAAAGTGTGGCACAGCTTTTTAACCTAAACCCTGGGTATCCACTGATTGCAGTCTGGCCACTGTTGTGAGGCCATTGCAAAAAGGTCCCACACAAGTCCAGTGAAAATACAGCTTATTTTTGGAACTGACCGCTGATTTCCCTGCAGTTACTCTATAATCTTCTACTCACTCTGCCTCGAAGAACTACAGTCAGCTTGATAATCAGATGAACTTGCTACATTGAACAAACTTACAAGCTAAGTTTACAACATAGTATCTGCAACCGGGCACCCTGTGTGTGTGTGTGTGTGTGTGTGTGTGTGTGTGTGTGTGTGTGTGTGTGTGTGTGTGTTACCTGACAGGACCAGGGCGATGCCGCCTGTACGGACCCTCCTGTTCTTGGTGCCATTAGTGAAGGCGCTCAGGCCGAGCACCACACCGGCGAAGCAGCTCAGCACCGCCAGCAACATAAAGGCCCGTGTAGCATCCCAGAAGGCTGGACACACAAAGGTCAGGAGCACACACACATCAACAGATACTTAGGCTTAGACCTGGATTGGAAAAGATCAGTTTGTCATTTTGCCAGTATTAGCACTCACAATATGGAGTTCCTCTGCAATTGGGTCTAATTGATTGGTCATAATGAATTTTCTGCTGATTCTCCCTTTAATCTGCTCTTCTTTTCTTTTGCCTTTTCTTTCAAACACTATTGGTTTAAGTTTAGAGTTCTTTAGACCTAATTCAAGTGGAACGGCTTTGGCTTAAAGAAATTACTAAGAAATTGTTAGTTGTTTTCTTGATAGACCAGTTTAACTAGGATTTTGACCTGGCTGTGTTGTCACTGTGTTTGAAATCAAACCTTTGTCTTTTCCAAGTGCCACCTCTGAAGTACTCACCTACAGTTATGGTGTGGGCATGGCATTTGTGGTTGATGCAGAACCTCCAGAGTCCCTGATTGGCAGAGCTACCCGAGTATCGATACTGCATCCAGAAGTCTGTTGCTGTAGAGACGATGAGAAGTACGAGGGCAGCCACGCCGCAGAGTGTGCCTCCTCCCGCCAAACTATACAGCATCGTGGAGAAGCTGGGGGAAGCGCTGTCCTCCTAAACATTCAGCAACTATTTAGGGAAGAGAAGACATGTTGGAGCAAGGTGTATCATTTTGACCTCATACTAATAATAATTTTACTCAATGATGCCCTGAATGCATGCCTTAGTCAAGTCATTCATGTAGATTGACATTGTCACCTGTTTCCTATCCCATTTTAGAAGCAATTTATTCTGTTTAGCAAGCTGATTGGCTGTCAACAAATTCTCTCTGCTGTCTCTGAGTCTGCATCAGGCACTTCAGACAAAAATATCCAATCATTATCTATGTCTGTTCAAGATAACAAAGTTTCCTTGCCAGTTCCACATTCCAGTCCTACGTTATTTTTCAGCATTCCCGGATGTGCTCCAGGTCTGAATCGGAGGTGTCCCAGATAACTGACCTCCTGCAAACCTGCCGCCTCTATTTTAGTATGTGAGCCAGGTTGAGGTGCATTATAGATTGATCACATCTCTAATACTGATAGACACTACACAACTAAATGGCCAAGAATAAACCAAACCTTTAAAACAGTTTAAAAAGAAAAAGTAATTTTTCTGGTTTTGAAATATTTCCATATGACCCTCATTAAGCATTTTTTGTTTTAAAAAATAGAGAGAGATTTGGAATGAACATTTCGACCATGCATGTGCTTTAGAGAAGAAAGTGAGTCATTCTTCCGCGATGCTGTCAAATTGGTCATAGCCAGCAAAGCACTTGAGCCAAACCGCTGTTATGACAATGAGCTTGCCTATCAGGCAGTTCAGAGCCATTGTTCGCCACTAATTCCCCTCTATGCACCACAAACTAATCTTTCAACACTGAGCAACTGAACTGTCAGCAGTGTCTCTCTCTGTCACACAGCCAATGATTTCATACACTGATTTAAACTCCTATACTCCTCACTGCAGCTCTTAAAACCCTCCAAATTCCAAAATCACATCCAAATTACGCCTATACATCTGATTCCCAAATGCGTCTCACAATATTGTTAGTCTTGTCCAGAAACATGAACAAACATCAGGGTCCCAGGCCCAGTTTGTCAGCTGTTAAGATTGTTTCCCTAGACATAGGTCTCCAAACTTCATCTCTTCTGCCTTTGTAGTTCCACTTCCACTCCAAAAACAGGTTCTTAGTTGTTGACAAGCCGTCAAACAAAGTCGTATCCTCCTGGAAGTTGAGTAAAAATCAATTCTGTGTAAGTCCACATTTTCTTTTCTGATACCTCTGGGTTGGCTGGTGTCTCTCCAGGGTTGCTGGCTCTAACAGTGTGCCTATCCTTTTTAAGCCCTGTACCCCTGGCTCTCATTGTCCACCTCACAAAGGAGGGAATGATCGAGTGCAGCATGTGAGTGATGGCAAATCCCCCTTGCTCTCTTCTCTGCAGTTACCTCCATCCCTCCATCACCCCTCGGCCTCTACAACCTCTTGCACGTTCTCTATTTCACGTGTCCTGCGTGACCTCTTTTCATCCTTTCCCTTTTCTCTTCACTTTCCTTCTCGTGTTTTCTCAAAAGTAGCTGATCATGCCTGGCATCTACAGTAAGTGCACCATTAGATTCTTTTCTGTTGTGTGTGCATCCTGCACCTACCTGTGTGCATGGGCAGTTTGTATCTAAAGTGTAACCTAAAACTACCTATATTAAATCATGAGCAAGTGCAACATGTGGTATTAGACAGCCACTATTTTATTATTCAGTTTGTACCCTTTCATTCCACATTTGTGTACACAAACATTGTTTAAAACCACACAGGTTTCAAATGACACTCAATATGCCATTGTGAGTCACAGATAATATGATGCATAATATGATAACCCATGACATATTTTTCCACACACACTCTTCTCTCCCAAATCCATCAGCTTTCTGCATAGGTGCACGGTAAAAGTTCCTTAGATCCTTATTTGTAGAAGTGATGTGACCAGATTTGTGCTTTCACATTGTGCGGTCCAGGAGCATTCCTATCTTTAAAGTGCCTTTTTACCATTGTTTAGACTTCGGACGGACAATTTCACTTCTTTGGTCATTTTGTATAGGAGATGCTGTCTGATTGGCAATATATTCCATTTTAAAGTTTACTCTACACCACTAAATGTCGTCTGGAACACTTGTTTTTTTTTTAGGTTGCTAAAACTTCAGACCAAACATTTTCTTGTTCCCATGTTGCAGTTTATCTATTTAGTTTGTCTGGAACACAACAGTTAAAAATTTTTTTTGTCTGTCTGTGACACATTTCCATATGACTGAAATTCCAAAACTAAACATGATGTATTTTAAACATTGTGTAAAGCACTAATTATTATGACTTTTTCAATAGTAACAGATGTGGAATTTATACAAGTGTGCACAAATGCCAATGAATGGTCATTTTCCGCATTACAGTGACATTGCAAGAATTTACAGATGACAAGGCATATGAGAAAATATCAAAATAAAACTGCAAATAAATAAATAAATCTTTTGACCAATCCACACATCCACAAATCTATACAAATGCTACAAAAAAGGCACATTATGATATGCATAACCAAATGTGGCTTCTTTCCACAATATCGAGTCCAGCTCACTGCTACGTATAGAAACTATAGAAACAGCAGTGCTTTCCCTTCTAAAGTGACCTTCATATTTTGTTTTATTTTGACCAAGTTCTGACTATAGCTCACTAAAATGTAGTTTGGCATTGTGAGAAAAAAAAAAATTATGTGAAGTGCTTGCAGTGAACTGACTCAGGCCTTTCAATACAGGCATTATCAGTTATCTCTATGTTCAAACTTAATCTTTGTAGGCTCCAAAGGGTTAATCTTCGTGCTTTACTTAAAAAAGAAGAGGTATTAAGTGATCACACGCACACATACCCTAAATAGGTTCTGAACCTCATATGAATTCAAGCTAATATTTAATGTTCTGTCTTGTTCTGATTAGTTTCCTTTTTAATTTGTTTTATGATAATTACACTCAAACTGCAAAGCCAAATACAAACACATATTGTCAGAATGCTGCATTTGCTATCACACACACCAGACATATACAGTAGTATTTAAAACACACGTGCACAACCAAGACTTTAAAGTGACTGGATTTTCCACCTCAAACACACATCTCTAACACAATTTATACACACACACACACACACACACACACACACACACACACACACACACACACACACACACACACACACACACACACACACACACACACACACACACACACACACACACACACACACACACACACACACACACACACTTAACTCTAAACTGAGCAGCACAAACAGCTTGATGCTCACAGTATGTTTGCACACAAACATCCATCCATACACACAGGCATCTGCAATTAGTGATCCCATGCTGGGATGTCTGCAGACACCGTGTTCTTGTGCTTCCTGCTGCTGGTAACCAGTCTCTCTCTAGTGAATAGCTGAGGGGCCTGGTGTCCAGAGGATGACAGTTCGATCTGCAGAGGAGGAAAGGAAGGTCCGGTCATGGGGGTGCCACCTACACTGGATCACCTTGTCCCAGTGCTCCCCTGCCACGGTCTGAGGGAGGGGCTTTGTTAGGTCACCTGGGGTCAGAGAAAAGAACAGTGTCACACAGGAGAGGCTAACAATGGGATCAGACACCAGACACTGACAGCACTGGAGGCCAAATGATCAAATATATGCGAGTATATGACTCTTTCAATGGTAATAAAAAGGAACATTTCTCATGAACTGAAAAAAAAAAAAATACAGTTTAACTGCTTTTTTTGTATTGTCAAAATTTTCATTAATTAATTTAATTTAATTATAAATTTATAATTGAACATGGTGTAAATCTTGAAATACAAAATAAGGGGCATCAAGTAACCTATTCAAAATCAAACATTTAATTCAAATTATATATATATATATATATATATATTTTTTTTTTTAAACTCTTTTTAGAGTATGTGTATTATGTTACACTGTACTGTAAGTCATTTTGTAGAGTTTCTACCTTGAAGGTCACTGATGATGATTTTGTTGTCATAAGAGCCGGTGAGGAGATGATGGGCTCCAGGTGAGAAGCGCACTGAGCGAATGTCACTGCTGTGGGGGCGGTATGTCTGGACTATACGGCCTCCTTTGATGTCATACAACATGCAGGTACTGTCCTCCTGACCTGTGGCCAGCAGGCGGCCGCTGGGATCCACTGCCACCGAAGCAACTGCACTTCCTGTGTGAGAGTGGTAATAAGTAAGAGGTTTGCTGTGACTGGCTGCAGCTTACAATTTGGTTTTTTTCTTTACCAAGATTTAAACTCAAAAAGTGTGGTAAAAATGATCCCTCTAGTGAGAGTCATGCTGTGACTCACCTGAGCCGTGCAGAGTTGTGCCCACCACCCGGACACAGCTGGGAACCCGCAAATCCCAGAACCGGACTGTCTTGTCCTGGGACCCAGAAGCAATCATCCACCCTCCCCACGTGTATAGAGTCAAAATGTGACCTGTTCAAGCAAAATGGAATCTTAATTACGGGATATGTGAGATCTTCACCTTCCTGTACTACTATCTCAAGGTACTGTTCCTAGGCCAAAATCCACCAGGGGCGCGGCTGCACTACGACTGCTGGAGCAGATTATGCCAGTTCTAGAAAATGCTTGTGATTCCACCAAATGCTGAGAATATGCCGGAACTGCAGATCAGATCGCACTGGCAGGAAGTCAGGTGCAGAAATGCCATAGAGAATCCGGTCAATTTTCAAAATAAATACCCCGTGCAGACTTTGATTCCTTTTCTTTACATCAAAAAAAGTATAAAATAACAACAATAAACACAATTAAAAACAATAACATTTAACTATGTAGCCTACCTACAAAGTGAAGCAATAATATCAAGGAAAAATAACAAAATACACAATCAACAACGTCGGGTAGGCAAGATGCTCTGAAAACGCTGTGCTTCATAAAGCAGCACCTGGTGGAATTTTGGCGGCAGAGTCTAGCAGCTCTTCAGCAGAATTCAAAACCCTACGGTTTATTTCGTAACTGCAGGGGAAGAGCTGTTGCTAACGTACCGGTGTGTCCGCTCAGGGCGTGAAGGCCCTGTCCTCTCTGACAGTCTGTTGTGTAGATGTTGCAGTCTCCGGCCCCGGCACTGATCAAGATGGATCCTCCACTCTCAGGGCCCTCCATGAAGGCCAGGTCCCTAATGGTACCATCATGCATGCTGAACTCCAGGTCTGGGCCTGAATCAGAAATGTACATTTTGGGTGGAAACACAGTTACATCAATATCAGGAGAATGGTGAATTGCCTTCTCTCAATTGTTCTTCTTTAAACTGTATGTGAAGGTGATCATTCAAACACAGGTCTATACTGTTCAAGGCAGGAAAGTGGCTCTGAAAATGGACATTACTTATCACGTACACACTAAAACACATAAAATAGTACCTGTAGCATTGCAGCTGTCAGCATTGAAAGGCAGGACTTTGACATATTTATCATTGGATCCAGTAGCCAACAGTTGTCCGCAGTGGCTCCATGCTACACAGTAGATTGAGCCCTTGTGGTGTTTGTTCCTCCTGAAACGTACCACCGGCTGCTTGACTGCACCAGAACTGCTGAATGGGCAAAGAAAATACCAGACAGACAGACAGAAATACGTAGGAAGTGAAATTTCAGTTTAATAATTGTGGGAAAAATTGCAACCTGTATTTAAATATTTTGACCATTGACTTTGAAAAATTGTTCATCCACCATTTTTGTTTTCTCACACACATTTTTGCTTCTTCTCACAAAATGCTGGTTCAGTCTTCATGAATTTAGTTTCCTTTTGCTTTCCTTGGTCAAAATTGCTCACGTCTCTAAAATCCCCTGAGTACTCGTGCGCACATTTACAATAATCCCCATACTGCCAGTGTAAGTGTTTCCTGTCTGTGTGTTCTATGAAGCCAACTTCTAGTGTTCCAGTACATAAACAAACTGTCATCTTGTAATAATGTCTCATTGTTTGGATTTGTTTCACAGGCAGTGAATGGTTCCTACCTGGTGTTGAGTGTTTCTGGGTAGGCACAGACTCTCAGCGTTTTTGAGTTGGAGCCGACGGCATAGAGAGCTCCAGAGGGATGGAAGGCCACCGCACGCACTGCCTGCGTGTCCTCGAGCTGGTTCACTTTGATAAACTGTGTTTTGGATTTCCCCGGCTGTTGAAGATCAGAAAAATAACAGCCTAGTTAAGGTTTTTTCACAACACAAATATCCTTAAGACAACCCTTTAGAAAACAAGAAAAACAAACAAATGTGTAGATATTTTATAGCATTTATTACAAAGACAAACAATGCAACTAATAGTTAAATGACTGAAAACACTCATAGCAAACAAAATAATACTTTAGCAGGTTGCTGTACCTCTTGAGAGTTTCGTGTCGCAGAGCCGCCAGAATCATCTTGGGCTGACCCTCTGATCTTCTCAGCACTGAAAATAACAGAGCTAGAAAGGTAAATACATTCTATAACAGTATTATTTATTTTGTATTATTTCCTAATTGGTAACTCCTTAAAAGGTCCAGTGTGTAGGATTTAGTGGCATCTAGCAGTGTAGTGGCAGATTACAACCCCCACTGCTCACTCTCTTATTTAAAGCCTGTAGAGAAACTCTGGTGGCTACAAAACTCACAAGATACACCCTCTTTATTGTTTGGGTTTGGTTTGTCTGTTTTCGGCTACTGTAGAAACATGGCGGTTAAACATGGCGGACTCTGTGGAAGAGGACCCGGCCCCCACTGTAGATAAGAACAGCTCATTCTAAGGTAATAACAACGATTCTTATTTTCAGGTGATTAAGAAAACATACCTACGACACTGGACCTTTAATATAGATATCCTATCCTATCCTATCAAAGCTAAAGCCAAATATAACACAGGCGGGTATTTACCTGTGACTGGCAGGAACCGGGGACTCGCTCAGGGAAGGCAAGCCATGGCTCCCAGTCATTAACGGGGTGCTGCTGACCCTCCCACCTGGCTTGTCCTTTGGTGGCCCGGTGTCAGGGGTGTGGCGGGTGTTTTTGGGACTGGAAGTGCTGGCGCTGTTCCACTGCTGGCCCAGATGCGTCATCACCTCATCTCCTCTGTGGTCGATGCCCACGTTCATCTCCTCCAACTTCTGAATTGATCTAGACAAAAACAAGATCTCTTTGTCAACAAGGCAGCACTATGGTCGTGTTTCATTCATTAAATCACACAATATGACTTCCATACCTGCTGAGGAAGGTCTCGGTGAGGTTGTTTTGGGCTCCGTCCTGCGGCTTCACTCCTCCCTCCAGCAGCATCTGCTGGTAAAGCTGTCGCTGTTGCTGCTTCTGCTCCAGATGCTGCTGGACACGGAGACGCTGCCGGTAATACTCCTGGACGTGCTCTGTGGAGTCAAGACGCTGGACAAACACACACGCACAAAGTGAGTCACCATGAAAAAATAAACTCACTGTAAAGCTTGTTTTTGCGGAAGATATAGAACACTCTGAAGCAGTATTTTGACAGTATTTGTTCTGCCTGAATAAGCCCTGTAACTTGAATGATATCTATTATTGCATTCCAGTATTCTCTGCTTCATCAATTGGCAGTGCTCATTGTGCCAGTACACAAACACACACACACACACACACACACACACACACACACACACACACACACACACACACACAATTATTATAATAGACAAACTCGCTCCAAAGAGCAACTACTGACAACTCTTCAACTCCCAAGGACTCGTCCTCCATCATCCAACCCATAAAAAGTTTTCAAGGACCTCATCATATCCAGCGGGTCTACGGTATATTCCCCTTCAACTCTCTCACACACACACACACACACACACACACACACACACACACACACACACACACACACACACACACACACACAACAATCCAATCTCAAGCTACTTTGCTCCTCTAGATGGGAGCTGGGATGCATAAAGATGAGCGATGATGGTAACCGTAGGCCATCTTGGGTGTGACCGCACATCAAACCACATTATCTTCCTCCAGTGTCCATGACCTCCACCCTTTTCACTGGGGCAGGGGAGCAGGAGGGCGCTGGTGCTTCTTGGACAGGTGTAGTAGAGAATTGGGGAAGGATTTATGAGGCAGTGGAGGTGTGGAGACGAGATGGCTCAAGGGTTCAGGGGGAATCTATTCCAAATCTCTTAAATCTGTAGTAATGAGTGCAGAGTGAAGACTGACTTTGACTTTGACTCAAGTGACCGGACAGACAACCATGGCTACTTCTTTTTATGAGTCATGAAACCAATTAAGCCTGAGCAACCAAAGGTGAGACACTGTACTCCTCCACATCTGGAATGTCTTCGTGCTTATCATTGATCTATGTAAGATCTATAATGTACCACACCACTCATACAAGAAGGCAGTGTTTATAGTCTGCAGCTCTTATTACCTCATTTGATTCTGTGCTGCAGGGTGGCCCACCATCTTTTCCAGGGGTCAGAGGTGTGCGTGTGGTGTTGGGTCCATCCAGTCCCTGTGGGTGCTTCCTATATGTCAGGAAAATATGCTTGTCAATTCACAACCAATTTTTTACATCTCAAATTGATGATTGAGGTGAAGTAAGAAGTAAATCAAACTGGCGACGCCATAGCATTCAATTAAACAAAAACATTTGTTTATATTTGTTTTAAATCAAAGATTAATTTGTTGTTTTGTCATTAGGGTTAATCGTGCATAACATTGCATACCATATAGTGCTGGGCGGTATGACCACAGTATTTCCACAAGATTCTGGCAGTTTCACTGTATATCTCCATATTTGTTTATTTTTGCAAGACGGAGCCTTTATATAGGTTTATAGTGGCTTATATTTACTGTCAGGAGCACAAACATAGAATATTTGATCTATATAGGGTTTTCATGCCCACATAATAATACAATATATGATGCAATTTTTATTGTGCAAACTGCAACATAACAGAACTGAAAAATAAAAAAAGATACGCCAATAGCTTTAACATTGCTTCCTTTTCAAAAGAAAATATTTTAAAATAATTGTATAAACAATATAAACTGACAGAAAATACTTAAAGTATTTAAGTATTCAAAAGGGATATTTCTCAAATGTTTTATTGCACAAGAAACAAATAATTTATAACAGTTGCTTCAGCTATGCAACAGTATGGCGCGATACGGAAAATTAATTTCATAGGGGAAATTAAAACTGGTATACCAGTTGATTCGGTATATCGCCCAGCACTAAGTAATACCATACCGCAAGACAAATTCCTGTAAAGGATGTCGAACTCTTGAATTTTATCCTTAGATAGTAGTTGGTGATGGTAGAGCTCACTTTGTACCAGCTGTGCACAACAGTTGCATCCAGCAGGTGGAGCCAGAGGAACCCAGGCAACATTCAGTCTGACAAACTGCTTATTTTACAGCACAGCGTTTCATTTGATACCTCAGAACCCTGTCTGCATGTATTACTTAGTGGTTTAACATTTTATTTGAGGGTAACCTTGTAAAACACACCTGTCAGCTCACCTCTAATGATTTAATGGACACATCCTTTCCTACTTCCCAAGTGTTTTAACCACATGATTGTCTTTTACTGTAGCTGGTGATGCCCTGACTATGCACATGTGCACCTAAGTATTTTTAGGTTATTTGATGCAGCTCTAAGGGCCAAATTTTGTGGGGGTTGGGGTATTTTTTGCTGGCAATTTCTGCTGTCTGAGGCCACTCCGCAGCAGAGAAACTGACTAGGGCAAAATCGCAATATGGCCTAGTGCAATATCCAAATTGCAGAAGCTGCAATTTTTTTGATAAAGGAAAATATGTGACAAACAGCATTATAATAAAAATATCGTAATTCTGAAGAGATGCCCTGACTTTGTTCACCAGATTTAATAAAACTTTGATTATTCCCACTAATGACAAATCATACTGCAATCGCAATATCTGTCAAAATTATAATTTCACCATATTGTGCAGCCCTAAAACTAACTGATAACGAAGGGATTTATGACATGAACCCAGGGAGGAGGCCACAGTAATGACCAAATGAGACATGGAGACCCTAGTAACATGGCATTTAAGCAGTAAAAAGCTGCACTTCAGTCCCCTTCAGTCTAAAATACTATTCGGAAAAGTAACTTGAATTTTCAGCCTTAGTTTAGTATAAAGCTCATTTCAATGATGAGTCATTAGGTGAAAGCTTTAGATTATATTGCATCCATCAACACTCAACTGCAATTTAAAATGCTTTGAGCAGCCCTGTAGGAGATGACAGATGAGGCAGGATGTCTCTTTTAAAGCAGGGCTAATGGGATTAATGGAGCTCCAGATTGTGTCATACAACAAGATCAACCACTGGGTTTAATACCTCAGGTTGCACGTGTTAATGGGGTAAGCTTGTTGACAAAGCTCCGGGAAAGACTGAAAAAACACAAACACACCCACTTTACATTGAGGGGATTTCAATAGAATAGTCAGGATTTAGGATATTGTTTTCTTGTTAATACTGGTGATTGCTACATATAACTTATCATATCACACATTTTTACATATAAACAATATTTTTATATTTGTAAATGCAGCTATTATCTGACAATAAGTATAGCTTAATTTATGTATCAGGATCTCTTTTGAATTGATTAAAGCATGCTACATATGTATATTATATAACAAACTGAGGCTTGAAAATGTATTTAAAACAGAAGTAAAAACTGCTAAACTGCAATAAATTTATCAATTTTATTATGTGCTTTAAGACTGAGGTTTATGAAAGATAAATGAAAGCATACCATACATTTGCTTTACAATACTATTATGCGTATGTATCACTGCAAAACAAATCTTCCTCTGTAGCATGAAGAACACTAAAAACCATTTGTCCCAGGTGTGCTAAAGCTTTGACACTTACCTCTCAGGTGAATCGTCCTGCTGATGCACATTATTCTCCACCAGGCTCCGACTGAGGGCTGACTTCATGTTCGCCTCCATGCCTCTCTTGTCTTGGGCTGCGAGACCATGGGACAGGCCGTCCAAAGCTGGGTTGAGGGATCTGGACATGTAGGTGTCCGCTGAATGAGGCCTCTGATGGAAGGGTGAGGTAGGGCAGGGGGACAGGCGGTTGATTAACGGAGTGAGGAGGTCGGCGTGGCCGGCCTTGCTGGGCTTCACCAGACGGTCCACGTGGATATTGAGGGTCTTCTGCTGGAAGGCGCAGGAGAAGGCACCCGGAGAGAGGTTCTGCAGCCAGGAGAGCAGCGACAAGTCCAGTTCATCACAGCCATTCCCGCAAAGCAAGTCCACGCCGAGCAACACCTCGCCCTCTGTGATCTCCTCGCCAGTTGCTTTACTCTAGAAAACAGACACAGTGGAGTTGTGACCATCAACCTCGACTCAAATTGTTGAATCTTTATGATTTTGAAATCAGACATACCAAATTGTAAAACTTAATTTTAAGGGGAATCCTATTACCTGACAGAACTCGACGCAGCACTCATAAAGGATCCCTTTGATGAGCAGCTGGAAGAGGCGGTTCCCGCTCGCTCTGAAGCCCGCCTCGCTCAACTTCCTGTCAGCAGGGATGAATTCAGCCACCATGGCACAGGCTTCCTCGAAGCAGTGGACACGTGCCGTGCTTGGGTTCCAGTCTTTGAACTCTGCGTGGTGGGTGAGGCGCGGCAGAGTGAGGAGGAGACATAGCTTGCTGTAGTCCTCCTTGGTCGGGCAGTACTCCTCCAGACTGTGGAGGCACTTGACTGCCTCCTGCATGGTGAGCTCCAGCTGTAGTTGACAAAAAAGTTCAAAGAGTACAAATATAGTTCTTGAGATGTTTTTTGCAGAACCCCACTGGTATGTGTGTGATAATGAAGGAGGATTAGCTGTTCAATAAGAATGTAGCATATCAGACAATATTTAAAAGGCCTTAAGGATAGCAGCCAGTAAAACCTGCAGGCTGCTGTATCTTTGTTCATCTTATTTAAGTCAGACTATTTTTTAAATTGCCAACGCTAGCTTCCTGATTACATATTTACGTACATTGTGAGGGTCTTCGGCAGCGGACATGGCGTTATTTACACACAGAGCTTCCAGAAACTTCTGCTTCAGAACGATGTAGCGGAACCTGGAGACACAAACCTCAGAATTAAGAAATATATTTTATAGGATATGAATTGATTAACCATCATGTGACCTGGGGGGTTGAATTATTTTGATAACCTTGATATTTAATTAGATAGGACAACTGAGTTTAAAAATTAATTGCGTGAGTGCTTAGTGGCTGGTAAGAAACAGAGGATGTCAGTCACATGACATGATCGCGCCACAGTACTGGGATCTGACCTGATTCAGCCCCTAAAGCTACCAGTTTCCTGCTTTTCCAACTCAGTCCAACTCAGTCACCAGTGAGGGAAAAACATCATAAATACTGTACTTAATAATATACTGAAAATATAGACAAATGATCAAAGCCACTCTGGTTATCCCTCTAAAACCCACTCCTTAAATAGGTCTTACAGATGACAGCTATGGGCAGTTAAAGGGTTGCTGTAAAGTAAAAACTGTCAGATTAGAATAACCCCCACATCATTCCTCTCACCTTTTCTTGTCAAACTTCTCCATTCCTTCTAGAGGTTGAATGAACTGCATCACCTCCTCCCACTGACCGTCCAGAATGAGTTGCCTGTTGAAAGCAGCAAATGAACACTTTAACAGGCCTCTGAAAAGCTAACTAAATCTAATCTAAAATAAGATAACTGAGATCAGGCCTGTCAAAAGTAATGAAATACAATAGAAGGAAACATGCACCTGTGGAGACTGACACATGTACAAACCCAGGTCCTAACAAACACATACGCCTGAAAGTCTAATCTCCCCTTTCAGGATTTTATTCTCTCCTATTTGCCAACACGAGTCTGCTGTACAGCCATACCTGAGGAAGAGCATGTCATCAGAGTAGAGTCCATTAATGACACCGCTCTCCTTCTCTAAGGCCAGCATGCTGATGTGCAGCTTCCTGGAGTTCAGAAAGTCCAGCATCACCTTGATCACCTCTGCCTCCTTGATGCTGATTGTCTCCTCTGCCGTCATGATTGCAAGTCTGTGGTGGCAGCTAACAGCTGGCTGCCGTGCAGATAGGAGGGAAGAAAAACGTATACTTACAAAGATTACTTTGATTGAACTGATTTGTTGAACCAACAAGGATTTTGTCAATTCCTAGTGTCTGTATAACTACCCCAGAAATCTCAGATCATTACCAACATAACAATATGTGTTGTTGCCTGCCCCAAACACTATCTTTTTAAGGTTTTTCAGATGTATCTGCTGCCAAATTTGGTAAAAAGGTAAAAACATGAGCTTCTTCTTAGATTGAAAAAACATTGCAGATAAGTTCTCTGTTGACCAATAGTTACTAAACAGCATTATCTGTCACTGTGTGCACTGAGATGTGTGTGAAACGAGCAGAGAGGGTGACACAGACAGCTTAAAAGATCAATGCTAATTATGTAAACACTGACAAATACACACACAGGCTTCTCTTCCACACTGGCACACACTGGTTTACACGCTGAGGACCAGTTACAGTGTATTGCTGCAAAACTCCTGCATGCATGCTTCTAGTGTGTTCAGCTGCCCAGTACAACACTGATCTGCTTTAAATGTTATTTTATTTTATACTTAAATGTGAATTCTGGTGTGCCTGTCCCTCTAAATAGTTAGTGAAAAGAGTGAGCTCTCTGGTAGGTTTTCAAATCTTTTGGCACAAACATATCCAAACTGGTGCTGTAGCATCCTTATCCTAACAATCACATGGGGGCTTGCAGTGTCTATTATACATTAAACATTTAAAAATGACCTTACTGCACAATAATATTCTTACACAGTGGATATTTTCCCATGATCCTCGTAATAATTATCTTGCAGATCATTTCGGTCTGGCTGTAAATGGTTAACCACAGCGACATCACATAGGGAGCTACACAAGACACAAAGGTGTCTTTCATTTTGTGTGATGGGGGGGGAAGCTGTGATGCCTCGGGGTGTGTGTACTGGAGGCAGAGCAGTCGGTGACACCGCCCTGTCTGTCTCCCCCCCCGGATGGTCCTGGATGTGACAGCAGCGGGTCTGCGGCCCAAAGCTGACAGCCTCAGTACTTTTATCCGCGCTCAGACAGACACACCTTATTTACTGGAGCATGACAGCACAGCACATAGGCTACAGCGCTCACACACACACACACACACAGACGTTCAGTGGAGCAGCATGCAGATATTTCCCCCCTTTTATAATGTGCAGGATATCGTGCAGGACTAACACACCGGTGGAACAGGCTAACACACCACCGTGAATCCGTGCCAACTCCTCACCTGTCAGTTTGCGCCAACGAAACGCCGCATTAAAAACCCCGCTCCGACGCGTCTGCAGTCTCCAAATGTAACGGTGTGCGCGAAGAGGGAGGACGGGGACGGTTGTTTTGGGGGTTGAAATCCCGGCCAGCGTTTCCAGAAAGGTCACTTCTGCCTTCTTTTTTGTACACAGCTCGCGGTTGCCATGCGGACGCAGCCGCAAACCACCAATCATCAACCGTAGCGATGACGCGCGCTGGTCACACCTACGACGCAGCCGTACACAACTTTCAACTGATGTGGAGGGACATTAAAACCTGTGAGGAAAAAAATATCAACACAATCATCATTGAAAATAAACTGATAACGATTCTGTTTTCCCCCTCGGGAATTTAAGTATATCAGTTGATGGATCTTGGTAAATGCCGTTAAGCTATATGCTAATATATATATATATATATATATATATATATATATATATATATATATAGTATATAGATGTTTTTGCCTGAGTGTTTTAGCATCTAGACTCTTGCTGAATGGTTGGAGTTAAAACTGAATTCTCTGCAGTCAAAATCATGCACACACACCCCAAGAATGTCTGGATTCATAGCTACAAATGCCATATAAAGCACCCAAATGCAGTGGAGGAAAGTAACTAAGTATATTTACTCAAGTACTGTACTTTCCTACTTTTTATGCGAATAAACTATGAAGAGCTTAGGATGTTTTGTTATTAAACTACTATTGGTTGGACAAAACAAGCATTGCAAAGGTGTCACTTTGCACTCTTACTGTTTTCAGAATTTTGACAAACCAAACAATCAACAGACCTTTTTCACAGCAGCTATTCTGACATAAAATAGTGGGGTAATCACCTGTGAATCGGGGTTCTGTACCTTTCAGGTAAAAACATAGTCAAGGTGCTGCTATTCTGCATGTTGGCTCACTGGAAAGGCTCTGCTACAATGAATGGAAGGAACCTTAACAAGTCTGCTTTTACAGGCAGGATTTCATTATCCTTAATGCGTTTCAGTGGATTGACACTTCACTATTCATCACAGTCCACAATAATTTGATAATAGAAAGTGATAATCATTGTGAGGCTTTTGTAAGAAGTTTATCATTTAATCCAACTGCAGCACCATGGTCAATGCAGATCCCAACTGAACATAATAAGAACTACTGGAATAGCTGGCTTGACCATTAACGGGTTTAAAATGTATCTTTTAGCTTCATCTCCTGCTCTACCAAACACAGCTAAGGCTAAGGCTAAAGCTTTTTCTTGGGATGTAGATTTTGTCAATTTGTTGGTGGATAATACACAATTAGGCACTGTAAGCTTGTAAACAACAGTGACAATAGTAACCTGGTTACTCTTACAGATTGCTTTGCTAAAATTGGCATTTGGATGTCTCACATTTTTGCGAGCAGAAGGCTGAGGTTACACAACTGAATGCAGCACTATCCTTCCTCCTTTAAAATAGACATTTAGTTTTAAAATGAACGCCAAATAAATGCTGAGGCCATGCTTAGTTTTATTAAATGCAAAAAAACAAAACAAAAAAAAAATTAAAATACATGTTCAGCAAAATGTTGACAGCACAGCGTCTGACAAAAAAAAAAAAAAGTTATAATGAATAGGTATGAGCTCACATGAACACACTGTACAATATCATTACAGTTTAAAGAATCATTTCACCTTTTCCTTAAGCAGCCAAAAGCAGGTGGACAGAGCTTCCGTGGACAAATCCTTCCAATAAACAAGAGAGAAACACTTCTTTACTCTGTCACACTATATTACATTTTCAAAGACATGTACATGCTCTCTTTTGGTCATAAATACCCCCCAGTTGAAAACAAAGCACCATGTGAGCAGATGTTGTAAATCGTTCCTGCAACATGGTGTTGATTTGACATTTGGTGGCAAAAGGAACATGATACTGACACCAATGAAACTCTGTGGCGAGTCTCTACCCGTATGCAGCAACAAGGATCCACCCTATTCTGCCTTGCATTATTTTGTGATATTCATTCTCCTAATAATAGAAAAAGAAAAAATGTCTGGCCTTTTTATGACTCTGTCGCATCTATAGGCAACAGATAATAAATATGCTGCTAATACACACTCTTCACATAATGCTTAGTTTGGGTCAACATACATTTGTGTTACGTAAGAGCAACAGACACAACCATAGTAACAGTGTGGCCATTTTAATGAATCAGGCAATACTTGCTGTGATGAATGATTGGCTTTTTAAATAGCAGATTCTTAACTAATCAGCAGTCTAAACTTGGTATATGCACAACTACATTTGGTGTTTGGTGGATGCTTTCACCAAAAGTGCCTTAAAGTATAATAAGTGCAGACTTTGTTAGGATGAGTAACCCTGGTGTGAATAAGAAGAATTTAACACTGCCAAGTAAGTACTAGTACAATTTAACTAGTACATTTAATTTTAAATCCAGTTACTGATGAGGAAATACTTCTTAGGTGTCATTATGTCTTGGGATTCAGTCATATTCCTGATACCAGTTGGTGCTAGTGTGTGAGTGTACATTATATTAATACTGTAAAGACCCTAAATTATGCAGTACGCAGCATTTCTAAATAACAAGAAAATAATACTCAGCTGTTTTATTTGTTCACAAATTTACTGTGAACCAGCAGCAAAGTGATCTACAACACCGGTTCTCAACCTTTGTGGCTGAAGCCATACCATACTTGTAAACAAACTTAACTTTGACCCCCCCCCCCAAGGGATGATTTATATTTTCACTGTCTGACTATTTTACTTAATTATTAGAATACATCTCGAGGTTGCAACTAGTTCAGCATATTACAAGACAAAGGAGTTTGACAAAACAATTACAAACATGACAGCATATTTGTATATTAGAAAAAAAAAAAATTCTACACGTCATACATTACAGCTCAAATCACCTGGAGGTGTCCTGACCCACAGGTTGAGAACCAGTGATCTAGAGTAACGTCCTGCATTCTTTAAAATCACTTCCTCAAAAAAGGGTTCTGAAAAAGCTGAAACCGCTTGGCTTTGTTGAGCTGAACACACGTGTACTGTGTGGCTAACGCTAGCTGTATGCAATTAGTTTTTTGGCCCTTTGTAGTTTCACGTACCTCAATATACAAACTGTTTTACCCACAGAGATGAAGAAAAAGTGTTCTTCCAAATACAAAAACCCCCCATCTGTACGTTGTTTTACAATCACCTCATTCCACTCACACGCTAAAACAAAACGCGCATAAGGCCACACATCAACAGGATTATGCAAACATAAATCGATCTGTACATGAATTAAAAACATTCAGTGCTTCAGAGTACCCAATAAAATGTCCTAGCATTCATACTGTCTCTTTTTTTGACATTTGGCACGTAGGAAACAAAAAACAACACTCACACATGCCTTCGTAAACTGACTCAAACATGACAATCTTTAAAAACACGGAAGTGATAAGCATTTACATCATTCTTTAACAGTGTCATACATTCCAGTTGTTCATAATCTTTGAGTCCTATTTATGTCCAGTCCAGAGTAAGTAGGAAAAACAAGGACAGGAATGCGATGAGAGGAAAAACAAACAAACGACAAATATGCATTCAACCTAACTGGCATTGCAGGTGCTTGAATCTTCATGGATATGTACAGTGAAGTGCAAATTGAAATGGGTATGTTTCATTTGAGGGGGAAATGGTGATGTCTAGGGTATCAAGTTCCATTAGGACTGGGCAGGCACTACTTTTTTAGGGGTGGCTGGCTTCTTGGTTTGCCAGAGATGGTTGTGGATCGTCACCGCGTCCACGCTGGCCGACATGGTCTTGGCTGGTATCTGACTGAACTGCTTCTTGTCCGAGTTGTACTTGTAGAGGCCGTCGATCATCTTGCGCGTGATGCTCTTGGGGCCGAAGCCGGCCAACTTGTTGATCTCCTCAGTTTCGGGGCAGTAAGTGTAGAGAGAGCGGAACTGGCAGCCGGCATCTCTGAACAAAACCAAGAAGTTGTTTGCCTCTGATTTCTCCATTTCCTATTAAAGTCAGGGAAGAAAAGCTCATTAGATACAGCATGAAGGTCACATATGCTAAAGAAAGGCCTAGGTTTGGTGATATTTGACTCACAAGCTTAAGTATTTAAAAGTGTGTCTGCCCTGAGACTGTGATACTTTTTCTGCCCTTACGCTTTGTAGTTAAAATACTTGCCACTGCCATACTTGTGACTAGGCAAACCTTTATTTATACATATAAGTCCTTTAGTTAAACATTACTTCAGAATTTATGGATGTGATGGAAGGATTTTGAAATAAACCAACAAACTGTAAATTCACAAATAGTTTACCTTATTTACCTCAATGACAGAGAACCAGGCCTTTATTTTGAAATTCTCCTGTTCCGTGGTTAATAGTAATTGTTTTAATTCACCAATTAACTCCAGTGGCTCTACTTTACTATTTTTCCCATTCAATGTTATTTGGTAAATTACATATCCTGCAGAATTTTTACATTAAATGTCTTGCAGCATTCACTTCATTAGGTGGACTTTTATTGTGAAACAACTCCACCATTACTTGACTATCTGCTATTATGTATACCTTTGTGGGATGTATGTGCCTTAACAGTAAACACAGACTTTAAAAGAGGAAGAGGTACCATGTCAGATTTTAATCCACAGTGTTGAAGGTATGTGGCGTGCACCATCAATTGATCCAACAAGGCACCCCTGCAAGTGTATAAAATAAAATCTTAAAAGCTCCATGCTCTTACCTCCAGGATCTTGTTCTTTTGTCCCTCATTAACCTTGCCGGCGAGGCAGCAGTGGGCCAGAGCGTTCTGGATGATGTGCTTGTTAGATTTGGCACTGGGCTCCTTGTATAGTTTTGGTCCTGAATGAGAACAGAGGAGAGAAGATTAGGATGAGACTGTTGTCATAGCAACTCCTCCAGTTATGTGAAAGAAAAGACTTCCCTCCCTATTTTTATTTTTTCTTTAGATAAATCATGTATGAGCATTTCTACTGCTAGCATATCCATGTGTTTGTGGGTAGACTGACAAAGGCTATGCATTTATATTACACACAAAAAAACAAATTCCCACAGCTGATATATTGGATTTACATTTTACATCAGGTGGGAAACCCTACCAAGAAGGCAATGAGACAAGAGGATGACTTTGTTTGGACCAAAACTATCCTTCACTATTAGAATATTCACTGCACTGGATATAAGAATTAACCTAAAATTAAACAGGAATTAAACCTAGGCTCATCATGTAATTCCAACATTAGCTCATATTATCATTTATCTTTATGTTGTTAATATCGTCTTATAAACTTAATATCAGTTTGAACATTTGCATTTAAAAAACGATGCTACAGAAGATTGTTGTCTTACCGGTGTACTCTGTGTTGGATGTAACAGAAGAGGTTGTGGATCCATTCTCCCAGTCCTTTTCCCCATTCCGGCTGCAGGAGCGGCTCGGGGACAGGAAGCCATCTGCAGAATCTGGCCTAGAACACACACGCGCACACACACATATACATGCAGAGAGTTAGATCCCCTTCCTGCATTGGTGCTGCTCCTGAACACTCAGGAAAGTATAGTATAGGCAGGGCAGGAAACTACTGTACTATTTATACAAGATATTTTGAAATAAATGCCATCTACAAAAATTAATCCTTCCAGCCATTACAGAACAGCAGTATTAGGCTAGTGGCTGTTGTCATTTTCCCACCCTGTCTACATCATGTTCTTATAGATTTACCCTTTACTGTGGAGGAAACGGTACTATTTCAGCAAACAGTTTGAGGTTTGGGTGTCCATAGTACATCCTTACAGCGAATAGTGAGGTAGCAAAGCTTGCAAGCACAGGCAGTGAGTGCAGTGATGTGAAGCAGTCTGGTGCATTTAAGGTCAATAAAAGAGGTCAATCAATTATAGTGCAGCACTTCGCATTTACTTGCTCTTTTTCTGGGCTGTAACTGTATTATATGTCCCCTTTATACACTGGCATTTTCTTAAACAAGTGATTTCCATATACACTGGGATGTTCCACTGGGATTATTATGCATTTATAAAATACACTATTCTGCCTCTGTAATTATGTGAAAATCGATGGGCACTGTAAATGTAGAGTGAAAGCAACTAAAGCCAAACTTGCTTGCAGTGCTTTTTTGTGAATGTAAACCGCCCATGTTAACAAGTCATTTTAGCAATAGAATATTAAAAAGGGTCATTTGGATTAAATTAACATGGATCTTCGCATGTTTCAAGAACAACTGGTATTAAATGACGTGAGATGGATCTTTAATACCCTACTGGCAGGGTTTCAATAGACAATATGGGGTTAAATGACTTGAAAAGATGGATGTTTTATGCAGGGTGTGTTCTAGAGGATTGGTCTGTGATGTAGCGACTCTGAACAAAACTAAAAATGTACTTTGATGTTTTATCAGGCGTGAAAAGCCAGAGCAGGAGTGTAAATTGGTGAGGAAGGCGCAGCAGAGAGGTAAGTGGGAAAGGAGAAATGACTGTTTTGTGGAAGAGATGCTGCTAAAAGCATAGCATTATTCAGGTGCTTTGAAGTTAATCATAAGGAAATATGTTGCTTTTCCTATAAGTGGTGGATCAATCCCAATCCAATAAAACCCAGTGTGGGGACAGGGTTTCAGCACAGGATTGGGCTCAGGACAGCGTGAAGTGCCTTAGAATTTAACTGCCAAGCAGAAACTAACCTTCTCCTTCTCAGTTTAGGAGATCTCAGAAAGTAGAAGAGACTGCCAGAGGCTAAACTAGCACTTCTGACATATGTGAAACCGAAAGTATTAAAAGAAGGAAGATAGAAGAATACAGGAGAAATGTTAGACTTGAGAACCGGAGATTGTCCGGAAAGCTTGGCTTTAAAAAAAACAAAGAAAGGTCAAAACATATCATCTTTAGTGTACATGAAGAACAGTTAAAGACTCATGTTAGAAATTCACTCCAGTCCAAGTCAAAGTTTGTCAGATATATTTTAGGTTCACATGAACCTTTGGCATTGTTATAACACATGTCCAATTAAATTCATGTCTAGCAACACCCTGTTTTTTAACAGCTGTTAAGGCAAAACACCAGCTGTTACATCTCTGTATTCTGTCTTTCTTGAGAATTCCATCCAAGGACTAATTTTCTGCCTGTGTCATTCAGTGTGCATTTACTCTATACATTATACATGGATTTAATAGTCATAAATGTTGGCTTAGTAACTGTAATTCTTAGAGCAGGTGAACCAGGTCAAAATTATAAATTATTCCCAACATTTGCATGGTGCCAAGTCTATTTTTCATTTTGTTTTAGTGCTTCAAGATTTTTCTTCTAACTCTTATCTTTTCCATAAAACTGGCATATATGCAGAGGTCTTCACACTGACCATGTTTTACTAAACATATCCCAGTACTATATTCCTGAATATAGTATGAAATCTTCCCCTGGTCAACACCAAACTTTAATTTAAAATTAAATGGCTACACTAAATATCATTTTACAGCATTTTACACGTTACACAAACAGTTATAGACTTTTAAAAACCTCTCACCTTGGCGATCTCTTCTCAGAGTGAACACTGTCGCTGTCTCCCAGGTTGAGGGAAGCAAGGGACAAGCTGGAGACTGAAAAGACACGTTGCCGTGAACCTAGATGTGAGACGAGATGTGGCACAGCACGACACAGTTACACTGACACCATGAATAACAACAACACCAGGCTGTCCCACTGTGTTTTGTGCCAGCACTGTCACAGAGCAATGCAGCCTCAGTCTTATGACTAAAATGAACTCTCGCATCCAGAAATACACACAGAATTATTATGAACACAGCCTATAATACATGCAAAAATATGTATTAATACACATTATATAATTCTTATTGGATTGACATATAAAACACATACAAACACACAATAGTATTGCATTGCTTCTTCTGTATATCATGTTAAATATTATGTTCCGTATTATTTTGGGCTTGTAAGACATTAGATAAACTTATAGACTTAAGGTAATATCAAAGCCAATATTAATACAAATAACTGACCAGATTATATCAATATCTTTTCTAGATTAATAATTTATGTAATAGGACATTCTCAAGTGGCACAAAGCAAAGTGGCAGCAGGACACAGATTGGACAGATGGGATGACCTTGACCTCTCTGAGTGTGGGTCGTCTCTACGGTTACCTGTGGCAGCTCTGACAGGGGTTTTCGGGGAATCCATGCTGTCGCGGTGGATGGACTTGGGACGGCCCCGTCTCTGCTTGGCCCCACCGGCTGGTCGAGGTTTAATGACGGTGTCCATGTCCTCCATCAGTTTCAGCTGCTTCCTCCTGAGATATTCCTGCTTGATGAACTCCCTCCTGGCTTTGTCTTCCTCCTTCCTGATGCGCTCTTCCTCTGCTTTCAGCCTGAATAAAGGGAGTCAGTGCAGAGAAATACTGTGAGGTTTTTTGTGATTTACAAGATCTATATCTCATTTTGGTTTATTGACAGGACAGTAGAGAGAGACAGGAGAGACAGGAGAGACAGGGGAGAGAGAGGGCATGACATGCAGCAAAGGGCCTCGGGCTGGTGGCCAGTGTGGTAAGGACTCAGCCTTGACACATGATACGCTTTCAGTGAGCTACTGAGGAGCCCAAAATACTTTTTATATATACAGAGTTTTCTGTTCAATATATGTAGATATATACTGCAAACAACGTTTTTTGTACATAGTACATGAAAATATATGGCAATGTGGTCACATTTTCTTTATTTTCTGGTGTGAGTTGACTTGCTACCACAAAATATAAAGTCATCATATCAAGAAAAGACTGCCAGACTAAAGAAAAGAGCACACAACACTGTGTTCCTACACCTGTGTGTTCTGAAAATGTGTATGGACTTATTTTCAAGATGCGTCAACATACCGAGCTTCCTCCTTCTTCTGCTCCAACTCAGCCTCCAGCTGCATCTTCTTCTGCTGGCTCTCCTTCTCCCTCCTCATCCTTTTCTCCAACAGTGCAGCCCTCTTCTGAGCCATGTTCTCCTCAGCTTTTCCATCCGCCTGAGTCACAAAGGAAACAGAGTCACGTCACACGGTTTGCAGTGTTCAAAGTAGAATGAAAATCCAGTAACATTTAGTGAATTTTATTAATAACTGTTGTTATTATGTCTTTATCCATATTCTTTGTATCACAGGACAACAAGAAACTTTAAAAAAATAATTATTTCCATTATTTCATGGACAATTGCCCACATCTCACTGTAGTTAAGATAGTTTGCATGAAACCCTGACAATAGCAAGAGAACAAGAGACTATTGAAAACATGCTTTGTCAACTGTCTGTGTCCTTACACACACTCCAAATATACTGTAAATTCACATATCGTGCTTTTACACAAACACTACAATAACAAATTCAATGTGAATTCAACATAGGCACAGCCGGCTGCTGATTTCAGTACAAATTGGTTTTGATTTACAGTTTTATTTCATGTGAACATCCTTTGCTTATCCCTCAGCATCCATCCTGACAATCTATTCAACCCTTCTCCAACCCCACTTTTCCACAGCTGTGCCTGAATTATTCACAACAGCCCCAGTTTTATGACCTACATCGAAGCTGAGACTGCAGCAAGCAAGCTATCTCACAACCCATAAATGAGAAGATGATGCTGTTCTCAGCCAGCATGTTTCCAGAATCATTCATCATTTTATGTCTGGAACAAACATGGCTGCCCCAGGTTCAAATGTAATTGCCTTTTTCCCCAGAAATGTGCCACTACATTTTACGGCCTTCAGTGCTGCGACATGGTTGCAACCTGGACTCTGCATGCTATGATTTTAATTATTTATGCAGCTGGTTCTTTGTTCTCATTTTTTTTTATGATTTATGGTCTTATTGGCTGTGTTGCTACTCTGTGCTGCTTGTTGAATCCTTCAGTTCCAGTGTGAGTGTCCTCAAATTGCCTGTATATTTGGGCTTTGTGCAGATCCACGTATTATTTATTAACAGAAAGTGCAACAAAATATAGACAATGGTCATATTAATGAAAGTGAAAATTAATTGAGTTTGAGTTATTCTTTTTGCAGTACGGTGACAGTTGTTTGAATTAACAGCCTACCTTGAAGAAGAAACCACGACACATCTTCTGATCGTAATCTAAGCCTTCCACGTTATCCTGCTGCATCTCCAAACTATCATCAAGTGTCAGATCCTCCAGTGGCTTCACGACTGACAGGGGAACCTCAATCAAGCTGCTCTTGACTTGGCCCGAGGCTTCTGGCTGTGGAGGGATTTCTGTAGGTGACACCGTGAAGGTCTCTACCACAGGGTGGGCCAGAACCTCAGGAAATGATGACTCTATGGTAGGTTTGAGATCTGCAACTGACTTCTGAACTTTCTGGTCATCTGCTTCCATCTCAATGATTTTCGATTGGCTGTGAACCTCACTTTCCTGGGTTTGGCATTCAAACTTTTGTTCTCTTTTGTTCTGGAGGTTAGGGGAGGTGGGGGGTGAGTTGGCTACACATATACTGGCATGCTCCCTCTCGGGGGAAAGGAGTGACTCCATGTCCTTGTTTTTATCTCCATCTGAGGCTACTGTCGCTGGATTGGAGGTTGCTGGTTTCTCACCCATGTAAACAAAGGAACTTGCCAAGGGCTGGCAGGGAGAAAATCGCCGTAGCCTGGGAATGCTATCGACAGATTGCGGTGCGGTTAGGACTCGATTGTAAGGGGCCAGCTTTAGCTCGCTGGGACGAGGGGTGCGAGGATTACGCGAGTGGAAGGAGGCAGATTTGCGTTTGATGCTGGTTGGAGAACGGTGGGTGGTACGAGGGGAGTCGGCAGGAGAGGAGGGTCCTGAGGATCGAGCGACAGCTCCGGCTCGATTTTGTTTTTGTGGTGATGGGTTTGTATGAGGAGGAGGGATGACCCACGCCTGCTGATGTTGTTGCTCCCTCATGGCCATGATCACTTCCTGCTGCTGAGCCAGCCGCTGCATCTCAGTCTGAAGGAAGGCTAACGAATGGTTGAGTTTCTCAATAGAGCGCGTATACTCAGTGAGATCTACCTCAGTTAGCTGAGCATGACTTTGCCCACCTTCCTCTCCTGCACCAGGTGACTTTGTCCAACAGGAACCTGTGCTGCTTTGCTCTGCCCCATCAGGTGTGTCTGCCTTGCTTCTCCCGAATATGAAGGGGGGAATTGTGCTTGCTGCCTTGCCTTCTGCCTCAGTTTTTCCTCCTTCCTCTCCACTGGCAGCCCCATCTCCTTTTCTCTTCACCACATTGAGAAACGCTGAGTGACCCATCTTTTGCCGGTGCCTTGTAAAAGCAGCTTCCACTTTCTTCTTCTGTGCTTCAATGGCTTTACGTTTCTCCTCCAGCCTCATCCGCAGCTGTACCATCTCCGTAGCCATGACCTGAGCAGGGTCATTGGGTGGAAGTTGTACAGGTGTGGGCGATGCTTTGGTAGCAAGGGGTGGGGTGGTTTGTTGATGGACGGGGCTGTGCTCAGGGGTCGGGGCCCAGGAGACAGATAATGGGTGGCCAAACTCAGAGCCCTCAGGAGTGGTCTTGAGGGAGCTGCTGCTGCACCTTCCGGAGTCTGGCGCTGACGGACTGTGCTTCCTCATCTTCTGTTCTGCAAAGCTGGTCATCTTCACTCCTGAGGGGGATTTGCTCTGACTGCTCGGGCAGGGGCTTGGCGTGTCCATATCCAGGTCCATGTTCACAGAGCAGTCTTTCAGAGAGGAATCCTCATCCAGCATGTCTTCTGTTCGGATATGGATGCCAGTGTCCACCTCGGTGGTGTCTGTGGTGCTCGGAGGCCCTTTGGAGTCTAATTCTGATACTGGTTCCAAGCTACCAACACCAGGCCTGTGCAGAAAGAAGCCACTGTTGATCCCCTCAGCTGGGGGCCTACTTGGGCTGTGGATAATCTGGAGGGCTTCCTCAATGGAGGGAGTTGTTGCCATGACACTTCCATGTCCGTTGGGGTACGTTGGCCTGTCGGGCTCCACACCAGCCAGGCTGTCTGGGCAGCCCTCCTCCTCAATGCCGACACTCTGACCATTCACTGGCTGGAAGGACAGGTTACGCTTCATTCCACGAGGCAGGTGTTGAACCTTAAAGCCAGAACCATCATCAGTGCTGACAGACCTGACCATGCCACGTGTGGAGGGAAGAGGGCCAGGAGAAGGGTCCTCTTTGTCAAAGGGGATATCAAAAGATACTCCATAAGGCCCAGACCTGAACAGAAAAACAAAAAAAGAATCCTCAGATTTTATATTACTAACAAATTTAGAGGGTTATTTAAGGAGAGAGCGTGATTTGGCAACATCACAATGCGCTTTTCTTAATCCCCATGGGATAATTAATTATCTTGGGGATTGGATTTGAAATGAGCAGCACACGAACAGAACAGCAATATTACTAACCTTTTTTCTTTGGGCCAAGTGCCAAGGTTGCCATCGACAAAGGACATTGAGGTTGACCTCTTCATCTCTCCTGGATGACACAAGTAAGCAAAGTAAGAAAAACAGAAGGTGTTGTACCTATAAGTAATCATATTTTTATATCATACATAACACTACAATATTGGTAAAATAAAAAAACAACAACCCAAAAGTAAATAAACAAAAGTCACCTGAGTTTCGAGGCTGGGGTCGGAGGGGCAAACTATAGAATCAGGGAGAGAAAATTACATGTTAAAGATTGTAATATGTATTTTCATTGTACTTTCTAGCGTTAATTTGTCCATAAAAGGATTTTGCTGTGCAAGGTGACCTTATCTGGCTTAATCAGTCTCATATATTCACACCTGTGAACTGCCCACCAACCAGTGTAAACTACTAGCCAATGAGCTACTTGACTGGAAGTGCCTTGCTTTTACACCATAATTTGGACTAGCATACCTGGGTCTTTCCGGACTTGGGGGTCTTTCCATGAAGCTCCTCTTGGTTGCCTTGGAGATGGGGATGGCTGGCATATTCTTCAACAAGGACGAGGGCTCTGAGTTGACAATGGCGACAAATGATCACATTGTGCTTCCACAGTGGACAGCAACATAATAAACAAAATATATTTCCCCATAATTACTATGGTTTGTTTAGGTTTAAGATAAAATACACCTACAGGTACACCTCTACAACTACCGTGACATCTAGCACTTACTACCACCACATGACACTACAGTTGGTATTGCTACTATGAATATTATTCTAAGGTCAGAATAAGACTTGCCTGTGCATTCGTTGTCCAGCATTCTTGGTTTCACAAAAGACGGCTTGACCACCTCAAACCACCAGAACAGCTCTGCCATGAACACCAGGTAGTTATTCTGTGGAAATATTCAAACAACATTTAATTACTCAGCAAATTCTGTATGTGTCTTGTTATTATTTTATTCCATACCATTTGCCATACAACTGCATTTTACCTATTTCTCCAGCAGGTGTCTCTGTTAACCCTTACAGAGAACCTGAAGTGATGAGCATTTGTATCTCCCAGCAGCCTGCATATAAATAATTCACCAATCTTGCTCCATTTCACAGAGTATCCTCTTAAGAGAAAGACGCTACATAGTTCAGTGGAGTAATTTACAAGGGGATCTATATTCACCTTTCTTTTCAGTAAGGTAATTTACATTTTCCAAAAATTAAAATGTATCTTACTTATTAAGAGTCTTATTAAAGAGACTTTTTACACTGTTAAAACTTATGTTAGCTAAGCCAATGTAACCAACATTATGGCTTTTTACGTGCTAGATAAGCTGACTACTATTCCCATAATAATGTCAATAGTACCTGTGGTAGTGGAGAGGAGTGATTAAGGAATTAACCTAATTTGTAAAATAGAGGTCAGCTATTTTTTTCTCTTGTCAACCACCAGCATGCAATCCAGTCAACCTAAATTAAATCGGGTAAGCAATGTTGGAGGGATCTCTGCCACTGCCGTGCAGGCCATGTCCATGTCTGAACCAGGTCAACATACAGTGGGAGGTCAAACTGCTTGAGGACACTGCACTGCAAAAAAAAAAAGCATCTTACAAAGTAATGTCCCTCGGTAAATTTTCCTTATAATGTGGGGAAAAAATTGTGGACTATAAGAGATTTCTTAAGGAACAGAAGCGTCTATCAGAACTGGACTGTATAACAGAGGTAAAACATAAAGCCTTTAACAGACATTACTCAAAAAACACCACGTGGTTCAACCAGTATGTATGACACTGTAGAAAAATCCATTCAGTCTCATATTTAGTCCAAATTGTCAATTTTTAAATGAGCCAAGAATAGTGGCATCATGAGTGAAAAAAGTTTTACACACATTAAATTAGTTTAATTCATTTGAATAAGTAAAATTAATTAAAAACAAGTTATTTTGCATTGTAAACTGAATGCAGCGCAGGCAATTTCACGTTAGCACATGTCAAGAATCAATATTTAATCTATTCATGCAAAATTGGCTGTTTTTTGCAGGGAAAAAGCAGACACTCACTTACAAATGCACATGTGCATATGCAAAACGAGTGCGGTGAAACAGGGACGACCTTGACGAAACACGCCCCCTCCCCGCCGTCAGCCCGTGGTCTCCAGACAAAGACAATGCTGCATGGCTCAGCTCTAAAGATACCTGATTCACCTCATCAGCAACATTTTGCTCTACCAAGCACACACCAGCAAACACACACAGACATACACACGCACATCATACATACAGCCTTAAACCCCCTACTGCATCCCAAAAGCACACCAGGAGGGGCAGAGGCAATTAACACCAGTAGCAGTGGTTTCCCTTGGGTAATACTGCAGCATTTTACTTTTTTTTCTACTCCTTTTTGGTTTTACCTCACATGCTAGAATGCAGAGCTGCAAATGTGTGAAAAGGTGTGTCACAATGATGACAAAATCTAGGTGTGACAAGCTGCACACATGGTTACCAAAGTAATTAAACTAAAGCAGAAAATACAGAATTATCATCTTTACATGCAACCTGAATAGTTGCTTATTACAACCACAGTTTTTCTTGAATCAGTCTAGTGATTTTTTTCATCTGCTACATTATCTTTTTCAACCCATGTTTTGAGTTACAATTACCCTTCTACTTACTGTTGGGTTAAAAAGCTCTTTAGCATAGAATTACTAACAAACAGCTAGTTAAATACCAAAGTTCTTGTTACCTTTAGGTGTGTTCAGCACATGAAGCGTTCCTCAATGGGTTAAGACCAACAGAAAAAGAAAAAAAAGCCCAAAAGAAAAAAAAGAAGGAAAGAAAGAAATAGAGGAGGAGACAAATATCTCCTATTGTCCGCCCAGCCGGGATTGGTGGCAGAAAGCCCAACCTGACTTCTCCCTTCCCATCTGTCCTTCTGACTACTACTGACACACCAGGTGTGAGTGTTACCGCTTAATACTTCCAGTCAGCAGTCACACACACTCACACAGATCCCCAAACAACCAACTGCCGCACCACCACTCTGCCTATCTCACCACTGACTGACATTACTCCCTCTGCCAGGTCTGCACTGTTGCCAGATCTGTTTGTTTGGAGATTTGAGAGTCAGAGTGTGTCACTCTCAGGATGAAAACAGGAACCTGATTGGTGATTACTACGAGAGAGCTCGGGGTTGAGGGAGGTGGGGGTGGAGGGAGCTAATCCACTCAAAAGGGACGGGCACAAACAGCCCATCCTGCATGTACTATACATGCACACATGAGCGGTGTAACATTTAAATGCACCAGCAAAGTGTATGGTGTGCATGCATAAACTTGCACATAGCAGGTCACACATAAACATCCTACAAATTACATCATCCAACTCGGCAAGACACTCGGCTTTAACACATGCTGAGCATTCACAGAGCATTAATGTCAACAATCATTGGGCCAAAGGCTTGATTAAAGGATCTACGTCCTACAGCCAGACAGACAGATTCACTCCAATCTGGAAAACCCACTCTCTTGATTTACTGCCAAGTTTATCAGGCTGCCCTCAGTTGCCCGCAGAAAAACCTTACATTACATTTCTAAAAGAAGACAAATCTAAAAGGAGAATTAACTTCCAGGCTCAAATTTCTAAAAGTGGCCCCATACAGACACAAGACACAGACGTTTCAAGTAAAGAACATCAGTGCAAAAACTGATGGAAAGATACCGAAAACAACAATCATTACTTGAACGTCACTTAATCCTCGCACTCTTTACCTGCTGCTGGTCTAGAAAATGAGGCTTATCCTAGTGCAACATTCACTGCAAATCACTTTCTCTACTCCTGAGTCCAGTGCAATGCAAGTGCAATATTCAAATCTCAGAAGCTTGCGTTTTTTGATAATGGTCAAATGTGTGACAAAACAGCATTATAATAAGGTACTGTAGTGCTGTAGAGATGCTCTACAAATATTGTTTTTCAAATGTAAGAAAACATGTTTGGTACAGACCCCAACAAATGTTCACATTATCATGATTTTAATAAATGTTTCAGTGAAAATGAAAATTGTGATGCAAAAATCCTTCACACTAATCGGGAATCATATCGCAATTATATCATGCAACCCTAGTGTCTTTAAATCAAGCAGAGAACCCAGCATGTGTAACAAGCTATATTCTTCATTGCCAATATCAAATGATGACAAATGATCGACGAACTTAAAGCCACGTTGAAGAGGCGGCTTATGAAATGCAGTGTGATTGCAAGTGTGTTAATTGCCTTCCTCAGGGCAACCTCAGCATGTCGGCTAAAAACCTCCAGGTAGACGAGAGAAACACTGGCAAAAACCCAAAGCTGGTGAATTTCATTTCTCCTTCTTGGATCCACAGATGGTCATTTAGATGTGCTGTAAATTAATTAAATGAAGAGCCAGTAAATGGGAGTGGGTTGACGTGATTTACAAGCCTGGTGTCCATTAGGAATGAATAGCCCTAAGTAATGTGTGCATTCTATGGCTTTGGGGGTTGGGCACTGGAGGCTAGTCTATTGTCTCTTATAGAGACATTCTGAACACAATGTGGACTGATCCCGTCTTCACCAAACGTCTTTCACTCCAAGTCTTGTGGTACCTTGAGAGGGAAGGGAACAGACCCTTAACTCTGGTGGTTTTCTGTGCGGCAATCTACATATTCAGCCATAAAGAGGCACATGGAATCTGACACAGGGATGTCACACAGACTGGTGTGTATGTGTGTGTGTGTGTGCGTGTGTGTTTGGGCATGAAGACAACCAATCAGCTGCCAAATGTTCAGGCTGTGAGGCTTCATGCTAATTTTCTGCACATATAGATGGATTTTTTTGGATGACTGATAATATCTATTACATTGTTGAACCCACACCAGCTACATTCTAGCCCTCATGCTTAAACTGAACTGAAGTGTCTCCTTTAGTACCTCCATGTCAGCCATGCAGTCAAAGTTGTTATTTATTTCATTTATTTTTTTTTTACACTTAACAGCTTATGTATTACCATTGTAGTTGATAAGCTGATTGACATCATTTTTTTTCATTTTGATAATCATACTACATCATTTCTGTCATTTTTCAAGCAAAAATGCCAAATATTCCTTTGTTCCAGTTTCTCAAATGTGAGGATTTGTAGCTTTTCCCTGTTTAGTAGTTGTATACTTCAGCGATGGGCATGTTTAAACATATCACGCAGAACTTGCTGCCCGTCCCAATTTCCTCTCGATTGGTGTAGTGTTATCGCTCTCCTGTTTCCATTTTCTTCCACATCAACACCTCTCTCGCTTCCCCTCCCCGTTAAATGTCTCGGCTCAATCTCTATAATAAGGTCTCTTTTAGTAAGACGGGCCACGCCGTACAGCTGAGGGTGCGACTGCCTGGAAACTGGGTCAAGGTTACTGAATCTAACTGGTTCTGTGTGCAGTTCTGGCTGCACTGCTGCTCTCAGGCAATAACTCTGCTCTGTTGGGATTTTTTTTTTTATCCCTCGTGAAATCAGTGTCAGCAAAATACTGCTACTGGCTCACACGACTCCAGTATCTCTTTTTTTGATACTGTGTATAGAGTGTGAGATGCTTTTCCCCTGATTTTTACAGTTTTATACATATTACTATAATATTACTACAAATATCTACTGTATATTGTATATATACACTGATCAGCCATAAAATATGACCACATTGGCTTCCCTGGTGTGTATAAAATGCTCTCAACTGCACTGTAAAGCCTGTTTTTAAACTTGAAAGTTGATGTTCAGTCTGTTTAGATAGTCTACTGATGTTTGTCCTCTTAGTGACCTGTGCTCAGTCTATGCTGAGAACAACAGTTCTTCGGCAGAGGATATGCTGAGGCAGAGTCAATGTCATGTCAACATATCAACTTTATTTTACTGCTTATGCAGCTCTCAGGCGAAACACACTGAGATGGACACATCAGGGACAGGCACAACCACACAGCACTGACGGAAAGTTACACCAAACCACCAGACAAATACTAGTACAACGTCTTTGTGGTAGCCATTGTGCCTTTTGTGTGGCGGAATAGTAGGAGTCGCTATTTTAAGATGTTGTGGGAATTGTGGACTCCAGTAGCCATTGTGGCTGTTTGATGAAAGGGTTTTCTGCACTGACAAAAATACGTATATGAACTAGAACTATAGTTTTAGAGTCAACATAGACTTTTTACTGAAATATAATATTAGTCATGCACAACCACATAATGCATAAATGTAGCTTTGTGTTTCTCAAACTTAAGCCCTTGTCTTCCATTAATCCCGTTTTTATTTGAGAGAAGAAAGAAAAATGGGGAAGGGAGTGAGTTTATTGTAAAAAATATAACAGTGTCCAAGCTATTTCTATGACAGATGCACTCCAGCAGCATCACACATTTATAGACAGAGAAATTACTCAATAATCTCACATCAGCAGCAGACAATTAGAATAAAGGGTGTCAGAATGAGCTGTGAGAAAGAGAGAGAAGAGGAGTGTGTCAGTTGAGGACAAAGTGAGAAAGAAAATGACTTGAAAATGATTGAGAAAGGTCAGGAAACAGATAGACGAAGTATGATAGGAGATCACAGAAAGTCAGAATGAAACCCAAAAGGATCCAACAGAAAGAAAGACATGGAGAGTAAGAAGAAAGAAGGAGATATGGGTAAGAAAAGAAAAAGGCAAACGAAGGGAAATTAAAGTAGGAAATGAATAAAGAAAGACAAGGAAAGGGTGTTTAAGGAAAGAATGAAAAAACATATGAGGACATGGTGGGAGAGCAGGGTGAGTGCAGCTCTCTAGGCTTGTGGTTGGTGAAGACAGATAGTTTGGACTGGATGGTTTTTCCACAGCATGACTCACCACAGTGGCTACAGAGCTGCTCAATTCTCCTGTTCCTTTTAGCCTTTCTCACTGAAAACCATACCATATGGTTTCCTAATCAGTTTTGTCGAAAAAGTCATGAATGGATTTATCATTAATTTAAGTATAACTATATTTGTAAATGTGCAAACTAAGACCTGACATTACTCCCAGCTTTTTTTTTTTTTTTTTTTTTTTTTTAAAAGAACCACGACTTCCTTGGATTTTATGTTAACAGCCATTTCATATAATGTCACATTTTTTCAGATGGTGGCTTTTCTACTACTGGCATTTCTTCTTTCTGCTGGCACACACTGGGTACATTTTAAAGGCTCAATTTCAACAAGTGAGAAGCTCAGCAGTTTAAATTCTGACAGATATTTCTCCAAGACTGTAACGACTATTACACACCAACTGTAAAAGCAATTTCGGAGTGGAGAATCAGTTTGCAGAGAGACTTTTTTGGATACCAACCAAACAGGACCAGTATCACAATACAAGCATCAAGTCACTCCTGAGATTTCTGTTCTGTGAAAGTCTTTACGAGAACAAGCTGCTCAAAGCGCACACTCATGACGGACAATTAAAAATGTAATTTCCAAAATAAAATAACAGTTGTTGAATAACTACAAAATAGAGTCTGCAGTCGGTCCAAGTATTTGTTAGTGACTTACAGTAACTTACTGACAAAACATAACAAGCACGTTAAATGGTTTGCTACAGAAATTAGGGTCAAATTATTTCACTAGTAATAGCAAGTATCTCGTTTTGGAAAAGAAACCTTGGTGGTCGAATGCAGCCAGGTTTGAGCAGTACCTTGATGGTGGAGGAGGCGTAGAGCATGTCCTCCAGGCTGAAGTGGCAGCAGCTGTTCAGGTTGTCCTTGCAGAAGTCCTGTATGAGCTGCAGATTGTATAGCCGATCAGCCAGCGTCATGTTCTCCTTCAGACAGACATCTGAGAGGGCAGAGGGAGCCATCGGGTGTCAGGGTCAGTGTGACGTCAGTATGAATTTAATGATTGAAGGGCTTCTGGTTGTAACACACACACACACATACACACACACTTTGGTGGTCAGTGTGCTGGTGGCTTTTGTTTAAGATCAGAGATGAGTGCAGTGTGTTGAGGATCTTTTAGGAAGGAACTGCTGGGGTTTTAAAGCACAATGGTTTTATCAATGACTGACCAATAATGACAGTGGGTTGCCTTTTATCACCCTGTGAGCGGAGCTGTGTGTTAATACATTTAAAGAGTAAATGGTGTTGAGTGATTGATCCTTTGTCCCTGTGATGTTTTCAGTTTAACTGAATTCTTGTGTGTATGGATATGAGTGTGTTTGTTTTTCAGCCCCATTATCAAGACACTTCATTAACAATGTGATGTGATTATATTATCTTTTGTTGGCGTCTGAGCTTTGATTTAGTGAATGAGTCATTCAGGGGCAAGAATCTGACACAAATCTATCCCCAAACACTGTAACTTAAGGTTTTTGAAAATAAAGCGAGGAATAAAAACACAACCTGTATTAAAAAGAGAAAATCACTGTGCTCAGAACTCAGTTATTTGCTTTTTTGGTTTGCAAATTAGATTTTTTTAGCATGTAGTATGGTGTTTCAATGGACAGAAACTATTTAAGGAACAGAAACCTATATATTTTTTTACCTATTGAGTTTGGTCAACAGAGCTCTTACACCTGCATACATCCTGCCCCAAAAAAACAAACACAACTCTTACTTCAGCCCACACTAACTGTAAGCTCCTTACCGTCCAATGGTAGCAGCTGAGGGCAGTAGAAGTGCAGCAGAGCACCCAGGGCTGACCCGTCCGTGCTGTCTTTCAGCAGGTTGTCCACTGGGGGGATCCAGGGAACCGGCTGGGTCGAGGCCTGTTCCTTCCTGTAGCGAGCCTGCATAACATCAAATACATACATATAAACCAAAACCATATAAACCATGTGTCGTAAAATGTTTCCCTCCATTATAGAGATCAGTGCTGCACAAATACAACTTGGCTCACTGATTAATTTTTCCAGATGTTATAATCTTTGTTAGTCCTAATGGTACAACACTGAATAATTATTCTCCAAATGTTGAGCATTTTTAATTCAACACTCTGAGTATTTACGAACATCATTCTAAATGAAAACCTGTCAACACTGCATTCAACGTTTTTTAAGTATAGCAACCGTGAGTGCATCCCAATGGCATGAATAAATAAATGACTTTCTACAAAAACACACACAATCTCTGAGCATAAATGAGATAACGTTAGAGGAGGATCTACAGTGAGAGCTGGCACTGGGACTCTGAAACAATTTCATGCCAAATGCTCCCAGACATCCCATCTCTGAAATTAAATTCTAATAATTTTCTTTTTCATTTTTTATGGCTAATCCCTTGGACTCTTCAGCGAGTCCCAGAGGGTGTCTACTTACACTGACAAGGACGTTCACATTAGCAAATACAAGGAAGTATGTTGCAGAATCTGAGGTCAATTGCACATATTCCTAATGCCTTATTATCATTAACAGAGACTGAAGAGACTAAAGGAGAACTGATTTATAATGCAAATCTATTGCTTTCTCTTAACGGCAAATTACAGATACATCTCCATAATGTGTGGATATGTTGTATGTATGTACAGTAAATCACATGGATACAACACAAGGGAACACTTGTTAATCCAAACAGGGGGAGCATACACAAAAGCCGTGTTTATGTAACAGTGAGGTCACAGGTTGAAACACACGTGTGCTAAAATGATGCCAATCAAGACGGAGACGGAGGTAGGAGGGAGTAGAGATGGTCACTATGGATACATAGACGGAACAACATGATTGCACTGATTAGTTGACTTACAGGCACAAGCTTCATGTACCACTTGGTTGGAGACTGCAGCACAGAAAAGGGGAATAAAAAAACAACAAAGACATACCTGTTAGTGAGATTATTTAGTAATGCGATTAGTAATAAAAGGAAAGACATGACAGCTGTGAGATCAAAGGAAGAGAACCTTCGTGTTATTGAGGGTGCAAGAAAAGCAGCCCACACAACCCAAATAACCCTGAAATTGTGTTTAGCAGAATGTGATGTTACATTTTGAGTTTGCATCTTAGGCTTTTGCTGCTTATATGTCCCCAGAATAAGAGTTTAGTCATGGCCATACCAAATATAAGGGTAGTCTGGAGGGGGTCACAATTTCTCTTAAATGAAACAGCACTGCAACAATAACAAAATAAACAGAAACTGCATATGAAACAAATGCATGGCAAGGATTTTGATTTGAATTTGATCATTAACATAGCATAAACAGTAAAATAATAATAATAATAATAATAATAAACAAATAACTGTATTAAAGCCTAAATGGAAATTACACCAGTGTAAAATGTAGGTGACTCACACGGTTCACCTGTTAATGTTACTCTGAAAGCATCTCCTTTCTCCTTTCCTTTCTCTCAGTTATCAGTTGGGGTTAGTTGTTATTATTAAATTACTTCTGAAAAGACATCTAAAAAAAAATCAGGAATGTGCTGCAATTTAAAAAAAAAAAAAAAATCACAGAAAAAAACACAGAAAAAAACACAGAAAATGTGTTTGATGAATACAGGTTCAATGTGTCCCATCATTAGGCATGTTTCTATACTGACTTTAAAGATACACTCCATGATTTTCAAGTGTTCAAAGTGTCCCAAAATCTTCAACAGTTCACAGCTGATGTGCTGAAAAATACCTGTGAATTGTGCTGAGCTGAAAAAAAACCATCTGAAATGACTCATACAATTAAGGGACACTACATGGTACAAAAATAAATAAACCAGGAACTGTATTTCATTGCTGTTAAACAGAAGAGCATCAGCTAAATACCTACAGTAGCTAAAAGAAACCAAATAACAATCCCAACCAAAATGTCATCTATCTACTGACAATGTAAGCTGATTCAAAAAGAGAGGCTTGCCTCAGTTAAAAGCTAATTCCCACACTACCTTGAGGCATCAAAGAACCAAGTGTGAGTGCTACTCGAAGTGGCTGGCAAGTGCTAAACTTCAAAGGAGAGCCATGACTTGTGACAAAATATAGCTGCTTTGTACCGAAACCCCCAAAATAAATAATAAAGACAGTAAGAGGATGAAAAGATCAATTGTAGCTTTCTTGGGTTTTCCTGATTTGATTAATGTCACAACTCTCTCAATGGTAATTTGAGTCACCAGTAAGAGTTTAACGAGCACACCTGATGTAATCTAATATATAACATATTGGTTAATCAGTTGTAGCTATTTGCCAGTGAATGGACTGCCTTTGAAACCGATATCACAGCATGCATTTGTCTCTCTTGATCTCAGGAAATAAAAATACAGATCTGTTAAAAGGTTGGCAATCATCTTAATGTCACTGAAAGATCAGATCCATGATCAAAAACTTGTTTTGTGCATCTCTATCAGCATTTGGATAGTGATAGAAATACTGTCAATATTTTGAGTAATTTGCACTGTCTGTACTTGGACTGTCTGTATAACTTAATATATACCCTAAATACTGCACAAGTGACAACCTCCTGGGTTGAAAAATTAGGACAGTGCTAAAAACTGCAGTTCCTGGAATGGCCACTTGAGGCTGGCTGCAAGAGTGAGCCAATCTCTAAAAGCACCTCATGTTAAAATGCCAAACTTTCCAGCAGAAATAAAAATGTATACAGCCTAATACAAACATGGTTTTGGTCTCTATAGGTAGTATATAACTCAAATTTAAATTCAAATTTTATTAAAGCTTAAAGTTATGCATAATTAAGGGCGTGACCGCTTTAGTATGAAAGGTGAGAGCTGTCACAGGTGGCAGGTTTCAGCAACCAGTCTTCATTTTACCTGCCTAAGCTTCACCCATGTTCCACACATATTTTTGGATTAACCCGGCAGCCAGCGAAGTACGGTACTGCCAAGATGGCGACGGTCATAGCCGACCACACTGAGCTTCAAAGTGGCTCTTCATGGGTGACGTTACAGGGACTATTTCCATTTTTTTATACAGTCTATGCCAACACCAAGAAATATATACCAAGAAACCGTGAGCTGCAGTGCATTAAAATTCAGTGATATTACAAAGGGTAGTTGTAGGTAGAGAGGGAGACAGAGAGGCAAACTCTGGCCTTACTTCACCTCCCAATGCCATGCGGCTAAAAAGCTGCACTCTCCAATACGTGACCACACGAAGTCAACACAGACTTACTGGCCAAGTTGAACATTTGGTTGACAGGAGGGGAGCATGGCATTAAAGTGAGCAGGGGGAGATCAGACTTGTGGTTATGATCATTTCTCTGGCTCTCACTGAAATTCTGTGTAAATCCAGTATAATCACAAATAAATGTAACAAAAAAGTAGATTCTAGTAAATATTCAAATATTACTAAAACAATTACATATGCAGAATATATTTTCCTTCCACGTTTATTGTATCTTCTATGCCATATGAGTCTGTAAACCAGTTATAATGCATTGGGTATCTTCTTTTACCTGTTTAAAAGCCAATATATCTAAACAAAAAAATAGGTCTAGTCAAACAAAAACAGTAATGATAACACCTCAAAAGACATCAATTAAGCAATCTGTTGAAACTATATTTTTGTTTCAGTCCTACTGTTTCTGCTTATGAAGGATCTTTTAACATTTCTATTTACTATCCAGAGACACTGAGTGAGCAGTTGAGTTTGGGGTTTTGATAAAATGTGTTCTGAAAATGCAAATGGTTCCCAATGCCCACAAAATCGCCTACTAGGGGTCAACCTGAACCTTCGTGACAGGGCATTCTGAATACACAACTCCAAACCCTGCTGCCCCCAGTTTGAGAATAAGATGGAGGAGATGAAGACTGTCTGCATTTAAAGTGATGATATAAGACTGTGGATAAGGAGGGTCAAACAGTCTAAAATCAGTAATAACCACCAAATCAGACCCCTGGGGAGAAGTAAGGCCCTCATCTATCATCTCCTTACAGAGGAGCACACACACACACACACACACACACACACACACACACACACACACACACACACACACACACACACACACACACAAACACACACATTGAACTCATGTGTATGTACACACACATGCACCCCCACCCATCTCCACTTCAATCATCCTGCAACTGTCCCTCTTCCCATCAAAGTTCATCCTCTGAAGCCAGACATGTCCGGTTGAGCTCAGCTTTCGCAACTTAAAAGGATTAGTCCTCTTTTCTCTGTCCTGACGTTGCCTTTGCAGCCCCCCCCTACAGTACAGTAGGTTAAAAGAAAAACACACTGTTGTCCCGGTGAGCTCTACAGTGCTGTCCTAGGAGGGTACGCGTCTGCCTGCGTGACTCACACTGCAGTCATACTGCAAAGACAGAAGGGGGAGAACTCTGGGGAGGTGGGGAGTGATGGAGGGAGGATAGAGGGAGCTGCTAGTCATCAGCAAAAAAACAGTAGTGCACTGTTTTCTGCATGAGTTACTCTTTTTCACTATGTAAAAACTGTTGGCCCCTACAAATGCCATTTTCCATTTTTTCCCTGTTAATGTTGGTTTTTTTTTAGAGGGTCTAAGGATGATGTTGAATGTTGTACTAAAGCAAATTAAAATTTGTGATTTGGGGCTATATACGTACAATTTGACTAGCCTTCAGCCTAGACAAATTCCTCAACTTGTTCTGAGTGACTGTTGTGGCCCCCATTCAACTAATGTTATTGTGAGTGTTTTTAAGCAGACAGTGCTTAGGCTTTATATGGCCTGAACAGAAAAGGGAATAAAATTAGTAATTTTCTGACACAGAACAGTCATAAGGAATACAGAACACCAACATGTGTTGTTATTTTAAATAAATAAAAGAAAACTTATTTGCCCCAAAATATTTTTGGGCTGGCAGATTTATGACCACCCAGTAGAAATTATGCCCCAAATAGACATTTTATAACTGGTACACACATGTAAAAATTATATAAACTGAAACACTGACCAAGAAACAAACAAAAAAAACACTAGGACGGAGGCAAAACTTATTGTTAAATTCCGAATAGCCAAGACGCTGACTGTGCCTTTGTCTGCACACAGCAAGCAGTTGTTATGAAACGTCTCATGTCTGAGGCAGCAAGACCTTAGACGTTAGACACAAACTGAAGTTCAAAAACTGTTGTGACAAAAAGCCATGCAGAGCTGTTTTAAAGTGGGTCAATTAAATCATAGCTGCATTAGATTTCACAACTACAGCACAATGCAATGCACATTACTGTTCTTTGATATCCGTAAAATGATTTCAACTTTAAACTTTAAGGTGACAAAAACACAGATAACTTTCAACAACTGCAGGCAGACAAACTGATATCACACAAGTGCACTTTAATTCATCTGAAAGCGTAGAATTGCATCATCCAATGACTGGAACAATGTCAGCCATAAGCAAGAGAGAGAGACGGTCACCATGAGGACACACGAATATTCCCACACAACACGCACACATCAATCCGCGTGAGCCGCCCCGATCTTAGGGATGATGTTACTGAAGGGCCAACTCTCAGGCTTGGGGGCAAACAAACGGATGTGTTAACATTCACATCATGAGCAGACTACACACGTGAAACGCCAAAGTCAGGGACAGGGTGTCTACACTGTAAAAACTGTTCTTAGTCACTGTCACTCAGTTTCCTTGTTCAGCAAGGATAAAAAAAAATCTAATGATGACGTGATTTCACTTATTTTTGATGTAACTTCACCGTTTAAAAGTCTGTGTGTGTGTGTGTGTGTGTGTGTTGACGAGGGATAGCTGAGGCATGCAGTGCTGCGTCTGCACACTGACTGGTCAGATCAACATCAAACACAGTGGAAGTCTGCACAGCCCTGGGATGGGAACCACACACACACACACACACACACACACACACACACACACACACACACACACACACACACACACACACACACACACACACACACACACACACACAGCAGTGCTCCATTTCAACTCTCTGCAGGCTAAGCCTCATGGGACAAAGTTGCAATATTTTCCTTTAGGTAAACTGTCTAACTCTCTAAACAACAAACTCGTGACAGAGGAGAAGCTCGGAGAGGAGGCATGACCCAGGAGAAGGGGTGAGGACGGGTCTAGACGGATGGAGAGTCTAGAGAGGACGAGTGGAGTTGAGAATGCAGAAAAAAAATATTAATGAGAGAAAAGAGAGAGGAGGCTGAACTGCTGCTGATGAATGTGAACTGAAATGTATCTAACATGTGTTGAGGGTGTTCATGACTTTCAGGGGTCACTGAAGCTTGCTAAAAACCCACTGCATCATTCAAAAACGGCACAAAGGCCTCTTCTCTTGCTGTTAAACTGCTGGCGGTGCATAATAAATGATATGGAGGCGAGAAGCAGAGTCAGAGCATGAAGGATGAAGCTAGAGGTGGAGACATGAGTGTGACGTCATCCACCTGCTCCCCTCCTCCCCTCCTCCCTCTTCTCTGATCTTCACTCTGATGTGTCAGGGTGATGAGTAGTGGTTGCCCACACTGCCAGAACATAACACCAAATGTAGCTAGACTAGTGGCTCACAATGGAGTCATAAAGACACTCCCACAAACTAAGGATGATACAGTTGCAAAATGTTAGATTTGAATCGCTATTGTCATATGAATTTCCGTAGTAATCACATCAAAAAGGAGTATTTCCTGCTCTTTTAATTCAATTCAGTTCAATTTTATTTGTATGCCGCCAATTCATAAGAGAAGTTATCTAGAAGTTATTTTACTGTACTCTGTTGGAGTACTCTATACACAAAACACTCTGTTAGGGTATAGTATTGTATTGTAGGGGGCTAATCCTCCTGCAAAATGCTTCAAACTGATTCTTCAACAAAAAAGCACCAGAAATTTGACTGATACAGATTTAACTTTTACTTTAACCTTTATTGGGCAGTAAATTATTGGACAAATATCTCTGAATACTAGCTGCTTCACAGTGAACACAATGAAAAACATCTAATGAATGGGAATTGTTTGAAATATCCTGGAATACTAAACAGTGAAAGCTGGTCTAAATCAGTTTATTTAATATCTTTTTTGTCTCAACAACAGCACACGCGTTTTCAAGAGACCAGCAACATCATTGCTAGGAACTATGACATCTACATCGCAATATAGATATATTATGGACAGTCCTCAGGCAGATCTACATAATTTATATATAATTATCCATGATTAAAAAAGCTTACAACAAAAAGACTGAAATTTGTGGTGAGGATGAGAGAGGGAAACCAACAGCCATGTTTATTATTCCAACTAATATATTCCCCAGTTTCTCCATCTTGCAGTGTATTAATAAATAAATTGACATCAGAATGAGATATGATTGAATGCATGTTTAATATAGAATATTATTACTGTTAATTGCTGTAAAAGAGGAAAATTGCAGCACTGCCTATACTTGCAGCTTTTCCAGCATGATATGAAGGTAAATTGCATATTTAAAGCTTTGTTTGATGTCATATTACTATATAACAAAATTTCCAAAACATGTATCACACTCACAAGTTTTTTCTCAGTTTTGTGCAGCCCTTATGCACTCGCACAGACACACAAACATGGACCCAACTGTGAAAGCTGTAAGTGTTGATAAATAGCTTTAATGTGGTATTTTGTGAGATTTTTGATCTACACCAGTGAATGAATGCATTATTCAGTAGAACTATGAATGAAATGTAGTATCAAACTACAGAATCCAAACACAGATTACTCCAGTTACTCAAATACATAATACATATACAGATTAACACACCCAAATAAACACAGGCCACACCACTCTCGTCTTACAGCATTAGAAATCACTGCCGATACTAGAGTCAGTTATATAACAGAATTGGACTGCGGGCGGGACCCTGAACATGGGTGACCTCGCACTAAATGACTGATGCTCTAATTAGACCAGAGAACTCTGATCTGCCAGTTATGGCACAAATTAAGAGGGTGAAGATCGTTACAGTCGTCAGAGTTGCTAAACTCGTTATGATGTTAAAGATGTAGCCTGGCATTCTCTCTCTTTCTCATTTAATAAATACAGACTGAGCGTCATCTAAAGCTCAGACATATGTGAGTGAGATTTTCTCCGATGGAGATGGGATTTAAGGGCTTAAGATCTGTTGAGGAAACTGGTGTTAGATAGTGAAGTGACACCAGAGGTCCGGGACAAATATCCGTCAGTCAAAAGGAGAATTGTTGCGGTAAATCCATTAAATGGAGCCGAGGATTAACACTTAGCTTGTTTGAAACTGTCCATCAAACCGGTGACATCTGTACTGTATACTCATGTGCAGTTACTTAAGTATTAAAGCTGGGAGAGGAAAGGAAAAGAAATACACCCACCCGAGGACTCCCAACAGGCTCGGCGTTCTGCGTCTCCCTCTTCCTCTGCTCCTGAGCCACAATGTCTTTCAGATACTCATTTACCTGAAACAGAGAAGACAAACAACATTAAAATTCAGCGGGACGCCCTGGTGCCTCACCTGGCGGAGATGGTGCCCCATGTGCCGGGGCTGAGCCCTTGTTGCGGCAGCCATGGGTTCGACACCGACCTGTGGCCCTTTGCTGCGTGTCATCCACTCTCTTATGTCACTCTACAGCTGTCTCTATAAATTAAAGGCAATAAAAAAAACAAAATAGAAAATAAAATAAAAAATCAGTGAGCCAGCAGCAGCAACACTGAGCAAAAATGTTTTGTTACAAATTGTTTGTAAAAGTTATTATTGAAATTTCTTCAGTGATACAAGTGGGACATTAGCATGAAGACATTATTGATGCATTTCTTTGAATTGGATTATAATGGATTATATTATATACAATAATTATGACTGTTACCACATTAATCCTTCTATCATTACTTTAGCATTATGGTTACAATAATAACAACACTTCATTATCCTTTTAGGAAGAAACAGTTTCTTCCTTAAAACACTGAATCAATTGTAATTTTAATTTAATCAGGCTGAAAGTTCAACTGAATTTGATCAAATATAGTCTCACTCAACCCTGCACAAAATTTACAGTATGCCCCCTCAAATTCATATGGACCAAGTTAAAGCAGGAATCAGATGTTAAGCTGGTGAATTTTGGATCTTTGGAACACAAAAGGACTCCAACAGAGAGCCATATGTCCGACCAGTAGGACTCCATGACCACACCTGTTAGCTATTGTGATTGTGTGTGTATGTGTGTGTGTGTGTGTGTGTGTGTGTGTGTGTGTGTGTTTAAAGCTCAGAGTTGGCGGCAGCCCAGTGTTCCTACTAGAAGAATGTAAACAGACTGGGCCCTGTAGCACTGTATGGAGGAGTCAGAGCCATCTGTGCATATGCAGGCCATGTAGCCGAACACTTATGCCTAAAATGTATGTAAACATGTTTGGAGAAAATATGACTGTTAAAGAAAAGAAAAGTAGATAAACATAAAGTAGTGAGCACACACACACACACACACACGGCAAAAAGCTACCATGCAAGGTGCTGGCCTGACCATCGGGAGCAATTTTGGGAAGCACAGTTCGCCATGTGAACAGGAGGAGCTGGGAATCGAATTGCCAACCCTGGATGGCCCGCTTCACCTCCTGAGCCACAGCTGCTCCCTCTCCCACTATCTCATGTTTATTGTTTCCCGAATTCCTATTCTCTTGCACATACTATACAGTGAGTCATGGACATGCTTTACACAACCCATGTAAGAACATGCCATTTTTTGTATCCATAACACTCTGCTAAAAGGTTTTAAAGGCAGTGGAAGTAGTAAAAATGGGACAATCCCACCTTTATTATACCCGTTTTCTTGTGTGGTGTGAGTTCACCTGTACACGTCATATGGTATAACCTTAGGGCATGAGGACAAAGTGGTGTACATGTAACAGATTTGATGGCATTTAGGTCAGTGTTTTTTACTGTAATATCTTGCAACCCCACTGTGCACTGTGGAATTTCAGAGCTTGAGCTCTATGAGCCCAATACTGGTGAAATGCCCCTGAGGGAAGATATCTGCAGTAACTTAGGAGCACCAGCCTGCTCCTTGGACAGATACTGAACAAGGTTATGATACGGTATCATCCCAATGAAGAGGAACTTACAATCTGTCTTTGTAGTTACAGCATATCTGCCATTTAAAAAAAAAAAAACATGCATGAAAATGTACACATGAATATGTTGACACCTAATAAAAAAACAGTATATGCTATAGTAGATTCCCACTTACCTGAATGTGGACACAACACCTGGTATCATATATGAACTTCAGGATAGAAAGGCTAGTGGACCACAGGCTGATTGAAATTAGGGCAGGACTTCAGCCGTCAATAATGTTTTGTAAAAAACAGACACACACTCACATATACCATTACCCACCTTGTTGATCCAGGTGGTCACTGCGTCCTCCGTGTCATATGGTGTTTCCACCTCAGGGTCGCAGGGTGAATACTGACGAATACAGGTCACCACCTTCTCCACGCTAACCGTCTCCACTGTGTACGCCATCATCAGAGTGTCAATCATCGCCAAGTGCGCACTCTGGAAGACAAACATTTTCAGGGTGAAAACAAGTAGTTTTGAGGTAGCTGGTGATACAAACGTGCTCAACTGTGGTTGGTTTGCTGCCGATTGTAATATTTGAAGTATTTTAGCCAATGCTCGCAGTCGTCGCCACTAAACAATGATAACAATTCGCATAAGCCTACAGTCCTATATCACCAACTTCAAATGTAAAACCCAACTGCAAAGGTGTAAAATGGTATATGATAGGAGAGTGATAGATGAGAAAGTAAGCCCAGTTTGTTTTCTTGACGGTGCATCTAAAAAGACCGATGTGACCACTTTGCTCTCACAGGAACTGGACCATGACAGTGTTGTAATCTCAGTAACAGATTGAGCTGTCACACAGCAAAATAAATAAATAATCAAGAACACCCAGACGTATAAAGAAATAGCTCTTCCTACATGTTACTGATTGCAGACAAAACCAAAGACCTGTCAGGCCCAGTGAAACCGAGACATGAACAAGCCAATAAGAAGTGCGTGAGCTGGACTGCAAATATATATCTGAGCCAGTTTAATTAATTAATTAATTTAATTAACTTGTAAGTCTGTTCTCATAAGTAAAAGTTAGAAAAAAATCCAGTTGTAACTTTTTGTACCAAAGAAATTACATTAAAAGTTAAATCTGAAGTTAAGAGTCACCGCATTAGCATGATACCGCAGGTGAAAGGGGAGCAAGGCATTGAAATGGCAGTGATTTATAGAATTAGACCAGCATCCCAAATCCTCTACTGTGCTGTAAATCTGAAACAGTCTTCAGTCAAAGGTTCCCTTGTGGCTGTTGCCCTGGAAACAAGTGCATTCATCCCTGTCCAGCTTGCTCACAGCGACTGCTAGCATTTGAGAAGCCTGAATAAGACATCTTCCTGACAACAGAGTCCAATTAATAGAGCTGGCATCCATTATAAGTTGCTCTGCTCATTATCACTGACTGGAGGGTTTTATTTTTAAATACTACAAATATAAATCCGTATTTGGAAACCATTAAGAACATATAACAGTATGTAACTGTGAACATTTTCATTTAACTTACATGTCCTTTTCATTGTGTAAGATTGTTGTTGATTCACTTGTGCTATCAATCAGTTTGTGAAAGTATGTCAGTTAATTTAATAAGCATACTTAATAAGTACTCCTGCACTTTGGCTCCGCTCCCAAACGGAAACTGTTCTATCTCATTTCAGTCTCTCTTCTGATACAAGGAATGAAACAAGGGAAAGTGTGGTTACCAGTTTTATGCTGCAAAATGCAAATATGTTTACAGTCAGTTTCACTAAGATGCAAAGCTACAATAGGAATAGGCATTTATGTAAATCCTATCTTCTCAAATGATGGAGCCCTGTTTTTGGGATGATCATCAATCATTATACACAATATTTTCTGCCTTGTTTCTTGACATATGTTCTCTACAATCATTACTAGTCACGTTTGGTCTGATTTCCAACAAAAAACAAGGACTCTAATCATGGACAGACCAGTCATTTATGGACTACAGTATGTTGTAGGCGACAACTTTCAACTGTAAATGCAAAAGCTTCATCATTCCATAGGCTGACGAGAGCAAAGTTCTGATGTATATTTTAATAGAACTTTTTTCATATGTTTACACAGAGACATGATGTATTCTTGTAATAATTTAACCTATTAGCTTGTGTAGTATTCCATATATGTCAGTCATTACACTAATCAAACCAATCTTTACACAGTATCAACAATGTCAAACTACTTAATGAGTTATGACAGGTATTACAGGTATGAGACAAGTCAGACAACTGTTGGTGTGTTTGCCCTAAGGTCAGAGTATAATAAATAATCTAACTGAAGTCACAGTTCACTTCCCCAGGATCACACTGTTTACAAGGAGCAACACATTTCTTTTAAATATTATTATATAAAAATAAAAGAAAGTTACAGAGAAGATGTCAGTGTCTGTTCCACAATAATGTTCCATGCTAAATAATAAATATTTTGATTAAAATAGAAGCAACAAGGAATTTAATTTAATTTAATTTCCATTTGAGTCTGTTATATTAAAGAATATTAGGGCACTCAAACTCACATATTGATTATGGGTCAGTTTGTATTTTTAGTCCAGGATCACACATAGTTTTTTGTTTTTGTTTTAAAGTTTACTTTTGAAGACAACTAACTAATTAGACCATGCTAACTAGCTATGTTACATCATGAAACAGATACTATGTTATGAACGGTAAGTTCAAAGCAGCAAAGTATAATTTATCATTTGCATAAACATTATTTCTCTAGGTTAAACCAGGCCGATACAGAAAGTACAGAGCCAGTCAGAAAACAGTCCTATCGGCTCTTGTGCTCACACATGTTTACATACTGAACATATTTTAAGCAAGGTACTATACTGACATGTATTTAATCATTATAATATTCAATGTGGGTAGTTATATAAGCTAAATGTGGAAATTCTTAAAGTTAAATAAAACAATGTCTCTGCTGCACCAGAGTGATATGGGTGAGGCCTGTGCAAACCCTGTAATCTGTGTATTTTAGTTCTTGGCTCCCACCTTTAGCCTCTAATTATCTATACTGTCTTGTGTTTCCACCACCACACAATACCCAGGAATCAAACCACCAAATATTTATACTTAGGCAGCTGCTTTTCCATGAGCTAACTCAATTAATCAAAGTAAAGTTAACGTGGCCCCTTGAAGATCCACAATGATGCAGTGCACCAGAGTCAGAAAACAAAGGATTACAAACATCACTTGAGGGTTTTATGGTGGGAGAGCTGTTGAAGATGTTAAATGAATTTTCTGTGTCTCATTGCATTAGCTAAATGCTTAATTTCCACTACCTCTGATCTGGCAACTGAGCAACAAACCAATCCCATTTAATAATACACTGCCAAGATGTTTCCTATTGGCCTTCATTTAGCCTGTCTAAACATTGTAAAACATTATCTCAGAGACACACAAACAACCAAATGCCCCGCGCATACACATCCTGTTATCAGTTTGCGGAGCACAGTTACAAATCTGCATATATTATATATATAATATATATTCCCGCAAAAAATGATCAACTCCAAGCAAGACCAATTATAAAAAGGCCAAGGGACCAGCGTCATTCCTCAAAGGCCTCTTTCCTCTCCTGTTTCCTCCCGCCTGCTGGGCAATTTGAGGATATTGATTTGGATATGCTGTGGTCTGATGAGATAAAATGACAACAAGGAGAACTAATCTTGTTTACTAAACCACAGACCTGCAGTCTCTAATCATACTGAATGATACCGGGTCATTGTGTGGGAGGAAGAGGATGTTGTAGGATCACATGCTCGTTTCAGTTTGTGGGTGTTTTTGACACTGGAATCACGCATGCTTTAATGTACAGTATGTGTGACAAAGCAACGTCTTTCTGCAATTCAAAGTCAGAGATGTTAGCAATTAGTGGTAAAGTGTGAAACCTGCGGTTTCATTCTCTGTGTGCAAACTACACCAGTTAAAAATGTAATTAAATGGATGAGGCTATGGAGCAGGAGCAGGAGTAAGACCCATTACAAAGAGGATGAAGAGTGATGCAGAAAAAAGGAAGCAGTTTACATAGAGTCAGGTATGTCACTAAAAATCTAATTATGTTTACCTACATTTAATCACTAGAAATCCTGAAACAAAGTACAATTTAGAGGGTTAGGGTTATGTAAGTATTGCTAGTATTTTTGTTTGAATTTCAAACAGTATTTGGGACGATCAGGGCAAAAGGAATTTGACTGACATACTTTCCTCTTGCAGTTTTACATTTTTTTTTATTGTTAACCGTGACAAAAAAAACGGTCACAGTAAAAATTTTGGTTGTGATATTTTAACATCAATCTTGCTGTATGCAGCCTTACAGAAGCCTCATGCTTTTGAAGAACTCAAAAAGCATCTATGGATCATACTGAGGGGCGTAATGAGTTTGACTCTTGAAATCAGAAAGGACAAGAAGTATTTCAGCTGCACTCAAGTCTTTGACTTCAAAGTGATGACTGGAGACATCTCAACAAACACGGGTTTCTGCATGTCCACTTTTATGCCCCAAATTTTCAAAACTTGACATTATTCAGCAATTTAACCTACCCTCAATTTATGACAGGATAGAGTCTTAAAGCTAAAGTGGCACCTGCACACTAAGAAATCAAGGTATGGGAATGAACCTATATGGGTACAAATGCTTTGTCGCATTAAAATTAAACGAAAGGTCCACAGTTATTACCTTAAGGACCTTTTTCGTACCTTACAGGGTACTTTTCTGACAAATGTACCTTTGGGTACCCCTATTTCTCTGTGTGTGGGACACTAAAACACCTCACTAATAACATGTATAATAGCAGTGGTGCTATATAAACCAATGCCAAGGCTCCTAACCTGATCTGCTACTGATCTGTTATAACAGTGAATCTGTAAGTAAACCATATTTAATACCATCATATGACAAACTGATAACAAAAATATCCGTTTATCAGCTGACCCTATAAAAAGAGCTTCTATGTTTGTTCTATGTTGGATCAAAATAGATGCAACTGTCTCACGCTACTTGAATAAAGTGGATAATGCCTCTTTAAAGGTCCTCCGCAGTCAGTATTCACAAAGCAAATATAAATAGCAGATGGTGTTCTGCAACTGAATGAGTTCTGACTAAGAGTTCCTGCACTGTGTAACGCTACATACATGGACAGTTAGTGAAGGATCAGCTGACCATGTGTAAATGTCAGATGAAAGCCGGAAGGAAGAAGAAAGGCTTCAGTAACTGGATGAATGTAGAGTGGTAGTAGGATGGAGAAAAGGAATAGAAGAAGGGAGGGACGAAGAAATGGAAGCAGAAAGAGGTAGATCCCTCACTGCCCAAAGAAAAGTTTAGCCTTTAGTTGTTTGCTTGGTCATTTTTCTCTGTAATATCCCATTATGTCATGTCTCTAACCTTTAGGTTTGGTGAGTGCATATGCTTTCCTTCACCATTGCTTTACTTCATATTCATTCCCATACCTAGGAGCTGCCCAGTGTAACCTCCACTGAGCATCTCCGCAGATGTGCTCAGGGATCAAATGTCTTGTTTGCGAAGGTTGTGATGTTGAGGACTCGCTCCATCTGATTCTTTCCCCAGGATTCAAAATAGTGACTCCTTCTCTAACCTTTAGTTCCTGCTTTACCCCTTTATAATGCTGACTAAAAAGCGTTTTTTGTTTTAGTTATTTTAATCACGCTTTGATGAGTGAACTGCACGCATTCATCCAGGACCATGGACCATTCTGCAGACACAAAGACAAACATGCACGCACACACAAGCATTTTTTTTTTGCTTTCTCATCTAAGCTGATTATGTCCATAAATCTTGTTTTGATTTCTCATGAGGCGAGAAGGTGCTCCTTCACGGTCAATATCCTGTTTTTATTGTACTGCTACATTGCTGGCTCTCTGTATTTCCACCCAGGGAGAAAGGCAAACACTGTTCATCTTTAATATGGCTTCTTGGTGAAAGGGGAGAGATGAAAATCCACCGTAGAAGCCTGATTTAACAGTGCACAAAGGAAGTGCAAAAACAAACCGCAGCGACCTACAAAAGATAGTGTGTGATGTACTTGTCCTCAGCGTTGTGTGTCTGTTGTAAATGAACTAAAATCCGAATTGTCAGAGCTCTGAGCTGCTTGTTGTGGCCTGAACCAGGTAGTGGGAAATGCACCATTACCATAAAGGATCTACGAAGAAATTTTTCTGTAAAATCATCAGAATCAACACACTGACTTTATTCCACTACAAAATGATCTGAATTGAGGTAATGACTACAGTAATGTCTTTACCAAAGCTTACAGTAAAGGCTTTAAGGGGCTTCAATGGTTCATGGCTAATGATCAGTCTGTGCCTGTTTTTATTGGCTGGAAAGGGCTTTTTTTGCTGCTCCTGTATGATAAACCTCAGTTTTTTTTTAAAAGAAATTTCCCAGTGGGAGCAGAAAATAACCATAAACTGAACACAACTAAATCACCAAATGTCTGCACTGCAGTCTCCTGGACCTCCTCAGGACTGAGGGGACACACACACACACACACACACACACACACACACACACACACACACAAACAGAGAGTGATTCAACATTAACTCAGGGGTGATGTAATATTGAAATGCAGTCTGCTTTTAATATTACAGCTCTCCTGTCCAGGCCCAGTCTTGCTCCAGGTAACTGCACGCCAACTCAGCTGGACATGGAAAAGCTCTCAGCTGAATCTTTCTCTGGTCTCTTTTGAAGGTTACCACAAGTACTGTAAAGTGAAGTTAAAGGAAAAAGCACTCTCTGTGAGAGGTGTTCTAGCTATTTCTGGATATATTTTTCTTTAGTGAAAGGATGATAACATACAATAAAGTTCAAGAGGTGATCTTTCTTTCATCCTAACTGGTTGCCAGATGGATTGGGTTTGATACGTGGCTATATGACAAAACAGATTCAGATAATCAGAGCAAGGTGTTTAGCAAAATACTGTAAATACAGTAAAAAAAGACAAAGTAAAACTTCTCCAAGGTGATGTGAGCCTTGGCCAGTTACAGCAGAAAAGTATAAATATCTCAAAATTCAAATAAGATGAGGTGAAACAAAGAAAGTTTCCCATTTCCCAAAATCCTTTTGGGAACATAAAAACTTCCTTTTCTCTGGATTCTTTCCTTTTTGAACGGAGACATGGCATAACAGCGTGCCCAATAGTGAGCAGAAAAAACAAAACAAACAAAAAAAACAACCCCAAAACAAACAAACTGCTCTCACACACAATTGCACACATGCCCATGCACAGTTTTGGATTCACAAAATACCAACTGTGAGGTCTGGCATCAGTTGTGGGAATGGAGCTTTTAAGCAGCATACCTTCCCCCTCCATATGCTCCAAACTCAACGTAGCAATTATGTGGCAACCTCAAAGCTAACCTTAGAACACTATCTGGGGACAGGATCGTAGCTACCAGCCAGTGTTGACCTACCCTTGAGATATGCCTGTACTCCAAATCCTTCTGGGCTGAAACTGTTTTATGAGTGGATGGGGAGTGTTTGATTTAATTTAGATAGATAAATACTTTATTGTCCTTCACAGGAAATTTGTCACCGCAGTCTGTACATAGCTCAATGGGAAAATACTGCTCATTTTACATTAATATGATGGCCATTTAACTGATGTTCAGACTAAATCCCTGTAAGAAAGTGCCATAGAAGTGACCACAGAAAGACAGCTGCTATCCGCTAAATCTGGTACAATGCATAACTCTTAATTTTTACTATAACAGTTATGAATTCTAATACACTCTCTTTGTTCAGAAAAACCTGCATTTCTCTTTATCCCATAGTCTGCAATTCAGATGCATGTGAGATCTCATTGCAAGCACCCTAAAACTGGGTCTTCAAGAAAGCAGAGCACAGCACTGCAGATTATCTGCAGAGCGTTGCCAGATTTTACCAGTCACCAGTTCAGGATCATGGTTCTCGGTCTGGCTGCACATTGCTAAACATCTAATTATGTGTAGGGAAAAAGAAAGAAATTGCATACGATATTGGTATTTTCGGTGTGTTTATGTGAACAAGTGTGTACAACAATCAAAGCTAATGAAGTTCATCTAATTAATTTATGTGTTTATGCCTTAAATTGTACATGTTTAGTTTACTGTACCTGTAATTTAAAAATTACAATTAAAACATACGCAACAATAGTGTAACATCATAATGCTTGTTTAATTTAATCTTAGAAAATGGGATTCCTGTATAAAGCTCTGCACACGGCCAAATCTGTCGCAGCATAAATTCAATACAGATTTAGTTATTATTACAGCCTCACTGATCCTTATATGTGTAATGTCAGTAATAAGGAAAACCAGGTGGATATTTTAAGATCTGTAGAGTGAGAATGATTTGTTGCAAAATCCCCTTCTCTAAATTCTAAAGAGAAAATGACAGATTTTCTCTGTTAGTGTAATACGCTTACTGTGCCATTACACCAGATCAGAAGATATAGAATTTAATACTAACATGGTTCAAAATCTGCACACCAGAGAAATTTAATTTTTTTGTGTGCCCGCTGCACAGACTTCTGCACTGTTCTGAATAATCTTCTTCAAAGAAGTGAGGAAATCTGTGTGTGTATATGAAGATAACCTTACCTATTTCCAACACTGAACTGAGAACCATTAGTGTCTCTTGCACTGAAAAGACATTCTTGTAGTAACTACAGGACTTATTTTCTCAACATGCAAGTATGTGAACAAATCTGTCTATGGGTGGGTTGCTTTTTCAGGCTGAGCCACAAGGCACTCACCAACACACCGATCCAATACGGTAGATGTCTTTAAAATCAATCATCAAAATAAAGCTCCCAGGCTCCCACAATCTCTTTCATTTACTACATTTTGAAAACTATTTCTGCATACGAGATTGACAAATAAATTAACAAGGTCTGTTTCAGTGCAAAAGACGAAAAGCACTGACTTGAAAAACAGTCACTTGCCACTGACCTGTGTTGTCTCAGATGATATGAAACATTAACTTAAACATGATTTCCACTTTGCACGGCTCAAAGGCCTCTAGACAAATGTGCTCCGGTGTTGAGGGTTGAGAGCAAACCTCATCATGTGGCCCCAGCATTACTGGCTGTTCTTTGCAGACAAAAAAATAAATATATATATACATATTAAATTAAATTAAATTAAAGGATACTTAAAGACAGGACCCACCCTGTCCACTCTGCTGCTGTCTGGCAAGAGATACAGAAGTATCCACTGCTGTATCAGTAGACTTTAGAGCAGCTCAGGCTGTACGACTCCTTAATTCATTCTCAGCACACCCCCATGTAAAATAGTTTAATTTCTATTTCTTATTATTTATTCACCCAACTACTATATATAATGTTTGTATATAACATTTTTTATGAGTAGCATAAAGGGAACTACTAACTTATTTTCATACAACCCTGTGTTGTGCTTATTAACTTGTGAAAACACAAACAACAAATTCAGTCTAAAACAGAATCTAACTACAGTAGAGAAAGACGCTCAGGACTCGGGACATCACCCGACATCACGTAATGTGCTCGCTGCCTACCCATCCATACTGTGCTGCCTTGGAGTCGCCGCTGGCATTGAGAATAGGCATACTGGCTGTGACTTCACGGTAGCCCACGAGGACAGAAAACACTTGGATGGGCTTCCCTTCCACCCTGCTGCTTCAGCTCTTCTTTGTTCATAAGATCAAGGACAGAATAAGGACAGAGGAAGCTAGTTAGATGTTGAGAAATATTTCAATTATTTCTGCCTGGCACTCAGCTGAGCTTTCTGTACTTCACCTTATGTCTGTGTGTGATGTGTGTGTGTGTGTGTGTGTGTGTTTGTCTTCGAAATGCTGTCTGCTTGCTTGTGCGAATCCATTGCTTCAGTGTTCTCACAGTACATAGCAGTACACACACCGCATGTACAAGCACACACCGCGCATCTGACATATGCAAGCATAAGCGCCCCCCACTCCTGCACCAACCTACACACACACACACACACACACACACACACACACACACACACACACACACACACACACACACACACACACACACACACACACACACACACACACACACACACACACACACACACACACACAACTCCCTGCCTACTGGAGTGTAACCATGGAAACGGAGAGCCTGCCCAATAGGGGTTGTGATGGAGGCAACAGAAGAGAGGAAGTGTATTCACCTCTATTCATCCAAGCTACATGAGTTGATGAATCAATCGGTCACACAGTAGTTATTTTTTTTATCAATGTAGAATATTAGATATGAATATAATATTCTTTATAATATTCATTAAAACTGTAGACAGTATCACAATTGTTTTGTTACGTTCTCTATAAAATATTATGAACCAGTGATTATTTTGCTTTTGTGTGCGCTATATTTTTGAAGTGTACACAGAAACAGAAAGTTTCCATCAGAGAGCCCATCAACCCACTGGTGAATATATATCCATGTGTGTTGTAGTATTTAAGATTTAAGACCCAACTTGCATCACAATGTTGTGTATTTAAATAAATACATGGTTTGAAGTCAGTTTGCAGGTGTTACTCTTTTCATCCCTGAATTTTTAGCAGCATGTCATTAAGAAACTTCTATTAACCTTGTGCCTTGTTGTATTCAGCGATATTGAAAAAAATAGGCTATAAATAGGCTGATATATAAGTCATAACATCATTAAGTGGTAATAACAACCGCTGCATAATCACTTGCTAGAGGGAATGTTTAATTCCACGTTACAATGGTGCTGTAAATAATTTGTCATTAATTTGCCACAGGCTTACACAAACTGACTATAAGTTGGCTCTTACATTTTGCAGCATGTTTCGAACAAGAACTACAGAATAAATCTGTTCATGTAGCCTACATTAGAAGTGCATTTGCTGTCAAGGTTGGATTTAAAAGCATTCTCTAACGTAAGTGTGATAATAAACCTGTCTGTTTTATGGCTTTTCTGACATACAGTCAGAGACACAGCGCACATACAGCCAATAAAGAAACTTAGAACCCATATAAGGTGAGATGCCTCTTACTTAGTTACTCTCAGTGTCCACAGCATATGGCTCCCAGCATACAGCCATCATAGAGTCTGATTCATACAGAACATTAAAAACATGACCTATTTTTTACAGATGTATTAATTATTAAATCCATGACGTTAAAGGTTCGGCAGTCTGGAAGAACATCGATCTTTATCGCGATGCGGTCAAGGAAGTAACAAGTTTTGAGATCATCCTAGTAGGACACATATATTTTTGGTATCTAAATACATCCTCAAGTTACTATCCTGTGGATGATCTACAGGATTTTCCCCCAGAAATTGTCAAGCAGCTTCCTCTTGATGCATTTCATCGCATGATAAATGTATTTAGTAGATGATGGCATGAATAATACACACTATACTATTGAACTAGCTACACTATACATATAACATTATTGGTATTTGTTGGGTTAAAATGTGGTTATTTCTTCTTAAATATTCATGTTTTATTCCAAAGTTATTTTTGTATGTTTATTTTATGTTATCATGTAACAATTGTGGTCTTTATTCCAAGTGAGGGTGCTCACCTCTGCAGTGTAACGCTGTGTGAAATCCAGCTATTTTACACCAAGAAAAGGCTAGATTCTCTTGTATTTAAAGTACAGGGGAGAGGATGGACACAATTTCAACACCTATACCATCTACTGAAATCCAAAACAATCATTATCACCACTGAAGTGCCTTTGAGAAAAGGCAATTAACCATCAGTGCTCCAGTGGGGCTGCTCTGTATCCGGCAGTCCAGAGTGTTGTTGCAAAAGTGTTCATGTTGATCAAAAACAACCCAGAAAAAATAGAGTAAAATACTAAATGAAAACTACTTAACTCCCTTCTCTGTACACCAGCCTTTACTGTCAGCTCCACTCCACTCTACAGTGTGCAATTAGGTCCCTAGATACCTACACACACTCCGGACACACTTCACCACCCACATACACACATGCACAAGCATGAACACACACACTTCAGGCACAAACACAGAATTTATTTTCATTCTTCATTTAGATTCCTCGTTTTTTTTGGATCTTGACGTCATTCTCATCCCACTCAGTATAACGTCTCCGTAGCAACAGGGTTAGATTTTACATCAGGATATTGATTCATCAAGCCGAGATACTGGTCTTTAATTGAATCACGTTTATTTGTTGGTTATTGGGTACAACTTGAATATTAAATTTTCTCCCTGAACACAGAAACAATTTGTGTTTGTGGGAGATTTTACTGTTCACATATATACATATACTGTCCCAGAGTTTCCACTCAATCACCACAAACAAAGCTGATCACACCGCACCCACGCTGAAAAGAACACAATTGACTGTAATGCGTAATGCTAGAATAATATTTTCAGATCCTTAGCCCACCTCCACATCCCTGCTCTCATTCTCTGTGAGCACTACAGGTGGAGGAGAGTGTCAGCGATACAGAATGTGTGGAGGCGGCTGAGTAGGTGGTAGCGGCGTTTCGGATCCCTGTGTCTTCAAATGTGGGAATCCATCACATGGCTAAAGACAGAAGGATGAGTGGGCAGAATAGTGACAGAAAGAGAGAAAGTCAAGTTTGGCAACCTGGTGAAAATGTCAGCAAATGTGCTCAGTTATGACACGTGTCAGACCAGACATCAGCAGCATCTAACTCTGCTGCTGACTGGACTACTAAAGCTCCCTCGAACATCAGCTAACGTTGCTTACTCTGAAAGTTCCTATACCTCATGTAAACTGCAGAGTTAAAAAAAACAAAAAACAAGCTCAGCTTAAAATGCCATGAAGATGCATTTAATGACATTGCTGGTGCTCTTATCCAGAGCGGCTTACAGTTAGAACTGCAGGTACTCAGTCTCTTGCTCTTTCACAGTCTGCTGCAGGAGTAAAACAAGTGATGCTTTCCTTTTAGGGCAGCCTATCAAGCCATGAAACCATCCTCTTTCTGCTCTTCTCGCAGACTCCACACACGCCCCCAGAGCTCACCCCGTACAGCTTCTGTTCACCTTGTCAGCCCTTTGATGTTGAAGCAATTTCTAAATAATAGATGATCCCCCACCTGAGCTGTCATTCCAATGTGCAGCAGGTGTTCTGCATGAACTGTCTCAAGTGTGCAATGTCCTTCTTTGTTTTCAAAAGCTTATTAAAATGCATTAAACAAATCCATATAACATCAGCTAGTACAATGAAACCTTCATCACTTATTAGATCATGATGCTGTAAATCTCAAGCTATAGGATGTGAGTGAAGATAAACAGTGCTGACAGTAACAGATGCATGAGCAGTGTGGGGAGCAGAGCAAGAAAAGAAGAAGGATGAAGGAAGGGAAGATGGCAGGGCGAGCGAGGAGGAATGCACAATGCAAGGGAAGTAGACTGAGAAGGGGAAAGGGAACGGAGAACGATGGATACTAGAAGTAAAGATGAATGGAGAAATGCTAGAAGAGGGGAAATGGAGATGGAGGGAAGATGTGGAAATAAAGGAAAGGATAAGGAAATGGGAATGAAAAGGGATGGAAGAACGAAGGTGTTTGGAAATTTAAGGGCAAAATGTGTGGACAAAGAGAGAGAATGATGGTGAGATGGTGGCGAGGGGGGGTAAGAGTAAAATGAGGAATATGGGATAGAAGGATGAAAGATTTGACCATTTGAGGGTAGAAGCTAGAAGGAAAGTGAAATGGCAGAAGGTAGTTTCACACCCCTCTAGCAGCTCATTTTCACATTCACAACAACCTGCACAGTCACGCGCACACACACTGTCGCTTTCTGACAAACCATTCAGTAAACTGTAGGGGGTTTAAATCAATTGTAAAATGTACGTGACCTGGGTGCCTGGTTAGCTCAGTTGGTAGAGCTGGCGTCCCATGTACTGAGGCTGACTCCTTGCTGCAGCGGCCCAGAATTCAAATCTGACCTGTAGCCTTTTGCTGCGTGTCATCCCCTCTCTCTCTGACCCCCTTTCCTGTCTCTCTCCAGGTGTCACTATCATAAAGGCAATAAAAGCCCCAAAAAATACTTTAGAAAAATGTACGTAACCTATAAAATATAGAAAAAACTGGCTCATGGCAGTTGTGGCTATACTTACAGTACAACGCAAAATTCCACTTAGTTTAGATTTAAAATTCAATTTTGGATGATGAGCTTGTACTAAAATACATGTTGTCTCCACAAACCAAAGTGCTTTAAATGTAAACCCCAACAAAACTTAAATAACTTTTGAATTAGCATAAAAGGGGAATTAAAACCAGCAAGACTCTACAAACAGACTGGAGGCAAACTGTGCACTAATTGTGTCTCAATTGCAATTCACTGAAGCAGTAAAGCCTCCTATTGAGACTTTGCCCCCAAATAATGAGGATCCCTCATTCTCACTCCATAGGACGCCTGCAAAGTCATCTCTGTAGTAAGCTCCAACACAGACAGATGGACAGAGGAGCTATAAAGACAGTGAGAGATGACAGAAACACACAGCGCACTGGATGCCTTGAGGGTTAAGTCTACTTGTACTGTTTTTTGTCAGTTTGACTCCCCAGAAAAATCTGTATGGGAGAAGTGAACACCCCTTCTGTCTCGTACCTTTTCACTGGTTATCCGTTCTTGTTGTGGGTTTCATTCACTTGTTTATTGGGCTGCAGTGGTTTTGTTTTATCTTTTTAATTCAATGTGTATTATAAAATGTGTCATTATCTACAGTTATTGGCCAATAAAAGACAAAGCAATTTCAAACACTACTAAAGTTATCTTTCTGTTGTCTGGCAAATGCAAAATGGAGAACCCCTGAAATTAAAAAAAAGGATTGATCTGTCTTACCATTTGCAGAGGCCGTTTTCGAAGGTCCCTCTCAGTCACCAGTCTCTCCTGGTCAGTGACGTAGAGTCCACGCTGAGCCAGCGCCTGAATGACGGCATCGTGGCCCAGCAGGGGCTTGGCAGAGTCGCTCTTCAGGATGAGGCTGCCGGCCCTGCAGTAGAGGTCTGCAGACAGCAGTAGGCTGGCCACGGGAGGCTTCAGGTGCTCCTGCTCATACTGGTCTGTATAGAAGGGGTCCTTTAAGTCTGCTGGGATGCTGTCTGTATGATGGAGGGGAGAAAGTTGGATTTTGGGTAAGAGAGATAAAATGATTTGCTTCTAGATATGCACATGATGTTTATAATTTCCTACATGAACAAATCACTGACTGAGTAACAAAAAAGAAAAGCTGAGACGCAAGAAGAAGCAGGGAAAACAGGATCAGTGTTCTCAATCCCTGTTCTAAAATATGAAAAAACAGAAAAACTTTGCCATGCCTTTTGCCCATTTCTCACAAGTGATGGTGATTTGAATTCTGTGGCAAAACTATGGAATAAAAACGAATCAGCCGTATTCCAAAGGTACAACAGATTTGGGCTTTATTGAAGAGTTCCCTACTCTTGGTGCACAGATCTTGTACCGTTGCTTTTCTTTGGCAAGTCTGCTTCATTTTTTCGTTGCCACACTTTGACAATATCTTGACATGGATATGTGTGAATAGACCTCAGCGTTGCTATAGAAACTGCAGGAGGAGTGGAACCCGATCGATTCATCTAGTCTGTATCTCCGCAGCTTCCAGCTCCCTGGGAACACCCCTCTCACTGCCTGCCTCATCAAAAAGAGAGTGTGTGTGTGTGTGTGTGTGTGTGTGATCACCTCAAGCAAGTCCACTGCACAGGGGTAGTCATTCAAAAACATTGCCTTTTTTTTTATTGCTATTGTCTTGCACCTTCTTACACACCATTTCTTGAGGAGAGGAAGTATGGCTATTGTACAGAAAATATCAGTGAGAGCCAATGCACGTCCTTCTTTTCCCACTGCAGATTAAACAACAAAATTATGAAGAATTGGTTTCAAATGTGATGCTGCTGTTGTGTGAAAGCGTTAAAATATATCTGCACACACTCCAGATGCAGAGCTCATCACTGTGTCAGCAGCAGGGGAATAGATGTAAATTCTGATAACGGTCTGAGAGTGTGCAGGAAGACATGGGGCATGTGGTGACAGCTTTACACTCCCCAACACTGCTGCCCATCCTCCTACACACACACACCCAGCCACACAGAACAGCACAAAAAAATTAATCACCTGCTTAGACTGACCACTATCAACAAGGTCATCTACAGATTGACTGTTATTATGAAACAGAAATGCAGACAGCAGCACTAGCTATCTGGGTTATAGGCTTTTTCTGTAAGTACTACATTCATGTTATTGATCCCAACAAAGAAATTAATTTTCTTCAGCCCTCCCCCATCATCCACCCTGAGAGGTCAGAGGTCAGGCTGAGATATAGAGCAGCAGCCCTGAAGCTGGTAGTATGTCAGCATCCAGCTCATGTAACTTACAAATTACATTTTATATTTATATATCTATATATATATATATATATTTATATATTCATCTGTAAATATCTACAAGAGCAGTATTCACATCGTATTCATCATTGAAGACACAAAGCCTGTCTTGTTTGATCAAATACTATATAGATATTTTCTCCAGTTGTTATTATTTTCCAATATTTAATTACACTTGTAGTATTTGAGCTTTTAATTATGGAGGAAAGTCTCTGAAACCATGCTTCACATTCCCAATATCCCAGTGTTCAACTGTTGACAACAGAGCAAAACCACTGCTGTTTGAACAAGGACATCTGTTATGTACTTGTTAAGATAATGTGGAGAGAATTACACTTACTTACTAGCACCCCAACATGTTCCCTCAGTATTTAAACATGACAGCTTCTGGTCACAATGCGCACATTGAGTTTTTTCTGTCTGATAATATTTGATAACATTTTCTAACAGCAGATGATCTGCTGCATAGGCTACATCTTGCATCTACAAGACTGCATATTGTTAATGTACTTGTGCATTGGTGTAATGAGGCAGATGCATGTGAAGTATTCAGAGCAGCGTAGGCAGGGATCTGGAGATGAGCCCGCTCTCTCTTTCTCTCTCTCTCTCTCTCTCTCTCTCTCTCAGAGGGCTGTATTTTTGGAATCATCCCACTTCTATCAGTCCCGATTGAAAATACACAGAGGATCTGCAAGGAATCTCATGTTTGCTGGGCTGTTACAACACAGTGCAAGTAATAATGTGCTTTGCTCAGTGGCTACAGCATCAGAATGCCATTTTGTCTGCACTGTTCAGACAAACTGAACTGTACGGGTTATTTTAGAGCTGATATGTTTAAGGTTCATAAGTAGAGTTCAGAGAAGATTTATTGCGACCAGAATCTGTCCTACCTGATATAAGAGCCATTTGGGTGATTCAAAGGTCTGGTTGGAAACTCATGTCATATAGAGTGCGGTCATAAACCGATGATTGGGAAAAAAAAAAGACTGCCCTGATTAGAAGTCAGCTTGTCAGTGTAATACTGTTTTCATACACGCAAGGTGTTTGCCACAGCATCTCAAATATATTCTCCACCTGTTGGACACGTTATTGAATAAAGTGCAAAAAAAAAATAAAAAATTGAAACTTGGTTAATAATCTCTCTCTGTATTTCCGACGCCCCTCTTAAAGTGATCTGCTACAAAATCCTGAGCTGAGATTTCCTAAACCCCAGCTTTAGACCAACATTGTTTTCACTTCAGTGTAAGTGAATGGAGCATGGCCTAATCCATACTGCAGGCTGTGGTTTAAGCCCAAACTGGCTAATTTTTATCATTATTTTTAGCGGAGCATATTATTTCTGTCATATTAGGCTGATTTAGAAAATCTGATTGAGGTAAATTACATTTAGTTACTGTCATGGCAACACTGAAATAAGTTAAAATACAGTACACATGGCTCAGGATCTGATATGTGTCACGGGGAATAAAAGCAAAAATGTGACACAATCATTGTTGGGAGAAACAGCCATAGCTTGTGCATGGTGACAGTAACCTGCGTGTGACACGTATAGGTTTTCTCTTTAAGCTACTTGATGTAAGACACGCACAAGCTTCAGTTTGATAATTTGGCTTGTATTTGTTTTAAGTCTACAACCTGATAGATGTGGCTTAAATAACACATATTTTTCTTTAGTCCATCAGCCTGTCTTAAAGCTTTAATTCTAGCTTTGGGGCTATGCACAGTAGAAGTCTTTCAACATTAATGGTCCAGACAAAAAGTCATCTTGTTCTGCCTTTCTGTTCAATGATACCACCTTATTAGCCCTGGCTCTGTCACCTAGCATATAGCATAGCACAAATGTCACACGCAGTGGGGTATTTTAACAGGACTGCACACATTTTAAAACACTCCCAGCCCCCACTGATTGTTTGTGCATTTTCAACTGCTTAAGTGTGAAAGACGATGCCATAACCATGTGACAGACAGACAGATTAGCACATTTAAGGGACAGAATCCTCATTCTTAAGACTGTTAGATGATGTCGCATTACCTCTTCACCAGACACTTCTGTTGAGTCCCTGCTGCTTGTATTCTAAAAATGTGTCTTATGTGTGTTCAGAGTGTGTCAGTAACATATCAGCTAAGTCATAATGATATGAGGGGGGCTGTGACTAATATATTGTTGGAAGAGATGAGTTACTGTTACTGTAAATCTATGTTGTTGTAATTCCTACTGATGGACAACAGAGGGTGATAGAAGTTATTCATAACACAGAACACCTTTAATTCAAGCAGGTATAGCCTAAATCCATCAATTCTGAGCAATATGTAAGTATGAGTTTTAATTGTCCAGAATGTACCAAATGCATCAAGCCTCTGAGCCACGGTGTTACAACCTTCCCATCTGTTTGTATTATCCATATTGGCCAGATAATCAGACTGAATTGCCATTTTGTTTTCACTGCACTGCTTAAAAATGTAGGTGGCCATTCAGAGATAGAGAGCCAGGCTACCTCCATACATTCCCTGCATTAATATCCCATCTCTCACTCTCTCTAAAATGAAAGCATGTCTCAATTAAGTCAAAAAGTCCATTAAACAAATACACAAGTTCAACATTCATTAATTTAAATACTACTAAAAGGAATGTATAGGGGTGTGAACCCACATCTGACTACTTTTTCACTGCAAAACAGATTATTCTGAGGTAAATCCAGCATATCATGTCATATATGTAAATAAAGAAAGTCACATAAAGTGAGGCAAGATAAATTATAAAAGCATTTACATTAACTAACATTTCTGAAAGTACTGATTTTTGTCTTATGGTGGCTGCTGACTAGAGCCTACAAAACCTTTTCATTTACCCTCCATTACTGTTAACAAGTACATCCTTTATAGGCTATTGACAGTGTATTAAAAAAAAAATCTCACATGTGATGCCTCTCTTTCTAAATCTGGATGCAGTACCCTGAAGGTGACATCATTTGGGACACCTTCATACATGTGTTTCCACACTGAACACTCACTGTCCATTAAGATGGACAACATATTTATTGACCACTGGGATCCAGTGGTCAATAAATGCTTTTTCATCTGCCCTGTTGGAATCAAATGTATTGTCTTTCCAATTCATTTAAGATGGTCCGCAATGGGCAACAGCAAAAGATCACGATGGTGTTTGTGAACCAAACAGGTTTTTACTCTGATGGAAAATCACTGTGATATATTTCTACAGGGAATACTACTATAGAATACTGCCTCGAGCAATCAATGATGAGTCCATAGTGAATATATAGGCTACTGTATAGTATTTGATGCCTGCAGTGTAAGGCATATATATATTTGATTTGCTGTCAATGTTTTAAAGTGTACTACAAGCATATTATACATTTACTGCATCAGGGTCTGTAGTAATCAACTAAAATGCTGACAAACATGCATCTGAAAAAAGAACATATTCAGGTATCTAAGGTACAGTAATGCTGCCTACCTGTCCCGTATGCTTTGGCCACCAGCCATGTGAGGCTGCAACAGATTTTGGCTCGGGAGAAGTCGTAGTGCTCAAAAGACTTTATTGCTGGAGCAACGAATGTCTTCTTAACATCCCTGACGTCCTGAACTTCACCCATATTTCACCCCTGTATTGTATTCTTGAAAAACCCCTATGAAGCAGCAACACAACGCGAAAGCATCCCACTACTGGAATTTCGTGGGGGAAAAAAAACAACAAAAAAAACAATGAAAGGCTGTAAAAACGATGAGATGCGGTGTCTTTCCGGAGACTGTTCACAACTTCTCCCAGTGATAAAATGCCAGGTTGGCTGCGGGGTTTTCTCCCCCTCCTGTTCAGTCTTGTTGACACAATGAGTCGCTAGTCTAGTTGTTTTTTATCCATTCTGCTGTCTAGTTGAACTGGGCTTCGTCGGACCAAGCTGGGAAGGTTTCCTTGGATTTCAGAGGAAAAATTACTCTTCAGCCGGAATGAATGTAGAAATATTTCCATTCTTTGGGTTCTCCGGAAGCAGACGGCTTCTCCCTTTCGTGTCCGTGTATTCTTTTAAGGATAACCTGTGTATTTTGCATTCCCTCCTCTATTCAATGTCTCAGTGCCGTGGTGCGGTTTTCGTGCCGCACTGTGGCTCACCAAGCCCCGCACCTTTGTTGTGCAACGCGCATGCGCGGCTGCTACTTTCAAATACACTCGGAAATGTTACTACTTGAAATGAGGGGGTATGTTGCTTTGGCCCTGTATTGCATTTTCGTGCTATGGGTATATGTTTAAAGTGATAAATTGTTGAGGACTGTATCCTATCTCTGGGACATACTTACCCCGCGACAGCAGGCTTATTTAAACCTTATCATTCAATAGTCTTGCACCACATGACTGTAAAGGTTAGGTTTAATGTTTGAGTTTTTCGATGAATGCACGAAAAGAGGACAGCCTGAATGCAATCACAAAACAAAAAGCCGAACGGTTTTAATTACATATATCCACGTGTTCTCAACTTGACAGACAGACCTCGTACTTATTCCGACAATTGAATGATCTTGTACACAGCTCAGTTCAGTTATCCAGTGCGTCTGCGCATGATCTAATCGACATATTTAACACAAGATTGCAAGATATTGCCAAAATATATGCCAAAAGCAATATCCAGAACTACAAAAATAAAATGTATGACAAAACAGCAATATAATTAAGTACTGTAGCGATGCAGAGATGCCCTGCCATACAAGTCCTGTCCTTTACATGTAAGTAAACATGTTTGTTAGGTAGGCTCATTGACAGTATATATATATAAGGAGAGGCTACAGACCACAACAAATGTCACATTATCGTGGTTTTAATAGTTTTTTCCAGTGAAAATGAAAATTCAAAAATGATCATTCGCACCAATCGTGAAACATATCGCAACCGTGATATCTTATAATAATGGCAATATGATTTGTTTTGCCATATCCTGTAGCCATTTTCTCCAGCCACACCCTCAATGTAAACCATGACTTAAAAGACTCTGCATTTCAATAAAGCTAAAATATTTAATATATTTTTCTTAAGTAGATTTAGTCAAAAAGACGCCAAGAAGGTCTCTCATAAAGAAGCCCCCTGTCAACGATCACCACGAGACATAGCAGAAAAGCGCTGTTCTACGAACCACATTACCCGGCGTGCAAAGCAACACTGCGTCATTCGTCTGCGTCGATGATTGTTTTGAACCGTTGGAAGAGGATGCGTGGAGGTGTGTAATGCTGTTCGTTTTTTTAGGAAACATTGAGCTCAGACATTATTTAAGTCATAGCCGAACTGTGGTTTGATAAGTGCTTCTTCAAAATACACGAAAATGTTAAAGCTCTTGTCTTGTTCTCAGTGGCAGCCCTGAGTTAACGTTATTTTTGTCTTTGTGTAGCTGTAATTTGGTTGCTTTACGACACATTTTTTACCTCTAAATGGCAGGAAAGTCAAGTGTGACGGCCAAGTGTATCACATTTCATCGTTGTTAAGAAATAACGTTATTTTGTACAAACCTAAACTCGAGTTTCCACCATTTGGCCAAGCTGCTGTTAGCATTAAAACAACAACCACCAAATCCTTGACATGAAACTAATGTAAATATCTGTTGTTGTTTTTTTGGGATGTTCACAGGTTAATAATACATAAAAGATGTTTATGCCAAGAGCCCTGAAAGTGAAGAGACCCACCCAGGGTTCAAGCCAAGCTTTGAGTAAGAAAAGCAAGGTGGATGAGGAGGAGCGGAAAGATGAAGGTAGTTCAGTGACACCTGTTCAGAAGGAGGAAGCGTGTGAAGACACCAAAACACAGAATGAGACGATACAAGCAGGAGGAGACTCTGCAGGTTTGACAGAGAGCCTGGTGAGTGAAGATGAACACAAGCCTGCCTCAAGTGATACAGAGGGAAAAGAGGAGGAGGAGGAGGAGGAGGAAGAACCTGTTAAATCATTCAAAAAGAGTCAGAGATGGCCAGAGCCAGGAGAGCCCGTCTGTGTGATGTGTGGTCGCTATGGGGAGTACATTTGTGACAGCACAGACAATGACGTTTGCAGCCTTGAGTGCAAAGCCAAACATTTGGCCCACATGGGGATGGGCACTGGGGCGGACGCGTTTGACCGTAAGGACAAAAATGGAGATGAAAGGACTCAACCTCAACAGCCAGTGGGTGAAAGCGAAGCAGGCTATTCCTACACGGAAGATCGATTCATAGCAGGCCTTTCAGACGAGCAGGTGCAGCGGATTAAACAGGAGCTGGGCATTGAAACCCAGGGTAAAGATGTCAGGAGACCCATCGTTGAGTTTGAACACTGCGGCTTCCCCGCCACGCTGAGCGGCAACCTGAAAAAGGCCGGCTATAAGGCGCCCACGCCGATCCAGATGCAGATGGTGCCTGTTGGTCTCACCGGCAGGGACGTGATTGCCAGCGCTGACACAGGCTCAGGGAAGACTGTAGCCTTCCTGCTGCCAGTGGTAGTGAGGGCACTGGAGGTACAGTAATGCACCGAGCATCAGGCGGGATAAATCAGTGCATTTTTGCAAGTTGGGGAAAAACAAATACAGCCACAGTCTACAGCTAAGGGGATTTCTTTTAGCCATGAGAATCCATTGATCACTTATGAATACTGGTGTTGAATGGAGAGTAAACATTTGCACACATCTCCATGATTGAGGTGGATAGGATGAATAAAAGAAGAAATGCTGGGTTTTTTTTTATCATAAAAGCTTGGAGATGTGTTTCAGTGCATCTGCAGTGTTTTTTGTTGCAGGACACATTTCTGTGGGTGGGAAGGGTCTTCTGACAGTTTTGTACAATTTGATCCTTTGACTCATGCTGGTAAACAGCAGTTCTGAGTAATTCTTAAGGAGACATTTTATCTTTGGCCATGATGTTGTAGCTATATTGGGAGCTGTGTTGTAACCAGTGTTACAATGTCATGCAAAGTTCTACCAAAAAGTTAGACTTTTTTTTGTTTGTTTTTTTCATTTTTATTTTGTCTGTTTTAAGTCACAATAGTGTCCTTAAGGTCCTTAATTACCAATATACAAGCGACCATCGGTATGATAGGCACAGGAGAGGTCATTTTGTTCTTCTGGGCAAAGTCTTGAGAGTTATTGGATTCTGAATTAATTTATTTTCAAGGAAAACAACTGAATTTCTCTAATAGACATGGACTCTATAACATTACTTGCTTTAACTGCTTTTGGACTTACATACATATTGACATGCTTTACATTTTCTTATTTTAGAAACCAGCGCACAGTGTGAGTAGCCCCGTGGCTCTCATACTGACCCCCACCAGGGAGTTGGCCATTCAGATAGAGAGGCAGGCCAAGGAGCTGGTGATAGGCCTCCCCAACATGAGAACCGCGCTGCTGGTCGGTGGCATGCCGCTTCCCCCACAACTCCACCGCCTCAAAAGCAGCATCAAAGTACAGTCTCTGTTGTTTACAATCATTTCCTCCTCCCCCATCCAAACATTTTTTAAGTGTTCAACTTTCTACATTATCATGTTCTTCTTCTTTTAATCCCCATTAGATTATCATAGCCACGCCTGGGCGACTCCTTGAGATCTTGAAGCAGAAGGCGGTGCAGCTGGACAAAGTGAAGGTCGTGGTAGTTGATGAGGTTTGTTTGGAGAACAAAAAGGGCCTAAAAGGCTAGATAAATGTATTTCATTAAGCCTTCATTTGCGGTGATACAGCAGAAGTTTTTTTAATTATTTGTCTGACTTTAATTTGACATGATGACGAGCAAACAATGAGAATTGTATGATAGCTGATTTTAGGATGGCACAGTGGTGCAGTGGTTAGCACTGTCACCTCTCAGCAAGTATGTTCCAGGGGAAAACCCTCCAGCTGGCTGGGACCTTTCTGTGCCTGGGGAGTTTGTAGTCGGAGCTGAGATCTTTCTGTGTGTAGTTTGCTATATAGGTTAACTGGTGACTTGCCCATAGGTGTGAATGTGAGAGTGAATGGTTGTTTGTCTTTATGTGTCAGCCCTGTAACGAACTGGTGAACTGGCCCCATGTCAACTGGGATAGGTTCCAATGGATGATAGTAATAGTCCAAGAATTTTGCCTCTGCAAGTGGGGTCCAGTATTCAATTGTGTGCTTGTTTAGTGTGTAGAAATCATATGTCCATATGTATCTGTGGTCTATGCTGTAGGTCGACACTATGTTGAAGATGGGCTTCCAGCAGCAGGTGCTGGAGGTTTTGGAGCAAGTCCCTGAAGAACGCCAGACTCTGTTGGCGTCAGCCACCATCCCAACGGGGACAGAGGAGCTGGCTGCTCGATTGGTTCGTGACCCCGTCCGTATTGCTATTGGTGAGAAGAACCAGCCCTGCGCCAACGTGAGGCAGATACTCCTATGGACAGAGGAACCCTCCAAGAAGAAGAAGCTGTTTGAGATTCTCAATGTAGGTCACAGACTTGATGTTTAGACTGTATGGTTTTCAACAGTGACTTGGAGGCGTATGTTTAAATAACACAGTCTCCTTTTTGTCAGCAAGTCTGGTTCTCACTTAAAGTCTTAAAAGATAGATTTTGGGTGGAGTATCACTTTAAGCTCACTTCCACTGCCAAAATAGATTTTCTTTAAGAGGTCAGCAGTTTTATTTTTTGTGTAAGACCGAGTCTAATTGTACTCTGGGGAACCAGAAAGTGCTTTGGTAGGGACCAAGGCAGAAAGTGGGTTATTATCTCAATTTTATTTTACAGTGGGTTTATCACTCAAGTCTTGATACGCACTGGTACCAGCTTGGTATTTTATTAACTGACTGTTTAGAGGTGCTAATTCCTTAAGCGCCAAAGACCAGCCTCCCACTACACCATATTTAGACAGCCATTGCCGCAGCCCTGGCCCCCGTCTGGAGGAAATGGGTGGGCCCCGAGCCATGGCCCCACTCCAGGAATCCCAGCAATGGCTTGCACCATTTATACAGGGCAGGACAGGAAGGGTCTGCTTTAGTTAACCCGGTGAAGAAGTGTTGTTAGAGCATTGTGTGAGGAACAGAAGCTACTTCTCTGTGTAGGAGGTGGTCGTGATGGCGATTTTTCTGTTTAGCCAAGTTATTCATGACTGCTGTTATTTAATGCAGCTCAGAGTATAAAGGCCACTGTCTCTGAACAGGGAAAAGTGGTGGGTCTTGCAAGAGTACTGTAGAATTGGAGGACTATTCGAGCGGGCAACCTAAAAAAAACGAAACGTGAGAGTGGACATGACTCACTTAGAAATCCCCCAAAACAGCTGTTTCATATGTTGCAGCTCTTAAAGAATGGTAAATGAATATTTGCTCAAACTTAAGTCAGGAAATCATAGCATGTTTTCACAAGTTTGAGCTAGAACAATAGACCTAGAGCTGAGAGAAGCCCCATCATTATCACTTTACCTATCCTACTGTTCTAGACAGAAACACTTTTATTAGTCAATGTGGGAAATACATATTTGGATTTGATAATAAGGGACAGATGCAAACAGCCTTCTTTTAAAAACATGTATTCAGTGTAAAACTGTTCCTACTCTGTCCAGGTATGAATGGTAATGAATGAACTGGGACCAGGTAATAGGAGAACGGTTTCACTCATCTGTTACAGTACACATTGTATTTAACCTGTTCTGTCCTGTTCCATCAGCGGGTAAACATTTTTTAGTTGCAGCACATAAAGGCAAAAAGGGCAATATGATGTTTTTTGAAGCATGTCAGCCAGTTTACTCAAAAGTTTGCTGCTGGCTAGAGAGTCATGACTGCCATCTGCTGGAGGATTTTAACCTTTTAAGTGTGTCCAATGTTTTGTAAATTCGGTGTAATAGTTTTAGATTTAAATTTTTTTTTATAATCTTGCAGCTTAAAAACATAATCATAAATTAAAGTTTAAAACTCAAATAGTCAATATACAGTACATTTTACCTCAATCAGCATTTAGAGTTACTGAAATATCTGTATGTAGAAATGTAAAATGTAAAAAATATGATCTCACCTTACTCCTATTTCTTTTTTTCATTGTGGCTTTTCAGGACAGTAAGCTGTACCAGCCTCCGGTGGTGGTGTTTGTAGACTGTAAACTGGGGGCTGATCTGCTGTGTGAGGCGGTCGCCAAGGTGACAGGCCTCGAAACTGTGGCAATCCACTCTGACAAGACCCAGTGGGAACGCAACCGCATCCTCAGGGTGAGGCCAGTGGCAGCCAGAGCATGCACAGTGAAGTGGATAAATAGCAGCTCTCCCATGTTTGGTGTCCTTGTAACTTGTAGCTGAAAGACCACAGACGCCAAGAGCTGAGACTTAACAGACTTAAACGTGTTTATAAGTATATTTAATGCAGAAGGATGATGTCAAAACCACAACTATTGTAGGTAAAACAAACTCTTAGACAAGAAAAAGGGAATGTGGAGAAGTTAACATTAATAGATACGATTATACAAATATACTAAATACTTAAATAATCCAGATTTAATTTGGAGGCCGATCAACAGCAGATCATCCTTCCTGACTGTAATTAAATAATACATTAATTATTATTAAATAATAAATAAACAACTTAACTAAAAGTAATTTAACCTCTAATCAACCTTTTTTATTTTTTTTAATTTAGAAGGAAAAACTGATCACTGCATGGCATTATGTCATATGTTCTGCCTGTGCTTATTCCAACATCTCATTGAGGTGGAGTCATTTTTAAATGGCACACCATTACATCAGATGGAATGTCTTTTACATCATTTTAGGAGCATTTTGCTGAGATTAGATATGTATTTTGTATCTTTGGGATCTCCACTGTAACGTGAAATTCATTTCTGTGGTTCAGTTGTTTATAAAGACGTACCAACCATTAGATCCAGCAGTGTTTATAGTTAAATTTGTTCAAATCTTGCATCATATCCAATATTTACGTCCTAATCACACTAGTGTTTGTCGCATTTTACTCGTTTTATATTAGTGAAAATGAGGTCATTCATAATGTTTGCTGTACACGTCTGACTGTAATATTTGCGCTGTTGGGTGTCAGGGTCTTCTGGATGGAGACTTTGAAGTGGTGATCAGTACAGGTGTGCTAGGCAGAGGACTGGACCTCGTCAACGTCAGATTGGTGGTTAATTTTGACATGCCAAACACAATGGATGAGTATGTCCATCAGGTTAGTATTACTAATTTCACTTTCCTATAATTAGCAATGATTATTTTAATAATGATGAGTAAAAGTTATTGAATCCTATTTTTGATCCTTAAGTAAATGTCTAATACTTGTCCATCACAGCTAAATTATGGAAGTAATCGTACACAGGGACAGTTTTAAATAAGGCAAATGACTATACTTTCTCCTTCATTTCTTCCCATCCAGGTGGGCAGGGCAGGTCGGCTGGGGCACAGAGGAACAGCCATCACCTTTGTCAATAACAACAACAAGCGGCTGTTCCTGGAGGTGGTGAACCGGGTCAAACCCACTGGGTCCATCCTGCCCCCCCAGCTCCTCAACTCACCCCATCTCCATGAGCAGCAGAGGAGGGAAAAACAGAAAGCCAAGCAGGGCTCTGATGATGTGCTGGTCACCAAGAACAATCTATTAGACATCATAAAGAAACACGACCGACGCAAAAAATAGCAAGTTCTTCCCATCGTGCCTACAATAAAGCTGTCTGTATATTGAGTAAATGCTAAATGTTTAGTTTGTATATTGTTTTTATTAAGAAAATAAAATCGAATTTTGATATATTCTGAATAAATATGTTGCGTTATTAATGTAAGACTATTTATTCAAATAGGATTATCTTCTCTAATCCAATGACTTCAACGCAGGTCCTCCAGCTGAAGGACAATCTGATATGGTGTATGATGTCCAGAAGAAAATAACACTGCTTTAAATTTCACTGTTTTATAAGTTATATATATTATACGTTTTTTAAGTTTTAAGACAGCAGGTTTTGATATCAAAATATCTCCTAAACTGGGTGGTTCTACATCAAGCCTAATGTTGATGCCCTTAAGCAAGCCACTGAATCCATCCTTTGTTTTTTTATGTTTAAACTATGGGGTGTACGTCACTTTTGTAACGGCACTGTGCTAATTTTAGAAGGGAAAGCACGAGTATCACAATTTCCTCCACTTAGACACAACCTTGGAGCTGTGTGTGACAATTAAATCTGTGTTATGTATGGCTCATAGCCTTGATTATGCTGCCACCTAGCGTCAGTCTCAGGCAACTACACGTCTCGTTCATGACATGACGTCACGTTTCCCGAGAATTCAGCCAATCAGCTGTCACTAGCGGAGACGGTTTGAAATTGAAGCGGGCGATGGCGGAAGAGATGAGAGGACAATAATAAACAAAAGCAGCTCTCTTCGCCTGGACATCAGTCATATTTCATTGGAATGGAGTTATGTTCACTTTTAACTAAAATACCGAGCAGTGGCTGCGTCCGTCTTCGACATTTTTCATGTCGTGTATTGTAAGTTAGGTAACCGGAGTGGAGTTGTCGTTAGCTAGCTGACCCTTGAGCTCATCTTAACGTTTTAGTTTTTTTAAACAGCCGACCGCCATGTCGTTATTTAGCGTACAAGCGAGGAAGCACACAGCTTATTATGACCATCTAATGTCAACATCAACATCCAGGACGCCGGGCAGGGAGCGAAAAACGACAGACACAACGCTAGGAAAAAGCGAGAGAACATCCGGAGAGTCTGCGTGTGAAGACAGCAGGTCATCTGATAAAAGCCGACAGGTGAACAGGACTTATGTCGTCTCTGCGCTGTCAAAAAGCGGCAGCGGGCAGCAGACTCCTTACCGTGGCCGACTCACTCTGCAGAGGAGGTCAAGGAGGAAGACCGGGGCTGACACAACGGAGAAGACGATGATTGAAAGCAGCCGGGATACCACACCAGCTCCGGAGAAGAGACTGACCCTGCAGCGTCGGACCAGGACTCCCTCAATGGATAAAAGCGTATACGGGCAGCGTGCGGTCAGCGGCACCGGCCTGCAGCCGACGCCGAAAGTCCTGAGCGAACCAAACGGTAGGGCACCTGGTTTATTCCGGTCTATGAGTTTAAGAGACTCTGCCTCTAAGAGCAAAGGCAAAGAAACTGCTGCTCATGTGGAAACCCATGCGAGGCCGGCGGCCAGCAAGACGCCCTCCTCCTGTGCTTCTTCCTCCATTACTAGGCAGCTAGAGGACCAGGCCCACACCTTTAAAACCCCTACCAAAAAGACCCCGTTTGAGAAAATCGCAGCCAGGAGAGATGTGTTCGAGAGACTGGCGGGGAAAGAAGCTCCTAAACCACTGGCAGCCAAATCTTTAAGTCTAGAGAGGCCCAAATCCCGAGCACAGCAAGCAGAGGACGCAAAGCCCGTCCCAGCTCCTCGGGTCAGCAAGGCCTCCTCAGGTGTGCACAAGACCAGCGCCCCGCTGCAGGTGAGGAAGACCTCCACCTCGAGCCAGAAGGGAGACGCGACCCAGACCAGGACCTCCACTCCTGCTCCAGCCCCAGCATCCACCGAGCAGTCCCTGTCCTGTGCCCTGAGGCAGCATGATTCATTTAAGATGGAGAACAGTGCAGTGACTGTTGCTGTCCGTGTACGGCCTTTCAACGCCAGGTTCGTATATTCAAATTGGCCTTAACTGGGGGGGTAAATTGTGAATGATGTTTGTCAGCATTTTAGGTTCTGTGTCTCCAAAAGTTAGTAGAATGTGTCTAATTCAGCCTGATAAACCAAGATGTAGTGTAATCACATCCTGTGTGATTAAACCATTATTTCTTTTAGTTTTAGGGGACTTCACAAATAAAACACCTTACTAGAGTATAGCAGTGTATTTCAAATGTTGTCTACATTAAATTTAAATTACTCTGTTTACTCCAGTATAGTTGAAAGAATCAGAAAACAGAAAAATAGGAAGCAACTTGATCAATACTTGACACCTTATTTATTTATTTTTTATTTTATTTTTCAAGCAAAAAAACAAACATGTTCCAGTTTCTCAGTTGAATGATTTGCTGCTTTTCGTCTTATGTGATTGTAAAGTTAATATAAGTTTCTGAGTGTTGGTTGAGCACAAGAAGTTTGATATCCTTACCTTTAGAAAATTGTGATTTTTTTATGTTTAATAGGAATGTTCTAAGCTGGAAAATGACTACCAAACTGCGAACAATACACATTAACATTTATTTCTGGTAAACAAAATCCATTTCTGAAATAGTTTTTGTAATACCTCTGCTCTGTTGTAGGGAGAAGGCAGAGAAGGCATTGCAGGTCATCTTCATGAACGGGCAGGAGACTACGGTCCAGCATCCAGACTCCAAACAGAGCTATTCTTTCACCTACGACTTCTCCTTCTGCTCGGTGGATGAGTTTGACCCCACCTTCGCCAGCCAGCGGACGGTGTACGAGACTCTGGGCAAACCTCTGCTGCTGCGGGCCTTCGAAGGGTTCAACACCTGCCTGTTTGCTTATGGCCAAACAGGCTCTGGGAAGTCATACACGTGAGAATTTTTTGGTTTTAGTTTACTACAGTGAACTGTGCACCACTCAAACCCCTCCCCTCTGCTCTCTTCATTTTTTTTGCTATTAAAAAAGCATACAGTTTTAATATGAATTGAAATCAGTCATTCTGATTTGTTTGAAATCATTGTCGTTTAGGATGATGGGCTTTGGCGAGGAGGAAGGAGTAATCCCGCGCTTCTGCCATGAGCTTTTTTGTAGATTGGCCTCCATGGAAAATGAAGAGGTAAAATCTCTCTTACAAGGATTTATCCCTGGTTAAATGCTTAGTTTGTGTTCCTTTACTCAATCATTCTCCAAAAAAAGACTTGAAAGTGTACATGTGTTATTTTGTTTCTGGTCACATTACTCATCAAATTGTCTCTTTTGGGTTGTTACATTTCAGGTCAAATGTCATGTAGAGATGAGCTTCTTTGAAGTGTACAATGAGAAGATCCATGACCTGCTGGTGACCCGGGAGGAGCCAAACCAGAGGAACATGCCTGTAAGTTGTTTGCAACTGACTTTAATACAATCCAGGAAACTACTGGTAGATTTAGGTAAAGCTTGCTTTGCGTGAAATTGGCTGCTGCGTACATTTCCAGATAAACCAGCTACTTTGCATTTTTAGATATGCTAGCTAGCTCATAATGCCGTTGGCCATTTTATATGGTCATTCATAGGGCTTAATACCCTGAGAATATGTACTGTCAAGAAAAAACAAAACAAAAAAAACCCTGTTGATTTTGTGTTTTCAGCTGAGAGTGAGGGAACATCCAGTACATGGTCCGTACGTTGCTGACCTCTCTGCGTAAGAAACCTTTTAAATGTCTTTTGCTGCACTATTCAGTAAAAACCAAAGGAACATTCTCGACTGATTTGAAGGCTTGCTCATGGTGTCATTTCTTCACAGGAATATTGTGAGCTCTTACAATGATGTTCAGGTAAGTTCAAACTGCTGTCAAGACATTTTCTTCTTTTTAGATCCATGGCATTTAGCTGATGCTTGAATGACTTTAAATGAGTGAACAAGTCAGGGTCCAATGTCAGGTGGATTAAGAGCCCAGATGAATTACAGAAATATTTCAACTGAATATGAATGTTTTGAATTTAAAGTGGAGGCGCACCATAAATATAAGTACCTAGCATCAAAGAAATATCCAAAGTCTAGCATTGATAACAGTAATGGCGCTGATAACCACAAGAGAGACGTCACACTAGGAGGTTCAGTTATAATTCACAGTGTCCTTCTTTAGGGTTGGCTGAAGTTGGGCAACAAACAGAGAGCCACAGCAGCTACAGGAATGAATGACAAGAGCTCCAGGTCACACTCCGTCTTCACCCTGGTTATGACCCAGACTCAGGTATGTATCTCAACATCACTGTATGTCACACATCAAACAAACAAACACAAAATAAGTGCATTTAATAATGTATAAATTAGATTAATTCTGCAGTGGCACACTAATTAGCCGCTTATTAGCCTTTGTCATTATGTCATGTGTTTAAGCTGAATGTTGCAGTGTTTCTCTGTGTGCTTGTGTACAGACTGAGTTTGTGGAGGGTGAGGAACATGAGCACAGCATCACCAGCAGGATCAACCTGGTGGACCTGGCAGGCAGCGAACGCTGTAACTCGGCACAGACAAGTGGAGACCGGCTCAGGGTACACACACCGACATTATTCTTTCTTATTGCTGCTCAGATGTGACAAAAAGCTTTTCTCAGTTTCATTTCATTGTGGGTTTTTTTTATTTATTTATTTTGCTCAAATTATATAATCAAATACTATGCAAGCAAATATCTTTTACTAACAAGTTATTTGTCATTTTGGGTCCTGCGATTTATAATGGCCATTTTTCATTCTGACATTTTGAAACCTAAACAATCACTTGAAAAATGGGCTACACAAATCAATAACAATCAATGAATCATTATTGTTATATTGTTATAATTTCTTTGCATTCTTTCATAAAACAACATGTACTTGAAATACAATTTTTGCTGTGTTATTATAGGAGGGTGCTAGCATCAACAAATCCCTCCTTACCCTTGGAAAGGTCATCTCAGCCCTGTCGGATCAAGCACTGACCAGAAAGAAGGTCTTCATACCGTACAGAGAGTCTGTCCTGACATGGTGAGAGATCAGGATGCTTCTACACTGTAGCTGCAATGTTTATTTTTGATCTCTTTTTTTTATTATAATTTTTTTCTTAATAAGAAACAAACAAAAGTGGTCCACATTTTCAGTATACATAGATATTCACAGTGCTTGAATGGAAAATGGAATATATAAATTATACAAATTATAATTTTGTATAACTGAAAATACAATCTTGTTATTGTGTTTGATGAGAGATGTGAGCGCATCTCTAATTTGATTGACCATAAACATTATCCCTGCATTATCTAATCTATAGAGTTTCATTAACTTGCTGTCATTCAATGTTTGGAGAATGTTTCTCTTAGCTCTTTGTCTTTCTGCCTCCTCGGCTTAGGAAACTCTTCATTTTCTTAGAATTTCGTCACTAGGAGCAAATCTCTGTATAAGGAAGTTTTATGAATATGTACGGCCCCAGATTTACAGACTTTCCAAAGAGGACCCTGACCCAGTCCCATTTTATTTCTTTCACAGGCTGTTGAAAGAGAGCCTCGGTGGTAACTCCAAGACAGCCATGATCGCCACACTGAGCCCGGCGGGCAGCAACGTGGAGGAGAGCCTAAGCACTCTGCGCTATGCCCAGCAGGCCCGTACAATCATTAATGTGGCAAAGGTCAATGAGGACACCAGCGCCAAGCTAATCAGAGGTCAGACACTCAAAATATCCACATTCACAAATCTCTTGGACTTAATTGAGCTTTTTTCTTTCTTTTTTTTCTTTTCTTCTAACTGCAATAAGGTTTTTAAAGGACCAGTGTGTAAGGTGGAACGAGGGAGTTGCGATCTGCAGCTACACTCTGGTCCTTTTTAAATCAATGTATTTATCGAACCCTAAACAGTACTAATCAATAGTAAATAATTTTATTATGTTTTTATAAGTATGTTTGTGAACCTGTCTGTACATCCCTGAATCCCTTCAGTTGCTTGTAGCTGAGTTCGATTTTGGACACTTACCGAGTGTTTACTATGGATGTTGCCAGTTGAGGTAGACGTAGCCGAGGTAAGTCCTTGGCTATTATTGACTGAGGAGAGAAAAAAGAAGATAAAAGAATTTTGCCTCTGTGACATCAACTGAGGGGAAGGTGGAGGAGTAACAAAACATCTTGCTGCCTTTTTCTTTTTTTTTTTTTTTTTAGTGTATGCATGCATATACAGCAGTGTAGTATTATTATTATTATTATTATTATTATTATTATTATTTTGGAACCATAATGGGTTTATTTCAGGTTCTTTGTGAACCTGAACATCTGCTATCCTACAACAGCACCACACCTGTATGTCCTTGTTCACAAGGAAAACCAATGATGCCTATACAGAGCAGTGTAGTTACAATAGTCTCTGGCCTCACATGTGTGAGTATTATTTGTGCACTGGAAGAATTTAACAGTACAAAATCATGTCTTGAAGCAACAGAGCATATTTCCTCTATCCTCAATAACTTAATTACATGCATACACACTAATTTGAGTGGCCATTCACTCTCTGTCTTGGTGGTCTGTCTGTCAATTAGCATCGTCTTCATCTGCCTCTCATTGTTTCTGTATGTGAATATCTCTTTATATTTGTGTCTTGCGCTTGATCTCCTTCGCTCTCCTTCTTTCCCACACACCCTCCTGCCTGTCCATCTATCCATCACCAGCTTATTCACTACCCAGTTCAATTAAGGCCTGGCCCTAACCTTGCCTCCAGGCCATATTTATGCACTGTCAGCTGCACATGGCGGCTAACTGTCATGCAAGTATTATTTTTCATAAGATGATTGCCCTGCTGTTTGACGTTTTTAGCAGCAAGGGGAGCTCTTGCTGTGGGGTTTTCTCACATCACCTGTCAGTGTATGATTCTCAAAGTTAATATGACTCAAATATATTACAAATTAGGCCACAGTTGCTTAAAAAATTGTCTTCAATAAGGTCACTGACAAAATTGGAATATTCTCTATATATATCTCTAGCATCTGTTAAAGTCATGTATTAAAATATAATCTGCAATTTCATATTGATTTGTGTTAATTTAAGTGTATATTTGCTCTTAACTGTGATATATATATTTTAGCTTTACAAAGCCTTTGGGACAAACTTTGTGTGTTTTCAGAGTTGAAGGCTGAGGTGGAGAAGCTGCGTGCAGCCCAGATGAGCTCCCAGGGCATTGAACCAGAGCGCGTCAGGCTGTTCCAGCAGGAGATCTGCGCCCTGAGGAACAAACTCTGTCAGCAAGAGAGAGAAATGGTCGAGGCCAACCGGTCAGTATTAGTCCAGTGCTGTAATTATAACTTTTTCATTTTTCTTATTCTGATGCAACAGACCCAGATATTATCTGTCTCCTTTTTGAGCGGGTCACAGTAAATACTGTGTCTGATTAAAACAGTTTAGAGAACCCTCGTATTAAAGTGACGTACATACTCATGTCACAGTCATGATATTTTCTTACAAATGTAAATACAGAATGTTTGCATGAGTTGGTTTTGATTCAGTTGGGAATATCTTAAAGGTCCAGTGTCTAACATTTAGGAGGATTTATTGGCAGAAATGAGATCTAATATTCCTATGGTATGTTTTCATTAGTGTATAATCAGTCTATTAAAGCATTATGGCTAATTTAATTTTTATCTTAATTTCTGGCAGGGCATGGAGAGAGAAACTGGAGCAAGCTGAAATTCGCAAACGTGAAGAGACGAAAGAGTTGCAGGTAATTCTTTTGAGCATAACATTTGTTTTCATTTAATTTATTTTTTTACCTTTTTATACATGAAGTACTTTGCATTTTGCTGTCTCAAGGTTCCCATCCACTGTGTCCAAAAGTACAATAATCCCTTCACCACGCTGACCCTAACAAACCTTGAAACAAGCTGCAATAAATATTCTTGTGTCTGCACACTAATAACAACTGTGTGAACAAAGTGCTCAGAAACTTTCTCTGTCTTTTCAGAAAGCAGGTGTGACATTCAAAGTGGACAATCGTCTTCCCAACCTTGTGAACCTGAACGAGGATCCTCAGCTGTCTGAGATGCTTCTCTACATGATCAAAGAGGGTCAGACCACAGTGGGCAAGCTCAAGTCTGAGTCCAGCCATGACATCCAGCTGACAGGAGCCCTCATTGCTGACCAACACTGGTAAAAATGAGTCGCTGGAGGGATTATACATTACAAAATGCCAGTGGTGGCAGAGCAGAAGTAAACTGTAAAATAGTATGTGGTCTGACGTCTTGTCATATGTCCTTATTCAACAGAATTGCACCGCTGCAGTGATGTTGACATTTTGTTTATCGTTTTGTTTCAGTGTTATAACCAACATCCAGGGCACTGTCAGCGTCACTCCCATGGAAAACGCCAAAACCTTTGTTAATGGAAACCTCATATCTGAATCCACTGTCCTGCATCATGTAAGTACATCAAAAAGATCTAACCCATCTGTTTAGCATTATCCTATGGAGTAACTTATAGTAAGATTATGCAAAGGCTTTCTTTGTACTAATTTGTAATTTTCTCTTAATTAAACCCACAAGCTAAATCAATCACGACCAACCCGTTTATCCATTTTATTAATTAATTTAACTCTTCTCATCTCTGTGGTTATGGTTTCCAGGGAGATAGGGTGATTCTCGGTGGAGACCACTACTTCCGCTTCAACCATCCAGCAGAGGTGCAGTCTGGAAAGCGGGTGTCATGCTGGACAAGTGCAGGCGATGGCCATAAAGACTTTGAATTTGCCAAAAATGAGCTGCTTGCAGCTCAAAGAGCTCAGTGAGTACGAAAAACCTGAGCAAAAAAAAAAAACACTTCACCGGCCATCCTAATCTTTTAAAAAAAATGCTGTTTCAGAGCAACATCTATTTATCTAATAATCAAAATCGTCACTCCCTTAATCCATCTTTGTGTGTCCCAGGCTGGAAGCAGAAATTGAAGAAGCCCATTTGAAGGCGAAACAGGAGATGATGCAGGGAATCCAAATGGCAAAAGAGGTGGCCCAGAAGGAGCTATCAGACCAAAAGGCACTTTATGAAGACAGGATCCGAGGCCTGGAGAAAGAGCTGGTACACAAAACTTCCTCTGGGCATTCTCTTTCATTTATGATCGTTTTAGGGGATCTTAACTATTAAATGATGTCCATTTGCAAGGAACTATAGTGCTGACCAATGTACTTTTTGTTGGTATTGACATTTTGACATTTCTTTTTAGCTGTTCTGCTCTTGTAGTTATTGGAAATCAGTTTGCATAAAGGTGTGACCAAACTGACAAAACTATAATTACAAATTGAAATCATCAAGTATACTTTTTTAAATCTTGTATACAATATTATATTATTAAAGAACCATCAAATAGTTCTTATCATGTATAATCTTTTTTGTATATCCCTACACCCAGTCAATGTGCGCAACCAATGCTAAATAATGCCAAAATATAATTCATTCAGAATGTGGAGACTGAGCGGAAGCGTCAGCAGGAGTTGGACCAGCAGAGGGTGGCCAGCCAGATGGCAAAGCTGAAAATGGCCAAGCTGGAGCTTGAGCAGGAGGTGGACACCCACAAGACACGCCTCCGCCTGCACATGGAGGCCCAGGTCAGAAGCCAGAACTGCACTTGGGAATGTTAAATTTCCTTCTCGCTTTAATGAAGTTGGCTCTTTTAGGTTCCTGGAAAGTTTTTATTGTGCTGGGCAGGTTTTGCTCGGTCAAAAAAAAAAAAAAAAAAAAAAAAAAAAGGGGGAAATTACTCCCACACACACAAAGTTGTCTACTCTGCTTTGTCCTGCTATTGATGTCTATCAGCCTTTTAAAAAGGTTTGAATAGAAAATTGAACAGTTTTACAGATCTCATTTCTTGCCCTCACACTGGGGAGCGAATCCCATTTTTTCCCCCTGCAAGAAACGGGTGCCAGGGTATTGGGTGGTAGAGCAGCAGTATCTAAGAGAAGATTTTAAACAGATCTTATTTCATTCAGCTTTTGGCATTTGTGTAAGGAAAAACTGGATCATACCTGTAACTGTAAATGTCATGAAAACATCTCCTTCATTTGCTCATTCAGGATTACTGATTATCTAAAATTAGCCAGAGACTGGGTTTTATGTTTAACTGACGGGCCATTTGGGATGTGTTTTGAGTCGTGGTAAAGCTTGGCACTTGGCAAAATGTTTTGGCCTAGTTGTTTTTAATATTGTGTACATTCACCATGATTCACTCCAGGCGATGGAGGAACACCATGTGCGTCAAGCGAAGATTGTTGAGGCCCTGGAGGCAGAGAAGAGGAAGATCAGCAAAGAGCTTGAGGAGATGCAGAAGAAACGAGCCATGAGAGAAAATCACACTCCCCGAAATGGTGAGAGCTTTCAAGTCACTGCTGAGTACATATTGGAGTTGGGAACCAAAATAACAATTCACACCATGTAAGTGGAGTACCAGATGGGTGGGGTTCATCTTTTTAAGCCACACACATTAGAGTAGAGAGAGTTTGCCAAGACGTGACATAAACACTGGACTTCACATCAATTTAATAGGAGCAAACATGGAGGCAGAGAGGCCATAGAACTTAGCTCATTTAGTAATTTACTGACCAGTGATAAACTATTCTACATATGCATGGTGATTACTCTGCAGTACTGCTGTGCAATGTATACAAAGAATTTAAATGTAACTTTGCATAATTATACAATTGAATAGACATATCTTTAGTGGAACAGAACACTACAATGTATCTTTGTATTTATCTTCTTACTCTTCTTCCCCCTTGCATAGACATGCCTTATACGTGTCGCTCACTCAGGCCAAAGACAGAGGAGTCAAGGAGTTCTTATTACTTACAGCCACATTTATAGATGTTCTTGTTGCAGAGTCTGTCATGTCAGGCTGAAATAAAGACCATTTAAGCCAGATGCTCTTTGACCGGGGGCTGTTGGCTGTGGTGAAGTTATGTGTTTCATTTCTTTATTGCAGCTCCTCCACAGTGGGATACCATGAAGTTGTCCCTGATGATTGAGGAAGCCAATAAGATCAGTGCTAAACTTAGGAAAAACACAGTCTTCAGCAGGTATGAAGACTGCGCGAACAGTTTACATATGTGATTTATTAGACATTAATGTTAACAGGCCCAGTTTGGAAGAAGGTATTGTCTTCACTAAAAATAATTTGACTCTCCTCTCTTGTAGACACGAAAGCTCTGACGAGAACCTGGAGCAGGGTGGTCTGCTACAGGTGCGGGTTCAGAACACAAAGCTGGGAATCTCAACTTTCTGGAGCCTGGACAAGTTCCAGAACAACATGGCTGCCATGAGGGAACTCGAGCAGGTCTGCCTTGAATCAGTTTTGCCTTCCAAGTCGTCAATTGTTTTGAGTTCACAATTGTTTTAAGGTTTTAATGTCTTTAAAACTTCAAAAAGACATGCAATTCTTAATGTGTTTTGACACCTGACTAATTCAAATGTTACTCTCATTGAAATGAAAATGGGAGTAAAACAGAGCTCATTCCTGGTGTGGAAACTTTTGTAATGACAGTTTCCTCCACCTGTCTAAATATTTGCAAATTAAATGAATTGTGAACGCCAATTTGCCGTTAGTTGCAATGAGTAGACATGTGATCGAGCTGATAAACTATCGACACGTACCAACAAAATGCTTGAAATTTCACAGGAAGCTTGTGCATACTTGCTTATTTAATTTTAGTGCTCTAGTATATCAGTGCTCTAGTAAGCTGATGTATGATGCCTGTTGAGTGAAGCATATTCAACCAGCCAGCCTGTCTGTTCCTCATTCTGCATATTCAGAGTCTGACATCAGTTCAAGTGCAATTGCCAATTTCCCAGGCATATGACCTTATTTACAGTCTAGAATTGGTTGTTTAATGCTTGAAAGAGGGATGCTGCCTCACTTTGCTGCGTTTTTCTCATTAAGTTGAGTAAATGAAGACTTGGCATGTCAGCAATAGTTTACTCTCCGCAGGGGGATTCCACCTCTAAAGATGACGATGTGTTTTATGACCCCGATGATGAGTGGGAGCAAGATATATCGGCCTCCTCTGCTTCCACCTCCTCCTTCTCACGCAGAAGGTAATTATCCAGCTCTTCCTCTCTTCTCCTAGCCATCAATCCCTCTTTCCAGCACCTGACATTTACATTAGATTTCAGAGACTTAATTGGTATTCTTGTCCAATCACTTGGAAGGTGTAAGTGTTCACACACTAAAGTGTTTTTGAGAGAAGTACAGGACAGTCTCTGCGACTGTCCACCATACTTGTTTACAGTACCAGAGCTTAGCTGACAGTGCTTTTGCCTTAGAGTGTGTGGGTGTTAAACCCGCAGCCCTCATGCTCAGCTGAACTTACAGCCTCTGTTAATGTGAACAATGCCTTTGACAAAAAAATGATTTTCCGTGTTCCATCCACATACCTTTCAACTTTCCATATACATCCATTTGCCCAACAGTTTGGAAGATTTTGGTTATTTTCACAAAGTCCTCCTTGTTTCCACAATGTGATTTACAACCCAGCACATATTTTTGACATTCGACACATCCTTCTTTCTCTCGTGAAAAGTTGATGTGAAGTTTGCTGCCCACAGAATATTTCCCTCTTTATTCTTTTTCCTCTGTTTATTAATTTAATTTCCATGAAGGCCAGGCCAAGGAGTTTAGAAAAGGAAAGGGCACTAAGGGTCTCTGTGTTTCTTCCACTACAACCCACAACCAAAACATGCACACACAGCACCTATGGTACATGCAGAACCCCCAACATTTTCCCCTAACATTGTTGTTATTCTTGTCAAGCATGTTTATGGTGCTCCTGGTGGTGCCCGAGTTAACAGCAGACCAGCCAAATGAAACATGGCACAGGCTCTGTGGTTCCTTCATCCCTTCTTTCTCTCTCTGAGTCCATTAAACCCATGTCTAAGCCTTATAGCCACAGTCCTGGTTGTTTACTAATCTTCACTTCTGTAGTTTGTTCATAATAATGAAAATGTATTCCTTAGGAGTTAAACATGCATCTTTGAAAAATAACACAGATGTCTGATTGTGCCATTGCTTATGATGTGGTGGCATCTAATGGTGTTACAGATTGCAACCAACTGAATACCGCTCCCCATCCAAGTGTGAAGTAGAAACTACAGTGGTTGTGAAAAACACAAAAGGCCCTATCTAGAGCACTGTTTGTTTGGTTTGTCTGTTCTGGGCTACTGTAGAAACATGGCAGACTCTGTAGAAGAGGACCTGCTCCATTTGTAGATATCGGTATAAACATCTCACTCTTAAGGTAACAAAAACACACCGATTGTTTTATTTTCAGGTGATTAGGCACTAATGAAAACATACCTATGAATATTAAATTCCATTTCTGGCAATAGATCCTCTTAAATGTAACACACTGGGTCTTTAAAATCAGATTTCCTTAATGTAGTCTGTCTCCAATCCCCTCCCCAACAACATCAGCAAATAAATTCTAGTGTTCAAAACCATTGAGGAAATCCACACAAAAATACATTACAGGCAGTACAGAGAATAACAGAACAGTGGTTCAGTTAAAAAAGTAATGGGATGACAAACTTGCAGACAAACCTTGAGCTGCAGTGAGTATGGGTTTTTGTACCCGCTGCTGTACTAAACAACCTTTTGAATTCTACAGTCTAAGTACAGTGGAGCACGAAGTCATTCTGAATGAGAGCATCAGCATGCCTAATAATTATGAATGTTAATGTTAATATAAACTGTTGGCAGGGTACTCACAGGGTTTTGCTTTGCATGGTTTGTTTGCCATCAGGAGCAGGAGCTTGTTGAAGAGCAGGAGAATCTCAGGGCGCCTCTACGAGATCCGGGTCCATCCGATTCAAAGCCTTCACAACAGCTCCTCACAATCTGCTGGTAAGGCACTGAACAAAATGACTTGAAAATGTTCTGCTTTCTGATTAACACCATATTTTAAATAGCCATTGTCACATGAGGCAGATTTTTTAGCAGGTCTTTTTTTTATAATTTTTTGTTACTTAACTTTTTATTGAGTTTTCACATGCATATAGACAAAACAGTACAGCAAATAAGATACAAATTAAAATAACAATAGTAATAACACTAACAAACTGTCTGGAGATGATCCACTATTCAGTCCACTGTTCCATTTGGCATTTGTTCAGTTGGTGTCACGTCTCATATAAATGTTCCATTTTTCCCAGTTCTTTTCAAATACATTCTCTTTGACTCTCAAAAGGTATGTCAATTTTTCCATAACAAAGGTTTCCTGGACAATTTCCAACCACTGGTTCTGTTTTGGGATATTTACATTGAGCCAGTTTCTTGTGACCACTTTCTTACTGGCTGCAAGGAATACTTTAGTCAAGTACAGATCTTCTTTCATTACAACCTTCTCAATATTCCCAAGGTACATCACTGGACAAGTACTTGGGATTTCATATCCCAAGACATTTTTTACAACTAAATTAACATTTTGCCAGTATGTCCTCATTTTTGTACAGTTCCAGAAGATATGTGCATGGTCTGCTTCCACACTCCCACACAGTCTCCAGCAGTTTTGCTGTATAGCGAGTTGCCTTGATTTTATTTTTGGTGTTATAAAATAGCGAGTTAGGTTTTTCCAGCAGAACTCCCTCCATATTAATGAATTTGTAGATGTACATTGTGTCTAGCACATGTGATACCATTCCTCCTCTTGTATTTGGATCTTTAGTTCTGCTTCCCATTTTGCTTTTATATAGAGTTGATTCCCCCCTGCTCTCATCCAAAGCTTGATAGAAAGCAGAGATGGGCCGAGACCCCTTCTGTTTGTATGAATCCATAAGTCTTTTTTATAATTTAGTTTGAGATGGGGAATAGTTATCAGGAAATATGTCAAGTGTCAACAATCAACACACAGTATTTACCGGAATCTAATATAAGCTTTGGTGAACTTGCACAGTGCACAGAAACCTGGTTTTGATGTTTAGAGGGCCAGAAGGGTACAGGTTGTTTTATCTGCACAAAACATGTACATTTGTAAGATGCTACACAGATTAAAAATTGGGGAAATAAATGCAATGATTCCATATAATATAAAAACTAGGTCCTACACTTGTTTTTGTGAAAGTGAATTTTTGCTATCTAGTCTTTTCTTGTGAGGTCATCTCTGCATGCCCCAACTCTTCACTGTGTCTGTCCCAGGACTAATGGGTGTGGTCAAACCACCCTCCACCCATTCCATCAGCACAAACTCTGCAATGCCTGGCATCTGCAAGGAGCTTATTGGCCATTCAGTCGCCCGTTTGCGTGGTTGTAGTGGGACCGAAGAGACCATGGCAGACAGACTGGCCTCTGATCTGCACCTGGTGTATATGGCGGTCTCGACCATATCTGAACTATATGACAGCCTGGATGATGACAACCAGGAAAACGGTGAGATTCAACCTAGAATTCTGTCTTTTATGAGTGAGAAAAGCAAGGTAATTGGGGTCCAAATAAGTAAACAAGTTGGTTCTTCTGTTTTAATTAGTTAGTAGTTAAAGTTTATATAGTTAACTACAGACAGGTAATGGGTCAAAAGAAGATCACTTTGCATATTATTTTTCTTTGTAATTGTAATCAGGTAATTTGCAGACTATTTTGAAAGGCCCAGGATTACCTTTTCTCTTTTTTTTGCTTAACTGTGAACCAAAGGTGGGCCGAACTGTAAATATGGCTTTTTCTCCTGCAGTGTTTATGTGTAACTTGGTGGCTCAGACTCAGCTGGTCAAGGCTACCACAGCCATAGAGAGCGCAGTGTTCGTTACCATGCAGTGGTTGGCCAGTGTTAAACCCTCCTCAGGCCTGCTTTACACCATTGCTGAGGAACTCAAGAGCCAAGTCAAGAAGATGGGAGGATTCTTCCAGCTGCTTATTCAGGTAAACCCCAAAAAGTAGACTGCATAAATGGCCATGCAGCGACATTATATTGTGTTTTTCATGGCAATTGCAGTATATAAATTAGTTGAAAAGAGTGCAAAATGTTAGCTGAAAAATAATTTTCAATTTAGTGTATTTTGGACAGGGGGTGGCTAATCAAAATGCACAGCATTAATTGACGTGTCTTAGCTCTGAGCTGTTTGAGCTCTGTCTATGGAAATGACCAAGCGGAGGGAATTCTCAACCTTGAGCCCCAAACAGAACATGAATATATGGAGAAAAAAAAATCTAAATTCCTTACCAGCCTCAGCCCCTAAACACACAATTTTCCTCTCTCACTCCTGATTTTTCACATTCTCTAGCATTTTAATTTATTTTCTGACCCCTTCAGACTATGTCGACCGTTTTGTTGGCTTGCTTGCATTGATTTACTGTTAAATCAATTTTAATTCAACTTGTTTGTTTGTGCTGACTTGATGTTGACTGAAAATGAAACTTTTCTCCCCATCCAGGGTTGTGAATCTGAGATCACGTCAATGGTAACAGAGGCACGGAGGAAGAGCGGTCAGTGCCTGGATGCAGCATTGCTTGCACTCAGCCACCTGGCGGCAATGACAGGCATGCAGCTGAATGCTATGGAGTGGGGTGCCCAGGCCACAGGCAAGGTAACACCACCATTAATACCACAGCAGCTGCTATCCCTGTCAAAGCTCTGGGGTCCACAATAATCAAGCCCCATTCCACAATACTGGAGAATGGAATATTCGCTGTGTGGATCTCGGAACAAGGAACATTACAGGGTGGGAAATTGTTGAGGATCAAGGATACAGCATGTTTGATTTTGATGTGCAAGTGCAGTGGTATCTCGTTATGTTGTGTAAACGGAGGGAAATGTTAAGAAATGTTTGGAATTCAGAGTTAGTCTTTTTTTAAAGGTCTACAGCATTTAGTGCAAGGAGGGTGGTAAAGGACATGATACAATTCTGTTGTATTGTTTTCTCTTCTGTTTAGTTTTATTCAATACAGTGATTAGCATATATCTATCACATTTGTGTGCTTGTATTAGTTTTTATTTTAGTTTTTTTTACTTTTACCCTTTCCTGAAAAAGCAGTCAAAACAACCACAGGGTATATCATAAGTATATTCATAACTGAACCAAAGAAAGAAACTCACTTACAGAACCTCCACTTTGAAAGACTCAGACAGGTGATCTCTGGAACATGTAGTGTAATGAGCAATTATCATTGAAAACCAAATATTTAAAAAACTAAGAAAAGGGGACTGAGGAGGAGAGAGCGATTAATCAACCAGTCCGATATTAGATTATTGCAGAAATGTCACATTGGTGTATATGTTGGCTGATAAGTAACAATACATTGTAGTACAGAATTGCCATGCTAGGTTTGAGGTCATTTAAAAAACAGTGCCACATTTGTTTTGCGAGTTTCTCCATCGCACTTGGTTGAGTCTAGGGGTTTCAGTTGGTTGCAGTCTGCAATCTCACCTCTAGATGCCAGTAAATCCTAAATTGTTTTAAAAACAAAATCAGTATCAAGATTGATTGTCTTTATCAGACTTTTCTTTAAATTCTCAAATATCAGGATCTATTGGCCTCAAACATCCAATATCAGTCAGGCTTTACTCCTCATTTTCTGTTTTAAACCATCACCAATATCTTTGTTTGTTGTGTTAATTGTATTTTGTAGCTCTTGGTGACTGACCAGAAAAGTGCTATCACAAATATGATTTGTTCATACACAATTGCATCTTTTCAGCAATCCATTGTCATGTGCCTGCTAAAGGGGACCAAGAAAGGCGTCCACTCTCTCTTAGAGGACTCCCTCATCATCACCAGAGAAATGCTGAGAGAGGCTCAGTTGTCCTACCCCAGAAACCCAGTAAGAGATCATAACCAGGCTATCTCATTCATTGTAGGGGAATTAAATTTTTGAATCATCCTATCACACAAGTTGTCTTGGTTATGTCATTGGATTTTGTGTTGATAATTTACTTTCCATAAAGGTGTTGGTAAATATTCTTTAATTCTAGGTGTCATCATTGATAATCCACCTCTGTTTACAGGTCCTGCAGAGCCTAAAATCCAAGATGCTTGACTTAGCCCGTGCTCTGCAGAGCTACATGCATTGCCATATCATGGTGAGTTTCAGCAGCGAAATCTACCACAAAATACCTCTTCCTTTACTAATCTTCACTTCTGTAGTTTGTTCATAATAATGAAAATGTATTCCTTAGGAGTTAAACATGCATCTTTGAAAAATAACACAGAAGTCTGATTGTGCCATTGCTTATGATGTGGTGGCATCTAATGGTGTTACAGATTGCAACCAAATGAATACCACTCCCCATCCAAGTGTGAAGTAGAAACTACAGTGGTTGTGAAAAACACAAAAGTCCCTGTCTAGAGCACTGTTTGTTTGGTTTGTCTGTTCTGGGCTACTGTAGAAACATGGCAGACTCTGTAGAAGAGGACCTGCTCCATTTGTAGATATCGGTATAAACATCTCACTCTTAAGGTAACAAAAACACACAGATTTTTATTTTCAGGTGATTAGGCACTAATGAAAACATACCTATGAATATTAAATTCCATTTCTGACAATAGATCCTCTTAAATGTAACACACTGGGTCTTTAAAATCAGATTTCCTTAATGTAGTCTGTCTCCAATCCCCTCCCCAACAACATCAGCAAATAAATTCTAGCGTTCAAAACCATTGAGGAAATCCACACAAAAATACGTAACAGGCAGTACAGAGAATAACAGAACAGTGGTCCAATTCAAGTAATGAGATGACAAACTTGCAGACAAACCTTGAGCTGCAGTGAGTATGGGTTTTGCACCCGCTGATGTACTAAACAACCTTTTGAATTCTACAGTCTAAGTACAGTGGAGCACCAAGTCATTCTGAATGAGAGCATAATTAGCATAAAATACCTCTTCCAAACTGGAATTTTTATTTATTAATTCAAAATGCTTGAAATACACTTAACCAGAAAATGACACGACACAACACATTTTGTTCTCCAAGCTGTACTTTTGTGGATGTATATTTTTATTACTTCATTGTCTAAACCGTAACTCCCCTTTTAAAATAATTTATTACCCTTTACAGTTTCATGATGTTTCATATTCTAGTTTGCCAATAATTTATTTCTACATAAGAAATTCAGAATTTTGACATTTATAAATTAAAGAATTCGATTAATGGTATCACCTATTGGCTATCTGCGGCTTCATTACAAAAACTACTGGTAATTATTTGGGTAGACTGTGTCTGAAAGACCGAATACATGCTCAACAAAGCTTCCTTGGATATGTAAAGGTTGAAAAACAATCTTCCATCTTGACACAGGCTTAAATGTCACAGATTAATACCCACACCCACAGCAGGCCTGTTAAAGATGCCACTCACCCTTTATTGCTCCTGTAAAGCTCAATGCTCTGTAGGCTTATCTCTCTGCAGTCGTCCCTCGACGATCGTTCAGGTAATGAATGTGTTGAATGAAGTGGCATCAGTCACAGCTAACAGGCTTGTTTGCCGTTATCTTAGCCACACAAACTAGCAGTTTTTTTTGTTAAAACCAATCATTGACACATATAGGCGCAGGGGCATTTTGCTGCCCACAGTGTTATTGTAGTCAAATAAACCTGAGTTATAGCCTGAGGCATCTTCTTTCATGTAACCAAGGACTGTACACGTGCATAATTGTCGATATAAACGCATCTATAAATGTCTACTGTTGTAGACGTTGTCATTTACTGAACCCAAAAAATGGTGCTCTTATAGTTAATGTACCACCTTTTTTAGAAAAGGGCGATTCAAATGTTGGTTATAAATGGGGGAAAGTGGCTTTTTTAAGCAGTTATGAGATTGCCATTACACTTTGTGGTCAAAATGTAACACATTTATGTTGTTTTATTTAAGGAAAATGTAGAAACAAACGTATTAAACCCAATAATTTGTTAAAGAAGTTAAACATGAGTGAAATAGCTTGTTTATTGAACTGGGTGCTGGAGTAAAGGATATGGCACAACATCTTCTGCTGTGTGCTGTAGTAAACTGGGAAGGAGGCTTTTAGGTTTAAGTCATAGAAAAGGACACATCACCATGGAAGCCCTTCATTCGGTGACATCATTTGCAACTGTGTGTGTATGTGCATGTGTTTGCATGCATCTGTCTCTGGTTCAAGTCCAATTGGGAAAAAGTAGTTGGAGGATATTAGGATAAGATCATATGTTGAGTATCACTCCCTCGAGCCATTACTGTTGGTGCTACTAAGAACTCTTTAGTGGTTAATAACTGAGAAAGGGGAATTTTTCTTAAGAAATTATATATTGTCCAAGGGTGTGATATTTCATGTGTATGTGTTTATGCGTTACATTTAGTACTGTTTATTTGTTCTGTCTTGTATTCACTTTTGGGTGTGTTCATGTTTTCAAACAGGCAAGGGACGCTGACCCAGAGGAGGTGGATGAGGGGGAGGAGGCCTCAGCTTCTCATTTGCAGGGACTGAGGACCGCAGCCGCCAAGCTGTTCCAGCTGAACCAGGCCATTAGACAGCTGCATTCCTCTCTGTCTGCCGCCCTGCGAGGTGAAGCCCTCTGTCATACTTTACACCACTTAGAAAATGCTGTCTCTTGCATCAAAGTATGTAGTTCTTATGTATAATGCACTGTTACGCAGTGTGGATTTATTGGGTGTTTCATAACAGCTTTGCCTGTGTCTCTGCCAATCAGAGCTTCTTCAGTTTTATAATATGGCATTAAAGCTATAGTTGTTTTTCATCATCACTGATGTAATATCTGTGTTCTGGCAAAGTGACTGGCAGCATGGACAAAAGTACCCTCAACAAAATAAACCAGATTATTGTTGTTGTCTGTGTCACTCCTTCTACCTGACTGTCACTCTCCTTCCAGGAAAAGACAGAGACTCCAACCTCAGCAGCTGCAGAGAGCTGATCTCCTCCTCTGCCAAGGCTGTTGATGAGCTGATCACTGGTCTGTCCAAGGAGGTAGCACTGACGCTGTCCCTGCAGCTTCCCTGTCTTCAGAGCGTCATTGATGCACGAGACGAGCTCTACTCTGCCCTGCAGTCCCTGTCCTCCTGGAACCAACAGGGAGCTGGAGAAGGCAGAAGCTCTGCCGCTTCAGATAAGAGCGCAGAAGATGAAATGTTAACTAAAGAGAGTGCTACCACTTACAGTGCTGTTAGAAATCAAGTCGTGAGTAAGATAGTGTACTCTCTCCCCTCTGGTGCGTCGTCCAAAGGCAGCCCACACTGGGTGTGATGTGCATTTGTACAATGTTTTATCCTTCATGATGCACTCACATCGTGTACGATTTACTGTAGAAATGAACTGCTGATATCTTGAAAAGTTTGAAGTGAGCTTGCTGCTGGTAATAACAAGTGGGTCATACAACAGCCACTGCAGAGACTTCTTTAGTGTCGCCATCCAAGTTGATAAAAAGTGTTATATTAACATACAACCTACTCTGCTTTTTAAATATATCTAAATATCTGCATATTTTCATGGGCTATTTTTTTGGATTACAAAGAAAATCATAAATGCAGGCAAACAAAATAATTCAATATGTTCCAACTAGAGCAATAATTCCTATCACTGTGTCACTTCTGATAGGGTGTAAAAAGCACTACTGTCAAGATGTGTTGTTGGTGTGTAGTACGCCCTTGCCTCATTCCCTGTCCAGGCGCGTAGGAGAAACTATGATGGTTGCATAAAACCTGAAAGGCCCTATCTACAGCCAGTGTTTGGGTTATCCGTTCAGGGCTACTGTACAAACGTGATGGTTCAACATGGCAGTGTCCGTGGAAGAGGACCCACTCTAACTCCAGTTATCATTTGCTACTAAGAGCATTAAAGATATTTTGGATACAAGTATTAGAACAAACACTTCACTCACCAGAATGTGCAGTTTAATGAGGTCACTCATGATGGGTAAATACCATTAGGCACAGTTGGCTGTAAGGAGAATGTTCACTTGTGCTGTACCAGGCCTCTTACGTTGTACTATATTTTTCAGAGGACTCTAAATTATTGTTTGTTGCTTTTTTTTTTTTTTTTAAATGAATTCAAACATGAAAGATTTCACTATGCAGCAGCACAGGTAGTGTTTTTGAGGAAAGAAAAGAAAAAAATAATGAAAGGCATTCTGACCTTCTCCGCTGTATTCTTCTTTCTTGTATGAAGCTATATTTGGTTCTCATATTTTCATAAAGTCTTTTATGTTGTTATAACGCGTCCTGCAACAATTTGCACTCCAGAGAAAATTGTGTACTTAGTGTTTCTTCTTAATACATGTACTTTAACAAAGTGGTATTTTATGTCCTTTCAGTATTTTTGTATCACTGGGTAAAAATTTCATGTCAAAATAATGGATCAACTTGTACTTCTGCAATAAATGCATGTGGCTTGATTTGACAAGGACCCAAACCTTTCATACTGCAGGTCACCTTCCAGTAAAGCATGGACTCCTGGTGAAGACTGCGCCTATAAGGAGAAGATTGATTGATTTATTTATTTATTAGTTGTTAATACTGGAATACAGCTCAGTTTACATTATAAACGTTTCACATTTATCAAAACAGTCATATACACATTCCTTAAATGGGCTACCTTGGAGTGAATTAAATACTGAAATTACAGATTTACACATATATTCACCTCTAATACATTATGTGCTTGGAATTAATGGTTATTAAGTTTATTTGCCTGTCTCTGAGAGTGAAACCTGCTAATTACATGATTATTCTCTTACACATTCATCCTTACTGTGTTCATTTATATGGAAATAAACTGTGGCATAATTATTACTTTACTAATATTACTGTGATATACGAAGAACAGATATTAGTGTAACATACTAATATAAATGGGAGTCTCTGTACCTTAGTTTGGGAGTTATTGCATCAGACTAAAGGATCCCAAACTGTATTATTATTTTTATATCATAAAGTCCTAGTTGATTAATGGGTTCATATTCATTCGTGCATTAAGTCATCGTGCAAGCATCTAGCTACTACCAGACACTCGGGAAGCTACTCAAGGGCCCCGGAAGGGTCCCAGAACCCTAGTTTTGGTAACCCTCTGCTCCGCTGCTGCAGGTTACACCCACTCCCAGCTTCCTCTGCATCCTCCCTTCATGCTCTCTGGAGTCTACGAGGGTTCCTTCCCTCCTTTAGTGGACTGAAGAGAGCGCAGCTTAGAAGAAAACATACGTTGAGTAACTTTAACTTTAAAATCGGTGGACTTGAAAATAAAACGCTTAAAGGAGTGGTTGCATGCTGCGTTCAGAGACACGACGCGACTGGAATGAGAAGACGCGCAAAAAAGTTTTTAAATCGAATAATTCAGGTAGGCTTCAAACAACCCACTCCTATTGGCTTTTACGTTTGACCAACATAAGAAAGCAAAGTACCTTCAAATTGAATTAAATTCTCAACTAATGTTTTGTTTTTTTCAGGATGCACTTGTTATTGTTGCCCAATTTAGGCCTGCTTGTAAGTACTTCATCTTTTATATTTACGTTTTCACTCATGTAGGATATTTTAATTGAACTTTTAACGAGGTAAAGTCTTTGAGAGTTGTGCGGACACATCCCAACAGCTTCCATTTGCCTGACTGTGTCGTAATTCAGTGCGCCATGACATTTTGTAGGCAATTCATTTTAATGCAAATTTACAGGTGAAAAAAGAATCCCGGATTAAACGTGTTCAAACATCCAAAAGAAATTCAAACCATTCGAACACAGTTTATTATATATATTATATATATTTGGTGTAGGACAACGAAGACACATCTGTGAATGAAGTGTTGTGCCATACAAGGATGAGCTAAACTTCAATTTATGTTTCAGGTTTGTTTACAAAGCTGTATATCAGGTGAGTCACTTTCTATTTCTCTTTTTAGACCCAGTAGTTAACCCAGCTAGTCTTCCTAACCTTATAAGTAACCCTAACCTTAACCACCAACTAGTAAGCTAACCAGAGGTTTTCACTTTGGCATTAAACATTAAAGGGCTGCTATCCAAATTACACATTTTCACACTAATGGTATCTAGTTTAACTTTGGTACGTAAGTCACTAAATCTGAATTTTAAAACAGTCAAAATAAACTAAAAATTTGAGTTTAATTTATTTAAAGGTTTGTGTTTGCCCTATACTGCTTTATTTCCTTTAAAAAAAAAGACGCCGGCAGGCCGCAGGGATGAAGCACTTGTGCGGTTTTATGTAAAAAGAAGCAGCGCAACTTAACGCCATGTTAACAGAGGGTTGACCACACAGCCCACCACTGTATAAGGGTGAGTGTCTGTCTAAACATACCATAAAGCTCAGGATAGACCCAGACACGACTAGAACGAGCTTCTCCTCCATTTTCTGGGTTACCAGGTTGACGAGTCCCACCCCATTGGTTGACTGAAAAGGAGAGAAAGTGATGAAAAGCACCTACACGCTCACCTCATTGCAAACAATGGAAAAAAGTTGCTATATACACCTGTATGAGCCATGTTTTGATTTGCGTAGTATTCCTCCGAGCCACAGGGGGCGCGTTGTTTTTGTATTGTAAAGGCGGTGGCTGGCCTCAAGTGATTCAAGTTCCTGTCATTCATGGCTCAGGTGTTAATTTAGGAAGAGGAGCAAACCGTTTTTTAAGTGTGCTCAGACTGCGTTGGGTTTGTTTTATTATTTTGAGTTACTCACTGGAAGTGATTAAACAGAGTAAAGAGGACTTGTAAAATAAACGTTCTGAGCTGCAGTATCGGTAAAGACTGAACTTCGTTTTTATGAATACACATTAAAACAAATTAGCCCAATTAGCAGCCAGTAGTGGCTAAAGTATAGGAAATAGTCATTACAACACCTATTTGGGTTCATGAGCTTTTGTGGGTGAGGAAACGTCTCTGCCAGTACCCTTGCTTGTCCCATCCGAGCTCCTCTGGGATTGGACGGTTGGGTAAAAAGTGACAGTGACAACTCTCGGCAAGTGGAAAAAAGTCTTGTCAACTACACAGCTGTAAAGTTGCCTGGACAAAATCTGTCCACAGACAGACAGACATATAAAAACCTGCCAGATTACTGAAAATTGCCTCAGTGGTTCCTGCTACAGTAGGTGACTCCAGGACCACATGTTTACGTACACAGACTCACAAGGGGATTTTTACCTAATATTTTGGGATACAGTGATCGGCGACTTTAAAACGACTTAAAGTTTTAGCTAGAGGCGTAAAGTGTGGGAGCCATTGGCCGTAATGCCGCAAAACTGAACTAAGCTTCAATGCCATATTTCCACAATTTTCCACACAGTTTGCTATGCTTGGAGGTTTGACTGATGCTCTTTTAATTACATCATCTTGTTGCGCCCTCTTCTTCTGCAATGGTTCAATGGCACCCAACTGTTAATCTTGATGCAATTTATCTCCTATAGGAAATGAACATTCATCCCCATTTTCCTCTCCTGATTTTCTGGAAATTTCCGATACATTTGGATGGAGATTTGACTTGAGTGTGTGACTGGCGCACCTCTGTTTAACAGCACGTTACTTGTCTGTCATAGTTGAACAGAAAGGCTTGGAACATTCACATCATCATTAGGCGGGTGGCTGGTTGTAAATTCTGAATACAAAACCTGACATGAACTGTCTCTCAATGTCACTAGTGTCGTTTTTATCATCACAGTATCATCATGGTAAATCATTTGGGAAACTTGTCCTCACATTATCATTGTCAACAACATTGTCATCAACAGTAGCACGGCCCTACTGCTGATTTTACTCCAGAAGTACTGATAATAGCATGTCCCAGATATGAGTCACAGTCACACTTATTTTTTGCTGGAATTCTTACCGATGCTGTCTGGTATGTATCTCTCCGCTAATTTCTCATTTTCTCTATGTTGAACAGCTTTTACACTGGCAGCCAGAACCCTGACGTACGATGAGTCCTACTATGAGTATGTTCCTGATCGCCTGCAGTGGAACAGTGCAGGTGAACTGTGCAACCAGCGCTCTGGGGCTTTAGCCATTGTCTCCAACTCAGTAGAGAGCCAAGAGCTAGCCAGTTTTTTAAAATCTTTGAACATCTCTCAGCCTGTGTGGATTTCCAGGAAAGTCATGACACATCCGACAAGTAGGTTCAGTGTGCTATTTGTGGCACTTTATATTAACATATTAGCACCCTTTCTTCTGTTATAGTAGTGTTTTTCTTACTACTCGCAACTTCACAAAAAAGGGTAACAGAATATAAAATGGGACTGACGATGCTGCCACAGAACACTCTCAGCTACAATGAATAAATGTGTTCCATGTGTTTACAGTAGGAATTTTATGATTACGTGCAATCTATTCCAAGAGCTGTGCCAGCATTTTTTCCTTCATAGTAATGCCTCTCTCTTCTCCCTGTTTGGGGTGAAACCTAAGGTTCCTCTGAGACCCTGATTCTCGAGTTCACCGGGCGCTCTGACAGGAAGCATGCCCGTCTCCTACACAAGTTCCCCTCCATGGGCTCAGTGACCGTTTGCACCCGTCTCCGCTTCGACCCAAATTGCTTTGGATTTTCCACCATCTTCTCTTATTCCATCAAGTCATTTATTAATGAGTTCCAGCTCCGTGCGAACCTGATCCAGGGCAAGCCTGTTAAGCTGGCTCTGCTGGTCCATGGCACACATGGACCTTACGAAGACACCTTTGACCATGACGACTCCTGGCACTCAGTGTGCGTTTCTTGGAGCCAGAATGGTGGACGCTGGGCACTATTTACTGATGGCATCGTGGTCTCTAGGGGTGATAGCCTAAAAAGCTCTGACGCCATTGGCCGTGATGGCCATTTTATAATCGGACAGGAGCAGGACACCTTTGGGGGCTCTTTTAAGAAGGATGAGTCATTCTCAGGGAGCATCACTGAGCTGCACATATGGGATCGGGTACTGAACAGCAGCGAAATCTACGCCATGGAAAAGGATTGTTCACCCATTTCCTCTGGGCTGGTGTTCAAGTGGAGTGAAATAGCAATGGATATAGATTCCTCCCTTACGAGGCTTTGGAGAGTCAACCCATGTCAAGGTAAATCTGTTAGGTGGAGGGGAAGATGTTAAAGTGTTACCAGAACCTAGATCAAGCTAATTTAATCACCAAATACAGGGCAGTACAGGAACAGTTTACACTATAAGAGACAGAGGAAGTCATACAAGTGTTAGTGTAAGTGGACTCTACAAGTGGGGCATCGCTTTCAAATTAGGTTTACAGTTTAGCTAGTTTGGCACTATGGCTGGGTGTGGTTGCTATGCAAAAAAACAACAATCACATAGAGACCATTTGAAAGTCATTTTGAAACTACTCACTTTTCAGCAACATGCCAAGATCTGAACTGGCCTGATGTGGTAAACTCCACCCATCTGGCATTCCAAGTAGGTTAAAATAAATGCTTTGAATAAACTGCACATGTAACTAGACTCAATACTGCTCTGTCTCATCATCTTCTACATCCACACTTCAGTCTCAGTCTCTCATATTCGGCCCAATCATGATGTAATTTGGTTGGTTGGTTGCACCTAAAAGGTGGTCTTAAATACTTGGAATAATATGCTGTAAGTGCTAGTCTTAAACAGTGGGAGGCATCAATGAAACAACTTATCTAATTGAAAAGGGGAAACCATTAAATAGTGAAGTACATACTGAGAGAAAAGTAGTTAACAAAAAGTACATAAAATCTCTTTTAAATTTAAATGTAATTAAATAAAACACAATTAAAACAACAAAAGAGCAAGCTGTGTGTTTAATATAACACAGAGGAATGTAGCAGTATATATTGTATTGATAATATAATCAATGATTATACTCATTATTAAATGCCTCTGATTGGGATCAGGAAAGAAAAGCTTGATCAGGATACCCCTAATACTTTCTGAATGTATGGCATGCTTTGGCAAACTTACATATATGCTGTAAACAAACACTTGCGTACACACACAGACACGTTTCCAGCAATAAGCAGTACTGGAAATGTAATGAGATTTAAAGAAAAAGTACATCTCTGTCTCCCTTGCTCTCTCTTGTTTTCACCCTCCAGTGAACAGAGGAGATGGTGACCAAGTTGCAATTGGCAGACAGCAGGGTTCCTAATGGTTCTTGTAAATGTTTTGTGACTCACGTCACTTTGAATCCCACCCTTCAAAACAAACTTCTCCCGTTCTGACATCATGCTCCCCAGTGAGCAATGAGAGTCCAAAACACTGACTCCCCCTCCTGGAACTGAACATGCAAAGAGGATATTGAGCTTGCACTCTTTCAGGGATTTTCATTTACAGTAGGAATAGTACAGTTGGAATTCATTTAAAAAAGTATTTTAAAGATCATCTTACAGACAGAGTGAGGGTTTGTGTACAAAACTGTTGCCAGGATTGATCCTTCAGTCTTTCAGTTATACAGTAGGGCTGTTTTTTACTTATCTTTTCATAACCATACGTTTCAATTGCATAGTAACTTGCACACTAGCCATAGGGATAGTAGATCAGAAAGCACTTATTTAGGTCATTCCGAAACCAGTTACAGCTTACTTAACTGAGTAAAACTTGTTAGCTGAAGGAGTGTTGGCTCAGCAACGTGGAGTTTATTACATATAAACATGTTGTGATGTGGTTTACTTTTAATTTTATAGTTGACATGTTCTGGAAATATTGTGCCTAATGAAAACTGTCTGACTCTCAATTTTCCAAATGTTAAATTTTCCTGATAAACTTAACATTAAGAATAACTTTCACTATTTCCTTCACTAGGAAACTTCACTGTCTTAGCAAATTCATTCTTCGATTCCCTCCTGGACGGACATTCTTTGCAGAATCAAACATTGTACTTTGAGGTGTCCCACAGCTCTCAGTCTGATGAGAATTGTGGTATCTTTGACCCTGTTAATGGGAGCCTGAACCTGGTCAAGTGTGACTCATACAGAGGGGCTGTTTGCCAGTTTAAGAAAGGTACAGATAATAATAATGATAATACTGATAATGATAATGTTGATTCATTTTTATGCATTTCAATCTTGATGTAACATGATTATTTAGTCTGCTGTATCTAATCCTGAGAGACCCATGGAAATAATATGAAACAAAACATTGTAATGCTGCACTACAATCCAATCCAATCCAGTAGTTCTGTAATAAATACTACAATTGCTTAATCTAGAATATATTTATACATATATATTATTATTATTTTTTTTAATTGCTGTAGTTTGTGATGTTTCTCTGCAATAGATTGCATTATATTGTATCATACAATGTATGTCTCTGTTTCTGTCTGCAGAAGTGCTGGACGCTTTCACTTTACCAAAGACGCCATTCTTCAGTAGACTGAGCAAGTATGCTCTCACCAAGCCTGTGAGTTGGACAGTTACATTGTAGCACATCATCACTTTGGTAGTCCAGTATGATAAATTATCTCTTAACTCATCTTGCTGATATCAGTGCAGAGGCAGTTCAACACCTGAGAGTACAGATAAGACACTGATATGGTAAAAAGATTTCACAATTTTGAAGCAACACAGGCTATTTCTATCATTATGAAGTTTCATTTTGCCTGTGCAGTGGAGAAAATGTTGGCCATGTTTGACGTAGAATTGACGCCTTTCAAATCTGTTTGTCAGGACTAACTTACTGGGTCAAAATCCTATCCCAGAGAACCTGTTATAATTAATGAACAGTGACTGTGAGCCTGAGGTCTATAGACAGAAGTAGTGAATTAGCAGCAACCTCTTTCCCTCAGGTAATTAAGTTCAAAATATGTATCATTCTTTTCCTATGGTCATGGAGGAGCTGAGTGGTAACACCTCCTGGGACAGAGATCTGACCTTGCTGCAGCAGCTGACCCAGGCCATTCTGCATACGTTGGAGGCCAGTGGCCCAAACCTCCCCACCTCCAGTGATGTCCTCTACCTCACCCAGATGATTGAGATAGACTTGACTGCACTGGCTAGCACTCAAGCTGCTGGAGACGATGCAGCGGAGGTCATGGTGTCCATTGCTACTAACTACGTAAAGATGGCGAGTTTGATGCTGGAGCCCCACATGGCTACACAGTGGATGGGCCTGACAGAGCATGGGGTGAGTTGGGGACCTGTGAATTATCTGTTTACCCAACCAAAAATTCTCTAAGGTTTAATTGATTTTCACAATTCCCCCCCCCCAAAAAAAATAATTAAAAATAAATAACAGCTTGAGTTTACCCAAAGATGTTTCTGGGCTGTAGGGAAGAACCTTATGTGTATCTCAGATTCAACCCAGATTCGAGTTGTGTTAATCTTAACAATATGACGATGTTTATATTCAATATTTGATCCCACTTTAAAGGAGCAATGTGTTACACCTTACTTGAACTTTGTTTTTATTAATTCCATGAAAACGAGAAGACAAAAGATAACACAATACACAACATGACATATCTTACACATTGCTCCTTTAAGGGATGAGGTCAAATAACGTTTTTTAATCCAGAAAAACCGTCCTTTCTCCTCCATGAATCTCAGTCTAACTTTTTATTCTTGGGTTTGTATTTCATGTACAGGTAAGCGTGGGGCCGTTTACTATTGTCAAGAGCATTGACAATGTCACTGAAACTCTTGCAGACATGCTATCTGCCGAGGGAAGAGGATTCAGTCTTTCTACCAAGAATATAGGTAATAAAAAATGTCATTGATTATCCGTCAGTGCTTAATTCAAAATACGGGAGGAGGTACAATTTCAGTGGTGATGTAGAAGGAAAGATTTAAGAAAGATTTGGATGAAGAAGAAAATTGGATTTCAAAGGGTAACAATTTGTTCACAAAATTGTTGATGACACATTTTACTTGAAGAAAACAGCAAGCATTCTTTTGTATATTGCAATTTCTGGTATTTTCTTGTTTGTTTATGTTTAGGCTATTCTGACTTTTGTCATATTACACTCCATCTCCTTGTTTTTGCAGTGGTTACAAGTTCAGGGAATCTTTTTTAATTATACTCATAAGTCTACCACCATAACAGCCCAAACTTTTGGTCACTCTTGACTTTGTCACATTGTAATTCCGTTGTAATAGTCTTACATTTCTACTCATGGTTACTATTGTCCGGCTATCCTCTGGTGTCTTTTGTTGCCAGATGTGTACATGAAGTGGCAGAAACTGTCTGAAGAGAGCTGTCGTCAAGTCTTCAAGCCATCTGCAGTCAGCTCTCACACCGCCAGCAGCAGTGGTCAGGATGAGTTGCTTATCCCTGACACTGAACTCCAAAGATTACACACTCTGGGTAGGAAATACACACACACGCACGCGCACACACACACACACACACACACACACACACACACACACACACTCAAACACAAATATGCACTTAAAATAGAGGGTAAACCCAATGAAAAGGAAAAATGTGTCCACACACATATTTTTAAGATGTACTATACAAATGCTATGTACACACCCAATTTTAAGATCAAACTAATAATTAGAATACACATGCCATTGTTGCTACTAGGGGTGCAACAGATCACAAAACTCATGGTTCGGATGCCTACAGAATATGGAACTGTAGTTGTGACTATGAATTATAAATAAAGTATAAAATAATTGGAAGCAATTTTGGAAACAGAACTTTGAGCATATCAGTAAATACAACTGAATGATGGGTTTGCATTAGGCAGCTATCATGTTTTAATGTGTAAAAGGGGTGTTGGAAAACTAAACTAAAGTGATGCTCAGCCAAATATTTTATATCACTAAAAGGATAAAAATAAATCTGCTCTTTTCCTCCTCTTGTCTCCAATCAGGATATACGGAATTGATGTTTATTCATACCCACTACAGCCATCTGAGTGAGATTGTTTCTGGAGTACAGGAGCCTGCACTGAGTCACCAAGAGAAAGTAAAAAGGTTGGCTGTAGTTTACTTGTTTTAAATATACCTTATCCCAAATTGCAAGGGTATTTTATTTGAAATATAGATATAATGATAGCTCATCGGTTCTGGAAACCAGTTGTTACAACCATCTAATCAGCAGAACCCACAATGTTAGACTTGAGGCACAGTAGAAGTAAATTCCTAATTCTTCTGTCATTTCCTTAAAAATGCCCCACAATGCTCACACTTTTCTGATAATAAGCTAAAGTTAACTAAGTAAAGTGTGCTTGCACTTTAACTTTCATTATTTTGAAAGCGTAGGGATCCTTCAGACAATGGATACTAGTAGTTTGGATTGAAGCCTTCCATGTGTTTATGACCTTTAAGACAGATTGTCTGCCTTCCTAGAATTCTCCCAGGTCACCTGGCTTCTGCTGTCATATCAGCCACCGTCCGTGATACCTTCAAGGCTCAAACCATCCCTGTGGCAGTCGAGTACACCCTTTCCTCATCGCATGTGGTATAGTCAATTGTTCATGGCGGTGATTATTAAGCCCATGATATCAGTTATATATGCTGGGGCATCAAGACTGATTAGACAAGTTTTTACTAAATTCATTCTAGTCCGGAGCAACCAGACAGTCTGTTGACAGTCAAGTGATAAGATCATGTAGGTATGCTAAATTGGCTCTGCAATGTTAACAACGTATTAAGATGGATAGCATTCAGAGTATAGTTTTTTTGAAAGTTCTCAAATAATTAGAGTTCTGGCTTGAAACTTAAATTTCTTTGATAAACTAACCAAACGCAATATGTCACTACACATGAGTTTCTATTTCCCCAGCAACCAGCATATGACTTTTATCCTTTTGGCTGGTTAGCATCCGAGGTAATATATTAAGATAGAAATAATCAGTGAAGGAAAACAAGTGCAAACATATGTTTCTGTTTCTAGGGGGAGTACTCACAGCGTGTTACTCCTGTTTGTGCCTTTTGGAATTTCAGCTTGATGTGAGTTTGACCAACAACACAGTTACATAATTGACAAATTAATTAATAAATGGGTTATTGGATAGAGATTTAGGCTGTGGATGAAGTGTACAATTAATTTGTAGGACATATTTCCCACTTTGATGCTGTATATCATGAACACAACAATCAAATATAATAAATGTACATATGATACGTTTCATTCCAAAATTAGATATCCTTAGACAGATAGATACGTAACCTTTATTTATATATATATATTTAAATATTCACGTGTAATACTTAACATCTCTCCTCTCTAAAACCTATTGATGAGTGTGTGTTTGTGTCTGTCTTTGCTTGTATGTATTGTGCTGTATAGGCATAATCATTCCAACAGCTGGTCCAGTGATGGTTGCAGGGTGATCTTTGCCGGCTCTGGTGTCACTTCCTGTCAATGTAACCACACCACCAACTTTGCAGTGCTGATGAATTACCTCGAGTCGAAGGTACACCACGAGATGCGTTGTGATGCAGCTAGTAAAGTCGCACATACTAAATTACAGGTTGCACGAGAGAAAATGTTAACTAGACTAGACTTTAAACCGTGGTTGAGGTCATGAGTGGTGTGATGAATTTCGATCATATATGATAGCTGTTTTTTCCTTCTCGTGACTGAAATGAGTACAATAATATACATTTAAATCTAAATGTTGCTGATGTGAAATCTAAATCCAAATTGTGATCTTTGACCTCTGAAATTGTGGATTTGTAGTACACTGTATTGACCAGCAGGCGTCACTCCCAGTATATCCTATTGAAGAATGCATTGTTAGAACTGGTCTTTCTGTCTATGAAAAGTGTACATAAACAGTAGTTAAACATTCAAAAAGCAGAACCATCGGCAGCAGTTTGACGATTTCAAATTCTACATTTTTTTGCACTTAGCTGTTACAAAAAATCAGCTATGAGGCAGGTTTGAGAAGGCAGATGAGATGGATCAAACTTGTGATATTTTTATAACATTATCCTCCTCATTCTCTTTTCTTTCTCTCCCTCACACAACTACCTTTCCCCTCTTTCCCAGTGGACTCCTGAGGAAGAGCTTATTTTGACCAAACTGACGTTCATCGGCTCTGGCGCGTCTCTGTGTGCGCTGGTGGTGACCTTGATGCTGTTCACTGTGCTGGAGTGAGTAGCTGATTTTCATACCTGCGATGCCAAAATAAAATGCCATGCACACCACTCTTTCTCCCCTTTTTGTATGGATAAATGTATTAAGCCACACAAAATCAAAGGTTATATAACAAAGGTTATATATTTACAATCCCACAAGAGTTAAAATTAGATCTATGTATAATAGTGTTCTGATTTTAAATCTACCAACCAACCTATCAACCGTAAACATTTCTGCTCAAGATAACGGCTTCCCATTGGCCAATGTATGACTTGTTTATTTACTTGGGAATTTAGGTTCCACTCGGGACACTCTAATTGCATCAATAACATTTAAATCCCTAGAAATTAGTTCTTGCTGCCACTCAAGATGTAAATACATTATATTGTGTTTGTATGGATTAACAGGTATACCACCTGTGAAGTTCATAGTATTTTTTTAAACATAGGTATGCTGAAATTAACCATGCACCCTACCAACCTGGGATAAGGTATATTTAAGCTATATATGCCACTGTCAGATCTGCACATCGGATTTGATGTGACACTGTCTCCCACACACTAAAAAGAGGGCGAGATAACTTATTGGCGCTGTATTGCTCTTGCTCTGTTCTTAAGGTTGCTGTGAGTATTGACTAGTGCTAATCCAGTAATTACTGTGGTCTACATGTGAGTCTACTCGGAAGGTTTATGGCAGTATCCTACAGCCATTAATTAACATTAGGGTCACTGAGGGATCACAATCTGCTGGAGAGGTGCTGCCCTGTCGATTTATGACTGTCCTGAAATCAGAGAGTGCAGCCATGCCTTTCACACACGCACACACACACACACACACGATGGTGTATGATGTAGATGCATTTGTGTACTTAAGTACACACACATCACCCACAACACAGATTCAGCTGTTTGTTTATTTTTAATGTTCTGTAAACGGAAATCTGAAACTGAGATGGAAATATTCAACCTGTCGATGCTTTTTAAGTCTACATTAATATCTCTTCAACTTATCTCACCTTCAAACCAACAATAGACAGGAAGGAATAAATGAAAAACATGGGTGTAGAATATATCTCTAAAGTATTCAAATGTCTTCAATTCATTTACTAATAAAATTTTGTTTAGGAATGTATTAAATATTTATTGTATGCTGTAATTATGGTCTAAAAGTCACTCCAAGCACAAGGTACCTGTACATTTAATCATACGTGAAACCAATTCCAATGTTGCTGTTATCCTGTTAGTCTTTTCAGTTTGTTTGTCCCCTGATGACCCCTATAGCATGGATGCCTGGATAGCATGGAGGAGCTAGCTAGTTAGCTAATCTGCAAACACTGAGTTTACTTTCTCAACAATTTTAATCCTTCCTCCAGTGCTTCTGTTTTGCTGTCAATCTCCAGTATTTCAGAGCCAGTCTCATTCATGTAATTGCACCAGTCAACTTGAACTGGTGATTCGCACTTACTTATTATTTTGATCTGCAATATATGTATTTATTCAGAAGAGTAACCCTGTATTGTCACATATGTTTAGTGTTACTGTTGTTTAGGATTTAGTGGCATGTAGCAGTATAGTTGCAGATCACAACTCCCTTGTTCCACCCTCCCCTTCCAAGCGTGAAGGAAGGACTGCGGTGGCTGCCTAATGAGTGAGAAAAGCGAGTGGCCCTATCTAGAGCCTGAAGAGTTTAGAACAAGTAGAATCTATTGTGTGAGTCAAAGCATTCATAGGTTACATATACAATCTCAGCATGCAAGCAGCGTGCTAACAGTAGGGATGTTACCTTAACACCATACCATAACACTCAGCTCAAGGCTTAGCGAAGAATAAATACAGGTCAGATAAAAAGTGTAAAGCCCCTTATAATATTGCAGCCTTTGCTTTTCCATTTTTCATTCACCAGTTTTGTTTTGTTGTTTTCAGACTCGGTTGGTTGCGTTAACTTGTTACGTAAATTATCTACTGTGCTTTAAAATCTACCATTTATTTGCTAACATTTTTATTATCAGTGTTCTAGTCACTTCTAACCATAAGTTAAAAGTGAATAGAATCTAAGTTATCCCCGTCTCTGTCCATAGTATCCCCAAATCTGATAGGACATCCATCCATAAGAACCTGTTCATCGCTCTGATCTGTGCCCAGGTGATACTGCTCTGCAGCGGCTCAGCCATTCACAACAAGGTATGGGCAGACAACTAAAACGTTATTATTATGTTTGCCAATACATAGGATTTAATGTTGTTATACTAAGGGGAAGATTGGGGACAAATGAAAGTGAATTAAAACTAATATTTAACGTTAGTGTTACAATCAATAATGTACAGTACTTACTGTGTGCTATTGTTATCAAGATAATGGAATTTGAAATGGCGGTTTAGTTATTGTCTACTTTCCTATACATTTAAACGTTAACCCACAGCACTGTGTTTTTATTGCTACCTTAATAAAACTTGAAATCCAAATCCATACTGAGATTGCTAGTAAAACAAATGGTATGGCATCGGATGTTACATAAGTGGCCACTAATGTCGTATCCATCAGCTAGAACACATGGTCCAGTCTCTCAGTTGTCAACCAATGGCTTGTAGTTGGTTTGACCCCTGGTCCTCTGACCCCAGGTCATGTCAGGGTGGGCTTTACCACTGGGGGCAGGTGGCTGATTGTTGGAAATTCATCAAATGGCCTCATATGTATAGGCTGACTGACCCTCACAGAGGTAATTTTTCAGGTTTTTAACACATGGCTTGGGCCAATCCAGAGCTATTTACTGAATTATCCTGGAGGGCTTCAGTTTTTTTCTAAGGATCTTTTAGTAGGATATATTGTTGTTGCTTGACAGTTGCGGGGATTTATTCTGTGATGAAATATGTATTGTGTGGCCTTTTTTTTTTTTACCATTAAACCAACTCTATTTGTTCTATTTAAGTAGTTCAATCATGTGCTACATATTGTTACTTCACTTGACTTTTTGTTTGTGTGCGTGTTTCAGGACAGAAGTCCCTCCCATCTTTTTTTGGCAATTAAAAAGTGAAATGCTTTATATCAATTCTACTATAAATTCTTCTTCTAGTAATATTTTGATATATATAGAGTTGATTCTGGCTTGTTTGCAGAGTATTTATTTGTATTTATTAGCACTTATTGCCGTTTTAATTTTCAAAATATAGTTGTTTGCAAAATGTACAAGATAAATACATGCATCCTAGATGCATATGTATAGAATATACAGTTGGTCAGCTAAACTTTCTTTTAGTCATGTGCAAATTTGGAATGGATTTTTGGAGGCCGACAATTTTCCTCATATAAAACAGACCATGGCAAATTATGTGAACATTAACGAATCCAGAGTAATGTACAATAAAACAACCCCACTACATATGAACTACCAAACAGGACACTTGTTGCTTGGTATGTTTGTCAGGAGCCTAACCGTAACATTTGAAATGTGAAACTTAACATGTATCTGTCTGCATGTGTTGGTGTGATTGTAGGTGGCGTGTACACTTGTGGCGGCACTGCTCCATCTCTTCTTCATGGCAGCCTTTAGCTGGATGCTGGTGGAGGGTCTGCTGCTTTGGAGCAAGGTGGTCGCAGTCAACCTAAGCGAGGACCGACACATGAAGTATTACTATCTCATCGGCTGGGGTAAAATGGCTTAACAATAGCCAAATGGCTCTCTTCACACATGTGCAGTCAATATCCAGGATTTTGTTGTGAATGACGTTGCAGTCTAATGATAAAAGATAAATTCCTGGATGTAAACCCAAAAGTGTTTTTTTGTTAAATGTTCTTTTTGATTGACATAAATCCAATGTTGTATATTTATTTTATACACCATAGTTGTGGGAAGAATAAAATAAGACTTTCATGAATCAAAAATAAATTTTAGCCTGATATTTGTGACCATTTGGTCTCTAAATGTAGATCAAATTTTCTCCTCCCTTCTGCATTTTCCTCTTATCCCTTCCTCTTCCTGATTATCTATGTCTTGCTACTTTTATTTCTCTCCTTGATTCTCCTCCTCTGTTTTCCCCTCTTTCCCACCAGGTCTGCCAGTACTGATAGTCACCATCACACTGGCCTCAGCGTCAGGCAAATACTCTGCTGATGGCTACTGTTGGCTGAGTGTCCAGAACGGCGTTATCTGGGGCTTTGCTGGACCTATCATCTTCATCATCATGGTTAGAAAATGAAACCCTAATCTTATTATGCAGTCTGATCAGGCTAAAATGATTAAAATACTAAATGCAAGGCCCATTCAGACATTTCGTACTTCAGATTCTGTCCTGTAGTGCCTGACTGAAAGTTAATGTTAGCAATAAAACAGGAAATGGCACTGAACAGCAGTAGTTACATATAAGTGTCTTTATTTCTTTCATCTTTCCTTTTGACTCTTACAATCTCCTAGTAATATATATGTCAGCATGTATCTCTCTCTCTCCCTTATTTTTCCTCTCTTTGTTTTGATTTTCTTTACCCTCACATCTCAGTGCACCTCTTCTGCGCTCATCTCTCTGTCACTTTGACTTTGCCTCTTCTCATGTCTGTATCCTCTCATTTTCTTTCAGGTGAATATCATGGTACTGACCAGGGTGGTCGTTATCACCATCTCTACAGCCAAGAGAAGGTCCATCATGTTGGCCATGGGCACTAGTCCGGTAGAACAAGCCTATGAGCAAATGAGGTACAAACCACAAGGAGGCGCCATTTGTCCTCTTTTTTTAAGATTATTTGCCTGGGCCACAAGCCTTAGAGCAAATGAGCTGTAGTAACTGGGTGTCAGATTAAAAACAGCTGGAAGATTTTGTATTGGATTTGTCATCATTAAAACAACAAGCCTCATTTATTAAACAAGATAGGAATACAATTTGAATGGATTGCTTTAGCACTTTTCAGAAAAAGGCTTCAAGCTTTAACCACTTGTGTTGACAAGATAAAGAAATTATTCAGATATGAGTTTTCTGATGTTTTGGGACAGTATTGGCTGATTTAAATTTTACGGTCCTTACTGATGTCACGTCGTTTAGTTCCACCAATGTATAGAGAACGTGTTATTTCTGAAATATTGCATAAATATGATTTTTCATCAAAACAGTTTGATTATGTTTGATTATGATTTTACTAAATTTGTTGCAGTTGTAGAATTGTTTGAATTCTCACAGTCAGTTATAGAAGCAGGGACGGTAGCATTTCTATTGGTGTTATTAATATTATTACTAAAATGCATTCATAATATTCTGAAAATTGCAAATCCATTTTAGGAGCAAACTCTGAGAATGGGCTGTGAAGACGTAAAATATCCTCTCAAACAGCTGCAGCCCGAAATTAGCAGCACTTCGCAGTACTGTCCTTCAAGAAAACCCCATTGATCAAACCCTAATTCCAATATTGATGTTCCAAAATGATCTCTAAAATATTTGGGGGGTAGAATATCTTAACCATTGCAGTGGTGTGATGCAAGAATATCTACATTTGTATTATTTTTCATTTTATTTATCATCTAATATTTGTTGCTGCCCTAGGCTGAGACAATATACAATGAAATTGAATTTAGAAAAAGATAGATATAGAGTTCTATAGCGCTGAATGCTTCATATAAATCTAAACAATGGACTTTTTTGTTGTTTTTTGCTTTATTTGTTATATTTCTGTCTTGTGATTGGTCATTTGAGGTGCGGAGTTTTAATGCAAAACCAGTAACAATCAAGCCTAAATAACTGCATGTTATTTATCAGATCGACTAGACTTTCTGTAAGTAAACTAAAAGTTTACTAGTTTTAATATAGTCTACCATGGCTAAACTTGCACTGCAATGTCCATGCGGAAACAATATCTTTTTAAGCCCTATCACTGCTGTCTTTGCCATTGTCTTCCACTTCCTTTTTTTGGCACTGTTGTTTGCTCGTCACAGTGAAATCCTGCTGCGTGTGATCCAGTAGATTTCCCCCAGCAGGCTTGTATATGATCCTATCAGTGAAAATCATGTAAAGTGTATATATTTTTTCACTACCTCAGCCCACCGGGGCTCACAGTAGGTGCTTTATGAAGGTTTTCAAAGCAGGCCTTGAACCATTTGGCACCCCTGGGTGGCAGCCGTCGCGGAAATTCAAACACATTCCTCCGCTGAGTAAACTAGGGCTCGCCGCCCGCCATGTCACACACACACGAACACACACACAGCTGGTGCGGTTTGGCGGTCACCTGAGCGGGAAGATAATTCCACTCTAAACAGAATTAAGGCGGATTTAAGGTGGGAAGTTGTCACCCCATGAGCTTTCCCAGCCGCACAGTGTTGTATATGGAAAAACCAGCCTGCCAAAGCCGCTCAGTTTTGTCCAAAAAAGAACTGAAAAGTTTAGGAACACAGAATTGAGCACAGGATGATCAGGGAGGAAGGAGAATTTTTAGGGAATGCTTTAATTAATTTTATCTGGTGTGGTATGAGTTCAACTCAGTCAGCCAGTTCTGAGTCTTTGTGGTATGTGTTGTATGCTTGATAATAATTTTATGTGTGTTTGCCAGTGCGCAACAATATATGCTTACGTGTGTGTGTGTGTGTGTGTGTGTGTGTGTGTGTGTGTGTGTGTGTGTGAGAGAACAGGGCTGCAGTGAAAGCAGTGCTGGTGTTGCTGCCCATCCTCGGATTGACATGGCTGTGTGGTGTCTTGGTGCCTTTCTCCATTGTCATGGCCTACATCTTTATCCTCCTCAACTCCCTGCAGGTACACACACACACGCAGATGCACCCACACAGTTGCCGTAATTGAGTCTAAATCTGGACGCTTAAGCAATATTCACATTATAAACAAACAAATTACTTGTTCAGTTACTGAGGGAGTTTTGTGCTCCTTGTAAAACAGTTTAAAAAACTCTACAAAGCCAAAAAAATAAGAATGATGGTCATATGAAGGCAAAATCATTGTAGCTCATCATGTGAAAGATTGACATTCTAGTCATACAAGGTCTTTGCCCGACCACAGAAAAATGCAGGAATCAATAGAACAGAGAAAATAAAAGCATTTATTTAAGGGCACAATCTGTGATCCAAATGTAAAATATTAGTTCTTGGTTTTTTTTGCCTTTAATCGATAGTGAGTGCTGATGAGTGACAGGCAAGGGGGGAGAGAGAGAGAGGGGCGCCAGCTCTACCTTGTGAGCTATCGGGATGTCCAAAAGTTTTGCAAATATTAATATAGATCTTAACATGCATCACTCTGTCAGATTAAGCACTTTTGGTCACAGAAAAACAACTTGAATTTTGCTACCTAAACATTCTTGAAAACAGTCATCCGTAATTTGTAATAAAGTAGAAAAAATGTAAGACAAAATATTTCCACTGCTAAAACTTGTGAGCAACTTAAAAACATAAAATAAAAAAAAAAACTTCCAACACTTTATAGACTTTAAACTGCTTTTTTTTTGTCTTCAATGAGAAACAGAAAGGTTTTCCATTATACATTGTAATTCTGCCCTTCTCTCGTGGTTAGGGTACACAGACTGTCAAGGTTTTTATTTGTCAGTGACAAGGCTGAGGCAGAAAGGGGAAAAAAGCCTTGGTCTGGCTTGTGTTAAGCAGGTGCTTCATTTTAACAAGGAAAGTCGATTTGTATTGTTTGTTTGATTATTTCTGCTTTAAGTATTCAGAGGTCAGCATTATTGTTGTTGTTTGTTGGTTATCAGCGCTGATTTCATGCTTTTAGTGCTGGAATTCAACGCGTTGTTTTGTCACAAGCAGTATATCTCACATATCTCCATTCGTAAACGGTCGCGACTTTGAGAAATATTGGTTTTCACATGGAAAAAGAATAATACCTGTGTAGCCTCATTTCCCACCGCACTGCAGTGATGGGGGAGAAGGTGAGGGAGAAATCATGTAATTCTGCGGCAGGCGGCCCCATGTTACCCAGCTTCCTCAGCATGTCCAGATCTGCTGCTGCAACTTGTAGTCGTCTTTTAATCAGCTGTATCTTTAATTGAGCTGTATATTTAACGAGAAAATCAATAGAGGTTTTAGCTGCAGTCTGATCATTAAGCAAGGCCCCTCGGTTGCCATAAATAGTTTCTGTTTCCCCCTCATATCTAATTACATTTTTCCATGTCAACAGTAATTAATACAGAAGGTTTTTCTGGGCTCCTATTATACGACTTTACAGCTTCACATGTTAACACATCATACAGATTTCTATTCTGTTTCACGCATCTGTCTCTGTTTGTTCAGCTGTCCCCCTGTCCGTCTGTCACCTGTCTGTTCATATCTTTTATTTAATAGAAACTATTGCTGCCACATATTGTAAAAAAAAAACACTTTTGTCAGACAAAGATGGTGATGATGTTTGCAACTGTTGCCTCTTTTAAAGACCTGGTTCTGAAACATCTCTTCTCAGCACAACATTTAACAACCCAATTTTAAGAAAATACCAACATCTTACCTTGTGCTACCTCTTTTGCATGCAACCCTCACTGATTATTCCATCCTTTGGTTATGCATGCTGCACTCTGCAAGAAAATGCCAATACATTTCTCAAATGAATAAAATAACCCAGACAGGGTTTCTGGGTAGCTGTACGAGGCCCCTGGTAATAACCAGCTGCTCTGGCATAATAGAGCTACGTACTGTGTCTTTGCTGAGCCTCAACAGGTCAGGACACAACAGGAACCCTACAAGGCTTCAAGCTGCTCCAATTAAACACTCTGTTGACCCCACTTCTCTCTGGTCTGCATGGGGTCTAGTGAGACTTAATGTGGTAATCCTGAAAATCATGTGTGTTTTGGGAGTATTTCCATCCATCTGTACTGTTCATGTTTTCTGCGTTGATAAAAGAGAAAACTGCACCAGGAAAGGAGTCGGGACATAGTTTTTAAGTCATGAAACATATGGACTATGAATGAGTCATGATATTTTGATTATGATCCCTTGACTTTTCCTCTTGTGCCACCATTAGGTTGACATTTGTGGTTCAAAGGGAAATATCTTGATCATATCTATGATTGCTACAAATACTGTTCTAGCACCACCAGCAGGTCAAAAAAATTTTTCAGTGAAATGTCTGCTTGATGGATTGTCAACAAATTTTGTGTTTCCCAGAGGATGTATTTAATGACTTTGGTGATCACCTGACTTTTGCTTAAGCAACACCAGCAGGTTGACATTAACATGTCAAATTTCGGTTTGTCCAGTACTTTGGTTTATGACCAAATAACTGGAAACCTAATAACATTCCCATCAGCATCAGCTGTACTTCGTGGTTAGTGCTAATTAGCATGCTAACACACTAAACAAAAAGATGGTAGACAATATACATGCTAAAGATTACCGATCTAGCATTATCTTTGGTAGCATGTTAGCGTGCTGATGTGAGCTCAAAACATTGCTGGACTTAAGTAAAGCCTCATACGTCTGTTAGCGTGGTGGTAGACTCTTGAACATGGAACGTGGGCCATTTTTTCCTCATCCTTCTGATCTTTAATCACCCATTACGTAAATTAGACACTGCATTAGACCAGTTTTATCCTGTAGAAGACAGTGTTGCTCTCTCCAATGTCATTGATGCCTTTGCTCGAGAGACCACAGTTGTACATAGTCCCACCATAATGGTTGCTCATAAAGATGATGAAATGTGTGAAACTTTAACAATAATGCATGCAAAACCTGAGCTGGCAGGCAGGAGATAAAAAAATAAAAAATAAATAAAAATGCTCAAGTTTTTTAGGAAATCGTTTTTTATTTGTGGCTGTAGTATTTTCAATGGGGCCAGCCAAAGCAACATAAAGCTTAAGCGGCAAGCTTTTACTGTTAAATCAATAAAACAGATAATGTTGACAAGCCTTTTTCATTGCACTCCCTCATGCCCTCCCTGCTGCTCCTCTTTCCCCCTACATCCTGACAACACTGTCTGAAGTGTCTCTTCTGTTGCTGTGATTTTTCTCAATAGAGATCTGAGCAGGCCATTCTGAGCAAACATACTGTAGACCTGGTATAAGTGCATGTCTGCTCCGCTGGCCTCTGCAACCAGGGTTTTAAGTTTCATTAACTAATGGCAGATGATGCTCAGTTTGAGTGAAAGTAGCATCCAGGGCATATCTGTATCTGTTACACTGCATCACCACTTCATCACTGAAGAATTCAGCTTTGATCAATGCAGTAATTTGCAAAGTCTAACAGCACAGTTAATGTTTCTCAGGAAGGAATGAAACAATTATTTCTCAGATTTTGTCAACAACATCCATACATCTTTGAAATTAGTGGGTTTAAAGATGTTTAAAAATACAAATGGTTGAATAATCACACCTCGACAATATCATGTCATGCCTCATTTAAACCAAGAACATCCACAAAATTGTATTTATGTAGTTTGCATTGTAAAGTGTCAACGAGGTGCATACCGAGTTCTGAGTGGATATGCTGTTCCTCCGAGTTGATTCTAACTTCCTACTCTGAACCAATAGTTTCTCTGAACATCTTCACCATAAATACAGGCATGCCTCATCTGCTTCCTTATCAGGCTAGAGATAAATAGCATGGTGGGCTGTGTGTGTGTGCTTGTGTGTATGTGTGTGAGCGACAGAGAGCGAGAGAGAAGGGGAAGGGGGTCTCTATGGGTAGCCCATAAATCGCTCCACCCTTTGTCATCCAATCTCTGGGCAATGTCATTCAAAACCCCCGCACTATCCATTACCTGGGTATAATAGGCTCCTGGCCATGCAGTGTCCATCTTATTATTAGCCCATAACTTTAAACTATCAATAACTTTGAGCTGCAGGAGGGGGGGTGGCGTGGGGGGAAGAGAAAAGGGGAGAGGGAGAAAACAAAGTAGAGAGGTGAAGGAAGTTAGGGAGTCGGAAAGAAAATGTTAGGGTAACAACCGCAAGTTGTTGAGAGTACAAGTGAGTCCCTGTGGTTTGTTTTGGTAACTTTGCAGGCGAGATATTCAACAAGAATGTATCCTTTTATTTCTGTTATGTCAGTTGGCTGCCTGTGGAGGGCAACCCTGTGCCTTGTCATTACAGTGTGGAAATATAGAGAAATCAATGGGAGAATTTATCTGAGACGTTTCATTCATATCGCATTAAGGTCTTTTATATCATAGGAACTGATGACGGCAATGTTTTTTTTGCTTTTCTTATGAAATGAACTGACTGGTGAGTGGTAATGAGATTTTACAAGCATTCAGTAAAGCTTTAGAAGTTAAATTTATCATTTGACTCGAGGTTAATTCTGGCTTTAGAAAAGAAATACTGTATGTCTATGAATAATGCAGTGAATGTATGTTAGTTTAGTAGTTCATAATTTCAAAAGAAAGCGGTACACAGTTTTCACCTGACACCTTATGATGTCACAAACGTGAAGTGGTAACAAATTTTAATGACCTCAAATTTTAAATACCAGCTCTCCTTCAGGACCCATTCAGATAAACAACAAATATCAATCAGTGCTGTTATGTTACGCTCCATCTGAAGGCCCCTGTCTCATAAAATGTACAAACTGCCTTTAATTTGTTGAAAAATTAGCTGGAAACAACATTGCATTACAGTTTATTGCATATTGCATCAGTGTATGCTTTTCATTTCCATGTGGAATCAGACAATGTAAAGCTTCATTAGAAACCCAATAATGCATATAAACAACTGACTGGAAAATAATCCCTTTATTTGAAGCATAATTTTAATTCGATTTCAATTTTTCATTGAGAAGAACGTAGCACCCCCTTACTTCCATAAACACACACACACACACACACACACACACAACACACACACACACACACACACACTAGGGCTAGTGGAGCATGACATCAGAGTGTATCTAAGATATAGATATGATCAATAGGATGTTGCTCTGCTTATTGATTTTTGCCATATGGGAGATTTGTTGTGTGAGTAAGCAACGCTTTTACAGCATCTGTAGTGATTGTTTGAGAAGGGGTGATCTTTCTTTTTTTGTCTGAATTGTAGCTCAATTACTACAAAATTGTATTTGTACTACTGGAGTCAGTGGTTAGGTGGGGTAAGGGTGAACTCAGACAGATGTACTACCAGGAGTTTATCAGCCTTTTGTTAAATATCAGATTTTCTGTTATGTCAACCACCAGCTGGAAAAAACTCTCTGTAAAATCTGAGATAAAATGTAGTCATTGAATATGTTTTTTATTTGGGTTTGGGTCATTTTATATTATTGTTGACATGTATTATTGTGACATATTATAATATTCTTTTGCTGCAGCTCAAAAGGATTAATTGGAAGCACATTTTAGTTGCTGAAGTTCTTGTTTTGCATGTGATGTTTTGTGGTGTGGTGGGTCACTCTGCTTTAAAGAGCTCCTAAACTTCAGTCATGTCTTCAGTCAGTATCTTGATGAATTGTTTTCCACTTACTCTTCTAGATCATAAGCTAAATAGGAATTAGGGTAACGTCTGTCAGGTTTGGCATGAAACTAATTAACAGTATCAGCCTTCCGAGACCCATAACCATTTCCACTTTGGAAATGTGCCCCCTCAAGGTGAAAAAGTCTCCACCAAACGGCATGTATGCTTTCCAGACCTCACAGCTGGCCTCGTTCATAACAAGTTCATATGCACAGATTACATTTTATATCTGCTTACTTTCTTATTATGGGATTCATTCAATATTTTCTGATTTTAAAAATGTTAATATTGTTAAAGAATAGCGATAATAGAAATTACACCCCAGCAATACACTTGATATTACACCACACTCAACCCCATCATAGCTGTTAATGAAATGATAACAATTCTCAGATGACAGTCAAGGTTGTCTACACATATATACAGTATAAACATTTCTGATGTTTAGTTTGCACATAGTTGGTTTTCATACTCCTCCGATTGCTGCACAATTTGATTTAGTGGGTGTTTACTCATGCTAATGATATATTTACATATGCTAATGACATGCCTCCATTTTTAAAATCAATCTTGATCCCAAACGATTTTCACATGTGTGAGAACAAGTCAGTGATCTGTACATGTTTTACAAATCAGATATAGGATTTTTTTTTTTATTCTTCAGTTACTTGTTTTTTTGCTAACAGAGTAAAAATGACAAAACATCTGTGAATGAGGCCTGATGATTTTTACAGGGAGTCCTTATTTAGGTATTTAGGCCTTAACAGGTGGTAGCAAAAAGTGGAAACTTTTTTATATACTGTAAGTGGGAGAAAGTGTGCCCTTAATATTACCTTGAGTCAACCTGCAGTTTTGAGGCTCTCGTAAAAGCCAGAGTAAAGCCATCTCCATACTTGTTGTTGAACTCGAAAACTAAATAAATCACGTGTAAGTGGATCCATATTGGGGTCTCTGTTTTGCCTAACACTGTCACTTATTAATCAGGTGTGATTTGCTGTTGCTGCTGTCTCGTGGTGATGTGGTTCATGAATCCTAAAAAGCTGGTGCATCAAAAATATTTCCTCTGCAAATTATAATTTCAACCTTTACTTTAACTCTAACCCCACACTGTCCAATAGAGAATTAGAGAGCATTCACTGTTAAATTGGCCAGGTAAGAATAAACTGCCAAAAAAATTCTGAGAGCAAAAGCAGAGAATAAACCAGCGACTGAAAAGAGTTTTTGGCTGGCTTGTGCTAAACATAAGCCAAACGCCTCCAAGAGGTGATGGTGGGGTTTGTGTGTGTGTGTGCGCGTCAGTGTGTGATCTTGTACTTCCAATCTTGTGCAGACCAGCTTGATTTTTTTTAATGTAATCTAAGTGTTATAAATGCGTGCATAGTGTGTGTAACCACTTGTCACCATTACCCACAACACCCTACAGACCAAGGGGTTCGAAGTTATTTTAATTTCTCATTTGGCAGAAGGAACAAAAACAGAGGAACTTGGATCCAGTTTCCCAGTCAGTCATCTCCAGTCCACTCCTCTGGACCTGCACAACCGGCCCATTCAAAGACAAATTTTTCCTTTCCCGCTTCCCCGCCCTAGTTTTTTTTTCCTGCTGTATCATGTTGTAACTGAAGCTCAACTGGTTTTTGAGGACTGATAATAATACTTTTTCAAATGAGCTGCAGTAGCTGATATTTTGCCAGTTTTTAAAAAAAAATTTTATGTGATTTATTTAATGCTCATAAATTACAATTATTCCCCAACAATGTTATTGCTGACAGGGTGGAAAAGCCAGTGTAAACAGCAATTAGACCAACATGGACACTAAAACTCAACACTGAGACGTAGAGCAATGTTATTTTTAAAGGTTTGTTTCTTTCATTTTAATGAATTATTTCAGAGTAAACAGCTGCTTCACACAATGGGAACCAACACAACTATTCAGCGGCAGGAGGGATATGCTTACTGCCACTGCAAGAGATAAAACAAAATATATACAGAAACAATAAAATGAAAGCAAGACACATGCAAAGAAGGTTTTAATTTTGACTTAAGTAAGTGAAGTTTACCACACAAGAAGAAATGCTTATTTTCCAGTACAACCTTGTAATGACTGATCCCAGCCGGCTCACACACTGTACTGGCATACCTACACACACAGGGACACAGGCAGGAGCATACACACACATACATGGAAAAATTCACGCCGCTCAGATTACGGAGGGAAATGTTTTTCATTTTGGATTGTTTGAGAAAGCAGGAACCATATTTCCTTGACCTCCTTATTTGCAGTCGGCTGTATCTCACAATGCAACGGTCTTCTCTCCCAGTGGAGTGAAGTTTACTGGATGTGCAGGTACAATAAGCGATTCTGGATAATATGCTCTTATTTCAGGGTTATCTTCATCAAAACCAAATACATGACATACTTCATGTTGTCAAAGACGACTACTGCTCTTAAAACTCATTCATAGAACATACTAACAGTTTTAGACAAATTATACTTCATGGAATTAAATATTATGTTGATATACTGTAAATACTTTATACTTTATATACTCACACAGTATATATACTTGAATAAGTTTTCAGAATTTAAAAAAAGCAGTTGAAATAAATTAACTTAAAAAAATAATGTAATAATAATTAATCTTCATCATATTTCACAAATATTATTTCACATAAATAGTAGTACACCAAACACTTGTTAACACTTGCATAAGATTATTAAAAATAAAATTTAAAGACAACAGAAAGAATTCAAATGTTTGCTTAAGGAATAAAAAAAAATTTAAAAAATGCAAAGGGTGATGAAAACTTTTAAGCTAATGTAGTCATAGGTAAAATCATGGAGATTTATTTATAAATCCATATTTTAATTAGTGTCTCGGATAATTATGAGGTGGGGTTGAAAAACAAACAAATAAATGCACGACATGATTGTTTGCATTCCCATTGCCTGGGAAAATAACTTTCCCTTTGAAAAGGAGTCCACTGTTTGCGTTGCATCCTCAATTACCAGGCGCGGCATTAAAACAATATTCAAACGGGATGCCAAGGTCAGCGCTGACTCCCACCACGCTTCTCTGAGATGGCACTTATAATGAGGATGTAGCACAGTTTTTTAAAGTAGTATATTTATAGTGTGTTTTCTCTCAACTTGTACTGATTTTTTCTCTTTTGTCTTTTCATCTTTTGCTGTGTTTTCTTTATGTTTGTTTGGGTTTTTTTTAAATTCAGTTTGAACAGCGTTAACATAAGAGCTCTATAGCACATTTCATTATGCTGTATGTTCATCTACTCAAAGCGAGGATTTCTTACAGACAGAAGTGTAATTCGTTTTTTTATGAAGGTTTTTGTATAGAAAAGCCCTCGGAAAAATGGTCACCTGAGTACCTTTGAAATTAACTGATAAGGAGTCTGTGAAAGAAGTTGTTAAAAACTCCTTCTACTGTATATAATATTAAGTCTGGGAGTGAAGAAACAGACAGCCAAAAATGAGCAAGGAGCGATGGTAATTCAGATGAGGAAGGACAGAATTTTTTTTTTGGGGGGGGTTGAAATACTATCGGAGAGATCAGTTTTTTAAAAACTGGCCTGGGAAAATAAAGAGGTGAGAATAATAGGCTTCCTGTCAAAAGAGGCGAGAGAATTCCTGTCATTGCTCACACCGGCACCCCTAAGACCTCTCCTTGTGTTAAACCTGCTGGCATTTATTTGCCTTAGAATTACCTGCCAGCTCAATTTAGTAATAGCCTGTGTCATAAGAAAGCAAACCATCCCCTTTGCCCCTGCCCTGCCATACCTGTATGTCTGCACTTGTGTGTCTGTGTCTGTGTGTGTGTGTGTGTGTGTGTGTGTGTGTGTGTGTGTGTGTGTGTGTGTGTGTGTGTGTGTGTGTGTGGGGAGGGAGAGAGAGACAGAAAAAAAGAGAGTGTTCTCTTATTTGGCTACTTATTGCACGTTTGCATTTATATTTTCATCCAGGCTTTGATGCATTTAGGGATATCCGTGTGTGTATTTGCATATGAATGTCAACAGGCGTGTTATCCCATCAGCTGACTCTCAACTTCATGACTTCACTCCTTCCCAACCCCTGTCTCCCCCCATCCAACCCACACAGCCGACAGTGTGAGGAACCCAAAATTACCGATGTCGAAACAATGACCGTTCTATTTATAAGTTCACCGCCTAGCCTTTTGTATTTGCTGACACCACTTCACTTGTGCACACACACATCAGTGATGGCTGATGGTGACTAGGTTAGGGATAGTCCTGGTTTCCCTTACCCTGCCACGTCGCAGCAGATCTGTAGATTTGCCCGGCTTTGATGTATACTTTGCTGGTAATTAGTGAGAACTGGGTCAGCGCAGGGCAAGAAAGCAAAACCCTGTTGTTCTTCTAGTGGGTGGGTGGCAGGGAGGTGGTTGGATGAGGTGGAGGAGCTGGGGGTGAGGGTGTCAGAGGTTAAAAGGCTGTCAAATGTCAGTTCCAGTTAACATGTGAGCCATTTTCGTTTTGCTGCAATAAGGTTAAAGCACATAAATGTGACTGCCTCTCTTCTTTTTCTAAATCATTTCAATAGCTGGACACTCATTGTGTTCTGATGCTTTTTCAAGTTAGGAGATTATATTATATTTGTTATATAAAATCAGAATGTAGTTTAATTAAACACATGCTTGCCATGGGTTGACCTCAGACAAATAAGTAAGCCGCCACATTGATCCCTGTTAAGTGCAGGACTGTTCTTAAAAGCAAAATTACTATTCTCAATAGTTTTTATGATTTTTATTGTCAAATCTACTGCTGTTCAAGATCAAATTAGTATTAGGTTGTTTGTAACAAAAATACTTGACAAATGTTTTATTCAATACATTTTAAAACTTAATTTAAACTTTATATTCACTTTATTTAGTTAGTCACCTGGCCGCTTGTCATTTGTCTCTACAATAATAATATAATAATAATAATGATGCATTTTTGACTGATAAAGAGAATTGGGGTTTAAGTGTTTCTGTACATATGGAAATGTGTATGTCAGAGACACTTGATTTAATATTTAATTGCTATATGATAATACTTTGGACCTGCTTAAAACAAAGCTGACAGAGCAGGTGAGATAATATTGTTGAAAATATTAATATAAAATGACTAAACAAAAATAAGTTGTACATTTGATTTCTTTTTACTTTCATGCATGTTTATGAATGGAAAGGTAGGATGATGGAAAGGTTAAATGGGGTAAGATGTATGCTTTGTTGAGAGGCTGTCGTATAAATTAACCTACACCTACATAATAGTCACTGTATTAAATTCTGATTGACTGAGTATACCATGACTAAACTCAATCATGATGTGTTGAGTGTTCATTTCTGAAACACACACATACACACACACACACACACACACACACACACACACACACACACACACACACACCCCTTATACTTATGTCTTGTTCAATTAATATCTTTTTGAAAATAGAATGAATTGTGAGTTTACTATTTAAACAAAATACATGTTGTACAGTAACATGACAAGGGCCCCTTTAAAACTTTAATTTATGGCACTAGCCATTAGAGACTAATAAGACAACTACCTGTAAACATGGGCAGCTCATTAAGAAACCATTTAGCACAATGTAAATCCCATGCACAGATGATTTACGGGCAGCGTGGAGGTGTCTGGGGAGCAGGGCGGCTACCTGTGTATTTTCCTACAATTACAGCATTGTGTGAAAGTAAACAAAACAGTGGCGATGTGAGCTGGGGAACAACAGCTCTGGCAGCAGGACACTGATTGGGATGTTGATGTTGATCGTCCCAACTGGCCTCTTGCCCTTCCTGCTGTGGCCCCTAACTTGTCCCCGACAGATACCCCGGGTCATTTCCTATGCGCGTCAACACACACAGATACACTCTCTTCCCGGTGAGTGTTTACAGCCACATGCTGATTCCTATTAATCTGCTTCTTGTCGGGACAGGGTGAAGGGAGGGTCCTGGTGGGTTTGTGTTGGACTGGGAGGCCGCTGAAGGTGGGTAAAACATTCAAACACACACACACACGACCCGAGAGCCCTGTCTGACAGATTGCACCAGGCCTGGACTTCTTTTTACACTGAGCAGATGTGGTCTCCCACTTGTTTTCCTTAGTAATTATCCCTCATTAAGTGAAAGCATGTGCCAATCAAACAGCTTGAGAGTGAGAGCAGGGCCTAGGCCTGGGCAGAGGGAGAGGGAGGGAGGCAGAGAGACCTCTAGCCTCATCTCCACAGTTTTTAAAGCACAGTGTCATTTCAGAGTCATTACTGGATTAAAGGCAAACCTTGCTGTGGTGCGAGAGAGTTGCAGCAGCTGCAGCACTGGCATTATTATGGCTCATTTGACTTTCTAGTGGTTACAAATTTGATGATTATCACATATCACACTTGCCATGTTCAATTATAGCTTAATGCTATGTAGACCTTTCAATCTTAAAAAGGTTTCTTCTGTCATTTGCTTTATTACCATCAAGGCATTTATTTCTTAGTAAATTGTGATGTATTACTTCAGAAATAGTGAATATGTTCAGATTAATTATCATATCAACAGAATTACATTTAATTGACATCAGAGAGTTCTTTTCATTCTTCTTTTTTCTTTCTTTGAAATACTTAATTACTTAATTATTAAAAACGGCTTAATTAATTGTATTTCTTATCTAACATTTCTTCTTTCTTAATATCTAATATAACTATATTGGTGACTATACTCAGTGAAAAACAGCAGTCTTACACTCCCCACTGCTATAAGCCACTATCACCTTAGTATCAGTTCATCTAGCTGTCATTTTATTTGTTTGCTGGTTTTAATACCTATTATTTAAAATAATAGGCAGCCACAGGCTTACAAAAGCTAATTGTACATTAATAGTTGAGAAGAGAGGTTAAATATCTCACAAGCCAAAGAGACGCAGATATTTTTCCCTTGAATTTTCAAAAAACATAAAATAGGGCTAAAATGCGAGTGCATAAAGAAACAACAAAATTGGACTTGGACAGGTGGTAATGGATTGGATCAACACTCATTGCTGAGGTTGTTTTGAGTCTTTGTTCCCTCTAGCAGTCACACAAAGCCCAATGCAGCTTTAACATAACTTCTCTCATATATTGTCTGTCTCATACGTAAATGTGATCGTAATTCTGAACTGTGACTGGAAATATGTGGAACTTCAATTCCTGAAAAGCTGGTTAGGCACACTCAGTCAGGTTTGAGTGAAAACCTGGGAGATACAGATTTTAAATTCCCTGATAGAAAATGATGGATGAAATAGAATTTATTTATTTATTTATTTATTTATTTCGAAAAATCCATGTGTCCCACCATGCATTTCAGACAGTGACAAAAACACAAGTGGTCCTCACAACAAAAGGGGGCTGGGAGAAAAGACAAGTCTCCTCCAAAAAATAAAAGAGAGAGAAAAAGCAAAAAAAACGAAGATATATGAAGTCTTCATGTCGATGAACTACCATTCATTTTCACTTTGAAGTCCTGCGAACCGTAGTGAAGTGTGATTGCATGTGACAGTTGCCGAGTCTGCCGGTTTATCATGATGGATACACCCTGCCACCATGGTGGTGCTGTAGCACATGCGCACGCTCATGTACGCACACACACAAATACATGGATGCAGAGACACACAGAGGTGGGTTTATGCAGGCATGTGAACTCGAACACAGACACAGAACCGCACATGTGACCCAAATGTTACACTTACACATACCCATGTATAGAGACGAGGTTATTTCAGATCCTCTTTCAGATTGTACATTTTCAGAAATTTCAGGACATTAGTGTGACTTTCTGGACTTCTCACCATTTACATTTTAGTTTCAAACTTTTCTGACATATTCAAACTAATTTTAATTCAAGGAACCTTTTTGTTTTACTTTTAGCTCATTTTGAAAACAAAAAAATGTAATGTAATGTTGAAATCAATACATTTTGAAGATAAAACATGTTTGGGGTATTATTTAGACTTTCAAAAGCTGCGAGACAGTAGCGAAGAGATGCTGAAACTAGAGATTTTTTTTCAGTTATCTAAAAAACAGGCACACACACTGAATTAAAAAATATATATATATTAGTGCTCACATTCAAAATAATTTGTATCTGTTTGAAGTGCATAATTTCTTTATATCCAAACAATGTATCTCTTGTCATTAACATTCATTACGAAGGTCACAGATTTTGTGCAATAATGTATCACAAGACTCACCCATTGACAATTTCCAACACTAAAGAAGTGAATACTGTCTTTCTGTCTGTCTAATCTCTCCCTCCCTCTGTATCTCTCTCACGCTCTCTCTCGCCGTCATGGACATACATCTCACACACTCCCCTACACACTTCTTGATCTTGACACATGCCATTAACCTCAGCTTGGCTCACCTCAGTTGGGAAACAGGAGAGCAAACGCATCCCATAATAGTACCTGGAGCAATCGTTTTCCTGTTTTGTGCCCAAAAGCAACTTGTTCAGACTTTGCATATTGCATCCATTTGTCATTGTTAGTCAAGGGCACTGCTACACAGGCTTGTCAGCGGCGCACTTTTAGGTATTCTGTTCCAATATTACTGTGTATGCATAAGGTGTGTGTGTTTGTGTGTGCACATGCATCTGTCAGGTGACTTTAAATTTGTTTTCATGCCTATGAATGTATGCATATGAATAACTGGACACAGCACACCAGCTCAAAAAGAATAGACCAAGGGCAAACATTCCATTCTTTCCTGTGTAAAGCGTGCACTCTCTATGCAAAAAACATTGCGCACATATTTGTTTCCACAGGTTAGGCACACTAAAGAAAATGGTAAGCTGAGGCTCTGTTGGTGTACAAGTTGTGCAGGTGCAAATTTCTTAGGAGCTACTGCAGAAACCTAGGTTGAATCCTGCGAACTGTTACTTTGGTTGGGTTGTGTGTCCCTAAGAACGAAATCAGTGATTGCAGTTAGGAAGCCAGTGAGAGTGCCTGCGCTAGGGTTGGTATCTTGAAGGGATAAGGTGCGTGATGCTTTCCCAGTGAAGCTCCTCACTGTTACGTGCAACACCATATGTCACAAAGGAAACACAAGTCTGCCTACAGTCTTAGCAGCAGGCAAGCAGCTGTCTGTTAATGTAGAAATCCCCTTAAAGTCACATCAAAACCGTTATCACCTTAATTTCATGTCCTTGTTCTCCTTGACCTTCTCTTTCACAGATTTGATGCTACATTGGACATTGCTTCAGCACTGCTTGTTTACCTTTGCTGGCCACCTGCTGTGTGCATGCCGTTGCCATTAAAGTTGTCATAAATATTGTAATTTGTGCACACTTGTTATTAATCGAGGGTCCGCTAAACTAATTGCATATGGTTTCAACACGTGGTATCTGCTAGACTGTATCATTTGAAATGGTCGGAAATTTAGTTTTACAAGTGTAAGATGTCATAGGGTTTTAGGTTTGAGGAGATATTTGTGCTACTAATGATACTAGAGAAAAATCCACTGTTTCCATTCAGAACTTGGCGTATGTGTAGTTTAATGGATGCATGTGAATGTGTACATTTGTATTATGTATGGTAGTGTGTGCATTTCCGTAAAAGTCTCTTCATACATGTATGTGTGTTGCCTTTGCACATGAAGCTGTGTGTGTCATAGTTTTAGGCTTACCTGCACGTGTGTTAGTTTGGTAGGAAGGAGTGTGCACACTGGATTTGTGTACGTATGTTAGTGTGCTAGTGTGTTTGTTTATTTCTGTCATAGCCCATATTTGGGAAAAAATGTTCAACAAATGTTGAACTGTGTGAACAGAAAGTTGTAAGACCGGACCGGTCTGGAAGTGTTCGTTGATATATTTATATTCATATATCTGAATGCTGTATTGTGCTGTATTTGTATACACATCTATGTGCATGTACAGTACATATGTCAGTGTCAGTAATTCAAGCACCTTTATGCACAGTGCAACAGAGAGCGTGTGTACGTATATGCAAGTGTGTGTACGCACATGTGGTTCCATGTGTACGGTTCCTATAAACCAAACCAAGTCCCCAGCTGCTGTTTCTCAGGACTTGTTCTCTGCCAACATTTTTTCCTCGCTGTCAGTGGAAAACTATGCAATTAGAAAACACCCTGTGAGATTGACAGCGGGATCACATACAATTTGACAAGGGGGCGCCACAGAAAGGCCTGTTGGATACCTAAGTATTTTTAATTAAACAGCTCTCTGCACTGGCAGCGTGCTTTCCCTCACCAGTTCAAAGACTCCTGCTTTGACCCATGTGTTAAAAGTTTGTATCAGTTTTCCATGGCTGTGTTTTGCTTGGCGCCTAAGACACGCAACCCTAAATTGTCTTGTTTAAAAGCTAGTTTGTTTACAGTTCACTCTCTTTCTCGTGCTCTCTTTACCACCCCCCATTACATTACCACATGTGTGCAGTGTGATCAGGTTCAGGGTGTAGTTACCCACTCCCAACTGGCCCGGTTTGTGTAAACGCCTCAGCATTGAGTTAATTTTAAAGAAGAAGAAAAAAATTCATGCGTATTAGTGAATGGAAAGATCCGCTACAAAAGTCTATCACCCCCTCGCCCCCGTCATTCTGGTTTATTTAAACGTTAAAACAAGTAAAATAGAGTGCTCATCTGTTACTTGGGCGCTTCATCAATAACATTTGTCCGTCTGATGTAAAATCGATATGACATACACTGACACAATGCCAGAGCAATGGCAAATGTGCCGTCATTTGTCATCGACTGGCAATAAAGATATGTCAGAATTGATTTTAGCCCATTTTTCCCCCCTCTCTCTCTCTGTCTGTTTCTCCCCCATCCCCATTCTTCCTTACTCTTTTGCAGTAGCGGTAATAGAAAAAAATAAATGAATGTTATTATGACTGAAGCATGGTCAGTCTTGCCAAACTCAATTAATATTGGAACAAGGAGCTGTAATGATTTGAGGGCCTGTGTGTTATGTTTTCATTGAAATGCTCGGCCAGAGATGCTAAAAAAGAAAAGAAGAGGGATAGATGGATGGTTGGGTGGGTCCATTTTCTGGTGGGATATGTTTTGTTTTGGCCTCCACTCAATAAAGATGTTTTTAACAGACTTACAAACTCTTCCCTGATTATTTTTATTTATTATATATATATATATATATATATATATATATATATTGTCTCTTTTTTTCTTTTATACTTTCCCATCTGAATTCCATTTCTGGGTTAGCTACCAGAGTGTTTTGTGCTCCACTATGAAGCAAAATCTAAACTAACCTTGGATTGATGAATCCTTAAATCATGTTTAAACTGGAGGGAAATACCCAGTATGTGTGTTGTTGGGTGGGTTTTGGAGTGTTGTTCTTTTACCTGAATGATGTTGTTTTATTTTAATAAAACATTTTAATGTGATTTGTTTTTTATTTTAGTATGCCTTTCTTGGCATGTTAAATATAGCACTGGTGGCCAGTTTTATGTAACAACACTGTTGCCTTTATGAGGGCCTTTAGAGCTCATTATGTTTGTTATTTACAAATAAATAAATAATAGTATTTTTAATATTAAATTGAATTATTAACTTAAAAACTGGATGAAAGTCAGATTTCAAAAATGTAATAGCACTAAGATTGAGCTTTACAAATTATAACTTGTGTGCATCATGTACAACTTATATGTTTATGGACATTTCTGGTGCTCCTTTTTTCCCTTGTACATGCGATTATTGTACAGTTTTATGTGGCTCTGCAGTATATGTGTGTGCTTTTCACTCTGTGTCCGCCGTGTGTATGTTTGTGTGTGTCAAATTTGCCATCGCGGTTTGTTGCCGCTGGGTTGTGTACCCAAGTTGCGCCAGTGGTAGCGAGCAACATCTGTTTCGGGGTTGTTGTTCCTCTTGGCTGCTTTTCAATTGGATTTCCTCAAGCAGGGCCAAAAGCTGTCACCTCTGCCAGGCTCTGTTAGCAATCACCGCCGGCCCCTATATTAAGTAGGTGGTTCAGGGCTAAGCTAATAACTCTCCCTCCTCTCCTGAGCCATCACACACCAGTACTGGTGTTGCTGCCGGCCTCAGTGTGTGCCTGTTTATATGTGAGTGAGTGTGTGTGTACACTCTGTTTTCCTCTGTAGCTGTACACCTTGTAGAGGCAGGCTGGCTTGGGGGTCCCCTCCTCAATGTGACAGGCCCAACTGACTGGATGTTTGTGTGTGGGAAGAAATGGGGAGAGTCCTAATAGCTCTTCTCAAAGAATGACTAATCCACTTTCCCTAATAATGTACAACAGGATGGAAGCAAGAAGAAAACTCTCACACAGACTATATACTGTAATGCATCAATGTGAGGAGAACTGAATAAAGGGTTTAATGATACTGGATGGACATTATGGCCGGTATATTGTTCGAAATGCTGTAAAACACTTGCTTGTCATTTTACCAGCAGTGCAAACGTTTGAATGCAGAAATATTGGGATTCAAATGAATCATAAATCAAAGATGAAGTTGCAGTTTGACTATAGAAATGTCTCTCTTTGCATATTTATAACAATCCTAGTTTTTAAACTCCACTGATAGACCATGAGCAGTATACCATCAGATGGCTCACTGGTCTCGACTTGACACAACTAATGAACACAGCTCGACTTTTTATGCATGAGTTTATTATACATCAATATTATTAATGATCTGTTGACTGTGGCTGCACTAAGGCATTATTATGCATCTTCATATTTACTTGGAACAGAGTGGTATTGCTTCAGTTGTACGAAATCTTTCTTTCTTTAATGTTTATATGGTTAATCTCAACTTCCATGACACTGATGACACCTGAGTTTTAAAGCTGAAGTTCTTCATCAAGTTCTTCATTTCATATTTATTTTTTCCACCAAAAACATCATAATTTATTGTCTCCTGCTTGAGTCGGGCAAAGCTTAGCATGGTGTAAAAGCGTTTATTGGGAGGTGTTTACCTCATCAAACTGACAGAGTGGCAGGCCGCCTGTCTACCTGCCTGTCTGTACGCCTTCATGTCTTATGCCAGCTTCTCTGGCCAGCTGGAGCAGTTACACAGAGCTGGATTTGAACTGAGGACCTGCAAAGTATCAACTCCCTGTTTCACAGCTTTGACAGACACTTTGATTTGACATGCCATGAGCAGTTAAAGTGAAAGTTATGTATACATGTTAATTAAACTGTTTATGCGTGGAGGGGTCAGAGACATTAGCAAGCCCCAGCGCAGAAGTGTGAATTTCTTTTCTTTTTCCCCCATCACAGCGTTTTAACCTCTTCTGTCTCTTATTTCCGTAATGATTACCAGGTGCGAGGGCAGAATTTTCCCTCCCCTTTTTTTGCCAAGTGGGGATGCAGATAGCTCTATTTGTGAAAAGTGTCTCTGTGTGTTTGAATTTAGGCTGAGATATTTGACGCTGGGTCCAACTTGTTGGAATAGCTCTCATTTTTGGCATTGGGTGACACTGCAGCCTGGAATTCTCTGTGTATGTGGAGGTTGTGGTCTTCGGCTACTTAAGAGAAAGCAGTCAAGATGTCATTTGTGAAAAGAATATCTATTTTGATTCTTGATGTAGGGTTAGACAAGTATAAATCATTTTTGACATTGAGCAATTGCAGTGCCTGAAGTTCTCTTAAAAACTGTGTGGAACATGTGGTTTACAATTACTCTAATCAAAGTAACCAAATACAGCTATCTCATTTGTGAAATGTTTCTGTATGTTTTTTTTATTTAGATATGAAACGCTGAGAAGGAGTGTAACGTGCTCAAGTAGCCATAACTTTTTACTTTGTTCCATAAAATTATTTTGAATCAAGGGATTTTAGTTTTAGTGCCTGCCCAACAGCAAGTTCATTTATGCTAAGAGTTGACATGATATCTGACTTTAATTTCTGAAATTGTATGTTTGTATAGGTTGAATTTATTGCAACTAAAAGACAATGTAAAGCTTGAGGTTTTAAAAAAACATGCCTGTGTTTTTTAGTGTTTTTGCTTTACTGCAAACCATATTCTACTGCTAACCAAATCATACTGAGAATGGGCAGATGATTAAATTTAAGTCATGCAGACTCTCACAGCTACAGGGACATGGAAAGTAATCTTTTAGCTTTCACAACAGAGATGGGCAATCAAAAAATACTGAAGGCCTTATCTTGCAGTTAGGGGAGATGAATCTCCCCTAACTGCAAGATAAGGCCTAGACCGACTCGCCCAAATGGTCAGCTTTCCATACAATAAGAAAAAGCAAGTACAAAACGTACTATGTAAGGTATTGCAATATGTGTAGCCAACCAGCAATAAACTCTAGCACCTGGTTGTACATTGTCATTGACCCACAATGATCCGAACAATGGTAGCTGAGAGAAAAAGTTAAAATTGTCTTATAAATATCCCAAAATAAAAATCTCTTAGAGTAGTGCTGATCAGCTTGTGGAGCAATTAGCTAAAACTGGAATCTTAACCATTCAGTGGTAGTGATAGTCAATGAAAACTGCACGGTCTGTATCTTATCATTTTACTTTTGTAATTTGGAGACTTAGAGGGACTCGTTTGCTACATGTACTGCTCCTCTAGCAGCAAACATGAAAACAAAGTCGCCCGAGATGTAAATGTTTATAGGGTTAGCCCTAATGGCGGTTACTGTCAGTCAGAGACAAGTGTTTGAAATGATTCATGTAAAAACCATTGTTTTCCTGGAATCTCTACAACACAGGTGGCAAGCACATAGTTAGCACAACCCATAGAGCCACAATAGCCACATTTATGGAAAATACGCTAGATTGAAACAAAGGAATTATTATGGAATTAATATACAATTTGTTGTTTCTTTCAATCAAAACAAACCAAAAAATTGTATTACACAAATGTCAATATAATATAAACATATATAACATATATAATATAACTTTTCATCCCCTCATACAAAAGGGAACGCTAAACTGACAGCCGCAATATATTCCAGCAGGTAAGAGAAAGCTGCCCTGCCAGTCGCTCTCTCCTTGCCAAGGCACCGCACTCCCTCCTTAATCATAGTTTTCATATCTTTACATTGAAAATTTGTTTCCCAAGGACAATGTCATAAACTTGCTGTTTTCTGAGATTTTTACCTGCCAGTGCTGCTCTCCCTAACTTTACACATTTGGGAGGTTGATGGAGATGGGGGAATAGGAGTGCTGAAAGGTAAGGGAGGGGGGGTAAACACAGAGGCATTGTTCACTGAGAATTTGTAATGATTTGTAACACAGAAAGAAAGGTGGAGCTACTAACACTGTATGTGAATTTGTATGAGTTGGCACTGCAATAGAGTGTCAGGAGGAGCATTTATTAAGCAGGGCAGGTGAACTCCCCAAATGAACAGTAAAATAAATGTCTGCGTTTTGTCACAAAATGATAAAGAGATGGGTATTGTTACATAGTGCCGCTACAGTGTGCCCACTGTCAATATAAGGACTGTACGTGCTCTAACTCTGGTGACACATGACTAGGTATATGTGGAGGTCTTATGTAAGTAAATTATTAATTAATTAAAGCAAGTATACACCAATAAAATTTGCTGAAATTACCAGCTTCACTGAGCAGTACTTTGATGTAGGGGTTCAACTGACGATTATTTTCAATTCGATTCATTATCAGTTAATCTGTAGATCATTAGTTTAGTTTTTTGGTCCATGAAATGTCATAAAATGTTGATCACTGTTTCCCAAAGCCCAAGGTGACGTCTCAGATTTCTTGTTTTGTCCACAACCCAAATATATTCAGTTTACTGTCACAGAGGATGCAGCTGTACTCGGATGTGGTTCTTGAAAAACTATACAACCTTAATTGTAGCAGGGATATTGAAATCATGCTTGTTGAAGTAGAAACAGTAAAGTAGCATTCTATACTGCTTAAAAATAATGTACAACTTTACATCCGGGGTAAAAAAAAAATTGAATATGCTGCCCATTATATGCTGATTGTTAACTGCCACTGAATACTGTAACTGAAAGGTCACTTGCTCAATCATTGCAGCTACGCGTTAATCCATCAACAGCCTTGTGTTCTGTGGAAAGTATCCTTCAGCTAAAGACTGAACTTCTACGTGCTCATTCACTTGTCTAATATGCGAAAGACCTCTAATCAGTTCTGCTCTCTTGGAACTGATGCAGTTAACTGAAAATGGAAATCCAAATTGCATTCAACTTAATACAAGAGCTGTCAGTCTAAATAGATAGATATGAGATCTCTAGCTTTTGACATTTGAGGGGGAAAAACATTCACATATATTGAAGCTATTTAGTTTACACACTTAAACACTCAAATAAAGCTTTTACCAGTGGTTGATGGATCACCTTAAACATTTAATGCACTTACAGTTGATGCTTTTAGGGAGAGTGAGTTACAAGGACAGCAGATGTAGAGTCCTCCAAAAGGAGGTTGTCAACATCAAAAACCACTAGTAGATAACGGTACTAGGGTTGTAACCACAGCATCCTGGTTTAATTGAACTGACTTAGAGTTCTTGTAAGTAAATCAATCTTTGACTTTGATTTGTTCTTTTTGCTTTCTCAGACAAAGCTCTCAGTATCTGATAAGAAGGAACACCCTTGGTAATTTAAACAAATGCTATTTTCTGTCTTGAATTGCAGCATAGTACATCTCTCTTGGGTGATAATGTTTTTGGTCAAACACAGTGTTTGTTGGTTTTAACTTTTTAAACATACAATTGTTCCCTAATTAGCTGGATGCTAATTAATTTATGCTCCCCTGTTTGATGTACAGTATTGCAATACTTTGAAAGCAACTGTGTTCATTCTTTGCATAAATTTGTAGCATTTGCCGCTGAGTTCAAAAGAAACAGGACTGGGTTTAGAAAAGCACACATGCTTTTAAATAATGCGCCCCATTTTTGTCTCTGTTTGTTTTTAGTGGGAACATTAATGAATTAACATTTTAAACAATCTATCATTATTGTTGTGCTGCCACTTATTTTTAACTCAATTATATTTTAATAGATCATTTTTCCTAATGTGCACAGTATGTTCTCCCCACTTTGTTCGCTACACAACAAAAGATTAATTACAAATAAGAGGAATGATCAAAAACATGATAATCAAATTGCAACAGTAAGTTAGAAATTGCAATTCTAATGCAATACAATAGGGTATGTGTGGAAAATTAACCACCCACTGTCTGTTATTGCGTGTGTGTGCTTATGTGTGTGTAAAAAGAGTATATGACAGTATGTTTCAGTATGTTAAACTCTATATACAATACTTTGCTTGTGCTTTTAAATAATTTAATTAAATTAATTAAAAAATCATATTTGATCATATTTCATTGTTTAAATCTGTTTATTAATCTAAGTTCTAGTTATAATAATGACACTTGCAGCACTTGATACACATTGTAGGTGACATGTGCTTAGTAGGTTTATGTGACTTTAAACTATTAAATGGATTACTTACTTAACTGTTACAGTAAGCCTATATCACATACAGAAGTGACAGAGGAGCCAACATCCTTGATGACAGCTAGGAGTTTATTCCAAAGACTGCAATTGGAAGCCAGATCTGGTCTGGGACCTTGGTTGGTACTGATGTACCAAATTATTTAGTAATGTGAGGGGTTTTCAGATCCAGTCTTAAACTTCACAAACTGCTAGCAGACTCATCAGGGCCACCTCAATAATTTCAAACAATTTATATTTCGGAGTTAAAATCTGGATGATCACATCAGTACTCTTTGAGCAGAACTACAAAAGGAGAGAGACGAGTGTACAAGACGTAAGGCGTTACAGGTTAACGTTGGTCCCGGAGTAGGTGACGGTGTTGCCAAGCAATGGTAAACATTCTACCTCTTGAGGCTAATATTAGCTAGCATACCACTGTTGACAGATACTAAAAAATGACAATTAAAATCTACTCAATAGACAACTCGTGTTGACAGCTTCTCCCCAACCATTTTCCCGTCCAGACTTCTTTAGCCTTCTGCTTTTGTTTTTTTTCTGCTTCTTCATCAGTTCACGTGAGATCACATGTCCTGTAGCGTGTTATTCTCTTCAAATCTTGTACTGTCTGCATGTTTGAGATTAGAGACAAGAACATCTGTAAAGTTTCTGTGCATGATGCAACAATGATAACAGTAAAAAGATGTCACCTTGCCTATAAAACACAGCTTTGTCATTGATATTTCTAGCTTGGGAAAAGGCTTTGAAACTTATGCAGACAAAACATTTTGTTTCAATGGGATCTCTTTTGCAGTGCCATCCTCTCTTACTGAGCATTTGAAACTTTGAATAGTTATGTGACTCGCTTGAGTGGGCGTGTTATCTCTGGTATTGGTAAGCAACCTTGTCACTCCTCTCATGGTTATATTGTGCTATGTAGCAGCATTTATTTTGTTTTGTTTTTCTTAAATTAATCACTTTCAGTACTGTATTAGGTTGTGGCCATTATCAAAGTAAGAATTGTAGAAATAAAATTGCACATCTAAGATCTCAGCTTGAGATCCCTTGTTATGCCTGTTGTCTTCAGCATGTCAGAGACCAGCAGAATTGTCAGTTTAAAGAGGATGGATGTCCTAAAGTGTCACCTGACAGCCCGACAGGGCAATTCAGTCCCTGGAGGACAGGGGAGCAGCCAGTAGGAGGTGAATGGGCAGTAGCTTGGGCTAGAGGTCGTCATTGTCGGCCATCGTCGGCCTGTCACTCTGAATAGGCTCCCAAATCATGTTGTCAATGGTGATGCATTGAGATCTCCCTCTGGCAAAAATTGGATGCTCCAAACTCAACTTGATTGATGCATTGACCAGGTTGTGCCTGCCTGTCCTCAGGATGTGTCCTTACCTTCGTTTAAAGATGAAGCAACAAAGATGCACTAGGCGGCAAAAGGAGAGAGATGTACTTTTAAAAGTTTTTTTGTGTTAGAGCCACATCAATGTACTGTTGGCTTATCAAAGAACGTACTGTATCTATCAGCCTTGAAATTTATAGGATTTTACCTGCCTTTTCATTTTTTTCGGTACATGTTTTTGTGGCACAGTTCAATCGGTGAGCTGAGAATGTTGTTCTCACTGTTTCCTTTGAGGCAACATTATTACATTATGGCCTGAAGGCGAATGCACAGCTTGTACATTCAATGGATGCCACAATGGATTGGAATGAAAAATATCTGTTTTTCTGTGACCAAAAGTGCAGCCTTTATGCATCCAAGGGCATGGCATTCTTGGGCCCTGGGTACTAGCCGTGGAGTTTTGTGAACATGAAATATCTTCTTTTATGTGTCATTTTTTTCATTATGCTCCCTCTGTCTCTCTCTTTCTCTTCTTTCCTCCAATGGTTTTCCTTGATAGCCTCGTCTGGCCTGAGTTGCTCTCTTTATGTGCGTCTGTGTGTGTAAATGTGTGTCTTTTAAAATGTGTGTGTTCAAATTGTCTAGTATCCTCATCATTTGTGTCTGTATTAGTCTGTTAGCATATGTTTCTAAATGGATGGACTTGTGTCACTATGTTTATGCGTTTGAGCTTTAACTCTGTGTGTGGGTGTTTGTTGGTACTCAATCATATATATACATGTGTGTTTCTGTCTTGAAGAACACAGACTGAACATAGGCACTTGAGATTTTCTATTTGGATAAAGCTGTGTGGAACCTTGGGTTTGAGCCTTTGATGACTTAGTGGGGGCTGGAACAAGGAGCATGAGTATTGTAGACAAAACAAACGCAAGCTGAGCCTTACGGAGGTGGCCCAGTTTGGAGAAGTTGTACTCTTTCAAGTCCTGCTTCTTCTCATTACTTTTCACTACATTCTACTTCAGCTCTCCTTAGCCGGGATAGAGTATGAATCAACCTAACCTGTACGTGTTGCTCCACTCATTACTTTTGATCTTTTGTTTTTTATGAGAGGATAAGGGAGAAAACAACTGTAACAACTTTGTCCTCCTCTTTCTCTCTCTCCCCTTTCTCTGTCTCTGTCTCTCTGTCTCTCTCTCTCTCTCTCTCTCTCTCTCTTTCTTTGTCTGTGTTTGCAGGGTCTGTTCATCTTCCTGATATATGGGGTGTACAACACAGAGGTAGGTCTGCATTGTGTCTCAAGGCTGTCGGAGTGAATGAGAGAAATGACAAGTTTCTGATGGGCTCCCTGCTTAAAAGCTGTGTGGGTGGGGTGTGAGAGAACGGGTGTGTATGTGTGCGAACGTGTGTCTGGGTGGGAGGAGGGATGGGAAGGAGGGGAGGTGACATCGTTTCCACGCGAGCGTCCCACTGCCCTTCATGCTTGGACTAACTTATATGCATCCGAGTCCGACCATTAAACACTGACACGCCGCGGTTCTCAGCCACTCATTCCTCACCCACATTGGCTAATATTTCACTGCCTCTTTAAGTTTTTAAACTCACGGCCCTCCATTTAGCATCCTGACAAAGCCGCTGGCCAGGGCTTTGCGGGGCCCCAAGCGGTAACCATAGTAGGAACAAAAAAAAAAAAAAAAAAACCCACAATATGCAACCAACAATATGCGATGAAGGAATGAGGATATTGTATTGAGATGCTGCTTTATTACCATTTAGATACGCGGTAGGTGTGAGGGGGCGGAGGGTGGGTGAGGGGTAAGAGACCGAGAGATACGATGTAATGGATGAGACACAACTCATGAAAATCACTCTTGGTCAAATGTGGTTTTTAGTATATGTAAATAGGGTTAAACTTTAGATATGAATATGTGATATTGCGACTGAGCGTTCTTAAATTACAGCACCTTTTCTGAAATGTATTACTCATTTTTTAGACACTGTACATTCGAAACTAAAGAGAAAGTGAAAAGGATTTGCTTGAAGCAAAGTTAAAAAGTAAATAGATTTTGCCCCTGATTTAACAATAATCTGACATGTTGGACAGACCATCTAATAACATCATAAAAATTCTGTTTTCAAAGTAGTCTTTGAGTAAAACATGTACGTTTAGTTCTCCGGAGATGTATGCAATAATGTAAAAAGGAAAATATTCTTCAGTTCTGGTTAATAAGAACATACCTGATCTATTCAATTGCCTCTTGTTGCTTTGACTGAAGGTCATTGTCACTATATACGAGCAGAAGAGCTTTCTATTGTCTATTTGTTACGTGTTTTTTCTCCAGACTTTATTTTAACCTTCCGTCATCATCATCTCTGTCCGTCTGACTATCCAAGAGGACATCTCTCATGTAACACTCGCATTTCCTGTCCATTTTTATTTCCCCTTGTCTCTTCCCTTTCTTCATCCATGTCTTCTACAGAGCATGAAGAGCTGTCGGAGTCACAGGTAATGCACTGACAATGCAGAGCCAGGGAGGTCTGACCCTTCACACTGTAAAATAAATCAACACTACATTCTTGCTTAAGTGGCTTTTTTAGTGCTTGGGAATTCATTTTCTTACACTCAAGTTGTCCTTGACCCTGGGGTCTTCACAATTTGTGAGCTGCTCATGTACAAAACACAGTTTTCAAAAGGACCACACTTGTTTGTTAACGTTTGAAAAAAAATCAGGAATCTTGGCATTATTAATCCCCACATTTCTTTTTCTACTTGTGAACCATCACCACCTTTCCAGCGGGCTCTTTTTGTTCTCCCATACCCTGCTTGTGTTTTGTTTTGTATCTTTAACTTGTCTAACGATTGACTCAGAGTGCCATTGGCTTCAGGTTTCACCTTCCCTGACATCTGAAAAGAAATATTTGTAGAGAAATCACAAAAACGCTGTATGGGAATGATACATTTTCCCCAGTTTCTTGTGTGTGTCTGTAATCAGAGTGTTAGAGAGAGGCCAATGTGAGACAGGAAGGTTCCTGCTCTGTCTGTACTCATCCAAGCTAGGCAGCCCTGATGGCTGGGTATGGTCACCCCCTTTTTAATTACATTATCACATTATCAGTCTATAGAGTGAAGAAAAACTTTGCAAAGTTGCTGTTAGTTGTTAACCTGGTAGAACAAATTAGTCTTTAACCATCTTATTGAGAAGACATTTTACTTTGATATGCTAAAGAAAAGTGTTGCATTAACTGGTGCCTCAAAGTCTGAAAATGCTCCATTCATGAGGCTGGTTTCCAGGCTCAATAATTACAAATATGGCATGGAAGACAGACTTTGTCTGCTGCTATTACACTCAAATTGCAGCGTTTTAATTGCTAATTACCTGACAATAGCTTTCCATTATTCATTGCAATTAGCTTTTCCTTGGTGGTCACCTTGTAATCCCACGCTTTGATGACCTTTTATTTCTATCAGCTCCAAGGATGTCGGCAGGTGTTGTCGGGCGCACTGCTTTCATATGGTAATCGCTTAGCGCCCATTTACATGGGGAACCATGCTTTGCATCATTTGCGAAACCTTGAGTGTGCGCAAAACCCCTTAAACGCATAACGATCATCTAAAACAATGCCCTTCCCCTCATTGTCAAATGATTAATTAAGTTGTGTCATGTAATTGCCTCAGCTCGCCGGCTGCGTTTGATTTCAATGAAATCCCTAGGACTTACTTTCCCCATTAAATTTTGTTAAGACAGTGTCTCTCCAACATCTGCATTGCGTCGAAGGCCTTCTGCAGATCTTGTCAGAAATAATAGGAGGGTTTTGGAAACATGATGCTGTTGATTCTGCCCTGTCACAAGGCTCGGGCTCTCTTCATTATGTGGCCCTTCAACGTTGGTATGTATGAGACTGTGTGTGTGTGTGTTCAGTGTGGTGTCATAATTTATAACACGCTGCGACTTAATGAAGCCATAAGCCATAATGCATATTCACTAACGTGGTGGGCTGGGCTGGGATGGGCTGTAGTGATGAGTGCCCAGCCGCTACAAATTTACAGTGAGTGCTGACAGTGTGCACGTGCGTCTGCGCGCACACACACACACACACACACACACACACACACACACACACACACACACACACACACACACATACATACATACATACATACAGACCTCATGAGTGTCAGAGTCGTTCAATAGAAGACTTCAGCCTATTTAACTGAACTACTAACAGACTGAGTAATCCCTGCTGTTTAGTATGTTTTTTTTATTTGGAGGTTTTTTTTATTAAACAAAATAATTAACCCATTCTTGTTTACAGTTACAAATTACAAATACATATAATACACAATAATTTGATAATGTCCAGTATTGAGTTAATAATGATTGAAAAAAATTTAAAATAATGTAATTAAAAACATCACTAACATGAGAAACAAGTTATTATTAAATTATGTATCATAACCTTATATATTAAAGTTTTGAATATTATTTTCTACCAAAGGTATGTCTAGTAACACTTACAGTAAAACTGTTCTGCCTTAAAGTTGCAAGCACATAATTATTTTAGGTGATTATTTAAAATTAAATTAAACATTTATTATTTTATACAAAGTTAATTAGTGCAGTTTCATTAATTGGACTAAGGACAGACTAAATTGCTGGATTATTGTCTTGTATCATGTGTTGTTAATTACACAATATTTACATGAAACATTTGTTGACAATATTAATCATCCATAAATACTTGTTTGGATTTAAATACAAAATACACTTTTATCAATTTAAAAGAAAAAAGTTGATACATAAAATTCACCAGTTAAATATAATCAAAGGTCATCCAAATGGCATTCACTTTCACAGTACTACAGAATTATGAATTATTTAAATTGTTAAAGCTTTTAATGTGTGCTTTTATATAATTTACTAAATAAGCAGGTAAATTGCAGATTAGGTTGGGGGTTAGTAAAATTACTATATACTGAAATTGTATGTATGTATGCTGTACATATCTAAAAATCTGTGAAATCCTTGTCTGGTATTGTATGTGTTAAATGACGGCAGTACATTGTTTCATCCGGAGTGTAAAAATGTAATCTGTTCTGCTAGGGCGGTCCCTTCTCCTCCAATAGCTCCATTTGTTGGTCCCGGCGCTCTATGCTGACAGATGATAGCTTGAAGTCGTCTCCTTAGTTTGCCAGCTCTATGTGTCACTTTCAAGTCCCATTAGCCACTGGGACATACTGGAACACCCTCTCACACGTACATGCGCAAACACACACACATGCACACATACTTCCCCAACTGCTGTCAGTGCCCTGAAACTAATGCTCAAGATTTGTTATTTCCCTTCCACATTCAATTCTCCTTTCACCATTTTACACTTTGGGTGCTCGCTGTAGTTTGTTGGGAAAGATTTTTTGTTTTGATTCATTGTAAGTGTGTTTCATTGAGTGCTGTGTCAGATACACTTATCTCTTTCTCTCCCATTCTCTCTCTTTCTCTTTCAGGTTCGGAGCACGGTCAACAGGATCAAGGAGAGGAGAAAAGCGCTTAATTTTTCAGTATGTAATCCTCTTTTCCCTTTGAACAAGTGTGTGTGTGTGTGTGTGTGTGTGTGCGTGTGCGTGTGTCTCTGAAACACACCAGTGCGACAGACTCAATTTTCCTTACACTCACTCCAGTATTGCCAATGAAAGCTGGCCACAAAACAACATTGTACATCTGCTAGCCTCTCACTAGTTGACAGTCCATGTTAGATGCCCTTATACATCAAACATAGACCCTCCGTAATAGCTCCCCCCAGTCCTCACTCTGTCCACTGCAGCACCTTCATCCCAGCAATGTCAAGCTCTGTGGTGGGTTACAAGTTTCTAATCCAGGACAAGCAGTCCCCTGACATTAAAGTGTCAAGCCAGTATTTATACCTTGTTGGATGCTGCTGTTTGGCTGAAGTGGTAGGATGCTGCGTGTGTGTGTGTGTGCGAATGTTTGTGTGTGTGTGTGCCTAGGAAGATCATAGCCCATGCAAAGCACTTTAAAAGTACTTAATAGTCTCTAGCACACACAAACAGGCACATAACACACACACATACGGACAATTATAGACCGTAGCACCTTGACAAACACTCACTCTCATCATTCCACACTCCTTTGCCCTCGCCATCTCACATACACACACACAAAATCTCCTGTCCCTTATGAGTGATCATATTAACTCCACTCCTCTTTGGCCTGTAACATTTTGTCCTGCCCCTCCCACTGCACCCTGACCCAGACATATGTACCCCCCAATATTCCCCACCCTCAAACACTTGGAAGGAATGAAACCATTTTTGACGGCAGATTGATTTTTAAAATACCAGGGTGCCCCTACTTCCTTTTGACCCCCCACCTCAGAGGTGGACACTGTAAGGATGGGAAGAAATGAAATAAATAAATAGATAAATTTAATGTGTCTGTGCCGGGTGGTTGGGGGGGCCCTTGGGGCCCCTTGCCACCAGGTGCAGTCTGATATATTTGCTGCTCATGTTATCAGTGAGACCCCCCCCCCTTCTACCGTGATTTTTACTGCTTCCTCTCCCCTCTGGTGGTGGCAATTTTCCAATCTTGCCGGGTTCCGCTACCAGAATGCGTTTTTTAGCCATCACTGCCGCCTGACGGTTTTTAGCTAATGCTATTTTGTGCCATAAATCCTGCTTGAAATACTGTATCTACCTGTCCTTTGGTTAGATAGGAGACATTTGGCTCTAGATGACCGCACATGCCCCTATATATCCCCTTGTTGTAAAACATAGGATTGGGTATCGTGCCTTGCCGGCTGAGGGATAAAGAGGCTTTGGCGCTGTTACTGCATATGGGGTCATTTGAAGACGAATGGCACTTGTCGGAGATAGAGGGGTTTATATGTTGTATTATTTGCAACGACTGAAGGGTTAAACCAATGGGACAATTCACTGCAACTTTGATTCAAGGATTTAAAGTGGTTATCTAAATTGAAAAAGGTCATTTGAAACTTTCATTAACCCTTTTTTCCTTGATCACCAACATTACAAGGAGCCAATACTAAGCCTTGCTAAGGTCAAAGTCACCCAACAGTTCATCTCAGATATCAGATGTCAGATATTCTAGCATTTCTAGGATGATAGAGATTTTTTTTAAGGAAGGTCAAGCACCAGGCTGATACATCAAATCGTCATTTACTGTAAACAGTACACATCACATCAGATTAAATCTATAATATTTTACCTAGCACAAAACATGAAAATCATTTAAATGACCTGGAAACTATTTAACTATATATTGCTCTTGGTACAGTGACATGACCCACCTCTGACCTTAATGACCTCTATAAATTTCACCAAACCTAATCACACACTCTGCCCTCTTAAATTGCACACTTACGTCGACCTCTTTAGCCCTCTTCCTTATAGTAGCTCTCAACGCGGGCGTGGGTCGCACACACAGCTTTTTTTAGCCCCGGGGGTGGGGGTTTTATACACACACGCACGCGTACACATACACACACTTTGTCCAGTGTAGCCTGCCTGTTTGATACCAAGTACCTCCTGACCCACCCTGACCTCTCGCTTGTACACACACAGCCAGATTGCTTTGTGAAATAAAGCTGTCAGTTGCAAGACCCAAATAAAAAACAACCCCCCCCCCCCTCAATACTCCATGCCCCTGACACCACTGAAATATAGATATAAATTGGAAGCGGATTAGTTTTTTTGATCTTAATTCAAGTTTTGACAACGTATAGGAAGCGAGGTGTTGGTTGGAATCAGTCTTGGTGCTAGAAACATTTAATTGGACTGGAATTTGATTTTTACAAGTGGACAGTTGAGAGTTGATGCTTCTTTTTTGTCTTTGTCTGGTACAGCGAAAATGGAATAGGCTTGTTTGATAAATAAATTTAAAAGAAATGCAGTTCATTTCTGTTGTTGGGAGCCCTGGTTGGAGTGAGTTAAAATGATGTGTAGCAGTGCAGGTGTTTGTCTCTTTCCACTTTGCATGTGTTTGTCATTTGCGCTGAAGCTGGACATCAACAATACAGAAAAGCCGCCAGAATGGCAGGCCCTGAGCGTTTGCCATGTGGAGCATTCGTGTCTGATAGAAGCATAGTATGAAATATAAGAGCCTGTTGAAGCCTCCAGTCTGTTTGAGAGCTGTGCAAACGAATGGGTTTTCTGTGATTGCCATTTATTTTGGTCTGGCTGGAAGATGCGTATGCCTGTGTGAAACAAGAAGGTATCTGAGTTAAATTCATAGAGCAGCTACTCAGGTTTGGTTAGCTTAATGTGCTGTACTGTATAATTTTAAGAAGTACTAAATTAATCTTTCTTGGGGAAATTAAATGTTGTTATTGTATTGTAAAAACTTTTAGCAAATAACAAAAGTGAAAATGTAAAAAGCCACATTAATCCTTCTAACTGATGATTAGGTTTCTTCCGTGCATAACATATTCTCCTATGCAATACACATTATTGACTATAAACTGTAGATTTTACTTGATTAATTGAGTTTTATGCTAAAATAATTTGAATTTAATTTTGATCACTTATTAAAAGTGTGAAGAGTGTAAAGTGAAATAGAATAGAAGAGAAAGTTGTAATTAGGCTGATGAAAAAATTTGCTTTACTAATTTGTATAACCAATGATGAACCAGGAAAGTATGTTTGCACTTGTTTTTGTTCACATCAGTCAACAGGAAAGTTGACCAATTTTCCTTAACAGTTATAAAACCCTACAGTGATCTCCTGCTGCCGACACTGCCTTCTCATTTCTTACAGAACTGTGCCAGTTCCCGACCATCCAGCTCAGTTACCAGCTCTCGTCCTGTCAGTTTCCCACTAGGAACTACCCCAAGCCAAGAAGAGGAGGCCACTCCTACCTACACTTGCAAGACCACCCCAGGATTGGGGAAGGAGGAAGAGAAGTCCAGAGGTGAGCAGTCAGACCAACTCTGATACAGGCTCATGGCCTCTCCACTTTTTACTCTGTGGGGGCAAGATTGTCATTTTGGGCCTCTGTTTTCAGTCACTGACAATCATGACTTTTTACAATTACTAAAAATATAATTATAGAAATTACAGTCAACAAAGGTCATCAATACAACTCACACAGAAACAGTGACACCCCTTCTTTTACATTAATATCGTAGACCTTTCACACTGTGGACATTTTGACTCATCCAACACAGATACACAACACAGCAATGTGTGCAGTCCTAAAGCACTGGGAAAGATCCAGAAATGGCATTCTCATTTTAAGGTTGAAGGTGCAAAGGCAAACAATAAAACACTATCCACAGTATGCAATAATATACCGAGCTATATAACTACTAGTACTTTAACTCACTTTTCCCACACAGGTTTCTGTGTTAATCAAAGGATTTGAACCAGCTGACTTTGGAACTAAACATAATAGCAAGTCACAAGATTGCTTGCTAAGTTGATTTTGTCTGCTGGCCTTGCTTCTCAAAAGCACAACCAAGCCACTGATGCTTCAAAAGAACAAGAAAGGCCATCCATTTAGTAATATTTTTTAATTGGAAATGTAAATATATAAGAATAGGTGAAATATTGTGTTGGTTGTGTACCTGTTTTTCTAAATGTTCTCTCTTTTTTGAATAGAGCAGCACCTGTAGCCTTGCTTTTTTGACATTTGAAAAAATGGTAGTTTTGCCTGTGAAGGATTTAAATTTTCACTGTACAGTTTAGTACATAAAATGCAGCTAAGCCTTTTCTTTAGGAGAGGTCTTGATTCAGCTTAATGGTCATTTGGTTAGTGGTCAATTGCATTGCGTTACACTGAAAGGTGTTTGTAACTGGTGGCCAAAAATATTAGAAACACTGCAGCCTTTAAAATGAGAATAAATTTGGATCAAGCCTTAACTGTATATTTATATATACGCCCCCACTGTTCCCCCACTGTTCCCCCACTGGCGTATCTGCAAGGCATTACTGCAAGGCCCTCTGAAACAGAGAGTAGCGGCTGGCCTGTTGAGTGAAATCAGACATCAGAAATCTCCTGTTAGACTTAAACACTAACCAGACACCCTGGCTTCAATCTGGCTGCCTGACCCATGCTGCACTCAGCAGAGTTAAGAGTCATTTGGTTGTGGAAAAGATTGGAGACACCAGTTTTCAAAGCAGGGAAAGAAAGAGGGAGAGGTCGATCCCTGGTTTCATTCTGTAATTTAAAGCCGGTCTTAGTGTCACTCGTTCTGTTGTGCTAGGTGATTCAGCATTTATAGTTTTAAAGAATTGCAAAAGGGATAATTAAAACTCTAAATAATATTACATGATTGACAATAACAGAATTGACTGGGCAGATAGTGTTTAGGTCAAAAGCTCCTATGCAGATCTCTGAGATATATGCTGTCACCATAATGTTGGAAGCAAAAAAACAGATAATTTAATGTACACTTTTTCAGGCTTTCAAACACATTTTCTTGTCTTATTTTTGTTATTTTAGTAGCCAATACTTTATTTTTAATGAAGTAACAATTTTGTATAATTTAATGCACAGTATCATCACCTGGTAAATACTGTTTGGATCATGGTTTATGACTTGTACAATAATGACATTCACATTTGAATAGTACATGTGGTGTGTGTTATTGCTCCTTGTTGCCGCTCTGTGCACCTCTCACACTGTGATTTACAGCGTTTCCTTTGCAGGTGATTTGCATGGTCCTCGACACTATTACTGTCTCTTTCATTCACTCAGCGCGCAGTAGTTAAATCAGTCCCTACGTCGCGCAGTAGTTAAATCAGTCCCTACGTCGTGCAGTAGTTAAATCAGTCCCTACGTCACATTTACATGACTGAACCTCCAATCCAACCTGACAAATCAAACTCGACAGCAGAAATCATGTTTTTGATGTAACACAATTGCAGAAATAATTGATTGTCAGATAATATTATTCAGCCCATTTGCTGATCCTCCAATCTGCTCCCGACTCAATGCTACAAGATGCAAATGCGATAGGCTCCGTGTGATTGAGTGCTGGGACTGTGTTGGCAGCCGAGTGCTCATACACTACAGACTAAAGCTACTGTATACGTATTATAATGCAGCAGGGGGCACACAGGCAAACATGCCCTCTCAGTACACTGTAACTAATCATCGTGATGAACACACACGACTGTAATCTTATACTACATGAGAGGTGATTGAATATTTACTTTCACATTGGGCTATTTTTTAACCTGATGTGACGCTGTGAGGAGGTGATACAGCAGTTGATGACTTTCTTGTGTTTGATTGAATGAATTATGACTTTGTCATACACTATTTCTAAAATATAAAATTAATCTAGAATTTAGCAAGCAGTGCAGTACATTAAAATATTTGCCACATCTGTCCTTTGTTTTTTATTATATAGCATTTCTTTATATTTTAAAATAAAAATAAAACTCAAGCCAAACCATGATGCCAGGATGGAAATGAGAATCTTGCTTTTTGGGAAGTGGTGGCTTTATAATGGCAATGACTTTAATTCAACTGTACGCTCTACATATGGTACAGTATGTCTTCTTACTATAAAGCACAAGCAACGAACAAACAGATGGGCCCCATTTTTCCGAACAATAACCACAGCATCTACTAAGTGATAGTGGTCGCTTGCATGCAAGGTCAACCCCTTCTTGGTAGGGGTATGTGTGTGGGAGGGGGGGGTGTTTTACCTTTGATACCTTCATACCGTCTCCATTTTTCTGTTTACTCAAGTTGGTTGGCACAAATGTCCAAGGCAGACAGTGGGTTATGTTGAGGGTACACAGTGAAAAAGGTGAACAAAGTAAAGCACATATTTGCTGTGAGCATAAGAGAAGGACGAGTGCATAATGAAGGAATAAAAGGAATAGGGGGGAAGTGTGGGGGGGCTTTGAATTGAAAGGGGAAGGGTTGTGTGTGTGTTTGTGTATGTGCAAGAGTGTTGCATTCCTGATGAGATGGCCCCACACAATGGCTGAGTTGAAGGTTGCGAGCCCTTTTAAGCAGGAATAATATGCTGGGTCACCAGTGTTACCTCGCGTCATGTTCTTGCTTTGTTAAAGCCTCCTCTTCAACGAGTAAAGATGGCCAGGCACTTATCTTTCTTTTATGGTTCACATTTGAATTCTAAAGGTCATTGCGTTTTCCTGTGGGGTCTCTATTGCTCCAATCTGTTTTTGACTGGACTGTAGGCACTGTTTTTTTAAAGACTGGGGTGCATCATGTTGTTCCATGTACGGTTTCTGTTGGTGTTTGACGGTGCAACACTTCTCCTTAATGTTGTCTTAATATCATAGTGTTTCTAAATGTAAGGGTCACAATCATGATTTTAGTCACGATTTTATGTGGTGTGATATAATGTTAGGTTTAGCAATAGACAGAGCGATTAATCAGTTAGTTTGTCAGTCTTTCCACTATTTTAATAACCTGTTACTATGACTATAATGAAGAAAAGGTACTGTATTCCGCAGTATCACGTAGTGCTCGCATCAGGCCACAAGTTCATTCTAGCAAACCTGATTTCTGGTGTCATTTCCAGTTTACGTAACCCAACTTGTAGGAACCATATGCCTGCACATTGCTGACATCTGACACCCCTTCCTTTTCCTCTTTTACTAACATGTGTTCCTCAACATCCCTCGCAATTAGGGGCCTTGTAGATAAAGTAGTGTAGCGGTCTATTGCATGCGTCTTCTACAGATTACACACAGATCCTTCGCTGACACCACCATGGGGTTGACTCCTCCTTACTTCCCTCCACCCACACACCATCACTTGTCATGCATGTTTAGCCCAGTTCATTGACACGCAACAGGATCCCCTGCTCCAAAGTACAAAAAAGAAATATTCTCTTGTGTAATGACAGCATGTTTGCATCAATTTCATCTGGGTGCTTGCTGTTGAATCAGTTTCTCCGTGTGCATGTCCACTTCCATGGACGGTCCACTATGAATAGGGCTGTCAAATGTCACAACACTTTCAATAAATAACCTCAACATCATTTTATATCAAGGGAAAGTGATAATATTAAGATAAATATTGGCACTGTCAGAATATATTTACCATTACACATATAATTGGTCAATGAATGCACAGTGTTCATACAGTTGTCACTGTCACTTAACTACATGCCACCTTTACCAGCAGGACAAGATAAGTCATATATATTAGAATACTATGATAACTAGACTATATTACAGTGTCACTATTAACAAATCACTGTGCAATATGAAATATTTTTAATATATAAAGACTGGTTTGTTTTTGTCTGGAATACAATCTAAAAATGATTGAAAATCTGACACGTTTCAATTAAACATACTGGGATGTACTATTTTCAATTTAAAAACTATTTTCAATTTAAAAACAGAAGTCAAAATTCAGATGCTACTCAATTTGGGTAGACTAAGTTTTTTTCCCCTAGTTTGATAGTGGTATAAAACTGATTGTGTTTTATAGTAGTTTCAACTAGTGTAACAGGCTACTGGTATTTGGAGACACCAAACGTGGAATAAGAAGAATTAGTTGCTGTGGGAATTGACAACACATTGATAAGCAGAATCACAGACACTAGGCGAGGCAAGGTGTGCCTATGCGTCTGTGTGACGGCGAGGTATTTGGCCTCTGAGCGGCAGCTTATGTTCAATGTCTCTCTGATGCAAAGTGATGTGTACTAATTCTACATCTGCTCAAACCAAACAGGGCTCAAAAGTTCAGCTAAGTCCACCCAAAAAATCACTTCCTCACAACTTATCTCCCCCTACCCCTCTCTCTCTGTCCACATATTAAATTTGATGAATTTTCTTTCCTTCTTTCTTGCATTTTTCAATTGATGGACAAATAAGTGGATATGACTTTGATTTTGGGGTTTTGTGTGTGTGTATGTGCTTTAGTGTGGATTGAGATTTGGTTTGTTGCCTTGGCTCTTTGGAGGATATGTGGCCCTGAAATGGGCTCTTGTCATGGGGGCTGAAGCTTTGAGGACTTGATTGTAGCCTCACAGTGTAAATACCCAAACAAACAGGCAGCGGTCAAAATGTGCTGTCGGTTTGCCATGTATTTACATTCTTCCTTCTCTCTCCCACTTTGTTTCTCTCACTCTTTCTTTTCCTCTTACATCTGATTTGTTAATTTGTATTTACTCGCTAGCTTCCTTTCTTCTTTCTTTGACTCCCTCTCTTCCTCTGACACACACTCCATTCCCTTTATTCTCTCAGTTTGTGAATGATTTTTTTATATTTTTTATTATTTGTTGTTCCAAGAATCATGGCTGGATTAGGAAAAAGACTTTGTGACAGGAATTAAGACTTAAATTGTCAGTTAAAGCACTTCTACCATTTCTCACTGTTGTGTGAAAAATATCAAAAACATTCTTACATCATTTGAAACACTTAAAGAACTGCATTTTCTGCACTTGTACTGCATTCTGGCATTTCATATTCATCACACCCAATGAAACAAATCCAAAGATGAAATATTGAGCCCATTTGTTTGTTCTTAAGTGGCTTTAAGCGCAACTGTTTATGCATATTCGCCCAGCCGCTACAAAGCGCACCAGGCTTCTCAAATTTGTTTTCCGCAGCTGTTCTGCATAACAACGCCATGCTATCATGCACAAGTGAAAGTCTGGTGAAGGGAATCTATTCATAATTCAAAGAAACAACAAGGCACAAGCTGTGGCGTTGTCAGATATAACAAATTGAGGAGGAAAAGAGTTGAATTTGTATCTGCTTACAGAGGTTGACTGCATTATACATACTGCAGGTGCCGCTGAGTGCGTGGTAATAGGATATATGATGGATGGCCAAACCGCATGGGCTCCCATTCCTCTGGGTTATTCATCTATTTATCTACTTATTTATTTATTCCTTCACCCAGAGAGACCCTTACAAGCTCGGGTTTGCCTAAGGTGCAGTAGTACCTAAAAGAGCAGTGGCCAGTATGGAAGTGGAGTCAAGCTCTCTGAGGTCTGTAAGTCCTCTGTTGTGCATGCGTCAGGTGCACTGATGTCTGTGCTGATGTTCATTGGTGGTGTTGGTGGTTTAAGGGGCCTGCAGTTTGTTGAATTTTGATAGTTCATCTTTCAACTAAACCAAAGAACAAAACCATGACACATTTTTTCCGTAGGAGCTTCTTTAAAACCACAAATGAAACTTTGAACATGCATGCAAACTTGTCAAGACAAATTTCAACACAAACCATGCTTTTGTCTCTTGAAGGATTGTTATTGGTACTGTTTCCAGGGAACGGTTAAGACCCCATCCTGAACCACATGTACCCCTTTCTGGTATGACTGAATCCCACCATCATCCAATTTTCCTGCCTGTTCACTGTCTAAATTTAAAGAAAAATCCCAAACTTTAAATAAAGACCCACCTTATAAAATAAATAAAAGACAGCATTGTCGCGGAATTAAAACCAAACAAGATTTAATCAAACTTGGCACTTTAAAAAAAAAAAGGTATATTTTAAGAATAGTGGATGGATACAATTCAGTTGTAGCACTCAGCAAGTCAACATGAAACCAAACCTACAGGGACTCCTGTGACACAGAGGTAGCACCTTTGATCACACACAACTGTCAGCTAACTGCCTTTCATGTTTAACCCTGTCAATGCTCCCCTATCAAGGGCATGTGCCCTGGGGCAGGTCACCTCCCCTGGGCCAACCTGTCTCACAGTTTACCATCCCACCCATTAACCCCCTCTCCAGCAAAGATGGGACACCACACTCATTAGTAAATATGCGTTGTGTAAAACTGGACTACACAATATTTTTTATAAAAATTAATCAATCTAAATTTTGCTAGTTTTATCCTTCCTTCCTTCTCAACTCATGTTCACTGGGTATTTTCATGCACACACACACCTTTTTTCTGCAAGTGTCTTAACACAGTACTAAAGCATTCACCACTACTACCAGCGTGCAGCTGCCAACAGCACCTCTAAACCAATATCAGCACCTCCGCCCCCTCTCCCCCAGAACATTTTTCCATCGTCCTCATCTCAACAACCCATGGCAACGACATAGCTGGCAGCTTACGACGAAGCAAAGTGGGGAAGAGGAAGGGGGTAAGGGGGGGAGTCAGGCCGTAGATCAGGCCAGGGAGGATGGCGGCGCGACCAGGAGGTGACAGGGGAATAACATCCCTTTCTCCTCAATCGACAGGGACCATAACTCCTGCCTCTCCAGGGACAGATTGAGAAAGGCAATAGCCCAAGGGGCTGTGAAGCACGGATGCTTAGGAGAATTGAAAGTTAAAAGAAAAACGCAGTTTGCCGAGCCACTGCCACTGATTCAGCCGACAGCACAGCTCTTTGCGACTGGAATTTTCTTATTTCTTGTAAGTCTTTTTTTCCCCCTTTTTTTTTGTAAAGACGGCAATAAAAAAGGCCCAAGTGACATACTGTCCATATATATTATCAAACAATAAATCCCTAGTGGTTGTCTTGTAGTACGTTCCCTGTTTTTGGGGAGTTTTTTGCACTTATTGAAGTTGGTGGGAGAATTTGCACATCCCTCTTTTTCAGTCACCTGAGATGTTAGCCTCATTTGGCCCAGAGTAAACAGTACTTTAGTGGGAGAGGTTGATGAGATGAAAAATGTTACTATATAGATTAACTTTGTCCTTTGACTTCATTGCCACTGGGTGTGATAAACTGGTACAATTGCACAATGTTTCCACACAGACAATAATAGAATTTATTCTAGTGCCACACATTGGTGCGGCCATCCTGATGTCGGTGGGCTATGAATGTTCCAGTTCACAGTATTTACATTTTTAAGAGTGCATTACCACCTTTGACAGTCAGCAACATGTCACTTTACTTACTTTACGATGTCTGAAAAAAATATACTCATTCATTAAAGTAAAGTAAACTTATTTCAGATACAGTCCCAGTGTGAAGTGAGGGTGTTGCAATCTGCAACTGCACCACTAGATACCACTAAATCCTACACTCTAGTTCCTTAACTGACTTAGACGTCTCAATGATGAATCCTCCTGGGGAGCCTTTTGTTTGGTTTGCCTTATAACCACAAATGCAAACGGAAATAGATATAGATTATTGGAAATTGAGTATTGTTTGTGGTGGAGTGTTAAGGAGTGTGCTGCAGAATACCTTATATGTGACTGGTGAGTTACAGTACATGTAATGGTTTAATAATAGTATAACATTGCAAATCACACTGTTTAACTGCTTTGTGATTATACAGTGAGTGCTGTGTCAGCAAAGAAATCACAGCTCCTCCTCCTCTCTCTCTCTCTCTCTCTCTCTCTCTCGCTCTCTCTGTCTCTCTGTTTCATCATTTCAAACTCTTTATCACACTCTTTATGTCCCCTCACTGTCTGTTGTTTCACTCTTTCTGCTCCTAACAATGCTCTCCTCTTTCAGCTTTAGTCTCACTCTTCTTTCTCTTTCCTTTCTTTCTCTCTCTCCCTCCTTGTCTTTTTCCATACGCTCTGTCACTTCGTTCCACTATTCCACAGCCACATTCCCCTGCTCAGAGTGGGTGGGAGGAGCGGGGAGCAGGCGGGGAGCAGCTTTTATAGCCTGATCAATTTTACAGTGGCTTATTGAATAGCTTTTAATGCCCTTCTTTATTTTCAGTTGTAACCCACAGAGTGTCGGCCGCTCCAGGGCTGATGTGATGGCTCGCTAGAGAGAGAGACAATAAATTTTAATACATCGTCTCTGGAAAATTACACATGTTTAATCATTGATTTTTATTGGCTCATCATGATAACATTATCCCAGTGGGTGAGTGTGGGAAAAAGAGCGGCTCATAAAAGAAAAGAGGTGGAATTAGTTATGGCATTTTAAAGAGTGAAGTTGACAAAATGAAATGTTGGCATAACCAACTTCCAATGTCTGGTATACAGTGTATTGATTGGCACTGTAACTGTTATATACATGGACTATTTGATGCTGTAACCGTTTAAACAAGTGGAACGACCTTGTCTGTTGAGACAAAAGATAGGATTAAATAGCATGACTGTATGCTTTAATGGCCAGGAAAGGAAAAAGACTTTATATTAGTTATATTATGTGTATGAGGGACAGACGAAATGATCATTTGTACGATTTCTTATGGGATTGTATGGTACATCTGTAATTTTTCTTAAGGATTTTGAAACATGATCTTGTCTTTAATATCTGGGGATATCTAGATCTATCTCCGCTTTCCTGAAGTTTAAATAAATGTAAGCAAAAATAACTTTCTGCACATTGTTTCCTTCTCCAGTTGCAAGAGAGCATTGAAATGACATTCAATTACAGCAAAGATGGCGGAGTTGATTAGAAAGGTTTTTTTTTTTCCTTTTGTTATAGTTTATTCATTTTAATGCATTAATATACAAATAAATTTAGAATGCATTTCCTCCAGTGCACTTGCTGTCTTGTTACACACATTCTTAATCCCTTAAGAACATTATTTAGCTTTTTCTTCTCTTCCTTCTCTTTCCCTGTTCTTTCCTTTTTGCTCTGTTTCCTATTTTTTAAAAGTCTTTGGTATTTAATGTCATTTAAAAACATATAGATATATACACAAATAAGAACAATAATACAGAATTTTACTTTTGGCTTATAAATTAAAATAAACAAGAAACATTGAAATCCAATTTGATTTGATTAAGGGAATGCATTTTATTTGTTTTTATTACACAACACTTTGGAAACACTGTAATATTTAGGAAACACTGTACTATTTTTCATATAGTTTGGTCTACTTTACTGTCTGTCACATCCACTGTGATTCCACGTCAACAACTGGAGTGCAAGAAAGGTGAAATTTGAATGTGTGTGCAACAAGATTTATCGTCTGCATATAAAAAAATATCAGGGTCATTAAGTCCAACTCTACCGCCATCAAGCTGATGAAAGCTGGCGAACACAGAGACTATAATGCCTAGTGTGTGTGCCAGTGTGTGTGTGTGTGTGTGTGTGTGTGTGTGTGTGTGTGTGTGTGTGTGTGTGTGTGTGTGTGTGTGTGTGTGTGCCACTGTGTGTGTAGAAGGGATGTGATAAGGTAGATTGACTACTAATATAAACGGTAGAGGTGTCTACTGACATCCTTAGAGCAGTGCCCTTTGTGTCCCTGCCTGGCAACCTCATTCTCTCCTTGTGTGTGTGTGTCAGAGAGGGTATGAGGGAGGGGGTTATTGTTGATTCTGTGTTTTTGTATGTTTATAAATACTGTATTAAAGCTTGTCAGTGTGTGTGTGTGTGTGTTTGTGAAGGTCTGTGAGTGTATGACAATTAGTTAGGGTAAGTGACGGAGCAAACAGGGGACTTTGTGTGTATACACAAATTTCTCTCTCTCTCTTACTTACACACACACCACACATAAAGCACACACACACACACACACACACACAGACACACTGGGGCAGGTTAGCCCTCCTCCATACCGGCACCTGCTCCGCTGAAGGTGAAAGAAGTGCTCACTTGAGCTCATTGAAAAGTAGATGTGACAGTAAATTTTTCAGGCCCTTGTGAGATGGGAGATCTTGTTATAGCAGTCAGGATGGGGGTCAGGGCAGTGGCTGCTTGATGATTGAGGAAAAGAGAAGTAAATTCATTCTGCTTCGGGCACTTTGTCAAGTGCCAGTAGCTTACTGTTGAGAGCCACTCACCCATCACCGTGTTACGGCCCCAGAGGTCACCTCCACCGCCATAAATCTGCCTCGCCTGCTAAACCTACTGCCTTCCCTCGGCTGAGCACGAGCAGGGAGAGAGGCTGCAGCTGCTGCTGCTGCTTCTCATAGTCACTCAAATGAAAAAAGGCAGAGGGGAGAATATAGATTCTGCTTTTGATGCTGCTGATGGTGTAACAGCAAGACACTAGGTGTGCTATGCCACAGGGGGGATATGTATGTTTGGACTAATGGTTCTGTTGTGTGTGAGGATGGATGGACTATGGATATATATTTGTAGGGAGAGGCTTTTTGTTTGTGTTATAATAGGGGCTTGCATGTGTTTACATATTAATTTTGTTACTTGGAGTCAAACTGTGTGTGTTTTATGATGATGATTTAAATGAATGAATGTATCATACAAGAGTGGGCAGGGGAAGTCTACATACTATTTGAGTGCTAAATCTAAATATTGAAAACTTAAATAGTACAGTTTGTGTCTCCTATACTATTGCCTGTTGCCTCTGTACATTCTCATATTTGTTTAAGTACTACACGTAGAATTATACTGTCCTATCATTCAGTTACATCCAAGCCAATGGCTGCCCTGAAGCAAGACAAATAAAACTGTCTGCTTCAATTTTTAAATATTACAATGTTCTGTGTTAGCAGCAGGACACTCAAATCACTGCTAAATTAAAAAAAAAAAGTCAGTCATGATCGTAATTAATAAATAAGTCTCTTTATGTTTTTCTAAAAAAAACATGCAGTTACACATAATAAAAAAAAAAGTTCATTGTTGTAATAAACTTGGAACTTTAGGCCACATCATGGGATTTTTTAAAAAAATGTGCTGATTTCATTTTGGGCTGAAGTCCACCAACACTGGTTGATGTTGAGCCATTTTTTGGATTAAATGTAGGATTGGTGGTTAGAAGATTCCTTCAGCTGTTTTGTCTTGTTTGTGTGTGTATGTGTGTGTTTGTTAGCACTGCCAGCATACTCTCTAGACTTCATCAGAAGTTGTTCCAAGATACAAAGGAAGCAAAAATCTACTTTTTATACTTAATGAGGACCAAAAAAAATCTCATATCACAACTTTTAGGTCAGAATCTAATCTATGGTAGAAGTTTTTTGAAACAAAAGTGCTCATTATAGAGAGTTTTCCCCACAGGAAGTCTTTTTGGGTCACTTTTGGCTACAGTATTCAAAATGCTAAAGGTTCAGTCAAATTCTGTCACTTTTCAGAGTGTGAGTAGGACTTCAGTTTCTGTGCTTAGCCTCGTATTCTTTCATAGGGTCACAGCAAAACAGACAGCAACCATACAAAAAACCAAAGGGGATCCTGTTCTGCCTTTTTCTAAATTGATAATTGGTATATCATGAAATTATTGATATCTTTTTCCATATGCTAACATTTTTCTAGGATGGTGGTAGAGGACTTAAGTCAGAAGAAGGAAAAATGATCTGGATATGGTGTGCGTGTGTGGTGTGTGTTTATATGTGCGTGTGAGCGTGTTGTTTTTTGTACACATGCTTGTCCACATTTCTACAGAATGTGAGTGATACGCTTCTTTCTGAAGTGTGTCATCGTGCACCATAATTACACCTGCCCTAACTGTGTGAGCATATGTATTCAACTACCCATGTGTACGCGTGTGTGTGTGTGAGAGAGTGTGTATGTGTGCACACGCCTTTCAAGCTTGTAGTATGAACGCCAGCCTGCTTTCAATATAGCCTCTTATTAGGTGGTGATTATCTTGCCTGCATCTGGCTTCTTTCAGCCTTTGACTGGGAGTTGGAGAGGCCAGGGGCACTCTGGGAAGAAAGGAGTGAAAACTTCCTGAACCTAGCATTCACCGCCCTACTCCTCAACTCCAGTGTACCCCTCAACCTCTCAAGGAACCACCTTATATTTACAACAGTGTTTTTTCTATAAACAATAGGAAAAAATCTATACTGGGTGGAGAAATGTGTAGGTGTTGCTCAAACTCTTTCCATACAAGGATGCATTATGTAGGGTAGGGCTGTCCAGACTTAAGATTTTCTAAGTCGACCAGTAGTTGTTCATTTAAGCCAATAGTTTGTTGGTCGTTGAATATTAATGATTTTAATTTTACTCTATAAATACTTTTTTTAAAGTACGGCTGTGAAATTATTCCGTATGTTTCAGAACAACCAGCAATAAGATTGAACATTTAGGTTCTGTGCTGCGACAATCACCTGACACACTAGTCTCCTGTTTGAAGCTGCTACGTCCACGACTAACAGTTTGCTCAGCTATTAGGGGACAGCCCTAATCTAGACCAGGAAAGGTACTGTGGAAGTTCCCTTCCAATTAAGTTGTATGTTATACAAAATGTTAATGAAAGTTACAGGCTAGATTAAAAGCAGACATGGCTCAAACTGATGACCAGACAGTTTTTTAAACAACTCCTGTTATTTAGGGACATAGTCTGTCTTGTGAATTATTGTTTACCCGGGGGTCTTCTGTTGCCTGTGACCGGAAGACGGAGAGTCAAACATTTCATCGACCTCATATCCAGCCACAAGCTTCATTAGTTCTTCGCCTGCTGTCCACGACTCATATCCATTTTTGTTTGCTGCTGAATATAAGCGTTTCCATCTTCTAAGCTAGCTTCTTGCTTGGTGATATGCATGATTACTTATTTTATGGGGGGCATAACTGTAATATTATTACTGAATTGTTTATAGTAATTAGTTACACTACTTGTTACTGGTAAAAAAGTAATATTATTACTAGTAATGCGTTACTGCCCAACACTGCTCATCTAGTAGAGGTAGCAACCATGGGTTCGAGGCTGATCTCTGGCCCTTCCCCTCTTGCTCCCCCCCTTTCATGTCTATTTTGAGCTGATCAATGAAGGCAAAAACAGCCCCCCCCCCAAAACATTTTTTAAATGCTATAAAATTGTTTCGAAGATACCATAGCACAGTAATATTTAAGCAACCATCTTAGAGAGAGAGGCTTCATTTGTTTGGGGTCTTTGCATTTAAATTGTCAGGAGGTTGACCACAAGCTAGTGGGAAAGTACATTAATATGCCTTTCCTGCCTGTTTTTAGGTGAAAAGGTCAACCCAAATACTCTCAAGAAATAAAATGTAAAAACAGGAAAAAAAAAACCTACCCTAGCCTCCAAAAGCACAGTTGATAAGGCGTTATTCCTCACATATACACACAATTTCCTGTTCCCTTACTCTTACTCTTACTCCTACCCCTAATAAACTGACATAGCATGATCTAAAAAAAAAAAACCTCTGTGAAGAAGAGAAGGGACAAGGATAATAAGACAAAAACAGAGGCAAAAGAAGAAGAAATAGATAGTAGACAGGGAGAAAACAGTGTGGCAGGATCCCGAGGGCCTGGCTGGGGACTTTGTAAGAGCCCATACATCAGCTGTCACCCGATGGGCTTCCAAAGAGCCACAGCAGAGAAACACAATAGACTGGACAGATGGTCCCAAACAAACTGCAGCGGGTTTGATGCTATTAAAAGCTGTTTACCTCATGCCAGACGCCAGCAAGTGTGGTGGATGCATTGTATGATCATTTCGGAATGACTGAATGTGTGTGTACGTGAGTTTGACTACCAGCCCCTGGTGTTTCAATAAACCCTCTGGTGTGTTTTTAGCCACCAAATGACCATTCCTAGCTTGAGTAAGATGTGTATGAGTGTGTGTGTATGTGTGTGTAGTTTTCTCATAATTAAGATACAATCAAAGACAACACGTGATGGCCAAACACAAGCAGTATGATGATTGATTTGCACACAGTGGATCCCAGCCAACTCTGCAGGCAATGACGAACATTTGGCTGATAACCAATAACCAGACAAATATTAAACAGACCCCCCCCTTCCTTCTCTGTTACTCCCTCCCATCCTCTCCCCTTCATCTGCTCTCCTAAAGAGCGGCTCTGACACCTCAGAATGATGAACTCCTTCAATGCGCTGACCTTTCTCCTTCGGACTAGTCACCCGCCCTCCTGCCCTCGTCCATGTAGATGAGACAGAGACAGATGAAGATATTTTGCAGTGTGTGTGCATGTGTGGGTGACAGTGAGGATGGTGGGCGGGACTGTCGTGCAGTGACACAGTGAAATTAGTTTTGGTGTTGGTGGATGGCGGCCGACCCACCTTCAGATCAGCAGTCAACCAGGGAGATTAATCCAGACGCAGGAGGCCTGTTGGAGAGTAGTGACGGCAGCCCCGGAACGACAGGAGAGAGACAGGCAGGTCGACAGACAGATGGGGCGGATGGGTTCATGACAATGATATACCTCCTGAGATTGTGTCCATACATCTATGTGCGTAACTTTCATGTTCAACATACAGATTGTTGGACTGCTGGAGACATGAATAATGAAAAAAACAAGTTTCTTCACCATGACATGTAAAAATAGCCCAAATCTTACAGTTCCTGAATCATTAACCAATTAACACAGGCCTGGTGTTGCTCTGTTGGATGGTTTTCCCTTCCAACCAATGGGACATTACCAAGCTGTGTCAGACAGATCAGGAAATCCTACGGTCAACACTTCAATTACTTCTAAGTTACTGCTTATGGGTAAAACACATCCTATAGAATAGATACAACTTCACATTTTCACACCAGCTGACTGTACAGTCTGGCTAACATAGTAGCAAACATTATAATATGGCTTGTGTTTTAAATCTCTTATATTTCCTCACGTTATCATAAGGCCTGTATAGTTACAAACTTGATTGTGAGATAACCCTGTAAACATTAGAAACTAGCTGATGCAGGGTGGGAGGACTAACAATATCTAATAGATTAGCTAAAATTGCTGAGTGTAACTCTGAGATTTTTAAACTCAGTTTAATATATAACACTCTTGGCCAGTCTCGCAGGATTAGTCTTGAACTCTTTGAGCTCAAAGTAAATACTGGCACCCAATATTCTCATATAAACTGTTGAAATCAGCAATCAGAGGTACCTCCATGTCCATTGTGAATAAATGTCCATAAATTTACTCAGTATGTAGAACTACTTAGCTATAATCGTGCCTCATACTAATATTTTTAAGGCAAGGCGTTGCCTTGTTTTAATTTATTTTATTTTTAATGTATGTTTCATTATTCTTCATGTAGTAATAGTTTTGGGTATTTACATTGGTTAAGTATAAATACGATTTAAAACAATGCAAAGTTCTTATACAAATGTTTTTCATTGACTGTGTGATAGCAAGGTGGAGTTGTGATTAGAGATATTGTCCCATTGGATCCAAGCAGCAATCCAGGTGTCTGGCAGCGGTCATCTGAGTTTTTGAAGTGGAAGTGTCCTTGAACAACCCTTACAGTACTTGCTCAGTCATTATAAGACAATCCAGCTGAGAGCATCTGCTAAGTACCTGAAATGTAAAATGAGAAGTTGATGAATATGGTATCATTAGCCACGCTTGTCTTGCCTTCTTCGTTTTCTGCTTTAATTGGCTCCAATTTATAATCCTCCACCTTTGGGCCATCCTTTGTAATTTTGTCTTGTTTCCTTCTATAATTGGTTCAGATCAGTGCATCTTACAGGTCATATAGAGGGGAGAAACCCTTGGATAATTTTTATTCTCTTTAACTTGACTCATGTTTTACATGGACACTAAAATACCTTTGTTTGTTATTTAAAGAGTTATGCATTTGTGCCATTTAGGGTAGCTGACACCTACACACACAATCCTACATGTGTGTTCATATTTTGAGGTATTGAATTATCAGCTTAATGTATTCACATTTTTCAAGATGGACCATGAATAAAGAATTTTGGAAGAGAACTCTTTACTCTTGTGTGTGGTCATGCCACGTTTTAGGTCATACTTCGGAAATTACAAATAAATATGAGCAATTTCTGCATTTAATTGATGCTCCAAGTGCATGTGTGTTTGTGAGAGCATGCCGCACATGTAAATGAATCAGTTAAACCACATATAGACCCTGTTGAATGTTGCTCTTGGATGGTGTCTGTATAATTATTCGTTACAAATACAAAAATTACACCCACTATGTTGTATTAGGATCTTTCAGGGTAATATTTGGTTTGTAAAAAATGCATGACATTCTGTCATGTCTTATGAACTTCAAATATGATAATAATGGTCTTTTATATGTTATTATTCATTGCAACATGACTTTAAGACACTGCTGCTCACTTACTTGCTCTGAGGATGTCTCCTTGTATGAGTGCATTTGTGTATTCAGTTACTTTTCAGTGTAGCTGAACACTGTTGCCGGACCTAACTGTGTGCGTGTGTCTGTCTGTCTTCAGGTCAGCTGTCCATTCCTTGTGTTACAGAGAGACTAGAAACTCCCTTGAGCCAAACCTCCAAAGGCCCTCATCTGCATACAAAGGTAACTGATTCCTTACACACACATATACCCAGCAGGGTATATCAGTCATTTCAGTGGGACTTTGAGCTTTGGGTAACAGGGCAGTTCACGGGTCAACAGCGGCATTTGATCTTCGACCTTAGGACAAAAACAGACTTTAGTCGGCGGCTGAGCGATTACTATGTTGGGTTAACGCATTCAGTAACAGCAGATCTGTTATTACTCTTCAGTTTGATTCAGATCAGTTTGATTAGGTTTTATTGGGCCTAATTATCATAACATAAATCAAATTTGTGATTCTCCACTATTAACTCTATAGTAATAAAAAGCATGGTAAACCTTTATACATTTAAAACTAAAAGTTTTCCTTATTAAAAATGTATTCAGTAAAACATAATTAAACTCAACAACAGCTTTTTATTTTTTATTTTAAATTTTTAATTGTTACATAATATATACATATTTTTTTAAATATTATTTGCTTTATAATTATTAAATAATCAACAGAAAGTAACTTTTTTATTTTCTGAATTTGGTGAACATTTATTATCATTATGTATTTATGTATTTATTTTCAAATTACCAGTGTTCTCCAAAATCATCTCTTATGTAAAACAAAACTACTTACAGGGCTGAGCAGAGGTCCCTTTCTCTCTCCAACTCACTCTCTCTCATACACACAGCCTCACATACGCTCACCAGAGCTTGACTGACTGCCTCTCCACTGAAATAAATGGAAGCCTCCAACTCCCTGATCAGACTCTCTGCATATCCCTGTCCCCCTGGTGGCCAGCATTAGAACCACATCACTCACCACATATACATATCTTCTTTAACAAGTTACTTTAATTTATGCTTGATGTAAAGTCTTTCCAAAGTGAAGAACATTTTTTGTGCTTTAGATTCATATACTAAGAGGTTAAGCACCTTGTTGAAGGTCATGTAAACGGTTATTCTTAATAGAGGTAAGAATGTTAATCACTTTACACTCTGAGGTTTTTCCGGTTGAATAAGTGATTCAAATGCAGCCATAAACCAACTTCTTGAAACCTCCAGTCCAGTGGTTTTCATTTATGTTGTTTTTTGTGACCAAGAATACTGGTTTTCTGCCTCATAAAGTAGTTAAATTACTTAATCGGTACAGTGTGCGCAATGTTGGCAAAAGATAGACACTTGTAATTAACTGTTAATATTTGTATAGTGTTGATTGTTTGAGCAGCCATGTTAATTTAATGTCACAACATAAAACTGGGGTTTGAGAAGAGATACCCTACTCCTTATTTAGGAACTCTGATTCTAAGGTTTTAATTTATTTGTTTTTATCCCTAAGTAAGTATTCCTCATGTCCGAATTATAAGTGAAAGTGGGATGATTGTCTAAAATTAATCCAAGATTAAAAAACACTGCTCATGTGTACCTCCTCCCCCTTGAAAACACAAATAGCGGTCAAATTTTCAACCAAATTAGGAAATAACACACAAAAATGACAAGTTAATTTGAATTTAAAATAAGAGGTTTTATCTAAACAAAATGTTTTAACAAATATTACTAAAATCAGACTCTAAGATCAAATGATCAACGCTCCAGTTTCTCTTCCTCTCTGCCTCTTTCACCCTTAGCAAACTGCTACCACACAACAACTTTCAACTGTCCTACCTCCGATGTGATTGAAGCTGACTTTGCTCTCCACCCAGCTTTGTTTTTCTTCACCGCCGTTGGGTGGTCCGTGTCTCTCGCTCCCTCTCCAGTTCACTCTCTCTCTCTCACTCATTGTCAAGTTCACAGCGTCTGTTTCTGTTTGAGAACTACGGGACCCAGGCATGGTCCGAAACTCAATACCAGAGTATACACAATTAAGTTCACACCAGAGGTTATTGGGTGGAAGTGTGGTCTCATTCCACAAAATGTGCGAGTCAGTCAAAGGATAGGAGGGTGTAAGTGTTTATGTGTGGTTGGTTAGTTGGTCAAGGTTAACTAAATGATAGGAGGTGCCGATTCTCGGGGCGGTCCTCTTCAGTCAGAAACTCTGGTCTGGTACTGGTTGCCTGTTGCCTGCCGTTGGAGACTTCGCCTTGACAGGTTGTGCTGTCCAGTCGTAATCAAAGATAAGATTTTTGTAAGTGTGGCCATTGTTTTCAGCTGTGTTTGATTAATGATGTGATTCATGTTGCTAGATTGTTGTCAGGCTTTTTGTGCCCTGTGCAAAGTTAATGTACTTTAACTTTTTACTGGCTGCTAGGTTGTTGTGTTTTGTCATATTATCAGAATAAAAGCACAATTATTTTTTCAGACCCTTGAGTGGCTCACTCAGCTATGAGTGATACAGCAGCACCATGCATGAATCTGTTATAAATATGACATAGGTCCTTTGCTTAAGTTTGTTTTATAGGCTCTAGGATATTGTGTTTTAGAAAGTAATTCTCCAAAAAATTATGATTTGGAAACAAGTGACAATTAGTGACGTTAAAATCACACATTATGGAAGATATTTCTCAATTTATCTTCCAATCTAATCTACTTTTTCAATCTTTATGACAATGATCTCATTTAAAAAAAATCTAAATTAGAGACATAGCATGAAGAAATGAACCAACATTTTAAAAGAATCCCTAGGCTGTTGAGGCCTGTTTCATCAAAACAATATTCCTGGGTTTTGCCCTGCTGAACTCTGACCTTTTCCAGCCTGTTGAGTGTTTCAGTGTTGGACCAGTTAGCCATAGCTCTCTCTGAGAACCATTCACACGCGATTGGGAGTCCCATGACAGGCCAGCTGGAACCTTCAGTCCAGCCGCTGAAACACACATACAGACACAAAACCTCCATGGAACTCCTACTGGCCAGCGAGCCTGTCAGTCACTCAATTGGAGGGTTATGAACGTGTGTGTGTGTGTGTGTGTGTTGTGGGTGTTGTTCGAGCTTCCTGTTTTGGTTGTACGTGCTTAAGTTCTTCCTGGCTGGGGAACTGTTGGTGTCATGTCTGTCAGCTATGGGAGTAGTAAGAGACATTGTAATATACACTAGGGTTAATATGGGGATTTTGCAGCTGATACCTGATACCTTTAATGATTTTCCACAGTTACACTATGTTTTGACATCAATCCAATATTAACTTTTGCCATTATCAGTTTACAGCACCATCCAACAAAAGAAAAAAACAAACCACATGTTGTAGATGTTATAGTAGATTTGATCGAAAAATCATCTGTCAAGTTGTATTCATTGGGACATGAATACAGTTTGACAGATGGTTTTTGTTCAGGCAGGAGGATCTCTTAAAACCGAGGGCTTTATGAAAAGTAAAGCAGATTTGTAAATATTAGTGAAATTTCTGAGGTGTTACTGTCATTTTACAGTAAACCCATTCTTTAAAAAACATGAAAATAAACTGATCAGCATACAGTTTTATATTTGACCAAGACACACTAATAACTAAGAGGGAAAAGTATCTGTACTGGCTCACTCTGAACCTCCTAGAACATCAGATTTTTTAATTTTTTTTTTTAAATGTGTAGCTTATAAAACATGTTTAACCACTTGAAAACACATGACCAAAACAAATGAGTTAAAAAAAATCGGGTACCAGTTGGTATCAGTACATTGTAAAAACAGCAATTCTAATGTCATTTAAGTAGATTGATAAAATGTATGCATGGTCTTTACTTCTGTAAGCACCATTTATGGGAAAATGTCACATTGGGACTTTAACAGAGACTCTATTAGTGAGAAAGACCTGATAGGAGTAATCTACTATCCTTTTCACTCCTGATCTCTTACATACAAATGCACATAAACATATGCACAATGTTAATACCTCACACACACACACACACATACACTTACTCAGGCCTCTCCATGAGAGCTGGGTATTTCTTGGGAGAGGAGCACCAGTCATGTTCCATTAATCCAAAGCAACCAGTGGTGATTGATCAATTAGCCCTGCTTAAAGCTGGGGCTCAGGCTGATCAATAGCACTGATTACCAGCCAAAGGTTTTTCATTAAGACCTGCTGCTCTGCATGAGTAGACGCCATTAGCATAGACCAAATGGGCTGTGAGGAATGCAAATGCTGGAGTGAAAACACACACACACACACACACACACACACACACACACACACAACAAGGCCACATAGTTGCTCTCTGTCTAGTGTATATATATGGGTATAACTAATTATAGTTTTGTGACTACTTTGCGATCACATGCATTTCTATTGTATTTTAAAGCCTCCATTAAAGGAAATCTATTATATTATGTAGAAAGTGCTGTTGTTGTATTAGACTGGATTATATTGTAAGGTAATCAAATGTAACAAATCTGCTTTAGTACCATCAGCACAAACAGCATTTTCAAAAATGATCAAGAAAAAGAGAATCAACAACTCTCTGAGTGTCATTGTAGGATGTTCTTGATAAGAATGGCTGGAAAAATACAAAACATATATGAGTCATATTGCCTCCAAATAGTCTTTACGATGCCATAATGAGCCTGTGTGGTAGTATTTCCCTTTCATCCCACTCACTGTCAGATCTTTTTGTTAGTTACCTGAAAAACAGCGGATGTTGCTGCACCACAGCATTATTTCTGATGCACGACCCCATCAAACCCACGGGATCATCCGTAGCTTAAAATACAAAAACAGCGGCTAGCTACCAGTGACAAACTCACCTTTCTCACCCTTTCCTAACCCTCAGAGGGGTACAGAGCCATTGTTTCACTTAAACAATCCTCATTGAATTAAAAACCTGGCTGCATGCTTTGTTCAGTGAGACCGATGCGTACTGCTGTCATGGGTCCTATCGTTAATGTGCCATCACTGCACCTCACATCCTTAGCAGACACAGGCAGCGCTGAGCTTATTTCCTCCATCTGTAGGTGAATGTGAGCGTACATAATGCATCTGCATGTGTGTGTTTGTGCCTGCGTGTATGTGAGAAAGAGAGAGAGAGCGAGAGTTCAACACTATACAAGTGTGTTGGTAGATGGGATGAATGAGTAAGAGAGGAGGTTGGAGAATGGGTCGTTTGTGTGTGTGTGTGTGTGTGTGTGTGTGTGTGTGTGTGTGTGTGATTAGCATTAAATCATTCAACAGAGAAGAGAGTAGATAGCATGAGGTGTTTTGGTCACTGGTGGAAACACCACAGAGACCTGGTGACATAGACATACCGATACAATAAGTCATTTTTCTCTACAGAAAAAGGCTATAGCTAAAATCTGTATCTAATCTGATCTGACAGACTGACAAAAGGCTCAAGTCAGAGATGATGGTAAACATAATAATAGTAATAGATAATATCCCTTAATTTGTCTGACTTACCCTTTTGACTGTTAATTAGTATTTCTTGGTAAATCTGTATAATTTTAATATAGGTGACAGCGTGGCCTAATGGGTCTGAGAGAGTACTATTACTGTAAGGATTCAGTTTCCTTGACCAAGATGCCACAAACCCTAGCTGCTCACATTTTGTAACCATCAGCTAAAGTTAACCACTTCACGTGTTTCAAGTTATTGATTGATTGTTGAAGAAAAGTGCATGGGAAAGTTGGAATGAGTGTCACTCATGAACAAAGTGTGGACATACCAGATTTAAGAAAGGCGTTACATGGAAGAATACCAGAAAAATAACTCAGCAGCAAATACAGTTCTGCCTTTGTAAAGCCTATAATGTTCGTTTTTTGTTGATCACCTCTAGTTCAACATTGTAGGATGTTTTTATATTGGATTGCATAATATTTTTATTCATATAATCACTGGAAAAAACTGATAAAACCAAGAGTGGTCATTAGGGTTGGAACAAGGTTTAAGGTTTCGGTAAGGGTTAGGGATAGAGAAGAGAATGTCTTCAAGAGGAGATGTCAGAGGTAACATAAACGTGTGTGTGTGTGCTTCTATCTCCATGTGTTTTAGCGGAAAGGAAGGGAGTTGGTCGCAGAGATACTGAGGCAGACAGGAAGAGATCATCCCGGTGTTGCCATGGCTGGGGTTGAGCCCTCTGTCTCCCCAGGTCCATACGTAGTACACACACAGGTTATTGCTCATACACACATTCAAATGGATGGGGATGCCAATGCGCACAAAGTTACAAATATGAATGTAATGTCTCTTTCCTCCTCGCCTCTAACCTCCTAACTACCTCAATTACCTTCTAAGTTTTGGCTGGTGTCATTTTCATTGTCTAAAATTTTAAACTTTTTCACTGTTACATTCACAATAACTCATCATGTGTTCATGATAGCTTCAAATAATTGCCTACAATGTCTTGTCCAGCCCATACATGCCCTTAAACACACACACACACACACACACACACACACACACACACACATACACACACTTTGCGCTGATGTCCAAAGAGTTTGATGAGTTATTTGCAGGGATTGCATGGCAGCAGAATGATATTTCCGTTAGCTGTAGGTGCGCGGGGGTGAGTGGGATGGATGGACGGATGACACCCGTATCCATCCCCACTGGGGAGAGGAAGTCCCTATCAGAACACAACAGGAAAGAGACAGAGCAAAAACAAGCGCATGTCTTTTTGGACATTAAATCACTTCCTGTAGGACTCTGGGCTGCCTCCCCCACCATCCTCAGCCTCCACCTCTCAGCTCAGTTCAACCGCCCTTTTGGCAGACAGAGAAATTGATCAAGCCTCTTCATCTGTGTGCGTAAAAAATGTCCATGTCTCCGTGGTATTGCACCGATGAGTCAAATAACTATCAATAATCAATAACGGAGAAAAGAGGCTTGAGGGCCCATCTAGAGTAACTGTATTTTTTTTTATAATTTAACAACACAAAACACCTAAGATTCAAAAGCGGAATATGTTGCCTTACGGCCACAGTGTATATATGTAATGCTGTTGTAGCTTGCCAGTCTGATTTATCGCTGTGACTTGCAGATGTGATGAGTATCGTAGGATGTAAGTGCCATATAAATCCCTGCACCCTGACAGATCACAAGCCCCGAGTCTGGACTTGGTGCTTTGATCTTCATCCAAGTTCCAAAACAAAGAGACAAAAAGGTTTATCCGTGGCTGGTGCAGGAAAAGAGCTTTTTAATGGTGACAGGAAAAGACAACAGGCACAGTTTTTATTCAAAATACCAACACAGCCTGACTCTGCCTGGCAGGTTGTGTGCGATACTGAAATGCTCACTGCGGACATCAGACATCTTGAGTAAATCTCACACCTATAATAAAAATGTAGCTCTCGCACAATGCTGTCCTCATCCAGGGCACAGCTGTAAAAAAAAAAAAAAATGACTTCCTTCCTGTGGGCAATTTCCTGTTTATGTCTGAATTCAGGTCAGTAGAGGGGGATAGTGGTCGCTACCTCATCCACCGTCATCCTTCCCCAGAGGTGACTCCAGTATTGATGATGCAGGATGCTGTGGAGCCCATTGTGATTATTTTGGAAAAAAAAGTACTTGCCTTTCTTCTTCTCTAGTTGTTGCTAATGGTTACAGTTTTACATCTTCCTCTGCCCATCCGTCTCAATGCACAGAAAGAGATTTATCCACACAATAATTGGTCTTGTACTTCTTCTTCCAACATGTCCAAAATAAATAATTGCCTCTTTTATCCACAAAACACAAACTAGGAGATATTACATTATTTGCGTTTTCTGCTCTCCACAAGACTTAAGCGACTTGCCCAGTCTCCCCAAAAAAATGTCTCAATTGCACGCACATGGATCTTCCTGAGGCGCCCTGTTTGTTTCATTTTCTGCTGATTTGCCTAAAACAGGCAGAGGCCGCTGCTGTGAATGTTTAATTTAAGAGCTCATGTTCCCCTCTGTACGCGTATGTGGCGGTTGGGAGCATGGACGGGCTTGACGAGGGGGGTCCGAACGGTGGGGTTGGGTTAAATGGGTGGGGGGAGCTGATGGAGACCCCCAGGTCTCCGGGCGCAGTCATTAAGATGGCTCGGTTTGGAGATGAGAAAGCATGCTCGGCACTCTGGGCTCATTGAAGATGCTCCCCTGCCTACTTGGAGCATCCATTATTTATGAGTTTTGACGAATTTCAACTGACATTTTTATCAGTTGAAGATGTCTGTTTCTGATTTGGCTACACTGGATGAGTCTGTCCTCCCCCAACAAGATGAAAATATTGGTCAAATACAACTGCTTGATATTACAAAGCAATAATTTTACTGTTGGGTGCAGGATACATTTTAGCTCATTATATTTTTCAGCTTGCATTAAGACTGCACAGTTGAGTCTAACCACTCTCAACAATTAAGTGTTGCTTTTTAGCTATCCAGTCACTAGTTGGTCTATAAATAAACTGAATGATTGAATATACATAGTTATTTTTAATGTGTAGGAGGAAAAGCAGGAACATTCACAATGAAGGCACCAACAATGACTACCATTATTGTTATGAATAAGTGTGTGTGTGTGTGTGTGTGTGTGTGTGTGTGTGTGTGTGAGAGAGTACATGAATGACCAGCCCAGGTCTATCAGGAAGCATCGTCCCTTTCTGCTGACCTCCACCCCGACCTTGTTCATCTGTGGCTGAACCAGTATTGATCCGACCGCTGCCCTGTGCTTTGGTTGTTCAGCCTCAGGCTTCACACAGCCTCACCTCACCTTACATCATTCACCTCACATTAGACTCTGAGCTTGATATGCACTGTTAAGCTCTGGTACACTCCCACAGAGAGAACTTGTCAAATGCCAGTTAACAGGAGTTCTACCAGAGGACCTCCCACTTGCTGTCAATCTTGCATCAGGTGCTGGAGGTCGATTCAACAGTGATCTACATTCTATTATGCATTTTTTTTGTTTTTGAGAGTTTTGTCAGTCAAACCTTGATTAGACCCAGAAAATTCTGTTTTTTTTTCACCAATTCTGATCTTGTGGGGAAATAGCTACAAAATGGATAACAAATGCGCTATCTGCCTGCCAGCTGGTGGCTTTTCTCCACACAAAAATAAACATTAGCAGAAACAGCCATGCTAACAGAAACATTAAAAAAACAACTCTGAATTGACCAGAGCCGTTTTAGCTCGCTGGAGTATCCTGCCTTAAAATGTTTTGTGTTAAATGGCAGTGCCAAAATGAGGGGAAACCACTTTCCAGTGTAGCACCAGATGCTGTGTCATATGCTGTAGTTTTCAGGGGTGGAGAGTTTAAATTGATAGCTTTAAATGGAGTTGGAAGGCTATTCAGTGATTGGGAAATTTAGTTGGATTGAAACAGTGACCTGGTTAGGAATCTGAAAAACACAGAGCATACAGTACACTGCCATTTAAGGCTGAGCCACGGTCTTGTGGTGTAGGCTGCAGCTGCCTCAGCAACCAGGACCAGGCATTATAATGATATCCGACACAGGTTGAGCCAACACAAATCCTATACACCCAAACTTTCTTCCTGTTAGCCCGAAAGCACAGAATTGAGATCATCAAATGCAAACACAATTAACAATTTAATACATGTCATAGGGAAAACTAGTGATTCAGCGGAGTGGATCCAGGTCCTGTCAGGTCTAGTTTGATCAACACCAGCTTCACAAACTCAGAACTCCAGGTGACGAGAGGCAGCCATTTCCCTGTTACACTTAACTCCTGGTCTTTTTAAAGCAGAGCCACAGCTCCAGGACTGAGGGGATGTTCCCCAAAGATCTTCCCTGGGGCTCGTACTCTCCTTTTTCATAGCTATGTTTAAGTCTGTGATGTTCATTTATAGGGGCCTCTATTACAGTGTTATTGCTGCCTCTGGCAAAGAACCCAGCCTCTTAAGAGTCCTCAGTAGCTTACAGAAACTGTTGCCGTCCCAAAGGATGGACAGCAGACTAAATAATGAGTTTCCCATCGCAGTGACAATCTGAGAGCAGCTGTTTGCATCTGAAGGCCTGCCAGCAATTGTCCGTGACGTTCTGAAACAGAGAAGCAGAGAAAGGAGGCATGGATGGTGGGAAAGATGAAGGGAAAGTTTCTTTCTGCTTGATTCAGTCCTCTTAAGGGTTTTTGATACTGATCTCACACACAGACCTGCAGATGTATGTGTGGAGACACGTGCACAAATACTTACATCCATCTGTGGACACACACGTATTCATTAACAGAGGCACACATTGACACACACTAAATTGAAGCTGAATCTTTTGTTTTTGTCATAGGTATGGAATGCAACAACACTCAAGGATATACAGTATTTGATTTAAGACTTAGACGTATTACTTTATTGTTTTTGTTTTCCAACATTTATGTAGCACTTTGCATTAACAGAATAAAAAAGCTTATCATTGCAGACAAACGCTGATGTTAAATACAGTTAAGGGGTAAAGACAGTTCAATGAAAACACTTACATTAAGGCCAGTGTGTGAAAGGTGTGTTTTCAAATACTATGCATCACCTGTTCAGCTATAAGGTGGAAATTGTATAGGGCCTTGATGGAAAGCATTGATTCTTTAGTAAATGCGGTTCTAACACCAAGCATGCCTCTCAGCTCAGTAATGTTGAAGTCATTGTTTACACAAAAGGCATCATTAAGTGTATCTTTGTTTGCCCACTTAAATGTATATCTGTACATACACAGCTACATAGATCCTTATATGCGAGTATAGTACATGTCTGCAGCGTGAGGTGTGTGTGTGTTGGTCAAAGATCAAGGCTGCTGGTGGTCCTGAGAGATTAAAAATGTTTTATGTGATGGGAATTGAGGCGACCACCATGCCCCAGTTCATGCTGTTGGATATACATTTTACTTTATATCCATCAATGTTAGAATGAATAAGCACACACGGAGAAAGTATTATGACCATTTAACTTTTTTTTTTTTACATTTTGTTCGAGTAAAAGTAGGTTATTTTGTGTTTTGAAAAAGTGGATGTGTTTAAATATATACATAAACCAACGTGTGTCTACACTATGTATTAATCACATTATTGGGACACAAATCTGTTCACACCATAACATGTGGGGAATTACCTGACATTGGGGGGTTGGGGGGGGGTGTCAGGTCCTATGTATAGGACTAGAATTAAGACAAAATTAGGGTTTGTGTTGAGGTTGGGCATGTAGAAGCCTCCAGTAACTTACATACATACAAAAAAGAAGTAGTTTGGCGTGTGTGTTTGTGAGCACTGGTGTGTGTACTTTTGTCAGATACGTTGTAAATAGATACTAATATAAACTGCGGATGTCTGATCCAGACTATTCACAGGTCATTAACCTCTCTGCTTTTGTTGCTCTGAACACTCGGTATGAGGTTGCAGACTGAAACTTTCTGAGAAGTAAATAAATAAGCAAGTAATGACAGTGTGTGGGTGTCCTGATTCCTTATAGCTTGTTTTTCTCTGCAAAAGCACCTGTTACAAACACCTTTACTTTTGAGTGCAAGACCGTCTATTACTCTTCTCTAACAGACTTTTCCAGGACAAGGTGATGATTTTTTTTTTTTTTTTTCTGTAGTAATAACAGCTCTTTCTTAGAAATTAACTGAAGCATAACTATGTAATTAGTATGAGCATGAGCAAAATTACAAGCCTAAAACCACTGACACTGGTGGAGGATTTGCTAGCCACTGTTCAAGTGTTTACATTTAACAATGAATAAAAGCAACTGTCCAGGGGCTGTTAAATTAACAAACAAATGAATAACAATTACTGCAAATTGTGGTGGCTCAAGCATTCACACTGCAATAATCTGTCAACAGTTCCTCGACGAATGAAATATCATGTAGCTACCAAATTCTCTCTGCCCTTCTTAGTTAAAATGAATTGTTTGAAAAAAATATTTATTATCGTCTGCTGCTTTGAGGTCAATCCAAAAATATAATTATTCTTTTGGATATTGTCACAGGAAAACACTCTCTTTATCCAGGATTCTGCAGCTGATGAACAGTGTCGTGACATTCAGGTTGTCATGTTATTACAGACGCCACAAACCTCTTTCTCCGACGTTCCTGCAGAGCAATCTTTTTGACATTGTCGAAGCAAAGGTCAAGATTCCACGCGCTGTCAAGCATTCACCCTCGCCACTTGGCTGAGGTCTGGCAAGATTAATTCTTTGTGTCTTGCCGTCTCTCTATGTGCCAGGTTCATCTTTCTTACAATGCAGCCAAGCAAACACTGGAGAAAAAGTGTGTGCCTGGAAGTGTGTGTGTGTGTGTTTGTGTGTGTGTTTTTAAAAGACATTGGTGCAACCGTTTTAACAGGGCGACTCTGTTTGAATTAGATGTTCTAAACCCCCGCTTGCTAAATGGATTTCTGAAGTGGCTGTAGTTGGAGGCTTTCAATCGGATGCAACCTTGAGTCCTTTTTTATGTGAGCTCTGTAGGATTTAAGTGCCGGTATAACATGAGCACGACTGAATGCATGCTCCTCATTTTTTGAAATTGAAAAATCTCCAAAGGCTCTCCCCATTGTGCAGGCAATTAATGGAATGCTGGCAGCGAGGTTCAGGTGCTTAAAAGTTGTATTTTTTTCTCTCTCTCTCGCTCTCTTTTTAATGACTAAAAAAGGATAATCATCATGGAAAAAAAACATCATAATGCTGTAGGCTTACTCTTTATGCACAATGATGTATAATGCATGCTTTGAAATGAAACGGCAGCGGCCTTCGAACCATTCCATCTCCAAACCTTAGTGTATTTGTTTTGCATGCCACAGTGAGGCTTTTGCATAACAATAGTGAGTGTTCCCATTAACAATGCTTGCCTATTAATTTGATCTTTACATTTTTAAAGTTTGTCCATCAGGCCGCCAAACAATGGGTCCCCCAGTCGCTGTTTGGTATAAGTGATTAGAAAGTTGGCTAATTGGCTCTCTGAAGAGTTGTGATGTTTCCTTTTAGCCTTCCAGTTCTTCATCTGTGAGCCTCTATCAGGTTTTAATTCTCAAAAACAGATAAATAAACCATTTTATTCATCAGTAAAGGGTTAGAGTTTATTTTCCCTCGGTTTTGGAGATCATGTCCCAATCATGTTTAGACAAATTGTAGCGGATATGTTGAGAAATTAGGCAAAATATAAATAAAGTGTCACTTGACACCAGTGACACTTAGTTTTACGTAAATGCTTATTTATGAAATCAACACCAGATACTCAGATATCAGTTTGATTTCAGTTTGTGTTCTGCTATATGATAAAATCTTTTTGTACGAGTAATTGCTGTAAACTTTGCCAGTGCCAAAAATAGCTTTGTCTCAGCTTCCCGGAACTAATGAACTAGTACCAGTAATAACTCACGGTCACTCTCTAATGAACGTCAGGAGGGTGGTCATTGCGTGCAACATACTTGCAAATTGATTTCCTCAGTGGAGGCAGCGCTCATTCTGATTGTGTGCTTTTATGTGATAATGTTTAAATGAGCAACAATGACGTTCATAATCCAGTACTTTGTGTTTATTCAAAACCTGTGGCAGTTGCTTGGAAAAAAGTAAAGAATTAAGATTTCATATGAACTAAATGATGTGTCCATATATTCCATATACATTAAGAAGTCACTGATGCGGTTTATCATTACTGATGAATCCACTGAAGACAGGTTTTGCCACTATGTGGCGCTGAGTGGGCATTCATTTTATTTACACTGGTTGTGTTTTTTCTCAGGCCTCCTGGGCCTCCAGTCCTGCCTGAAACTGGACTGAATACCAAACTGACTTATTCCAGTGTTCAGTTGCACCTTTTCTTGCAATCTTGGAACACTTCCAAAAGCTTTTGTTTTTTCTTGTGCCCTCAATCTCTTTCTCTTTGACTGCGCTTTGACAATGCAGGGAAACATACAAGCGCATCTCGGTAAACACGAGTGATGTGGTTCCAGAGTTTAAAAGCTTCACATAACACTAGCAGACACAACTTGGGGCTGTTTGTGTGATGGAAAGGAAAACTTGTTTAGAAACTGACAGCACTGCATCTGTGTGTGTGCGTGTGTGTGTAAGAGAGACACAGAAAAACTGTGTGTTTATGTTGCTTTTGGCAAGTTATTCATTTGTGCTTTTTTTTTTTTTTTCTTGCTCTCTGTGTGGTTATCTTTTGAGTTGGTCGGTTTGGAGCTGATGTCCACCTTCGGGGATGCGCATAGCATGCATTTCTGAGTATTTTCACCTGAGGCTGCACTTGTTAGAGTCTGTGGATAAATGTATATACATTATTTATACAAATTCAGGGCGAGTGAAAGCAGGTTTAACACATTTACAGACAGGAGGCCAGGCACTGCAAGCCAAGCTCCAAGTGAGGATTGCAATGCTGCGCGCCAGGGATCGAGCTGGCCTCTTGCCCGGCTGTGACCTGCATCCTTAATGCTGAACGAGAACACTGCTAACATTATCATCAACACCTCAGCCATCGAATGATCCCTCATATCATTTGCTTCATGTAGAAAAAAAAAAAAATGTAAAAGGAGTTTGGTTTGTCATTATATTTATAGAAGACATTTAAGAAACCTGTTGGCTATCACTGCTGGATTTTGGCTTTCTAAAAATTTGAAAAAGTTAAAAGACTGCTGCATATGTTGGATTACAGAAACAATGTCAGCAGTTTTTGCTGCCCTCTGATCTTTAGGATTGAGTTTTCAGAGACTTTATATTATTACACTTGGGAAACCTTTTAGCAACTTGTTTATTTCATAGGTGAAAGATTTACATTTATCCTGAACATGTATGTATTGCATATTAAACAAATGATTAAAAGACATGAATGTACCGGAGAGTGGGAAAGGGGGAAGGCAGTTCCTGTGTTACAGGTGGTTGCAGGTTGGGTCATAGAAAAGAAATATGACTGTGCTGCTGCTGAATCTAATCCGTCATGTTTTGTATAATATGAAATACCCAAAAAAAAGAAGAAAATTATGAATTTGTTCGGTAATAATTCCATGTATTTTTTTTTTTTTTTTTTTACCAAACTGTACCTGTAAACGTCTTTGGATAATTCATCAACATGATGCCAAAAATCACTTTGTAACAGTAGAAATGTGAGAAATGTGTTTCAATAAATGATGGAGGTCTAATTTGTAACACTAACATTTGTGCTGTTGAAGGTTGTGGGAGTAGTGGAGTCAAAGGTTGAGACAGAGTGAACAAAGCTGCTCTTTAAATTTTAATTGCTTTTCATGTGAAATAGTTTTCAGCATTGGGCTTGAAGACCTTAATTCAGGTTAATTAATTTGCTCAACAATAATTGAAGGTTTGATTTTAAAACATATACATACACTATTATGCCATTTCATCAATTCACATTTTAAATGTAAATATTGCAAATATAACAGGCAATTTGTAGCACGAAAATTCAGATGAAAACGATATGCAGACACTAGAGTCAAAGGTAGTAAAGTTTAATGTCAGGCTTTATCCTTCTGAAACACTGATCCAATTGGAAAAAATCCCTAATGAATCATGAAGGAAATTTAAAACAACGTAACAATAAACCAAGACCCTATATTTAAAGACATTTCAGTGTAATTCAACTAGTTACAGGCTTTAAAAAAGGTATCCCTCAAATCTAAGGACACATTAATTACAGATACTGTATTCTGTAATTTAACTTATGTCTTTTCCAACATCTACCAGTGTAAATAAATACTGTTTTTCCTAATTTGACTTGATACCCCACTTACTCATCCCCTTATCCCATCCAGGAGCCTCCTCCCCCAGAGGTGGATGCCTTGCCAGCTGGTTGTAGTCTTCATGTTCCCATGGAGCTGGAGTTTACAGCTTCCTGTTTCCCTCGCAGCCCTGCGCCTCAGAAAAGCTATGGCCTCGTCTACGTTGACTGACCTGGCTGGTGACGGTGATTGTAGTTTTGATATTGTGATTCATTTTTCAATCAGAGTTGGTAAAATGTTGTCTTTGTATTATAGCTCCTTTTTCACCTATGATGATTGTAGAGATGCAGGAATGTTTGGTACAAGTGTGTCCAAATAGAGTGCTGCATACTGTAGTAGTGTTTTTAAGTATTTTCAGTGATCTAGGGCTCATCCTGCCTTTAACGCTTATTTTAAGATGCGCTGGATAATAATATATCATAAAGCCTTGAATAAAACTTAATTATTATTTTTTTTAAGTTTTCACTAAAAGTTTATTGATTTTTGCATTTGATATAATTGTATGTTTTTCATTGTGTAATCTCTTTCATGGCTTTACTTGCTGTTTGCTTGTGAAAGCGTTGCTGTATATAGTCCAGTTAAAGTGTGCGGTAGTACTGCAGTGTGGTACATGAACTGAGTAATGGGGAGTACTTGTGATCCATTATTGTGAGATACATATCATGTAACTGTGATGTCCCTGGTTTTATTCAAGTGGACCCCCCCCCGTCAAACTATCAAATAAATACCAGAATGGCATGGAAGTAAAATAAGATGAAGCAGAACAGCTGAATTATATTGTGCAGCGTATTTCGTGATTCTGCCTGTGTACACAAGAAGGAATATGTCCACAGACAAAATGCAATTAAAGCCCTTTACCTAATATACACTTTTCCTTAACTCTCCTAGTGTGTTACTTTGCAGAGTTGAGATGTCAACTATCAAATAAAGGCCAGAATGGCCTATAAAAGGAGAAAAAGAACAAGTCATAGTTTTCTGTATATCGTTTGTTGTTTCTGCTCATGAGGTTTGTACAGTAGAGAACATATCTACACAGATTAAAAACAAAATCACAATGAATTTATAATCCGGATCTGATGCTGGTCACAAGACAAAACGTCTTTGAAGAACAATGTCCCAAAGACAATACAATTTCAGAACTGGAGTACCTATTATTTGAATTTTCTTTACACAACATATATTAAGGAACAACAAGATTCTCTATAGAATCATACATTTCAAAATTTGCATATCACTTGTCAAGTCACGCCAATTTTATTTGTATAGCCTAATATCACAGATAGCAGATTTACCCGAGGGGCTTTATGATCTGGGGATTTTCTCATTCCTACTAGTTTTACTGTAATGTTATTCAAGCGATGTTGGAGTTCTCCCACAAAAAAAACACATGTAATGGAACTGGACTGTTAGTGTGCGCAGGAAGCGAGAATCTGGTGTTATAAGCATAATAATTATTTATTGAAATATGAAGAAAAATTCCGTTAGCCTCAGAGAGACACCCCCCCTGTACAGGGGTAGTGAGAGGGGCAGTCAGAATGTCAGCAGGAGGGAGGGGCAAGAGTCATAGACAAGCGGGAGGGAAACAGCATTTTGATGCATTGTGTGTCCATGTGTTGACAGTGTACATGAGCATGTGAATGTAGTCATTGTTTAAGTCCGTGTTAAAGCATTGTTCCTGCCTACAAGTCCGTCCCGACAGTTAAGCTATGGATTGGTGTGTTGTAGAGCTAAATTTAAATTCTCTTTAACTTCTGACAGCTGAAGTTACAGAAATTATTTCTCCAAGCTTTTACCAAACTTCAGAGACTGCGGTAGTTCCACCAAACATGCAGTAACAAAATGGGACTTCTGCAATGACCACATCAATGTGCATGACTGTATTCACTCGTATGTTATAGGAAGTCCAAGGCAGCTGCAGAACCTAAACATAGAATTTGAGGAAGTGGGTGATAAAAGATTGTCTGATCATAACAAGTAATGGAGGTGTGAGGAAATTGAGCTCAGGACCAGGAACTGCTTAATGACATGGGATTTAAGTGATTTTTTCTGTACATTAAACATGCCATTGAAAGACTTCTGATCATTCACTGACTTAATTGACAAAATGTTGACAGGTAAACAAATAAACACCACAGGTTGTTGTGGGAGGCAAGTGTTGGGACAACAGTAACAACAACTACTGTACATGTGAAAAACTCCACATGAAAATAATTTAGGGTGCCATGTTTTGGGGGGGGGGTTGTTCATTTTGGACACATTACTAGAAGTCACAGCTCACAGCCAGAAAGATGCAATCTTTGGTACAAGAGCAAACTGGACAGCACAATGATGCAGGTTGAAATTAAGTAAGAAAAACTGATGTGGCACAAACATCTTTCACACCTACTCGCTTAAATACAATACTCTTTTCAATGTACACACTTGCATAAACATTTAAAAAGACCAGAGAAATTGCGGTGTTTTTTTTCTTTTTCTTTTGGATAGCCCATTATTTTGCTCCAGACCTGCATCTCCGAAGTACTTGTGGAAACAAAACAAGAACATGCTACAGTAAACAAATTTATTCTGGTGCGGACACCTCACGTCATGTAACACATAGATGGAAACCCAGAGACGCAATAAATTATCTTAATTTTTAAGCGTAACCAGTGACATACTGTACATCAAAAAGGTAAAAGCACTGTAAATAAAAAAAGAAAAGAAAAGTCTACAAAAAAGGTTGAATGTGAAACGGAACCCTTACACAGAAATGCTTAAGAAACAAATGTTTGAATGCCAGCAGACACAGATAAAAATGTATATCTTAAGTGTGATTCCTTTGTGATTTTAGTGTCTCACGACATAATTTAAGTAGGCTACTGCTCAAAACAAATAAAAAATAAAACACTGTACACGCACCAAAGAAAGCAAACCAGAGGGATCTTTTTTTTTCTTTTTTTTTTCATTTCATTGATTTCATTTTTTAGGAAATCATTGCTTTGCAATTTATGCTTCATCACAGTTCTCTCCCATATGACCACATGAATGTAAACACCTGTTGAATTATTCTTTTTTAAATTTTTACAACATTAATACTTTATATATATATTTGTACATATTTCCATTCACATCTGCACGGTTAGCTAGCATGGTAATGAAATAAGGCAAGACTCACATAACTGTGACATCACAAATCTTTTTTTTTTTTCTCTTATAATACTGATTATTAAGGTTTTTGTAATTTCCTTCTTCTGTTCTGCAGCAGGCTTTGGTCTTTCCGGACAAAGGCAGGGTCGATCCTCCTCCGTCTCCAGAATCACACTTTTGTTTTTGTTCCAGTTGTAATGAAATAATAAAAAGGGAGGGTGTTTTTTGCAGGAAAAAAGGGCTATAAATACAATTGTTTCAGCTGACATTATTAATTGAATTTATTTAACACTGGTCTTTCTGAGGTACATAGTTTAAAATGATTCAGGGAGGTGGAATAAGAAAGGGAAACCACAAGGTGACCATGAGAAGCAAATGACTTCCATTACAAGAGAAAAAAAAACATCTTATTTTTCTTCTTATTGGCCTATTTATCATTTTGTTCATCAAAGAATGTTCCTTTTTTAGACCTTCATTTTTTTAACCATCAGTTCTACCTTTTCAGTCAGGTCAAGCTGCCGTGGCAGGTGTCTTATGTGAATTCAAAAAACAGACATGACAGTAGGTAAGAGTCTCTGGCCTGTCTGACTGCTTGTCCGTTTGTCTTTACAGTACCAACGACAGCTAAAAGCCGGTTTCAGTTTCAGAGCACGCCGGAGGATCGTCGACCAAAATAAGCCACCGCTCTAGTCACAAAGCTGAAAGATGGCTGGTGTTTCTCAGCTTCCTTCCTCAGCACAAAAAGCCTCTCACAGTGTCACCAGCACTAAAACACTCAAGGGTTGTTAATTCTTTAAGTTGCAGCCTGCCAGTCTTAGTAGTCTGGGCTAGCGCAGATGATTACATCCCATCACGAAGTGTCAAACGCAGTGTTCGTTTCAATTGTCTTGCTTTTTTCCTTTAAGTATTGTCTTTGTGTGGTTGAGGAGAAGCGGCTCTTCTTTCAGACTTTTTTTTTTTTTTTTAGAATAAAGGGATCCATTTGTTCTTGGTGTGTGCGCATGACACCGTCAAGTCTGAGCTAGAGGTTCAGTTTGGTGAAAGCATTATTTGGAGTTTCTGGGCTGCAGCAAAACTCTCAGGATGTCTGCACAACTGCACTGTGGGTAGTGCAGTCCCCTCCTAAGCTCTCTTGGCATGTAGCATTTCAATGAGAAGGTTGTTGCAGGGAACATCGCCGTTCAGGTGTTTGTAGTAAAGGTATTCTTCGGCCTGCAGGCTGATGGCTCGGATCTCCGGCAGCCGGAGAAGCAGCTGGCCAAACTTGTCCGTTTGCTGCGGGTAGTTACACATGACGTAGTCCAGCAGCGCTGCATTCACCTGCTCCTGGACGCTTTCTACCAGGTGGAAGTTCTCCAGGTTCTTCACATCTACAACAAGAAGCGGAAAAAAGGTTAGATCAGACGACACTGGAACAATCTCTGTGGGGGCTGAGAAGCATAAGAACAAAGTAATGAAAATAATAATAACCTGTTAGGGTTATATTGACTCCACAAAGGTAATTGTGTGCACTACCACACTAAAAATCATGTTTATTAAAATGAATTTCTTTTCTCAATTAATGTTCTAGCAAACATTTGAATATCACCTGCCTTTATGTCTCATGTTATGTCAAATTACAACTCAGAAACTATTACTCAAGACTCAAGTTTTAAAGTGCCACAGTATCCTCAATTTGTAGATAAATTAAGGGGCCATAATGGTTCCTATAAGAAAAAAACAAAATGGTTAGAACAATGGGTACTCTCATTTATCAGGGGACAGTGCTACAACTTGACATCTTTGGTTGTGACTTATTTTTCTACTTTAAAGAGCACTTCAAACTGCACTGCATGACGAAATAGCCCCACTACTCTCCTTCCTTTCTCCTCTGAATCATCTCTTGAGACTGCAATGTAGCGGGAATCGGGTAAAAAGGTTCTCCTCCTGAGAGATTCGTTCCCCAGGAGTCCATGAATTATGTAGGGCAGAGTTACAGTCATATTAGCGCCAGAGTTGCTCCTTAACCTAACGCCTTCACCATCTTTTTATATAATAAAAAAACAGAATGTGTTGTAATTGTTAGTGAATTTTTTTAAGCATCAGTCTTGTGAAAAACTACAGGGTGCAATAAAAGTGCAGGAATTCTTTTTTTAAATCTTACTATTAATTCCTTGTGCAAAATACATTTTGCATCTTTCCAAAATCCTACCTTTACGCACAGCTATAAGCACTTTTCCTTGACAATAATAAGCTCACTGGGGGTTTGAGCAGATTATTGCAAGACAAGACAAAAATTTGCTAAATGGATAATGGTGGACCAGAGCGCTGTGTGTACTTGTCATGATTATGAAGCGCAGGGCTGCAGAATATTTAATCAGATAGCAGAGCTGTGTGTGTATATGAGTGAGTGTGTGTGTGATCTTTTATTAATCTGTTTGACCCCAGGTCGAGTGTGCTCACAGCGGGCTAATGTGGAATGACAGAGTCCCTGTGTATAGTTGACACCTCCAGACCAGTACACACTAAAATATACCATCTTTCGCACCAGATCTCAGGCTTTCTCTCAGACACACACGCACGCACACTCACATGCGCTGACAATAATCCATGGAAATACACATAATATTTCTTTCTCTCACAGTATCCCGTTCCCACACACACACTCACACATACACCCCATCTACCCACCCAAAGCATTAGGAGGAAGGGGGGGGAGATAAATCAGCAGCTAATGAGGTCTAGAGAATGAGAAGCAGGTCCTTCAAGGCACTTCCATCTATGATGCACTCTACCATGCTATTACAATCTGTATGTGTGTGTGTGTGTGTGTGTGTGTGTGTGTGTGTGTGTGTGTCTGTCTGTCTGTCTTTTCTTGTGTTGCCTGTGTATGTATGAGCTGGCGTGTAGCGTGTGCATGCTCACCCTGACCTCTGGGTGACACGGCGGGGGGCTAAATAAGGCCAAGAGGAGGGCAGGAAAAGGGGGGAGGGGTGTGGCCTGTGACAAAGGAGGCTCCAAACAAACATGACATGTGCTTTTTCCTGCTGCCACTCAGCTGTCTGACCCCCTATCGCACTCCTGAACCGCCTTTCACACTACCAACACCTCAGAGAAGCATTAATATGGCCTTACATAAGCTACCCCAATAGTAGAGTATGGGCTTTAGGCTTTAACACACAGACGTCCTACGCAGGTCAACAAGAGAAACAGACTTGTTTTCATCTGCACATTAAACAAAAACATGGAAAGAGGAGTTTCTGAGTTGCTGAGAGAGTCTTAAATATGTGGTGAACGGCTGTATGCTTATTACTGATGAAGGCTATAGCCAGGACGTCAGATTTCCCCAACCCTTCACTGAACTTCCCCTAGTCTCAAATCTTTCAGTTCTATTCGAAATACTGATAATAACTAATAGTACTCGTAGCACTGTTTTGAAATGTGTCAAGTATTAAAAGTTGGCATTAAAGGCTTGATCAGGCTCATTGACTAATCAAATACTTTCTGATTTACATCAGAAAACTTTTCAGACTGTATACTGTATTAGGTTTATGCAAAGTGGGCAGTTTGATATATTTTGTTGAAAAAAACAATAGGGTCATAACATGTTTATATTCCCCAAAGTAAGGTTTTGTGTGGGTCAGAAATCAATGCCCAGCTGCAGATCTTCATTAAATTCATTTTTTTGGCCTAAAGGTTGCAAAATTTAAGTAAATTGAGTCTAAACATACTAGCGTCGTTTTGAATTTTAGAACATGAACTCTTTTCACGTTGTTAAAATCCCCAAATTCCCAGAAAAAATACAGAAGACATGACCTCAGTGTCCTGAGTGGTAGCTACAGCCCCTCATACTGTACAACCACTGAATATTGGACATAGATAAAAGGCAAAAAATCTTCATATTCAAGGCCGAACAAAAAGTCTGAAAATTGATTAGATTGTGTAAATTTAGAATATGAAACTGGAATATTCTGTCTAGCACATATTTTTAGGTACAGAAGCGATTTAATCTGTAAATGTTTTAATTTAATGTGTTCTCTGCAGTATCAACATCTCATGCTGCCAAATAATCACTTCAGGGATGTCAGAGCCTCTTCTGAGTTTGATTTGGTTAATTCTGCAACAACATGACAAGGTGAGCTCAGATCACAGCAAAAACATATGAGGTGTTGCCATGGTTTCTCAGAAAGATTTGTTTGTGTGTCTGCATGAGTGTGTATGCATGTGGAGGGGAGTTTGATGGGTGTATGTGTGGATTCTTTTTTTTTTGGGGGGGTTACAGTGAATTAGTACCCAATGTCTCTGTCAAGCTAATTAGGGGAAAATGAGGCAAAAAGACAGCATTTTAATTGCTAATTATTATCAGAGCCTCTTTTGAAAAAATAATGAATGAGGGCTTCCAAAAAAAAATTAAAAGCACAAATGACAATAGCTGGAAATCTACTCCTGTTAGTAAAACCAGTGGGCAAGTGAATAAGCAGACCGAAAACACAGGTTGATGAGACATGTTTCTTAATTTTGTTGACAATCAAATCAGACAAGTGGATTGATTATAATTTACTGATCATTCAAAAAGAGGTGGGGCGATGGAGTAAAAAGGGTTAGGGGTAAAATAAATATAAAACAAAAATAAAAAAATCAACAATTAATCAATGATTCCCAGACAGTGTCAGGTCAGAGCATTAAGTGTGCTAAGCGCTCTCTCCTCTTCCCTCAATGCCCACCCCCCCATCCCCCCTCCTCCCCCCTTCTCTCTCCATCTCATTGTTCAGTCACTGTGGGACTAATTATCAACTTTTTTTCACATAAAACAGCCACAGCTCGTTGCAGCGCCGCGTCTGAATACTCAAATGGAAACCCTGAGGTCCCGTGGAATACATCGTTTCATTTGACGGGCGATCATGCTGAAGCCAGCGACCTAATGCAATAGCACACACAAACACACATACACACATTCATTCTCACTCTCACAGAGCCTCTGAAATCACCGCTGTGCTTTTTAATTAGACTAGATCTGCTCTGTGCTATGAGTGAGTGAGTGTGTCTGTGTGTGTGTGTGTGTCCGCATGGTCTTTCCTTTGCTCTTACACTGCCCCTTACAATCAACTTGCTCTAGGGACACAAACACACACAAACACACAGACACACACACAGACACACACACAACCTTTAGATACACATTCAATCATGCAAATACTCGCTCCATTACTTCACTCTGATCTCAATAATGCCTCACCGAGTGGACACTGTGATGTGAAAAATTAAACATCACATGGTGTCAAAGTTCAACATTCTCTGCAAGAGCAAACTTTGTTTATGACTTTAAGAAACAAAGAGGTAGAAAAATACTGCACTAGTATACTGCACGAGCCAGCCTGGTAATAGATCTTAGTTGGGTAAGACCTGAGACTTAGAAGCCAAAATTTAATAAAAAGTAAGTTAAGCTTTATTTGCTCAGATTTAATCTCTTGAAATGACTTTTGATAAAAATGTGTTAAAGTTAGGGTAAGTTCATGGTGGATGAAAATAAAAAAGTGTATAATAACAAATGTTTTATAAATGTTTTACAAATGATTTCCTGTTTGCCACATGATGATGATTTTAGCTTTATATTAACAACTTTTACTGAGATAGAAATCATTTGTAATAGAAAAGATAGAATAGTTAATGGACCAGCGTGTAGGATTTAGTGCCATGTAGCACTGAGGATGCAGAAACTGTAAGCCAGTGTTTGGTTGGTTTGACCGTCCTGGGCTACTGTAGAAAAATGGCGGTTCAACATGGCAGACTCTGTAAAAGAGGACCCGCTCTGTAGATAAAAACAGCTCATTCTAAGGTAACAAAAACACAACCTTTTTACCACCCCTATACCTTTATTTTCCATAATGCTATTTCCTCATAAAACTATCAACTATTTCAAGTCATGCCATCTTCATATAGGACACTGCTATAAAGGCAGCGGTTATAAATGGCAAAATAACACCATGGTCTCTCACATTACACTTCTAGTGCCCCAATCAATAAACCTCTCAGTCACATGCTGCCAATTCACTCGGCCTTTCAAAACTTCACAACATGTGTTTCCTGCTGGGTCCAAAAACAACACATAAAACTCTCAGGTCATAAACGGTTATTGAGTCAAGTGCTGTCAGTAAACTTGGCCAATTAAACGTGAGTGGAAGGCAAACTGGTCACTTCCTGTATAGGCGGGAATTAGAGGCTCGGCTCTTCCAATAGGGACTTTCACAGGCGTTTATACGAGTCTTATCAAAGCTGAAGCACCTTTTACTATAGCAGCGGTGCTTCAAAGAGCAAGTAGTTGAACCCATGTCCAGGCCAAGTCCTCTTTATTGCACCGTACTGGATTGTTATCAAGTCAACACTGTCCACTGCTACTTCATTCATTATTAATCTGCCTCACAGCTTGGCTCCAATCAGAGACAGGGGCGTTGAAAGAGGAGAACCCAATAACCTTTCACTCTGGCTAGGTTGACGGGAAAAAGTGAGGACTAAGGACTGCCTACAATAAGCAACATGTAGAGCTACGTGTTCATTGGGAGAATGTGGCTGTGTGTTTGTGTATGAGTGTGGTGTTAAAAAACAGGGCAGCAAGGGCAATCAAAGCAAATAAGGTTCACAGGGCAAGGAGCAATGGCCGCACGGTTAACAGTATCACTTAAGTAGGCTATTATCTGAGTTATGGTGCACTGCCCTGATATGTAACCTGGGCTTTGTATTGGAGAAAAGCAACCCCCTTTACCCTCCATTTTATCCTTACATCACCATAAAGTCATGAAGTACACAAACACTACAGCTACACACACATTCACCTCAGCTCCCATCAATACTCCGCTGACAGCATTTCATGTGGAAGTGTGTGTTTTTTTTTTCTCTACAGGAGGTTCTGCTTCCCCATTAGAGTATTTCAGTCCTCATCTATCTATGCTTGCCAGCAAACAAGTTACCCTGCTCCCTGGAGCTCTCAGCTTCCTTGTTTTGCTCCAAGTCCCATTTGGGGAATTCCCTTTCTCCGATACGATGCCTCCACGTTAGAGGCGAGTGAAAAAACAGGAGGGGTGAAACTGGAGTTATATGCTCTTTAACATTTAATGCGGGTTCTTTGAGACTTGATAAACCAAAGACTAACAGGATAACAAGCATCACAACTATCCTTTCACAGGATACAAGAGGATCATGTATAAGCTCAATAGACTTTATCTATTGTCAGTTTTATCATCTGGGGTTCTGATTTCTAGTAACAATGACTTGAACTACAGAAAAGCACTGTTACGTGCTGTAAAACATGACCGTTTGGGGGTTCAGATGGGGATCAAAAGACTTGAAAAGTAGTACAGTACATACGATGTGTTGGCAAAAGTGTTTATCATAGCCTTTTCAAACGCCACACTTGAAGGGCAGGGTAAAAAGCCAGCAGTCTTAGAGAGGAGCGAGACACAAAAATGATTTAAATATAGTGGCATAATGGCGCACATTTTCAGACAGTTTCTCCAGACGGTTATTACAACAGATGTGGTGCTGCACTCATTTGACCATACAAAAAGTGATAGAAATAGTTGTAAATAATAAAATTAAGAAAGAAAAGTTCAAGTCCTGTCTTTTTTTCCTGTCTTTTTCCAGCTGGGTGTTCTTCGTTTTCAGAAAGTTCCATATATTTTTGAACACGGTTTCAGATGCTGTTCTACCATCCAACAAGCACTTTGGTTGGAGCACGCTGGTGCCCTTAGGCTATAAAATGGGGTTATAGGTTAGGATTAACATTGAAACACCACAGTCAGTTTTTTGTTATTCTTGTTTTGATGGGATAAGAACATGTTTCAATTTGTTGTGAATTGGGGTTAAATGTCACGTCTGCATATTTTGTGTACACATTATTTATATATTTATTATAGCAATAACAACCTAAAATATACCCCTTGGTGTACAGTTTTATCTGAGCCTATAAAGCATCTGTCAGCCATAGCTAATTTTGAGTCTTCTTTTCTTCTGTATCTAATGGAGCGAAAGGATCTCAGAAAGTATCCTTTACACTCATTAACAAAAGCCTCATTAGGCAGTGAACAGTGACCCTTCATCCTGAAAAGTGACCCTTTATTTCATCGACATACAGCAACATACTGTTGCTACATGCCCTCAAGCTAACGTAGAGCCCAATGTCCAGAGGCCAAATATCCTCTGCGCTAACAATGCATAATAACTGTCTCACAGTTCCTGGCTCTGGAATCAGGCCACCAATGGGGACGGGTTATTGTCAGCATGTCAGAATAAAGCATGAAGGCTCAATTTGCCCACCGACTCATCAAACTCTCCCTTTAGCCACTCAGGGGGCCAAACGCCACGCGGCTATGAAAGAGAATTAAGCAGGAACAGTCCATTTGGGAATATATTAAGTCAAATCTAAACCTTTGCCGACAACATTGCTTGTGTTGTTAAGCTAAACAGGTAGTGGCTGGTTCAGTTCTCTCGCCCAAGGATGGGTTGGTGGGCTTGGCGGGCAACGGAGAGAGGTCGAGAGATATTGAGAGGAAGGGAAAAGTGCCTTAGGTCCGATAAAATAAACAAGAGAAAAGGTGCTCCGAGCAGGAAGGAGACAAGCTTCTCTCATTGCCTATGCTGGCTGGAAGGTGCTTGGGATTTATCCTGAGGTGAAAGGGAAAACAAATTTACATCCTGTATCACTTGTTCCTGTCAGTGGCTGTGTTATTATGGACTTTGAGAGCTTTAACAGATGGGCACAGGCAGGGAGGATATCATCAGTGGGACTAAGTATTAAAGGGATAGGTCACATTTTATACCATAGTTATTTGCTGTCAAAAATGTAATAACTGATTCATAAATTAAGTAATTTATCAAGCAGAAAAGACACATATTTAATGTGTCCAGCTTCTCTCATGTTAGGATTTATATCTGAATATCTTTTGGTTTTGGAATATTGGTTGGAGAAAACTTTCTCTGGCGATAGGCATTTCAGAGTAAACAATTTCAACATTAATGGAAATTAACTTAGGCTGCACATGTTGTGGTTGGAGACAACCCAAAGAGCTGACAGTTTGTGAGGCAGAAATAAAATGCCAAAAAAGAGGCCAAAAGTGTTTTTTATTTTACTTCAAAACAACGCTCAAAAGAAGTTTTGCTTGTTACATTTGTTTTTTCATTTTATTATTTTGTCAACTGGCCCCTTTTGCTGCTGTTCAAGCTGCCGACTCACTGCGATACAAGTTATATTGCTGGGGTGAAAATAATCACATTGTCTCAGCATTATGAAAATCCATTTACCAGAGGGATACTGAGAGACTTGAATCAGCAATGAACCTAGTGCTTAGCCCTCTGTGGTCCCTCTAGTCCCCCCCACACCCAACACACACACCTTTAGTCCCCTTGGAGGCAAACCCAAATGCCTTTCAATGAGCCAAACTCGCACCCACAGGTCTCTGCTCTCTCACCTTCCTAATGCCGTCTGGATTGTACGGACAGTTAACCCCCCTCACCAAAACAGCTCCCAGTCATGTAGCTATATGCAGCTAATGATGCTAACACTTGACTGACAGGCTCAAATCTAACAGCGATCCAGACAAAAAGTCACTGTGTTTGGTGTAATCTAAGGAAATGATCTATGGAGCAGTGAAATGGAAAAAAAGTAAAATTCTAATGAACTAGAAATCAATATGGCTGTACCTGTGAGGTGAGGCTCTTCTAGACTTTACCTCTCACTTTATTTATACCTGTCAGCAACAGTAGAAACAGGCGAAGCATATCGTGTGTGTGTCGTCGCTGTCTGTATCAATGCATGCGTGTGAACCTCGTTTACATTCAGTGCACTTTTGCACCCCTTGGCTAATTACACACAGGGTTTGTTTGGTGGTGGAGGGAGGGCGTGGGGAGGAGAGGGGCATGTCAACCTTTCTTGTTTATGATAAAGTGACAGAAAATCATTGGGGGGTCAAGTACCCCCCACAACCCTCCACTGCCCTGAAAACTCCTGCAGCAGTACAGAAGGTTTCTGGTGTGGGAAGCCTCCCCTTTAATGAGACCATTAAAGGGCCCGTCTCCCCGTCAATAGATTTCTCTCATTCTTTCTCTGACAAATTTGAATTAATAATTCAGTGCCAAGCGCCTGGGGATGTATATTTTCAGCATGAAGGACAGTTAATCCATAGCGTCATTTTCCCCCCCTCTCTCACTCCATCCTCTCTTCTACACTCTCTCTTTTTATATCTACCCCACTCTCTCCCTCCTCCTTCGCTTCGTTCTCATTTGATGATGGAAGCCAGCAGGTAGAGTGCAGAAAGAGCGTGCTGCATGTTTTCCACCAACATCTTTAAACTTCTTTGTTCTCTGTGTGATTTTCGTCCCCTGTCATGTGACAAGTGGAGTCAACTTAAGTGCAAATTGGGGTTTAATTTATTTGAAAGTATTTGATGGCGGTGGCCGTTCTCTCCTCCCCCTCAGGGCTAATGTAAGATGACATGTTTGCACACTACCTCTCCAAGCTGGTCTTGATTTAGAGAACTGGGGTTTTACTGGATGTTTCTACTGCGCCAAATGTTAGGACTTTCAAATGCACAATACAAGGAAATAAGAGGAAATGAGTACTTTTGAGGATGAACCACAAATACGCTTGCTTAATAAAAAAGATGTTGGGGAGTGTTTGTCTGTGGTTGTGGCTGTCTGTTTGTGTTCTGCACCCACTGTGGTTTGAGAGTTTTACCAATTTTATTGGAATTTAAGAGACAAAATGGGCCTGTTTCAGTGTGTGCTATTGTATCCTCCATTACACATTTGCAGCAACTGTAAAAGTACAATTCCAAAAACAACAGAACATGAGGAGAAAGAACGATACTGGACTTTTACTTCCCCGAGGATTCATGGGATGGTAACTTTACCAGTTAGAAAAGAAACCAGCTTGTGCCCAAACAGTGTAAACAACAAAAACAGCTGAAATAGCTTGGAAAATTAACACTCATGCCTTAAAAATCAATAGTGTACTCGTGTAATCAGTGTAAAACTAGCAGCTCATGTTTAAAGTGCTTTTTTATCTCCTCTGAGACATCTTGGTATGAATAGAAGTATCAACTGATATTTTGGCATCTGATACAGAGCAAATCTTTTCTGATGTGGACTTCCTGTCTATTCTCTTTTATCATATCTTTGTTTGTGGGAAGTTTTAAGGCTTGGTTTTTGAGTTTTGTGTCCATTTGTCAGACAAAAACCTCTCTGAGCACTGTAAGAATGTACAGGCTCACAGTGTAATGCCAACAGTAGCTATGGATATCAGTGCCAGGTGGCACTAAAGTGCAACTTTACGTTCTAAGGCAGCTTGAAGAGGCCAGCTTGCATGACAAATGTCTGGCAGTGAACTGGAATATTGCTTTACATTACACAACATTGTTTTCTGATGATATACTGCATGTAGGAGTACTGTAGGTTTGTGTGTGTGAAAAGAATGTTGACTTATTAATGCCCTCTTATGTTTCAACATGTGTTGGCTCCCTGATCCTCCTTTCTAACATTTGCCAGCAGCTCCAAAGGTTTCCATTGCACTACCATGTTGCTGTCTTTTTTCTTTCTTTTAATGCAATACAATAATAGCTATGCTCAACCTGTGTGCCTGTGTGTGTGTAAGACAGTGCACTCACAGGGCTTTGTTGCTTAAAATATCCTTCAGGACAAGATTGAAGAGACAAGAAAGGAGCTGTGATGGTTTGGGTGTGGGGGTCACAGAGTGGGTGGGGGCTCAATGTAGAGTGAGAGACAGAGAGAGAGAGAGAGAGAGAGAGAGAGAGAGTGAGAAAGGGTGGGAGAACAAGAGACAGCGAGCCAGAGCACCTGTTGGATCATCTGTGCTTTAAAACATTTAATCACTGTCTCTGGTTACGCACAGCATGCACACACACACACACCACCTTAAAGCTCTGCTGTTCTCTGCCTTGCCAGGAGTATCTTGTAACCACATTGTCCAAAGGCATGCACGCACACACACACACACACACACAGAAGCTCAAAGAGCAAAGGGAAGCGAGTGTATAATCTTATAGCAGCCACCTGACTACCATATAGCTTACCACCACCATAGTTTAAACGCATGCCTCTGCACTGTACACATTCACACAGGAACACAATGGCCGACAATCCACATGCCAGGCAGTGCTGTGATGCCAGTGATCTCCATTTGTGATATCAGGGCGGTAGGTGAATGTAGAGGATTATTTTTACTTCTACTCTAATCATCAGCGTTTTTTCATGTGGTGGCTCACACACTCGCAAGGGTAAAGTCAGAGCAGAAATTAGCGACAAATCAAAAGTTCAATTCTTCAAACACTTTTTGAAACTACGAGATGACCGATTTAAATTGCACAATTAGTATCCTAAATGCGTTAAGTCATTTCAAATAGGTTAGTGTGCTATCCCTTTTATCTGGATCAACCATTACACCGCTGAGTGCATTCCACACCTTTGTCTTTTAAATTTCACGTATAGTAATGATTGTCCAGTGAGTACCACTAATGACACATCATGAGCTACAGTGGCCATAAACGTCTTATCGTAAAGATTTGTCTTTGCTGCGGAAATGACAGTGAGTCGCAAAGACTAACACTGTAGCTCCTACTGAGACACTGATAGAAGGAGTGAAGGGCTGCCATTCACATTTACAACTTTACAAATGATTGACAAGGCGGGTGTGTAAAGCTGGGGTCCATCTGATTGCATTTGTATGTATTTTTGAACAGGTGACCTGTGACACACTTAAAAACTGAGGGGCCTCACTACCACCCTCCTATTGTGTGTGTTTACATGCGAGGCTACCCGTGTGTTACGCTACTATGTATATTTATTTAATTTATAAATACTGTATAATATAGTATTTGTGAGTGTGCATGTATGCATGTATGTGTTTTGTGTGTGTGTCAGTGAGAGCAAGAAAATAAAGAAATAAAAAGCTGCCAAGAAAGAGTGATCACTGCTTGAGAGAGCTCCGTAGGGAGGGTTGTGTAACTCTTCGCTGCTCTTTCTATGTAATGTTTAAGTAAGGTCGCGGCAGGCGGTCTGATCAATACACTGCATGACTGTGGCAGTTGTTCATGTAACACTGCAAACCACACACACAGACACAGACACACAGCCCTGTTGTAAATCTAGAGCTTGGGAGTGAAACATTGATGCTCTTTCGATTGCTAGAATCAGCTCAGATTTGTTCACAGTTTGTCTTTCTCGAGATGCACTTGAGACCATGCTTTTTGAATCAAGATTATCGCAGTGTTTAAAATTGCCATCAACAAACTTAATAGTAGTTGGTAAAGCTAGCTGGCTCAGTGTGATAACAGTAAGGGTATGTGATATAGAATAAAAGTAAATAAGTCATCTAAACAAATTATTAAGCTGCATGAAATCACAGCCAGGGAATAGATGATTTCCAGTCAACAAAAGTCAAGAGTGGGATTTTCTGCAGCACTCCAATGTATGCACAATTTGTTCTCTGAGTCTGTTTTCCTCGTCTAATGTGAGCCTGTTCTCCGCAGGGCCCTGGATAGCCCAAGCCTGTCCTCCCTACCCCAAACAGACTTCCCTCAGCCTTTAATTGGAGAGGGGTAGCAACCTAGCTAGCACAGCACTGGGACCTGCGCTGCGGCCACTGAGAATGCATTAGCATTAGCATTGCAGCGAACCGACCTGTACATAATGATAACCTCAAGCTCTGGCCACTGGGAGCAGCCCCTGTTCACACACACAAATGCACACCGGTACACACTCCCTGCCCTCGTCTTCCCCTGTACACGCAGTCACGTAAACAAGTAAGTGTAATGCAGCCCCAGCGGTGGGTTGCTCCACGATCGGGGGAGGTGGGGGTAAAAAATAAAATAAAAATCAGTTGCCGCCGTTCGGCTGAAAAGTGTGTGTAATGAACTTCACTTCCATTGATCGGGACTGAGAGTACAGGACCGGGGGCTGTTTGTCCCAGAAGGGCTGCCGTTCCGCTGCTCAGTAGCCCCTCATAAATGTTTGAGAGGCCTGAGCCGCTCTACATCCATGCTACCTGGGTTACAACACACACACACACACACACACATCCAGGTTGATTCTGGTGATGGATGGATGGCTGGTTGGTGAAGGTGGTTGAAGGGATCGATCGTTATTTTTAGCTTGATGACATTTAGGTGGTGTACTGTATGTGTGTTTTTGTGGTGGGGAACTGGAGGTGTGTTGACGGCGGTGTTCAAAGTGATTTAAGAAAAGTGCAAATGTTTGGCACATTGTATATGTGGAGAATTTGAGATAAAAGTATCCCTGCCTGTCTTACATTCACACTATTAAGCCTCTGTCCAAGCATTGAGACTGACATTTGCAAGTATATGCTAACTTGTTTGGAGAGCTATACGTTCTTATGCTGTACTTCTAAGCTCCTAGGCCCTCAACTGGCCCCTGAAAGCTCCTATATGCTGTACACATGATAGATATTACTGCAGATATCACTTAGAAAACACCTGACGTGCCGGGTGGAGCATCCGTGCCTCCTTTTGACTGCTAAGTACCAGCTGGCGAGAGGTCCTCTGCGTTATGCAGTCGGTAATAAAAGTTGAACATTGATTTTCTGTAGCAGCTTGTAACTGTTAATGTTGAGACATCAATAGCCAAAGCAAAGCGCTGGTGCCTTAATAGGAGACCGAGAATGTGGAGGGCGCAGGCAGAGGCTGACTCTAAATCACAGAATCTATCCCTGCCGATCGATAGGACAGTAACTGCAAGTGTCCCTCTGCTTTCCTAATGTTTTATAATAAACTGACAGCCTGTAATAAGGCCAAAGGAGAGTGAGAATGAGAGGAAAGGAGGAGGGGAGAGATGGAGGGCAACAGTTTCTCCGTAGCTTGCCCGTCTTAAATCACCCCACATGGGAGTGCAGGAAAGGAGCAGAGGAGGAGGTAGGAGGGAGGAAAAGGTTTTTTCTTTGGTTAAAAAACTTTTACAGGAGCATTTGTCTGGTTGTACTCACTGCTACGGTAGTTAGAGAGTGTATTGATGGAGGAGAGCAGAAGTTTAGGGGATATGTCCTGTATTTCTTTGGCGGGGCAGTGAGTTAAAGTGTGTATTAAATCCTACTGCCACCGTGCAGATGTCACCATATTCAAGTAGGAGAGCAGGGCTGGGCTGCACGTGTTTTGACTGTTACTGGGCGTGCATAGTGTTGAAAATCATAAAGAGACTACTAATCTTAACACTACTGGTAGATGGCGGGAGAATTTGCGACTGCATTGCCACTCTTTTGCAGGAGCGCTTTGTTGTGATAAAGGTGCATGCTTTGGATTTACTAGGCACCGATAGTACATGTTCAAACATAACATTATGTAAGTTATTGTACTAAAACCATTTTTTAAAATGTATATTTTATTACTACATTTGTAAGCCAGGTCTCTTTGGTTCCATCTTGATACACTTGAGCCATAAGAAAAAACTATAAAAAATAAATGTAAGTCTTTATCCCAACTGTTTGCAGGGATACACTATGGTTTCACATTTACGGTCTCTATGGACTACAGAAAATCAATAGGTAATGTAGGTAAGCTAAAATGCCTGAAACTTGTCTCTGCTTCCATTTTTTGTTAGAATGGGACTATTCACCCACAGTATACTTGGTATGATTTTGTTTCATTTGATAAAACATATATTTAGTTTGTGAGACATGTTTAATTGCGTGACCGTCCTTATGACTTAGTCCTGTACTATGCTCTCTGTCTACTGGCTCCCCCATGAACAACAATGATGTGGCTTTTTGTGTTATCACTCATTTGTCACTAAGTGTTTTATTGTGGTCTGTCAATTTACATATCCCAATTTAAACAAATAATGTTGTTTTACTCTCTGATAACTGGCCTTGTTTGGAACCAGATAAAGAACAGGGTCATCATTATCACCATGTATATCCTTGTAAGAATGTGATAAGACCTAAAAGGAGAAGAAAAGAAGGCAAGCCTGCCGTAAATTGGAGAGATACTTTGGTGATAATCTGGAAAATGTCAAGATCCATTAGGAAACTGTAACATATCTCGGGCAAGAGTCGGGCCAAAGGGGGTTTCAGGTCAAGGGTGAGAGTCAGCGATCCTCAATGTTCCTGCCACCAACACAACTCACCGCAACTGCTGCTTAATGACAGCAGCCTGCAGCATTGCCAGGTAATAGTGCCGGGCTGGAGACCTGGAGCTTTTATTGCTTGATAAAGTCTGAAAGCCTTTTAGGCAGCCTCATTACAAGGAATTCCCTACAAAGTGGCGGCCGGCGTCAGGAGGCGACTGCACGCCATGTTAGATTTCTTAGGCGAAAATTGACAGAAAATAGGCAGAAATATTAGGTTCATTGCTTCAGGGCACACTCCCACCTACTCCTGATAAGATGAAAGAAAAGTCGGGACACTCAAACATGATTAGCTGGGTTTGGCTTTTCTGTCGGGGACAAAGTTTGAGCGAATTTTTTTGTCTGTTTCCTGGGTCACAATGATGCCTGATGGAAGCTGATGGGGGTAAAAAGATTTGTTTGAAAGATGAGAGCCCAATACTTCTCAATCAGCATGTGTTTGCCGAGCACTTCACCAAGTTTCAAAAGAGAGTGATGAAAAAGCACTAGATGCAGTCGCTCTGTGCATGGATTGCACTTTATGAACCTTATACATACATTTATAGTCGTAGCCCTACTGCAATCACCACTACTGTATTTTCCATTACTGCTGTCATTGCACCAATCCAGTCACTGAGTCAGTTATTTAGGGACACACAAACATTAGTCAAGCATAGACGCTGACACACACACACACACACACACACACACACACACACACACACACACACACACACACACACACACACACACACACACACACACACACACACACACACATACACATACACACACACCAGCAAGCATGATCTGTGCCACATTTCACACACATGCATCATACAGTATCTTTGTCTTTTCTCATGGGCTTCTAGTGTGGCAAAAATTACAATTGTAATATTTCCCATGTGAAACTGCATATGAGCTAAAACATTTCACATGTAAAATGTCTGCAAACCACATGCATCTCCTCAAGTCTACTGTCTACACACATATCTTTGATTATTATTATTATTTTTTTTACATCTAATAATTATAATAATAATAAGGTTCCCCAAATGCAGCATACGTGCACTTCCCTCATGTGTCAGGGTTGTCCTCAACACTAAAATACATGTGTTATTTATAGGAACCTAATTTACTATTTATCCCCAGATTGAATGTGAGGCCCCACAATGTGAACAGATTTTGGTCCCCACTCAGTACACAGTTCTTTCAGTTCATTTTTTCTGTGTTGCTGTTAAGCAACAAGCCTGGATTCTGGGAAATACATGCTTTACTGGCTGATCCTGATGTTTCCTTGTCTCTCTTGAGAGCAGGAAATGACAGGCACATTTCATGTTGAGTCAAGGCTTCCCGTATGCCAGAGCCTAACAGCAGCTACACACACTAACTGTACATGTATAAATCAGGTCAAAGGTCATAACTCCATTCGTTTGACTTACATACAGCCCAGTGAAAAGCTTGGATCAAAAATGAGCACATTTATTTATTTCCCTATTATGTTGTTTTTAATTAAGTTAGCGTTGTTCCAGTCATATGATCCATTATTTGGCCCTCGAATCAGTCTCAATGGTTATAAATATTGAACCGTCGCTGCCTCCCAATGTTAATCAATCCCCGACCGAATTCTAAATGATTTGGTTCATTTCAGGAAATGAATATTTTCCAGGCTTTATAGGGGTAGAGAGGGGTGTGTGTGCATGAATTAGCCAGCTCCCTTGCTTGCTGGCCAGGGATCAGGGCATTGATTCTGAGCAGCCTCGGCTGTTGCTTAATTAGGACGTACCTGTCTGGGAATTATGTGTTTCTTTTTTCCTCTCATTGTGCGGAGAGACAAATATGATAGAGATTTAGAGAGACAAAGAGAGAATACTTGTCTTTTTTCATCAAGGTTAATCACGTTTGCTGTGTTTGTGTTGTTGTCAGCAGATTGGTGTCTGACCTCACCGTGCACAAAACAGAAAAATTCTGCATTCAGTATGTGGCACGCTAAACATGCTAATGAGACACATCCCAGCATAAGAGTCCCGGTGGTTTGGGGGTTGATGAGGTGTAGGAAGGGAAAGGTAAATGAAGAGTGTGTTAAAGCAATAAAGAAAGACGAGGAAAAAAACAATTTTGAGTCATTTTGGAAATGTTTTTGTGACACAATTTTACAAATTCCTATTTCAATATTTCCGGCGATAGATGTCTATAAGTTATTATGAACACCTTCATACGGTTATAATTCAAAATCATGGCACTTGTTACACAAAAAATAATATTTAGAGGCTGGTAAAATTATCTCAGCCCTACATTAGGCTTGTTTTTAGTTTCAAGTAAAAACAGAGACTCAACAAGATTAAATGACTGTAGTTAAGACATTTTAAGGAAGGTAAGGGGTGGAGGAAAATTTGAGGGAGGGAGAAAAAGAGATAAATGGCGGTTGAGATGTGGGTGAAGATGAACGAGGAGCGACGGAGGTAGATGTGAGGATGGAGTTGTGATAGATCGAGGTATATAAAGATGGATGTGAAAAAAAGAGAGAGAAAGGGCAGAGCAATGAGAGGAGAGACAATGCAGAGGGGCGGGATGGATGGTGAGGGATAGAGGGTGGGAGGGATGGATAGGTGGGTGTCTCTAAATTCCAACCTCAGAGCCTGACTAATCACTTGACAGACAGCTAATGTGGTGCTGAGGCAGCTCTTGAATCACTGGCTGTCTTGGTTTCTTATGAATGAACAACACTACTGATTTCTGATCACTGACCTGGAATAAAGAAGAGCCAACATTACACATCATTTCATCATGTTTTGAATTGTATTAATTGGCTTTATATTTTGAAAATAGTTTTTTGTTCCAGTTTATCTTGAGATATTTGCCTTTTAAATGGCATATCATTTGAACTTAACCAACCAATTTTCAGGTAGGAAGATGTGGATAATTTTATATCTTTGTGTTTAAGGTATATAAGAAAAAAGGAAATTGTGTCTGTTTTGGAAAAAAATTTATTAATTGGGAAAATAATCAGTAATCAGTTATGAAAAAAATCATCAGCCTTACCATATTACCTGATATGTTACAGTTCAAATAAATAGCTAAATAGGTAGATAAAACATGGATAAGTGTATTTGCAAGGTTTGGGGTTTCATACAAAAGATGGAATTACTTATAGTACTGCAGTATAATACAGTTTTTGACTTATTCTTACATTTAAAGCAAAGTAACATGAGCGTAAATTCTCCACATTTTATCAGCTTTTACTGGCTTTGTTCCTTCTAAAGGCTTCAATATGGGAGCATTATTTAGGGCTATGTCCACAAATCTGCTCTCTCCGCTGGGAGCATTTACCACCCTGTGCGGGTCTGGCAGCTACTCTGGTTCTCCTCTTGGCTGACAAGGACTGGCAGCGCCTGTCTCCCCCAATTACACCTGATGGGGTCTGACCTGTAGAGCTGGGTTAACTGGTTGCTGGCTGAACACTCTCTGACCTCTGTCACTGTGTCTGCTTTGCCAGTATGGAAACTATCTGTGTGGTGGCATGCATCAGGCATATGTACTTACATAGCTTTTTCTTTTTAGTTTAAGCAGGTTTTAAGCAACACAATATCCCCAAATGTCTTGTACAAACTCTGATTTCTACAGACCACATACAGTGTAGTTGGGATATAATTGACCCAAAGGTGGAAAGAAGAGAGTTTTTCCCCTTTCCTCAGCCTGAATTTGAACTTGTGACCCATTTCTCACCTCTGGGCTTCCATGTCACCTGGTCATATATAAAACAACCTGTCAGTCTTTCTATTAGGCCTTTAAGCCTTTTAAAGGAAATCAAAGTCCCATTAACAGTGTTCTGACACCATACCACAACTAGTAGTAATCCTTTACTGAACTCTGACCCAGGCAGCACTCACTCTCTCTCTCTCTCTCTCTGCCGATTTGTGTGTCTCTTGCTCAACACCCAACACACACAATCATTGCTGGAAGTCTTACAAACACTTAAGGGATCAATGCTCTTAGAGTGATAATCTCCTCCTTGATAGAGGGTGAAAGCCTTCACTTAAGACAAGCAAAGAGTGACAGGGGACAGAGAGAGAGACAGCAGTAGAAAGAGATAAAGAGAGAGAGAAAGAGAGAAAATATAAAAATTGAGTTAAAAAAAAAAAAAGCTTGTCTAACCCTGAGAACAAACACACGCACAGATCAGGACAAGTGTCTCCTCTCAGCTGAAGTGACATCTATATCCCTGTCTTTATCGACAACTGGCTTAACTAAGAGCTCTTCTGGCAGGGAAAAGGTGACTGATTGTCCATCCACAGAATGAGAGAGAAAGGGAAGGGGAGTAGATAGAGGGTAAAATACTGAGAAAAAACCAAGACACAGAAAGAGTGAGAATTACAGACTGCACCGCTACCTCCATGACTGGGAGTGGAGTACTTGTAATATAGTACTGGCAATGCTAGTAGCACAGTCATAGTAAAAGCAATACAATCGTATTGCCAAAAAGGAGCATCGGTTTTGCTAAACCATTATGTTAAATGACAAGATTTTTATTTTTAATTTTAAATTTTTATTTCATTTACATCCAATGCCACTGTTTTTTTTTTTTTTAATTCTTGGTTTTCACAAAATATCTGTCCATGAAGACTATGGTATGGTTAAGATTAGGCTAAGATCATTCTTATGCCAAATAAAGAATGGTCATATATGGCTAAGTATGTTTAAAGTTAATAATTAAACATGTATTTAAGGTAAATGAAAGATCATTTTTACAGTTAATTAGCAGGGTTAGGTCTATGAAGGGATGCAAAATCCAGTCTCCTGTTACATGTCCATCCAACAACCCCAGCTCTACACCTTTGCACCTTTGTGAATACACCCCACACACTTATATTAGCCCAAGCTGAGAATACAGTGACCAGTGTTAGAGATGAAATAAAGCTAATAAAGAGGGAGTCTAATCTTTTAGTTCAGCAGTCAGTGCAGAGCTACTTTCATGCCTCATTTCACTACAATCCTTTTGAACTGGCTCTGCTTGTAGTTCAAACGCAGCTGTGTGAACATACACACAGATGCATGAACATACACTTGCTCTCTCATTGCCACACACATTATGCACATTCCCTCAGGTAAATGTATGTATCTCAGCCTTCTAATAGCCAGTCACATACACATCTCTGTTCAGCTGTGTATGATATTAATCAGATCAATTCTAAATCTCCTGGCTTTACATTACTAAAGCCCCTCCCCATGCCTCATTCTCCACCAACACTAATCCCCTCAGCCAGCTCTACGGCGCCTGTGTCAGGCTTCTTTTGCGGGAGGCCTGGGCACGCCGGAGAACAGGCACTGCCGGGGGCGATACACATCCCTCAGGTGAGCCTTTCATTATGGATGATGTTTCTGCCAAATTATTTAGACCCTGAGCCCCAGCATCAACCCCACCACACACACACACACACACACACACACTCCAAAACCCCACTCCTATCCCCCCCCATCCCTCCCTCTTTCTTTGCTGTACCACAAACACCACTAACACAAACATTAATCCTGCCTGATCACCTCAGTGTGTGCGTGTGTGTGTGTGTGTGCCTAGCAGTTCATTACTCCCTCTTTCTTTGTTTAGAGGAGGTAAACAAGAGAAAGCGTGACCCTTGTAGATTACAGATGGATGGAGGGAGGGGTAGCTAAGGATGCGGTAAATATTCATCATATGTATGCCACTGTTGCTCTCAGTGCCAGGTTTAGTGCCAGGTTGAGCGAAACTACCTTAACATCATTGGCTTCAGTAGTGTAGGATGTTAAAGTAGATTTGGCCGAGTGTGAGGTTGCCTGTGTGTGTGTATTCCTCAGAGGCCATTTGCTGCAGACTTGTTAGGAAAGAGACAGAGATGACAGTCTCCTGGCAATGTCTGACCTCGGCTTAGAGAGTGCAGAGCAGCTTTGGGATCAGAACACACACGCACACGCACACATTCACACACACACATTAATATATCCCCTTCTCTCCGTCCCTTAACTCATTTGGCTAGTTATCCCTCTACTTCCCTCCTTTCCCAAATCCCATGCTCCCTCTCTCTTCCTCAGCCTCAGCCTCCCTCCCACCTGTCCATCCGAAATGCTTCACGGTACCTGCTTCCCACTCTCTCCCACTTCAGCATCCTCCCACATCTCCTCCTTCTCATCCTTTCCTTCCTCTCTTCTCCCCTCCTCAGTTGATCTCTATCCCCTCCAACTCCCTCCTTTCCTTTCTGACCCTTCAAAGCTCCATCTGAAAGAAAAAAAAACTAAAAATCCTCCTTGAACCGATAAAAAAAAAAAAAAAAAAAGAATCACTCCCATTCCCTTCCAACTCCCAATCTCCTGCACTTATTTTCTCCCAGATAACCTCTTGGCTTGTTTCTATGTCCCAAAGCTAAACAAAATGCCTTTATTCCATCTCTTTAAATTTTACATGTGCTGCACCCATTGTACACCACTAGAGAGCAACGGCTAAATTTCAAAAATGTAAATTGTCAATATTAATTTTACATACCCAGCTCGTATTGATGTACCCCCTCTCACACCAATAGTTTATCAGGGGAGTGTGAGCTGGTCCTGCCAAGAAGTTTTTTTAAACTTAAGAGACAGATAATAGAGAGCGAGCCTGACTATGGTGAATCTCTCAAAACAAATATATGAACCTAAACTTATTACGCTTTTATTTACAGTTGTTTCGCATAAAAGGAAACTTGCATAGTTGTGTGTAAAAGCCTGAGGACCATACCGCCCCTCTTTCCTTCCTCCCTCACTTTCTCTTTTGTCCCTTCCAGACCAGTGGTCCCTTCCTTCCTCCCCTCCCACCTCCTCTCCCCCTCTTTCCTTTCCTCCTTTCCACCCCTCCCTCCTTCCTCTATAGATCTTTTACCAGTACCAGGACCCGGTTTTGCTCCCCTCTTCCTTCCATTTCCTTTCTCTCCCATCCTTCCTGCTTCTCTCTATCATAATGCATCACTTCAATCCTCTTCCTGTACTCCTACCTTGGGAGCAGTGACTTTTAGGGGGGCTGGAACAATTTGGACTTTGGAGACTTTGGCTAAGGCTGAGGAGGACCATGAACCACTATTTCCTCTTTTACTGTAGCTCCCCCTCAAGTCTTTCTGCTTTGGTGCCTTCAGAGACTCACCCAAGCTGAATAGGACCAGGAACTTGAGGCAGACGAACTCCCGTTGGTCCAGCTGCAGGGAGCGTAGCTTGCCCACTAGCTCCTGGGCGTGGCTCAACAGGTTATTGAGGGTGGCTCCCGCCTGTGATGCAATCACTGCATAGTCCACCTGGAATAAGCAAGGAGAGAGGGATGTAAAGAGATGTTCACCACCAAAGTGAGTAAGATTGGAGGTTACACAAACAGAGTTGCTCTGGAGGTAGATTTATGGATTAAAAGTAATGTGTGGAGTTTTTGACCATTAGTGTAGTCTATGTTGCATTCCACACCCAGTTAGCTATAGCTTTTTAGCAACTTGTATGGTAGCTTGGTTAGTTTGCTAGATAGATAATTTAGTATGTTTTGATGCAGCAGACTAAATACATATTAGGTTCCTCTTCTGTTACCTTTTTGCCTTTTTCACTTGGTTTCAGTATGTCTAACTGTGAATATTGCACAAATGATTGACAACTATACAACACATGACTGTACCCTGGACACATCACCACTGTGAGCTTGATGTAATACTTTTTTTTTCATCCCTGTGCCTGCTCTATTGCACTCTCAACTTGAAGTCAAAAGCTTTGGTCTGTCTGTCAGAGTGGGAGATGTGTAAAAGAAAAAGCAGCTGCAGGCAGTAGGTGTTTGCAGTTTAACAGTTTTGTATGACATGCTGTGGGTGTATGGACAGAGCATGGGAGTTCACCTCCAACTGACTAGAACTGCCAGATTTGAATTCTCTTTCTCTCTATAATAATAAAAAAAACATGCATGCTGGAACACAGCAGAACCGAGATAGATAGATAGATAGATAGATAGATAGATAGATAGATAGATAGAAAGATATAGATTTCCCCCAAACCCATATTTTTTTGGGTCTGACCCATCAGTCTAAGCACACACAAACACACACACACACACACACACACACACACACACACACACACACACACACACACACACACACACACACACACACACACACACACACACACACACACTCCTTTTTCAGGTGCACTTCATATCTGCAGCCGCAGCACATTTGTCTGGGAGGCAAGTCCTTAGCTGCCACTCAAAGTAAGCAGGACCATATTAAATTTTTATATTTATTGACAATTCATTACCATAATTGACTTCCAGGGGAAGGTAGATGTTGGTGTGCGCAGTTCCTAAAGCTCAGGGAGGAAGAGGGTCCCTCTGAGCCCCCATTTGCAATTAAAAACACCCCTGGATTTGGAATTTATTTATTGTGTAAATAGGATGATTGGAGCCTGTTTTTCATCTGTGTGAAGAAGGGAAGGGTCATAGTAAAGTGAATGTTAACAGTACACTATGTTTTTCTCGTCTCTTATCCTGTTCCCTTTCTCTTTTACTACACTACTGTACCAATTTCCCAGTTAATCCTTAACTCCTTTGTCCCACTCTCTTTCCTTCTTCCCACCTTCGAGACGGTAAGAGTTATGGCTCGGTGAAAAGCAGACACTGCCCCCCCTTCCAAGGTGTCAATCAATTTACATAAAATCAACTGTGCATGAAATAACTTCATTGAAGGATTGGACTGTTGATGGTGATGCCTTGGGTTATTGCCTTCTGGCCTTAAGTAAAAAGAGAGAGGAAAAAAAACGCTATAATGTCACTATAGCAGACTTAGCACTAACCCTGGTGACCTGCGTATCAGTCAATCAATCAATACTACTTTATTATCCCTCCCGGAGAGATATAGAGAGTAAATATATGAATAAACCTTCAAATCTTCACCCATCATGAATACGATTAACAATCTTAGCAGAACATTAAAGATGAATATGGAAGGTGAGATCGGTTTGATGCGTAGGGGGCTTTGATGTGTGTGGAAGATGGGGATGGAAAATGTACCTTGTTTGAAAGCACAGAAATCTGCGACTGGCCGGGGAACGTCTGTTTTTGCATTTCTTCATCATTTGAATTTCATGTACACCAGGAGCGCTGCGCTATCAAAATATCAGGATTTTTATACCGAAAACTGTCTGCCAAGCTGCGAGGCCTTGCTTAATCATTCAGCAGTTCAGTCCAATCTTTGTCATTTCATGTTTGCACACATTTGTATGTTTGATCCTGTGACAGGATAAAAGAACAAGTCTCCTTCTTCCACCGAAACCCCCCCCAAAAAAACACTCATGGCCATTTCTCACTGCTGTTGGTGACATGATGACATGCAGCAGTCCAAAGAAAGACAGAAAATAAGAAAAAGAGAAATTAGCAAGCGAGGATCATAAGAACAAGAGAAAGAGCAAGACAGAAACCGCCTGACAGGCTACAACAGTAAATCTGCCAGTCCCATAGATTTCTTTTCAAAGGTCAGTATGAGTGCACTGTGTGACTGACGAGAGCAAAGAAGCGGCTTGATTCAAAGCAAAAGGGGAGAAACATCTGTCTGAATTTCCATTTGAACAAACCTTCTCTAAAAAGAACTGAAAACTTCTGCCAACATAAGGACATTTAACTTCACAAATGTAGCTTTAACTACACATTAAAACAAAAAAGGTTCAACAAAAAGTTCCTCACAAATAACTCCCTCACTAAACATGAATGAGCTGTCAGCACTAGCTTTACTCAAGAACACGTCATGCAACTGATGATTGATCATCACACACTCTCTCCTGACTCAAAAAATCCACAGTTGGCTTCACACTCATCAAGTTCTTATACTGTAACCTCCCATAAACCAATATGATAAGCATATTGTAACAATTAAGCTATTAGCACAATGTGGCTAATGCACAGCCTAAACAGTCATTATGTGATTTGTTATGTGTGTGTGTGTGTGTGTTTGTAGCATTTGCTTTAGGTGAAACTGCTACTGTGTTCTAAATATCCCTGGTGTTATCGCTGTGCTGTCACCCCTGGCTAGGCAGAGAATAATAGGAAATAATGAACTGTTTCAGAGCCACACACACACACACGCACACACCCCACCCCCAACACCAGCTGTTCATTAACCAAAGTATGCAAACGAAACGGCCGTCCTGCGCCTCCCCTGATTATCAGCTCCTCCTCCTCCTCCTTACCGCTCCGGTCTCTTCAAACTGCCTCGTCCTCTATGCCTCATCATCCCCCCCCGATTTCAGCTCCTTCTTTCTCCCGTCTTGTCCCCTGCCACTTTTTCTCTCCTCCTGTCCTCTTTCTTCATCCTCACTTCTTCCGCTTCTTCTCTCCCTTCTACAAGCCAGCACCTCCTTACTTTCTTCACTTATCCCTTACTACTCACTCCTTGTCTCCCTCCTATCTTCCTTCTCTTTTCTCTTTCTTTCCTTTCCTCCTCTACTCCCATCGGTTTTCTATCGCTCCTCATTTTGTGCATCTATACTTCATTTCTGTCCTTCCTCCTCCATCGTTTCTCTCGCTCTCCACCACCTGTTACCCCAATACTTCCAACCTTCTCTTTGGCTCTTCCTCCTTCCATTCTTTCCTTTTTCTCTTCACCTCCTCACTTTAACATCACCTCCCTTCTACATCAAATCAATTTAGACTGGCTTAGACTGCCAGACTGTAACCAAAGTGTATACTGGTATAATATACTTGTTCAAGCTGAGTAGACATTTCTCCTCATAACTATGATATTATTATTTACCAAAGTTTGTATTACTTACCGCTAGAAGTACTTCTGCTTATTTACCACACTTCTTCACCTATTCTACCCCTGACCTTCTCTTCATTCAGAATCATGGAATTAAAGAACTTCCCTGTATACAGTCCACTGCTTCAATATTTATACCAGCATCTATTGTTGTAAAACATTTTGTTGAAGAGCAATGTTTTGGAGAGCCAGCCAATCAATAATTTATAACTTCTCGTCTCACTGACAGCCATGCCACTGGTCAGAGGCATTTTCATGATGAGCAGTTTCATGTCTTTGTGTGTGCATGACATTATGAAAATCACTGAATGCTGAAGAGGGCTTTGCTGCGCACTCTGGGTTCGTGCGTTCACTGTTCGACAGAGTGATTTGAGAGTGTGTTTGTGAATCAAAAATAGAAAACCGAATTACAGTATCCTGATGCGTTGAGGACCTCCATTTTGGGCCTCAGGCATCAGCTCCCACCAACTTCCTCAAACAGCCCGGTAACACAAAATAAACATACTTTGCCGCATTTTTTATCTGTCCTCCCACTCACTATGCTGCAGCATGCGTAACCCAGTGCTTTATTTATTCGCTGGTGGAGGAAAAAAGAAGCAAAATTGATTATTCTGGCGACATTAGTATTTATCTATAAGCATAATCTATTTTTAATGAAGCGGTGACTCCTGTGTGGCTGAGTGATCAATAACGCTTTAAGGGAAATGTTGAGGAATGAGTGATGCATGGTTGGCAGGGTTGTGGAGGAAAAAGGAAAGGGTAGAGGTAGCTGCAAGTTCCCAGGGTGTGGTTTAACCAACTCACCTGCTGGCCAGTGACCAATAGGATGGAGCCCTCCTTGGCATGCACCACCTGCCGGAAGACGTGGTCGAGGATGAGGAGTTCACTCCAGCAGTTCTGCAGTAGCTTCATCTGGTCGTCCACCTGGTAAAAAATACAGAAACACATCAGGTCAGTTACTTAAGCCTACTCCCCTTACAAAGCTGTAACAACAGTCTACGTTGGAGTGATTGAATGCCTGATCAATAGTAATATGTGCAGTCATCACTGCAGATTATATGCCTTTCACTGTCCCCTTTGATTGTATGACATGGCCTGTTGTCCCTGTAGAAGGTAAAATTTGTCGGTACAGATGAGTTTCAAAGTGACATCACTGTCGCACATGTGAGGGTTAAAAAACAAAACTGAGAGCAACATGAGATCAACATGGGGATCATGTTTTTGTGCCTTAAACTCCACAAAAGTAAAGAAAATGTTTAATATCCCATGAAGGATATAGCTCTGATTTATAGCTTTGATAGCTCAAAGTGCATAAATAGATAATAGCATCTCGCAATCTGGTCAGAGCTCTGGATTTTAACAAGATGGTTGATAGTTTTGCACAGAAACTTAATAAGTAGAAGTCTGTTTTGAAGTCACACTGTTAATGTGTGTTTATGGCTGTTTAATGAATACTACAATAGTTTATCAGGCTATGTGATCAGGACTTTGGTGTCCCGTTGGACATGAACACGAGGGCGAGGGCTGCCTATAAAACAACCTCTGAAAAGTAATCTTACTGGTTCCCTGTAGGTTCTTTATAAAATATTTATTAAAAATCATGAATTATGACATCATCTACTATTTCTACCGGTCCTTGAATTTATTCTGAACAGGGAACTATTCTATTCTTACCTATTGATATGTAAACTGTTGATTTACCCTGACATCACAAATCTCTGAACATTTATTGAACTTGGGGATAATATCATTATGAAATTGAAATGCTGGTCCCTAGATATCTTAATAATAAAAAAGCTCACTTTAGCAACAAGGTTTACTATTTTGTTATTTCAGTTTTAAATTTAAACAAATAACTGTTATATCCTGTTATATGTTGTAGATGAACGTTCACTCAAACACAGGATAAAATGTCCGTCTTACCCCCACAACAAAAAGTTGAGACACTGTTTCAGCCTTAGCAGCTTGTAAATATCACAGGCAGCTGTTTGCGAGGCAAGCTTGCTCACAGGTCAATCAGTTGCACACCATGGGCATTGTTTTTTCAACCTTACACAAAGCTCAGAAGTCCCCAGCACACACTCTGAAGCTTTCTCATGTGAACCTCTCCACACTCAGTTAAGCACTTTGCTACGTGCCTGATTTAACAATGTTGCCAGGTTTATCTGTTTGCACATTGCCAGCAGTTTCTGAGTGATTCCACAGATGATAATGATTAAGTAGCCATTTTTTTTTTTCTTCCTGAATGCCAGCCGCTGGCTCCCAGGGTCCTGCCAGGTGAGCTTGGGAAGCTGAGGCAGGTCAATCGGTGGTTCTCTACACCAAAACAACCCCCTCCATTGTAACTGTTAGTCTCTTCCCATGCTTGGCTGTGTTAATCATTACTCCACAAAGCCAGACGCAGGCAAAAAAGGACACACTGAGAAGGAAGGAATGAGGAAAATGTATGAGAGGTTCTTTCTTTTCCTCCCCCCCCCTCCTTTTCTATCAACAAACATTTGTGTTTCTCTTTGAGGTATCATAGGGAATAATGTGTCTTTGTGAATTACTTTGTTGCTTTGGGTCTGTGAGAACTGTCTGCAATGTTCATCACCAATGTCACTTCGTAGGGTGAAGAATGTGGATCGATGTTAAAACTGCAACACAGGCAGGTGCAGCATGAACACCGATAACAGGTATATTTCTTTTTGTGCTGTCTGGAAATTGTATAGGGATCCATCTGTTAAAATACATACATGTAGGTACCAATTTGATTTCAGCAACTGTAGCTTTAAACTTTATTACCTTGTATGAAAGAGATGTGGCCGAGTCTCAAGTCTATAGCTTGTTGATTATGATTGTTATGACTGCTGATTTGGAGCTGGTGTCAAACATTGTCTGTTTACCTTTAAGGCACACGTAACGATATTTGTGCCATAACACTGACCTATCAAAGCCACATCTCACACACTGTTGGAGGACATGAACACTTGGGCAGCCTGACTATGGTTGTCTTTAGCCACTGCTGCCATGTGGTAACTGTACTGGTTTAAGTAACTCTTAAGTTTTATGTTGACAGCAGCATGTGGAAACCAACCATATAACCTAGCCAGTATACTTTCTGTTAAGATTGGCTTTATTTCCTAATTTCTTTAGGAGTCCCATAGACTCCACTCTATGTGTAACAATAATAATAAAATTGGAAAATTAACCTTTTTTCCGACCTCATTAAAACCCTGGGGACCCCAAACAGACTATCGGGGTTACTAAAGGTCATTGTCTTCCCAACCATCGTGCCTATGTCACAACTATACTGAAATAAACTCTTCACAAAATATAAAAGATAAATAGTATGGTGAAAAAAACCTTTATATTCAATGCCTCACGTCTCCCACTTCTCTTTTATCAGTGAAATTCAACGGACAAAATACAACAAAGCTTCTGTGAACTTTTCTGACATTTTTGACAGCATCATAGACTCTTTCTGTGTCTCTCCTCCTCCTCCCTAAAATTCTATTTTTTTGTGGTCCCACACTGAAGGCGCCTCAAATACATGATGAAAAAATTCAAATGCCTTCATTAAAACCATCAGAGAGCAAGAAACACAGTCAAAGGAGGGAGTTCTCCATACTGCGCCCCAATCCTCTCTTTATTTCTCCATCTACCCTGGAAGCACGTGTAACAGTGCGTATGTGTGTGTGTGTGGACGGATGGGCACATGTAAGACCCAGGCTCTTCAAAGGACCCCCCTGCATGTCAGCGGTGCTGGCAAGTGTCGGGGTCCTCATCAAAGGGTTGTCCTCACTCTGCCTGCCTGGAAGCTCTTCTCTGACAAGAGGCCTGGGTCATCAAAGGGGGGCAGCTCAGAGGGGATGACGGCGGGTGATAGCAGCCTAGACGAGGGCTGGGGACACCCGCCTGGAAGAGGGGGACTGGTGACAGACAGACAGGCGTGAGGGCGGGCCAGGGGTTGGGGTTCAGTTCGCTGACCTTTTAAGTGCCAGCGACACGAGCTGTTTCCGTGACAAGCTCTTCCTTTGCTCTGTCAAATGAGCAACGCTCATGGCGCCTGATCTTACAAGATCTGCTGCCTGCTCTCTCAGATAATATGAACTTTCTGACACAGAGTCGACGACCGCTTCGTCTTCACGCCTTGAATAGTATTTTTGCAGCCACTACTGTTGGTAAAACATTAGCCGATTGCCAGTGACTGATTACAGCCTTTCTCAATTTGATTTATTCACAATATGACATTACAAAGTTCAAATGTTCAAAACCTCTCTTAAGCAATAAAACAGGTGATTTATTTAATCAGTCAATTCTTATCTCACTAGATGGTCATGGAAAATTTAGATAACACTGCCAGTTGCTAGTTTAATGTTTCCAGCGAAGTTGAAACAAACTTGTTGTTGTGTTGTTATTCCTTGAGTGTTTCTCGCTTCTTGATTTAGCAATGTGATACGCAATACACTTGTTATCACTGTTAGAGTATCATTGTTTGATTTTCATTTTTAAATGTATTACTAACATAATGAGTTCTGGTATAAGATCACTCAGTGTGATTTATTGACAGGGGTTTCAATGTTGCATCTTATGGTGGCAAAATGTTGTAAAATGTGTTTACTCTTTGCACATTAAAATAGCAATATGGTAAGTTGGGATCATGTTGGGTAGATAAATAGCTGTAGAGATTATTTCATTATTATTCATATCATGAATATGTATGTCTATTTTTTTCATGTTGGCTTAAGTGAGTGAGTGGAAAACATCCTGACTTACTTTTATTATATTATTATTATATTATTTTATTAGCATGATTCATGATTCGACATACATTGTTCACCATAGATTATACATGTTAACTACACTATAGCAGCAACTCATTAGGACGGGAATGTCATACATGCTCCAAGTTGTTATTTTGTTTCATTTTAACAATAGTTAGTAACATTATGTGTCCCCAGCCCAAAAAAGGCATATAAGTTTATAAGAGTAGCCTATTTATTTAGTTTTTATAAATGAACAATTCTTTAAAAAGCTTCCTTACAGCTTTACTTATTATTAATGACATTACAATTTCATGCAATTTTTTGCATGCATGTAATATAGCAACTGCACTGCCTTTAAAAATATATGACCATGTTCAAGTTTCTCATTTCTACAGTTTTCATTAATTTTGCTGAAGGAAATTAAATTTTATAAATAGAAAATAAGAAGAAATATAATTGTGTAAGTTAATTACTTTGAAGGGAAAGGTTTTCTTATTTTTAAGATAATACAGGATTTTTGCTCTGAATTTTTATTTCCAGGAGCAGCACACTCAAGGTTATGAAATTGGTAGGTTATACTAGTTAGTACAGTAGACAAAAAACAAAAACCCATTGCACTGAAAAATGCTTTTTAAAGCCTCATATTGTTAGTCTTTGTATGCTCACTATATATTTGCAAACCAACCAAATTTGCTGCTTGTAACATTAATGTTTCTCTTTCTCAAACTAGAGGTCTAAGTCTTGATCAAAATCTCAATCTAATAGTTAATTGGGTAAAGGTTAGCTGGCCATGACCTGATGTGAAAATGACACCTAATGATTTTGTGGTTTAGAGTCTAAATGTAACAATTTAGTTACACCGTACAAATTCACAGCAGAATTTTCAGCAACATAAGTGAATAAGTTTTCTACTTTTGCTTCCACTGTACGCATTTGGACAATCCCAAGTCTCCATCTGTCCTTGGATGGAGCAAAACTCATTATAAGGATTTAGCTTCTAAGGTCAGGCTGATGCAGAAAATACACTCCCCAGAAATTGCTTCAAACTGGCCTCAAAATCCACATTTAAGGCTACTTTTCAAGGTGTGATCTATTTAATATTTTAAAATCATCACCAGTGTTTGGTTAAAAAAATGAGAGAAATTTCAAGCAGGAACTTCTACTTGCAGCAGCCAGCAATGAAAAATACATATCCTCCAAGAAACCAATTTAACACCTTTATGATCGTTCAGGCGAGTGGGATCAATGCCAGGATCAATCGCTTAGCCCATAGCTTTTGTTCAAAACCACTGCCTAAGATTAATGGGATTTTCCAGAGAGAGAGGTAGAAAAAGAAAGAGAGCGTGGGTGAGAGGGGGGAATGAAAGTGCCAGACAGGGAATGAGAGAATGAGAAAAGACTTCGGGGAAATTGAGAAAATAAAACATAGTGATTAAGAGCAGATATTCCTTCCATTTCTGGGCAAATGTAAATTAATTGGAAATGGAGCATTCAGAGGCTCACTGACAAAAGTAATGTTTATTCATAGCCCCCTGCTAAGAGTGGAGCAATTATCATGGTGTGTTGAGTCAAAACAGGCCAGTGTAGTAGAATCTTTTCCCCCCTTTCTTGTGGCCGGGTTTTGGTCTAATGCCACGAGCATTGTTAAGCTTCGTACGGTACGGCGAGCTTTAACGAGAGTACACAGCTGGATCTGATTTTAATAAGTAGTTCCATTTTTGATGTGGCCTAATGAACAGATTAATGGAATCTCCTTCTGTGGAGCCTTAATGAATGGAGAGAATCATGCTATTTTTTTTTCAACACAGGGGGGAGAACACACACACACACACACACACACACACACAGGCCGTGAGTTTATCTGCCTCAAACGACTTGTACATAAACAATAGCTGCGCTTCTATCTTTCCGTCTCTCTATGCTGGACAAGAATCAATGCTGTCTCGAAGTACTACAGGTGAGGTTTGAAGCTGACATCAATGCTCGTGCGTTTCTAGCAGCCGTCCTTTGGTGCAGTCCTGTCTTGGCATCTGTTCGCCTTGAGCCAAACAGGCCCTGTATTCACCTGGGAAAAGGCATTAATTCACCTAGAACGGCGCCTGTTGTTCTCAGAGTGTTGCAAACACTTAATTATGGCGTGCTTGAATGTACTGTAGCTCATTTCCAGTTCAGTTTGGTAATTTAATTGAAAAGAGTCTCAGTGTGGGGTGCCATCGCCAGCAATACGATTTTGTTCAACTAATTATGTCACAATGTGTAATAAATCATAGAGTGGCTGATTTTTGTGAAAACACATGCAACCCTACTGACCTGAGATCAAATATTACTATCAGTGTGTTTATTTTTTTATTTCCCTTCGTCTTAACAAATACCAAATTACAAGGGAGGAAAAATACAGGTCAACTGACTCAGTCTATCTTGTTGTAAATGAAGCAACAACTGTCTCCTGAATCCTACTGCAAATCATTTTTGACAGTCATAACTTTCGAAAGCCACAAATAGAGTTACATCCAAGAGAAAAAAAACAACTGCGTGAGTGACAAAATCCCCAGGACGTTCCAGCTATGTGACCTGGTGGGAGGGGAGAGGCGGCCTTTGGGTGTCCGTGTTCCGAACTATGTCCTGCTCTTCTCTACACGCTATAGAAGTGGATGAGAATACTTGTTTATCATGGCTTACAGTTCATGTGGGCCTCGATCCTATGCCTGGCGGGGTGATAAGAATGCTGGGAAAATAAGCAGGTGGCAGGTGGCGCTGCTTGTTGAGGGGGAGGGGGCCTGAAGAGAGGAATGATAATACTAGAGATAATATACTGAGCAACTCGCTTCAGCAAAACTGAGTTTGTCAGCCAGCAGACAAGGGTTGAGATTAAAGCTACCGGAATACCTGTTCGCAGCCTGACAGTATAGCTGGCTTTTAGGACGCAGTGTTTACAGAGCTACATTTCCTATAGAGATGAGCATCCAGGGAAGCAAAAAATGACCAAAACTGAACCTCTTATCTCCTACAAATGTGATTTATTTTCATAAATCAGTTGTTTAAAATGTTGTTTTAATTGCAAATAAAAGATAGCTATGCTTTCTGGTTGTGCTAAGAAATGATGCTTGGACTTTGGTTGGGGAAAAACTCTTTTCTTATGATGTGTTTTACTGACTTTCATGGGGTATTTAACCAGACAGACAAACACTTAATACACATTTAATATATTCTAACTGTAGTATTTCAAACATTCTCTTTAAATTAGACTGGCATGGGAAAGAAACTAAGCCATTCATTCAATTAGTCTATTCAGAGTGGTCAGTTTAGTCTCTTAAATGTAGTATGATCCAGTTTGATCATGAGCCAGCATGAGCCCAGAAAGAGAAATTAGAAACAAAACATCATTCATTCAGAGATACATTAATGCATATCTCTCTAAAAGACAATAAGCTAGTGGATTTAACATCAGCTTGATACTACTCACTGTGATTTGCACTGTGAATGTATGCTATGTGTCTGTATGTGACACTATATTTATGTCATTGCGTGCATGCTCATCAGCATTTCATGTCACTGGCACCTGTTTGTTGGTTGCATGTATTTCAAATACAACATATCAGGTAGTGGAGAATGCCTATGGGTTTATCTCCAACGGAGCACACAGAAACCCTAGACTGTTATTATGTCCCCAAACAGCCATAGAGATGCCACGGGCCACCTGTGAGCTCAGAAAATATCACCATTGTCACAAGACGGCCTTGTGTTTGCAGAATAATTATTTTCCAACTTTTTTCTTTTTTTGTGAAAAAAAATAAACAAATAAACAAAAGACTTATTTTGCTGTTTGCAATTAGTTATCTGTTTCTAAAGCTCACTTTGCACTTGTCATGTACCTATTCTTTTAGCTGCCACTGTTCAACAATAAATATATACTGTGGAGCATGTTGAATTTGAAAGTAACGTGGATTCTCTCTGAGGTTACAGTTGAAGAGAAATATGAGGTAATAGAGAGAATACAATCCTTCCCTCTACAGAAAACATAAGTGCACAGTTGCTTTTAGGACACAAAGGACACAATGATGAGGTTAGACAGATGCTGTGAAGGTGCAGGGTCTACTGTAGGTTCTCTGGACTTTCATAGACAAACTCAATACAGAAAACAGAAACAGCATAGAAACGACACAGAGAATGAGAAATGCTGCCGATCAGGAGGAGTAAACAAGTGGATAATGTGTGCGGCTTAGAACCAAAGCAAGGACTTGATGTTTTAATGATGATGTTTTAAAGACATGAAATCCAATCCAAATCCAACACCTGTCTATAGGTGATATATAGACCAAGAAATAGTACTAGCTCTTGATTTGTCAGTATCCAACACATCCGTTCAAATATAGCAAAAACATTGTTATATTTTGTTAATATTGTCACCTATGACATGTGTGGCAGCTGAAGACCTATGTCCCAATAAACTGATTTTGTCTTTTTGGCATTAAAAGGATAGCCCAAATAAAAAATAAAACACTCACACTGGCATTTTTTTTCTCAGTTTGTTGGAGTATGTGACTAAAAAAAATCACTGTGGTGGCTGCATGACCTTCAATAAATAGATATTTTGCTTTTCTATTCTCAGTTCACTTTTTATTATCAGTAAACATAAGTGAGCTGGTGAATGTTTGCATCCTTTAGTGTTTCTCATAGCAACAAAGAATTAAGTGTATTATTTTAGCATTATGTGACTCATTGGTTGGAACTGTTTGGTAATGTAACATATAAAAAGTGTTTTCAGTGAGTCTGTGTGGGCCAATGCATGTAAACTCACTGTGTGTTTGACTGAGAGCACATTGTACATTGTAAGAATGCATGAAGGCAGCGTTGTGTGTGTGTGTGTGTGTGTGTGTGTGTGTGTGTGTGTGTGTCAGAAAGAATGCTACTGTATGTCTAAGTGTGTGTCTATGTGTGTGTGTGTGCCCACATCTGATCGATATGGCCGCGGCACTGAGATTGATCGGTTCCCACGGTGACTGCATTAACAGACTCTGGAGGCTGACCTTTGACCCTGAGAACACTCTGCTTTCGATTTGCCATGCTCTCTCTCCCTCCCCATCTTCACATCTTCTCGTCCGTCTACACATCCTGACATCCTTCCTTTTGTCCCAGGCTTGTGGTAGAAAGCGAAAACAAAAACCCAGCTAATGATTGGACGTGCCCACTTTCTCTACTTGCCCAGCTATCCATCCTTTAATCCTATACAGCATCTTTTTGTCTCGAGCCTTGTCGAGACGAAAGGAAACAAGACATGGTCCTAATAAGGTCTTCCTGCTCTGCCTTGGGCCTTGCCTCAACACACCAGTGATATAAGGCCACTACAGATACAGGAAATGCAGTAGCTGTCTATGGTACTAAACCAGTGTAGCAATGTGTGTGCTTAATAAATGTGTAAATAGATAATAAATAAATAAAAAAGATGCAAAAGAATCTTGGATGGATCACGCCACTTAAGGTAAGGTTAAGTTGTTAGCTTAAGCCAGCTAAGCACACAACACAAATGCACACACACACATCTGTGAGAATCCACAAGAAGCGTGGCACTACATTCATGAGGCAGGAAAAACAAAGTATCTCTGTGGGTCTGTGTGTTGCAGGGGGAGGAACGTCTTGTTTTCTCAAGGTCGCTGACGATGGCAACAAACCCTCTTCTCTGTCTGATATTAGCGCAGGGATTTGACGATGAACCAAGCACGCCCAAACTTTCCTATTCCGTTTTTACTTGATGCATAAGCATATGAAAGATAGAAAAATCAATAAGGCAAGAGAACGGACCAGTGAGGGGCCAGACATGAATTTCAATTGATATCTTTTCATGCATGCAATGTTTATTGTTTTCTGCTATGGCTGGTCTGTTTACTAGATATGTACAAAATAAGGTAACGTCTGCCAGCTTTTTATTATAATCATATATGAAGAGTATGAAAAGGTTAATCTCAATCATCCAGGTGGTACAGTGTCTAATGAAAGATCAACTTTATTCAGAGATCTTTGGTAAGGCACAATCGAAAAAAAGTTAAAGAGAACTCAAGAAAAAAATTAGGTTATGAGAAAGAAACGTATGTACTGTTGCCTCATTTCTGAAGAAAGTTAATCCACGAGTGCATGGCTTAGAGGAAATTAGTTTTTTCTTCTCTTTTTGAGAGCTATTGTTGTCAGGATACCTCAAAAGTGGACTACCTACCCCCCACCACACACACACACATACACACATGCATACACGCACGCACACACACGAAATCTGAGGGCTTAGAGCTAAGAAGCTATCAACTAATTATCAAAAACACAGAGAGGCCCTAATCAATTATTCACATGAACATTAGACCACTAATACACATGTAGCCCAGGGAACAACATCTCCCAAAAGTAACCCTTCCTCCGCCTTCACTCTAACACACACACACACACACACACACACACACACATAGATGCAAGCATGTAAAGACCTGCATACTTACACAGAGACACACATACAAATGCTTGACAGTAATACCTGCATACACACACTTAGACACGTGCAGCCTCCTGCTCCCTTCCCTTCCCTTCCCGCCACTCCACTCTCCTCTCCACTCTCTTCTTTGCAGACAGAGAAAATGCATGCCATCCAAATGTAAAATGAGTTGTGCGAGTAGACTGTCTGTAAGGTTCCTGGCTGGGAGGTACTGATCATAGAACTCATATTGATCCATCAACACCCTCCCTAACAGACTACCCAAGCACACACACCCAGAGCTTAATCTACCAAGTGATTCCTAGGCATTAAGCCCCAGCCATTGAATTTTCATGCCGTGCAATCATTATTTGAGTTAATGCTGCAATTTATGACTTGGTGTTTGTGTGAGTGTGAAACGTAGGTGGATGGGATGCAATATAAGGAGGTGAGTGTGTATGTATGCAGGTATCGAGATGACTGGGTGCAGATTTCTGTGTGTGTTTTAGTTAAAAGTGGAGCTTTGTATTGACTTGTGTCAGTGAGAAAGAGGATTTACATACGTGTGTGTATGTGTGTTTTTGTACAATTGTGTATGTTTGTGTCTATGTGACTTTCATTGACAGACAGTGGGAAATGACCCCATAATCATTGTCTGGCTGTCTGTGCGTTAAGAGGAAGAGAAGACAAGGAAAAGAGGAGACAAAGAAGACAACAGGCTAAAGGCTTCCACCTTTTGTATTATTTAGAACACTTACACACACATACATACCCACAGACACGCATATATGCAATATACCTTAACACAGCTTAGACAGCCAAAGCTGTTTTAAAATGCAGAGACTGATGCAGAGATGCTTTCTGTCTGAGAGGGCGGGAGACAGATTCCCATTAGCGTTTGACGCGCTGGGTTGGGGGTGTGTTGTTTTCTTTTTGATGAGCGGTTGTGAGGGGGTCTAGGTGGTGAGTTTTAGAGCAGACAGCTGTGAATCCACATCCAGACATGGCACAGCTCCAGAGATCACAGGGATCACAGCCCTTGATGCACAAATTAAATATCTGAATTAACTAATTGAGCATTTCCGGAGCTCCTGTGATATGTAAACAGTAGAAGTACAAGGAAGATGAGGCATCAAAACCACAACGCCGCAGAACAGATGGAGCTGTGCTTCTCCCTGAAGTGCATCTCCAGGCCTCGTCTGACAGAAACTGCCATGAATGCATCTGTATTAGGAGAAAGACGTCTCCCTATAGCACTGCTGTGGCAGTGTGAGGCCTGGTGGTACTGCTGCTGATGGGAAGTGCAGTGCAACATGTGGCCTATAAAATATTGGCCTAAGGGAAGGTGAGCCACCTGAAAACCTTGTATTTTTTTCGCTTTTTGTTCAGCATCCCTGGTTCATTTCTAGAGGTTTAACGGTGTTGTCGACACCCTTCTCAGCAAGTTCACTTTCAGCATATTTGGTTTATTGCTCGTCATTGTTTCAGCTTGCTTGAAAAGCCACTTTTTATCCCCCTCTGAGAGGGCGCAATGCGAAAAGAACGCAGGACTGTAATGCCTATTATTAGTGCCATGCCTTTATTTCACATGTGTGGAATCATTTATCCGTGGCTCGTGCCAGGTTTGCAGTTATGGCGTTTTGGGAGAAATGGAGAAAGAGATTGACCGATTGAGAGGTGAGGAAGAGGGAATGATGTGAGTGTAATAAAAAATCCTGGTGTAGTGTAAAAGAAATAAGTAAAGCAAGAGCAAAATTAAAACCAGCAACCAAAGGAACGCTTAAAGTAGGGACAGGGAACAGGTGTCTTTGTCCTACTTTGCCGGTGGGGCTGAAGCCATTTTCTCGGCCGGTTCGTTGTTTGGCGTGCGGCCCCATTGAAATTTCTCGCTCGTCGTCACAACACAACCACAATGTCTAATGTTACTCCTATGAACTGTGTGCATCAGTCATCGCGGTGCAAATTCAATCACCCGCCTTCCCAGTTGAATATAAATACCCGTCCACTCTTTAAGTGTAAAACTAGCCGGCAAGCTGTCGACTCTGTTCTACCACTGTCTTATCCATTGTCTCCTGGAGCCCCGACCCCCCCCCCATGCTTCCCCACTCCTTGTCCAGAATAGACAAGCCATAAATAAGCATCAAAAATAGACGTTGGGGGACAACTGTTGACAGCCCAGTGACGAAAGCGGCAGACACAGGCACAACCTCTAGGCAGGCTGGATTACACGCAGATAATTGAGGCCACGCAACATCGGAACATAAGAAGCTAGAGGCACTTACTTGAAAAGCCAGTTGAGGCATTGTGCTTCAGAGTGCAGTTTAGGGAACAAAATCTATGTCTGAAGAAGTTTGCTGTATCCACTGATACATGAGATTTCCTCCTAGGACATTTTATTTTAAGAATCAATTTTTAATCATATAAACATATATCATCTCATATGTATAAAGGAATCCTTGTTAAAATGAAAAAAATGATTTTTTTCCCCCAGTAATGTTTCCGCCACTTACTTACTTTAAACTTTTAATTAGATGCCCTTTACGTAGGTATTTGTGCTTTGATTCTTTCAAAACTGTACCTTTTGCAAAGATGAAATGCTGGCAAGTGTAAAAGAGGAAGATAAATTAGCTGACAGGTTTGCATAGTTTTGTGTGGTGAGTTTAGTTTAGAGGTTGAGGGTCGTTGTAAGGCTGTAGCAGCCACACCACGTCCCCTCTGACCTCCAGGAAACCCTATAGCCGGGAGCTATTTAGAAGCAAAATGCCAGCACTTCTGTCTGTATATTTACCACTCGTCTAACAACATATCGCCACCCTCTTCCACCAAGCCCACCGGCAGATAATAATACTTTTTACAAGGATCATTTCTAATTCTTTGCTGCCGCAAACTGTGAGCACCACTTTTTTGGCTTGCAGAGTTTCGGATGGGAAGCACTTTGGAAAGGTTCCTGCATAAACTGTAGATTTAACACAGCTCATAACTATAAGCACAGCAGAGAGGAGGAGAGGGAAGGGAGAAAGTTGCTTGTACTTTGGTGGAGTGTGTAAAGTGTTTGCACGCTGTTGAGTTGATTTGTTAGCAGCCTGGCCAACTAAATCAAGTCCCCATATCCACTTTGTTTTCCTTATTTTCTTTGTCTCTCATTCCCACTTCCTCTCTGCCTTTCAATCTCTCTCTCTCTCTCTCTCTTTCTCTCCCTGCTGATTTGACTGACTGTTGCCAACTTGTGAAACAACAACGGTGTTAGTTCGGGGCCACCGAGGCTAACAGCACAGCCTAGTCACCTGCGCCACCGTCTTAACAAGCAGCATGACCTGCCAATAAAAAAGGCTTTTACCCTGATCGTCCTCAAACGAGACTTAAACACAACCTGCTCTTTCTCCCTCAGAATGCCCAAAGTGCTCGCAAATGTGAATCAGGCTGTGTTAACTTGCTTGAAAATGAAAAACTACAGAAGAGGTGGAGGCAATTTTTGCTTTTCTTTACTGCTTCATCAGCGGCAGTTTGAAGAGGAGGGTGAGATGGAGAAAGGCAGAGATAGACGGAAGTTAAAAAACACATCTATTCTACTGGTTAAGTGGGTGTTGCAGACACTTGATCCATGCAACAATGTCCATCCGTCAACAGTTACATGTCTTGTCAGTGTCCATAAGAAAGTGTACTCTACTTGGTTGGAGTGAGAATTTTAGCTAAATGTTGAAAGTTTTTTTAAATTCCTTGAGTGTGGATGAAGAAGTACAAGGAAGAGGAAATGTTGTTGAGGACAGTTGAGTCTATCATTGCCCGGAGCTCTGTAAACTTGTACTTCATGACAGCCTTTCATCCCTCATCAAAGCAACAAGTAGATGAGCAGACATTGGGCATGCTAAAACCTCCCAACCCCCGTCGTCTCCTTATAGCTGCCGCTCCTGTGGGACGGGCGACCTTAAATCTTCTCTTTTAACAAGTTTCCTGTTCTTCCTTCCGGCCTCCTGTAGTCCCCTGGGGTTGGACCAACGGGACCATTCCAGTATTTGGAAAGGCTGTATCTTAAAGCTCAGTCTACAACCATCAGGGGAAGTGAGGAGGACATTGGAAGATTTGATTTTTGTCAGATCACTGGTCCCCTGCAGTCAGCAGCTACAGCATGGCAGATGCTATTGGAAAATGCAAACTTTGGCTATGCCAAGAAATAAATGCTGATGTAGAGAAAATAAATGAGCTTCACACTAGACATGTCTGCAATTGCTATCTCATTATGTTGCACACAGTGGAATAGGAACTTTTTCTCATACCAGTATCCTTCTGAGACACATGCAGTATGTATGTATTTCACCTGTGGGACCTGGGAGGGATAGCGCTTTGTGGTTTCAGTGCCTTGCTAAGAAGACACTTTGAATACCCTCTGTTATGTCATATTATTCTGTCTTTAAGTCTATTTTGAAACTGAATTGAAAAAAAATCAACTTTTGTATTGGTAGTATTGAAAAAAATGAGGAGGGTCGTTTTTTTGTATAGTATGTAGTATTTATGAAAAAGAGAGAGTGATGTCTTCCGCAGTGGTCAATAATTTATGAATGAAAAGAGGCCTTTGTGAACCCCTACCACCCTGTACCTCCCCCGCCACCCCCCCGAACTCCTGCTCCTACCCAGTGCTACTGATCAAGCAGATATTGTTACCGCTAAAATAGCAACTTAAAAAAACACACAGGCGACCATAAGACCTGCCTGCAGTCTGGGAGAAAGACTGACAGCAGAAGGGAGGGGGTGAGGGGGGCCGGAAGAAAGAAAGAAAGAAAGAAAGAAAGAAAGAAAGAGAGAAAGAAGAAAATAAAGAAAGAAAGAAGCTAAATTAAGTAGTCTCTTGACTACAACAACACAGAAATGGGTTGTGTGTGTTGGTGGGGGAAAATACTGTGTGGTTTTTTGCATGTGTGTGTGGGGTGGTGGGGGGGCGTGTCATCTATCACTGGACAAATGCTGGGCTGTGGGGGGTGTTGGTGGAAGTGAGGGTGAGGGTGGGTGGGGGGGGCGTTGTCGGCCAGAATGGTGCTGCTCCTCAAATGAAATAATATATCTTTGAAAGCCTACGCCCCGCGCCAGGCCTCGGACCCATATATCAAGCCCAAGAGCGTCTGGTGGATCCGCTCCAGGCCCATTAACCTTCCACCTGTTCCCCCCTTACACCCCCCACCCCGCCTCCCCCCAACCTAGCGGTCCTCTTTTCACCCCCCCCTTCCCCTGTTGTCCTTCACCATACCCCCTCTCCTCCTCCTCCTCCTCCTCTTGCCCTTGGTCATTGCCTCTCACAGCCCCTTGTTCATCTTCCCATTTACCCCCCCCACCTTCCTCTCTTCCTCATTTCCCTCTTTCTGTCCTTCTCTGGCTGTCCTTCATTATCTTCTTCTCTCCCTCTCTCCCTGTCTCTTTCTATTTCTCTTTATCTCTCACGGTCAACTTTTTTTTTCTCACTCGCTCTTTGCGGCGATATCTCTCTGTCTCTAACTCCATCTCTGACTCTGTCCCCTCTTTCTCTCATGGTCACTTTCTCACTCTAAATCATTCACTCTATCTCTCTTTCTCTCTCTCTGCCTCTGTTTCAATCCCACGTCACAGTCTTTGCTCTTTTCTCTCTTTCTCTACTCCTTCTGTAACTCATTTAAACTCCACATCTTTTCTGCATCCCTCATTCTCTTCTCTTGTCCTTCTCTACACCTATTTCTTCCCAGCTAAGGTAAAGCAAGCATGCTATGGGGTGTGTGTGTGTGTGTGTGTGTGTGTTGGGGGGTGCAGCACAGCCTGCCGAATAATTCAAATGCAATGGACCAGGGACACGGTTACAAATCTCTGCCAACTGCGTGCGGCCGCCAACCCCATCACGCTTGCAGTTTGTCAGGATTGGGGTGTCGGCAGGGGAGGTTGTTGCGGCGGCGGGGGGGGGGGGACTGTTGACCTCTATGACAAGACAGACGTGCAGCAGCCTGAATGTGTGTGTGTGTGTGTGTGTGTGTGTGTGTGTGTGTGTGTGTGCGTGTGGAAGGTGGTATAGATATACCACTTCCCAGGGTTCACAGATCACGCCTAAAACGGCTTATTAATTTCCACTCAGTTATGGGGTGTGAAGAAAAAAGAAAAGGTGCAATCAGCGGTCAAAGCAGGGCACGAGCAATACACCCCCTCCTTCTCCCACACACACACACACACACACACACACACAAACATGCACACACACACACACACACACACACACACACACACACACACACACACACACACACAACATGCACACACACACACATTTGGTTGCACCTTGAAAATTAAACTGCTCCTGGATAGGTCATGGAAAACAAGATATGTGTGTGTGGACTGCTGTGTGTGTATGAGGGGGATAACTAAGACTGTACAAAAAGACCCTCCAGTTTGAAATGGGCGGGTGGGTGGTGTAAGTATAATTTCACCAAAGTAAATTCATGTAATATTTATGGATGTAGATGGAGGGGAGGTGAGGAGGGGGTGAAATTATGCAGCAGGGCAAGGTGGGGCGTATCAGAGGACCTTACATTATTCACTCAGGTAAATCTATAAGTGGAGAATATTCAGGTGTGAGATGTGAACATCAGCCCCTTCCTGCCCCACCCCAGGGATCTGTCATACTGCATGATTGACTGACGTGCAGCCGCTTAGAGGAGCCAAATAAACTGATGTAGAAGAGTGTTGTAAATAATTCTACTGCTTAAAATGCTCACCTTATTTTTTAAAGATTGTTGCAGATTTCTTTGAATTTTGTGAGTTCTTTTTTAAGTTTGAGTTTTGAGAGAATTCATGACCAATTACTCTTGAAAATGTATTTATCTTTTGGTTATGTGTTTGTTTGAATTTGTGCCGTATGACATCAGATTTGGTTCAACTGAACAAAATTAATCTTTTCTGAATGCAAATCTTATTTTTCCGTCTAACACACAGTAGGGCAGCTTAATTTATTAGTTTGTGGTTAATAATATTATGTTGCACTGAAAAGTAAATAAAAACATGACAAAATGTTAAAAAAAATATTTATATATTTATGTTTTTATTTGAAAAATTTAAAAACTTTGATCATAAAGAATAGATGTCTTTAAATGTATTTATCCTTTTAAAAATGAGACATTCAGCCAACGTGCTCATCAGTATTTCTATTAAAGTTCCCTTAAGCAAGACACTATAGTCCTGTCAAATGTTTATTAAGCACGTTTGCCTTTATTTGATAAGGAATAGTCACATGGTCAGCATCTTAAACCCCTTGGCCACCAGGACGCTCTGAGCGTTAAGGATGGTGTGAGCACAATTAGTGAACAAGTTTGTTTATATGTGTGTACAGTAAAAAGGTCAGTATTTTTATATTGTAATAAAATATTACGTTGCCTCTGATATGGTTAAATGTAAATATCAGTTAAATAATACCTTTCTTGTTCCATGTTTTCCATGCATTACCTCATCCCTTTCCTGCCCTTTAGCCCTTCCTGTTAACTTTCTTTAACTCCCATCTCTCTTTTTTTCTTTGCTTTTATCTTATGTTGTTTAGTATCCTCCTCTCCCCCTTTCTCTGCTCCATCACATCACATCACCTTTCATATTTTCTCCCTCACCTCTTCCTCTTTGTTATTCCCTCTCCTTTCCGTCCCTCTCCACCGCTCTCTCCACATTCCTCCTCTACTCGTCTCCTCTCTCATCTCCCCTCTTTGTTTCACCTCTGTTCTCCTCGCCTGTCCTTTCCTCTCCCCGGCCATCTGTTTATCCAATATGGCCGTCCCATCTCAGCTGGGAGCTTTCCCAGGGAACAAGACTTCTAATACAGTTCCTCCTCAACTTAATGGCCCTCAGTTCTGCTTTTGCCATTCCCGCTACATGCAGAGAGACAAAAAAAACGAAACAGACAGAGGAGCACAAAAACCTGTCTGGATCCCCCCAAAAAACTGTCCCTGGATGACTAAAATAAACAGTGAAGCCACATTTCAAAACGTCATGGCTATTTTCCTCCCTGCTACACTTTTATCAGGTGGACGGACTAAATATATGTATAAAGTTACACAGCATTTTACTCAGGACAGAGTCTAAACAACATGTCATCTTTAGCATATAACTGAAGTAAGATTCTAGTTACAGTAACACACACTTTTCTTTTTGCTGTTAAATATAGTAACAGTTCGGATTCAGACAAAATATTAGTTAACAGTATCTGTCACCTGGCTTTTGGCAGTCCTACGCATAACAATCTGTGAATAAGTGAGCATTCATATATGTGGCCAAAAAAAGACTGTTTTGCTACATAATCACAGCATAATCAGTGTCAGTTCCTCAGATTGGATGAGCAAGTGCTTTTTTCTAAGCACCCCATTTGGCACTGATTGCTGTTTTAAGACATGTTCTTTCTGAGAAAATGAATCAAGAATCAAAAACTAACTGACTAGGTAATCTACATGTCCATTAAGTCCATATCTAATTGAGATTAAGATCATACGTATCTCTTTTCTAGGTGTTACTGAAAGGCATTCTGAGAGAGTAAATCACTAATAAATGTGACGAAGGGTTAAGGTTAAAGAGGATATATAAAAAAACAAACAATGTTTATCACACAATAGCTCCTGGAAAACACGCGGCATTGAATAATAATGATAAAACTGTAGCAGCCCTAATACGTTGAATTACTTAAAAGTCTTTTCTGACGTGGTAATTTCCTTTACTTCATCAACCCCTGTGTGTTGTGTGTTGACAAGGCACACAAAGGTGCTCTCTGTCCCAACACCAGACACACATCCTTTTTTATTAAAGGGTGTATAGAGGAAGGGGGTGGGGGGTGTAAAGGGAGTAGAGCTAGGAAGGTAAGATATAAACATATGAATCATCAATAGTCCCGATTGCCCCGCTAAATTCTCCCTCTCATTGTGTTTGTGGTGGGAGTCAGGCCAGGCATCCCAACACTGGAACAATGGAGGAGAGGGTAGCAATGGAGCAGCTACAGTATGAGTCACCCTCACACACACACACACACACACACACACACACACACACACACACAGTGTAAATAGACGTGAACACTCGCAGTCAAGCAGTTGTCCACTCTGATATTCAACACAAACAGGAACATTAGAAGAGGTTTTTAAGAAGGCTGTGTTTACAGTTTTCACAAAGAAAGTGTCCTCTTTTCCACTTCCTACGGCTCAAGTATTTAAATTTAGTCAACCAGTAACTATTTGTTACTTTTTAATTTAAGAGTAATTTACTTTGATGCAACATTTTTTGTAAATTCAATTTCCTTTTACTTTTACTGTAATTTTTTTGTTCTGTTTTTTTTATTTCCTCTTTTCAGTTAGATGTTTTTACTTAGTTCTAAACTCATATCTACATGTAGTATTTTTTGTGTATATGACATTTTTTCTGTTTTTATGTCATAGGCTTAATGTGTCATAGGCTTATGTGACGTCAGAGGCAAGTAGATATAATAATAATTTTTAAAAAATCTAATACATAGGGTTACCTGTGAATATTCCACTTTCAAATATTGAGAAATATGCAGTACCAACTCTTAAACATCATTGATCTATGATGTTCAATGCGTTTAAGAATAAGTATAGTGTCCCGTCTCCCTTATCCCGCCTCATCTATTCCTGCTTCAGTCAGAGAATTCCTGCATTTCCCAGAATTCCTTCTAACAAGTGAGCCCTTAAAATATATATATTTTTTAATTTGTATGTCAAGAAAACTCTAAAAACTATTTGGTTACATTACTTACTGAGGCTACTGTATAGAGAAAATGCTATCTGGGATGTTTAATAATAACGCCACCAAACAGCAACATTCATTAAGGAAGAAGTAAAGATCAACCATTTTTGAATGGATTTGTCCTTTAACGGCCAAAGTTGCCTGGTTGGTGGTTGGCACCGGGGCAGGCGGAGGGGTTCATAGCAGGACAGGGGAGGATCGGAGGGGAGGGGTGGCAAAGTACCAGCCCTGTGCTAGCAAATGTCACTGAGAGACAAACACACGTGTTTCCCCCCTTAGAACACACTCAAATCCTGGCATATACTCATAAATAGACACATGCACTCATATACTGGATTAAGCACTGATAGTATACTTTCATACACAAACACGTCCACACACAAAATGTTTTCAGAAACAGAACTCAAATGCATTCTGAATTTGAATGAATGTATCTGTACACTGTCATTTTAAAATACAGTTGTACCCACTTGCATAATGAAATATACACTGATCCTACAAAACATTTCCTGCTGCAACTCACACTCATCAAATCAAAGCAAAAAGAACCATCTGAAAAATGTATAGAGTAATGTCATTGCCAGTATATTTTAAAATAAAACAATTATTATAATTATGCATTATTCTGGGGGAGGGGCATCTAATTTCTATTCTAGAAAAACACAAGAAAACACAACTCTGTGATTGGGAACTCATATTAAGGGCTGAATAGACTTAACACACACACACACACATACACACATACACACACACACACACACACACACACACACCTGTCTTCAGCTCACTCAGAAATGTATAAAATAACCACAAGTGATCATGACACTAAGTCATTGATTTCAAAACCAGTGCACCAGACCTGACTTTCTCTAATTGTCGATGTGTTAAACCAATCAAAACTGGGGTAGGCTGGCGGTAAGAGCCCACCGCAACTTCTCGGATCCAAGGTGTTAGAAATAAACGTCCCTCACGTCATGCCTCATTCCCAGAAAGAGGGGGAGAAAGAGAGAGGCAGCGTGCCGCATTAGAAAAAAAGGAGAGAGCTCTTTAGAAGGTACTCCTAATGGCTAAATATTTATGAGTCCCGTGACCGAGGCCAACTTATGGAAACTAAATCTTTAAACACTTTTTTTGGCAGACGCCTCGCACACACCCTCTCAGCTTGGCTCTATTACCAGAGAAATTCTTTTGTTCTTACAGAGCTAATAATAGTGAGAGAGGCTGTGCGTTATGTGTGAGCGGCGTCTGTGTCTTAATGTGGATATGTGTGTGTGTGTGTGTGTGAGTGAGATGGAAGTGTATATATAGCTTCCTACAATGCCACACTACTCCTGTGACAAACTTTTAATTCTACTCTGCTTCCTGTCTCTCTGGTCCCAGGCTTGACCTCACATCTAACAGTCAGATCTGTATTAACAGGAGATGTCAAAGGTCAGGTGGATACAAAACATGCGATCATAAGTTAAAACAATGGGAAACACACCTTTTGTAGTGGGTAGCCTTACCCGAAGCACCATACAGAAAGACAAGTGTGTACATTTTTAGAATCTATGGAAATTCGCCCCCAATCTTTGGCAATGTTTGTCATGCTTAAGCAACCATCAGCATGCATGTGTTCCTATGTATAATCACACAAACACACATACACAAAAGCAGGCATATTCACAGGGAGATAAAGTGGACAGGGCAAAGGTCGTTTTTTTTCAGGGTAATGTGATGTTGAGCTGCAGTAGCAAACACATAAAAGCCTGCACCAGAACAGAATAACCACACACACACACTGCACAGTACACTACTCCAGAACAGTACTCTCCAATTATGATTAATAGACAAGCAGACAATTTGAGGGAGATATTTTAAAACCAAAGTATATTCATATTCATTTTGGCTAGCTCATGATTTGCTTGTTCCCCTCACTTACACCAACACTAAGCCTTCATCAGCAGTCCTCCCAGTAGTTACTAATGAGAATAAAGCAAGGAGGAGAGGATTGTGTGGGAAAAACTGTCACAGCCACAGCTAGCGCATTCTTTTTCAATCCCTCTTGTGTTTTAGATGGCTCTTTAAAAACAGGGCAAGGGGGGTTTAGCTCAATTATCTCCCTCATTTAAGTGAAATACGCCCCACCTCCCCAAAACCAATGGAGCTTGTGCAACAGGACCCGGAGAGGCTTTTTTTGGGAGGGGAGGTAGGGGGGGGGGCTTTCTCCTGCATTCACAGGTCATTTTCTACCTTTGTAACAGGCACCCAGCTCAATTACTATTAAGCTGCAGTAATATGGGTAGTCATTAGGAAAACATAATGACATTTCATTCAGCAGCTAATCAGCGAGTGACAAACACAAGTGGGTGAGATAATTGAATTAGGATGAGGGTGTGAGAAATATAGAGCCTTCGCAGTGGAGCAAAAATGATCATTCAAAGTTAATGGGCAAAACACACACAATTATTAGCTGTGGCCACACCCTACAATAAGCCTGTGTGTGTGTGTGTATGTTTGTGTGTGTGTGTGTGAGTGAAGTAGTGTGAACCCCAGTTGAATGCAAATACAGACCTCGAAAATGTCAATAGCGGGGACACGACGCATGCTAAATGTCAACATGTGTTTTTCAAGGACTCTTGTCTGCGTTGTAATTGGCTCTGTTTTTAATATTACATTTATTTCGTGTGTTATTTTCCCCTTTGAAAACAAAATAATATTAAATATTTGGAGGGAATTTTGCAACAGGCCCATGAATATGCAGCTGAGCCTTTGGCGATGCGATGTGAAACAAACAGACAAAGGAGTCTGACAACGGGAAGAAAAACAGGTGAAGCACAGTCTAATCAAATGCCTTTCATGTCGCTCCGAACATTAACCTTCATTCAGAGCAAATAAAGCTGGGAGCGCAAAAACACACACCAGAAACTCTCCCTTGGGCTCTGTGATGAATAAGCGGGAATTATCACATTTTTACAGTGAGACGTTGTTGGACGGTTCCTATTGGTCAGTTGGTCACTCACGGAGGACACAGTGTTTACTGGGCTTGAACTGTGTTGTTTTAATAGACTTGGCAGATTACATACACATAGTTTAAATGCTTTAGAAGAATGTCCACAAATAACGACTTAACTTAAATAACAAATCTTAATTGGGGTGCCTGGATAGCTCACCTGGTAGAGCTAGCACCCCATGAACCAAGGCTGAGTCATGTCAGCCCCTCTCTCGCAAATAAAAGCCCCCAAAAATCTTAAAAATAACAAAACAGCCCAAATTAAACTAAAATTAAAAAGTGAGTATTTGTTGCTATGTACCATCTGTGTGATTTGGTCAGCTCTCTGAATTTTGTTTGACCAATATGCTAATGGTTAGTATCACGTATCATCACACAGTGTGTGCCCACTTAGATCTGAGGAATACTTCAAGGGGAGATGGGCGGTATTCAGTTTTCAGTTCACATAAAACCCACAGACTACGACCCTGTTAGTATGAAAAATGCCTGAAGCCCAAAGTTTTTACAACCCGTAGCCAAAATGTGTCACACACAGGGTAAATACAGCTGGCTGCTGAATTTTGATCAGGCAGTGGGACAGACAGTGGTGGCAGCTACGAGCAGACCCCCCTCGCCCTCCCACAGCCCTGTGTACTCTGCATTAGTGAGCCAGTGCATAAAAGTGGAAGATTAAAGGCCTGTTGAAGATAAAGGATTGAGCAGATTATGCTCATGAACTGTGTAAATACTGTCAATTAAGGATGAGAGCATGGTGAAAGATTTATCATTGAAACAAAATGCAGGGTAATTTATTAAAGGCCTGCAGTGTAACTGCAAATAGAATTAAAGCTTAAACAGTAATATGCTATCTTAACCAATAGGAATGATTTTCAAAACCATGAATATAACGTTGTAACAAATAACATAAAATTTTTTCTCACATTCACACAAAATCTCTCTCATCACATGGATTATGCAAACCTACCTTGAGTTCACGGAAGAAGATGCTGCTGCGTGCCCACTCCACGATGGAGAAGAGTGTCTGGTCAGCCATCTTGCACATGAGGCCGAAGGTGTTGAGCTTCTCGTGTTTGCCTCGGCTGGCCTGCTCCTGCTGCAGGTAGGCCAGGATCTTGGCCTGAACCTGAGGTTCGTCTGGCTCGCACTTAAGCAGCTCTACAATCAGGTGTGGGAAACTGGGTGGCGAGCCTGACTGGTAGGCATCAACATAGGCGTAGCCCATGATGGACTCCGGCGAGCTGGTGTATGGGTCTGGGTACTCAGACTTGATGGTGCGTGTACCCTGGAAGTGTCCGTAGGCCGCCTGGTAGCCCTGCAGGCTGCCGGCGTGTGGTGGCATTGCCATGCTGACCGGTGAAGTGACAAATGGGCTGCGGTCGTAGTCTGTGGGGGGCAGGGCAGTGGCATGATGATGGTGGTGGTGGTGGTGGTGATGACCAGTGTGGTGGCCAGCATGATGGCTCAGTGGAAGGCCTTTGGATGCGGCCGAGTGGATGTTCTGGATGGCTGAGGAGATGGTGAGGTCGGTGGGCACGGCTTGCATCACCTGGGTCATGGCTTCAATCTTTAGGCCATTGGCTCGGATCAGTGCTTTCTTTTGCTGCTTGAGGGCCCGGTCACGTTTGTACATTGGGCCGAACTTGTTGCGACCACCACGCATGCGGTCTGCCCGCACAGCTGACAGACAGATGGAAAGAGGGATGAAAAAGGAGAAGAAAGGAAGAGGAAACTATTAGCTCTGCACTATGTAAATATGTAAATATTTGGCTTGCATAATTCTTGACAGTGTTCATGCAAGAACACATGATTATGAACTATACTAAGCACCTTTTGGCAAATTCACACTGAACTGTAGCAATAAAACAGTGATTTGTAATGTTCCATGAGAAATAATTTATGTATACAACAAAGACTTTCAGAACTCGAAAAAATACACATTTACAGACAAAATCTTATATATTTTAGTGATGCGATAAGATTTGTCCATATATATACATATAAGCACAGTGTTATGAAAGTGAACTCCTCATTTGTGTCTTGTATGTAGGGCAAAGGTTCTCCTTTGGTGATTACACTTGACATTTACCTGTTGACTCCTAAACCCCACAGGTCTAACAGATAGTGTTGTTACTCATTGACCAGAGACACAAACTTCAATGAGCCACTCTGCTAAATGATCGTTGTACAGCTGGCTATCTCTGTCTACCACTCAGGAAATATACACCTCAAAATATAGATATTGGTATAGACTAGATTCAAGTTCTCTTTCCAAAACACGTTGGTTTTAAAATGCTATTAGATTATGCAATATCTAAGAGCCATTAGCAAAAACTTTTCTTTACCAAACCCCAAAGGCTGAAAAGGCTGACAATACAGTAACTAAATGGGTTTTTTTTCCTTTCTGATGACCCAAACCTACCCATAATGCCCCCTGCCTCCCCCCTCAGTGGAGGATCCTGTGGTGAGGATCACAACGAGTCTGTGCCGCGGGTATTTCTAATGAACGAGCGGGCACAAAGTGGACTGCTACGGGGACCATGTGTGATCTGGCCGACTGCTGCCATGGGGGAAGCTGCTCTGCTGTCTCCCAGTCGGGGGCCGCTGGTGTTAATTATTCATACTTAATTACCTCTTACTCTGACGAGGCTCGCCGAGCCCAGTGTGCAATAAGCTAATGGACGTCTGGGAGCCTACGCAACAGAAACTCGCTCACTAATACCAATACTGTAGAATATTATAGACTTTTTTTCATTGTATTCAATGGGGTCTTGCCTCCATGTTTAAAAGAAACACACATATTTAATTGTATATGTAAATAAATGCACATACATTTGCCCTGATCATACACTGTGAATAGTCAGATAACATGGCGAGTCAGGCTGGGTCCACTGCAGCCCATGATGTCCTGACGGATGAATGAAAGAACAGAAGAAGAAATTTGAAGAGGGATGCGGAGAGGGGGGGGTGTCGTAGTTTGGGGGTTAGGAGGGGTGCACAGACACACACACACACATACACACACACTCCGAGCTGCCTTGGGAGTGGTTTTAATGACCTCCGTCACAAAAGTGTCCGTCAATGATCTGACTGAGAGGAGCCGAGAGGGGAGACACACACACACACACTCACACCCACATGCTGACTCTATCTCATACATTCTTAAAGAAAACACACACACAAACACACTCTAACGTGGAAAGCATCACACACACTGGTCCAGTTTACAGAGAGAGAGCCAGACGCTCCGCCACCTTAGATAGCTCCCAATGGCTCAAACGGTGTAATTTATACACAGTGATTTTACACACACACATTCAACTACACGCACACACAACACAACCATTTCCCAACATGCTTGAGGTCAACTCCAGTGCCCACTTACCCAGGCTCAGGGATTATCATGACCGTTGAAAAATTGATCAAACATCAGTGGAAAAAAAGAAGAAGAAGTCAGGAGCTGTCAAATGTATCCATTATACATTATTGTAGGGCGACTTTAACTATTAATGATTTCTCCACAACAGCGTAATTAATGAGCTGAGAAACTAATAGTTGGCCCTACTGGGAAAACAAAATTAAGCCCTGACTGCCTTCTTGCCTGCTTCGGACCCAGGGACCCACATCACATCATGAATATCAGAATTGGGGGATGTAGGTCTCAGCACCACCACCACTACACACACACGCACCTACACACACACACACACACACACACACACACACACACACACACACACACACACACACACACACACACACACACACACACACACTGATTCTTTCTAATTTGCATGCATGTAACACAGATTAATATGGAAAGGGGAGGGAAAGAGGGGAAGGAGTACAGTGCATGTGTGTGTGTGTGGGGGGGGAGGAGAAATTTTAATGGGTTAGATGCTGTAGCAAGGAGCTTATGATGACAAAGTTATCACATGACCCTGCAATTTAAGATGGTTAAAATTATGTCCAAAAAAGCAGCTGTTTAAGGTAGTAATCTGTAAATGTTTTCATGCAAAATTATTTTTAACCCACAGCAGTAATTGGATTTCCCTTACATAAAACCTTGCAGAGTGTCTGTAACTTAAACTCATTGGTAGGTCTTTCTGTGGTGCCAAGAAAGTTATGTGTTTGATGTTTGTGGTTTGTTTGGCATAAACAGTATGACAGTGACAGCTGCCAATGCTGAACAAGCAAACAAGAAAAACAGCCACCTACATAAATTCAAACTTCATTAACAGAAAATGCAAGAAAAATGACAGTGCTACGCACACAGCTTGACTGACAGGAGTTGTATTGGAAAGTACAACTATGAGCACTTAGAAAAAGACAAGTAAATTGAAATAATTGGAGGATACAACAATACAATTCATATAAAGAAAAAACAACACAAGGAAGAAAAACCCAGACTGAATATATGAGAATAAACTTATATTAGTGTGAAAAGGATCTGAGTTGAGGGATATTGTGGGTTAGCAATGAGGCTTTGGGGCTAAAGCCAGGCCGAAAGGCTAAAAGGCTGACGCTGTCTTCCACTCTGAATTCCCCTGACTTACTGTCTGAGAAGCACTTCCACACAAAAACACACACACACACACACACACACACACACACACACACACACACACACACACACACAGAAATTCACAAACGGACCATACCAAAACCCTCTTCCTCTTTCCCAAAAGCATCCAGTACCCATCTCAAACATGCGCTAACACAAAAAGAACACACACACCATCCTTCACACATAGTTTCTATACACACATAGCCCCTAACACACTCAAACACATTACACACACACAGCCCTCAGAGCTTATATCCTCTGATTTATGGTTGTTTAATATACAGGAATATTAAGCGCGCGTAGGTGAGGATCCCTGTCGACCGCCGGCATATTAATGGGTCCCGCGGAGCCTTGCTGACACCCTGTTTGTCATGTCGGGGCCCCGGCCCCTGCTCCGGATGCGCCCTATCCCATGCACACACATGAATACCTATGATACCTATGCATAAGTAATGGGACAGCTCCCTGGCTTCCACTGCAGGTACTGGGAGGCTGATGGAAGACAAATCAGAACGAGAAAGATGGAGACAGGGAGGAAATAAAAAGTGGAGGGAGAGGGAGAGAGATACAGAGAGGAATATATAAACACTCAGACGGTGTCGCTAATTTGTGCTGAATGGCTCTGTAGAGGTTTTTCATTCATAGTAATTATTGTATTTAGATTTGATGATGGATTAACTGCATGATCAAAAGGGTTAAAAATAAAAAAATGCTGGAAAAACTGATACCTGAGGCTTTGTGAGGCTGTTCAGTAATGTTGTGAGTAAGTCCAATAAAAGTTAATGAAAAGAAAAATCAGTTAGATTTCCAAAAAAGGCCACTTTAAATCAGTGTATTCTCACATCTGGTTTAAAACAAGAGAGTGCTGGCTGGTCAGTTTTAAATAAAGCTGGCATTAAACACAAAAAATATTATCTGGCATTCAGTAACTCAAAACTGTAACCAGACAACAAATATGAATTAATCTGAATTTTATGAAAGGACAAATGTTGCATGCTGTTCCTGGTTTTTGTTAAAATGTTATTCATCATCACCATTTTAAATGCAGTCACTGCCATAAGCTTTAATTTTCAATGGTTATTTTAAAACATTGTGTAATTTCTGCTTCATTAAATAGCAGACAGTAGAAACAGAGTGTCAAACTCGCACTATCGCAAATATCACTGTTACACTCTATCTTTAAGATGATGCATAAGTGAAGGAGATATTAGGCAGCTCAGTGAAGCATATGATGCAAGGCAACTTCTAGTGAGCATAAAAAGAAAATCATACCAGTGGGAGCTGTTCAGATGCGGCACGCTTCATCAGCTTTAGTGAATGACGCGCTAATAGGTCAAACCTTAGTGGATGTGGCTTTTTTTTTTTCTTTTTCTCAATGAGTCAACGCTGGCTGAGCCGCTACAGTGAACACCAAGAAGCCAGGGATTTTTACAGCATGGTAGCACGTGTGTTTGTGTGGTGAAATGCGGCTGCCAGGCTTCGTGATCATTGTGCATATGAAAGAGAGAGAGTGTGTCTGTTTGACACAATGACTCGCCCGCCTGACAGTGACTGGAAAAGATAGATTAACAGGTTTTTTTTAGAAATACTAATATTAATATTGATAAAGGTAATTAAAAATATAATATATATATATCTGTATATATAGATATATATATTATAATGTTTTATAATTTCAAGATAAAAAACAGGTTTTGTAAAATTATTCTGGCAACTGATGGCATACGGTTGGAGTAATTTTAAGTTAAAGATGTCATATGCAGATTAAATTAAGTGTTCATTTTGGGACTAAACATTCTCTACAGCTACCAGGCTGCTTTTCGTTCTCATAGTCGACGTAGCAAACAGGGAAGAGTTTCTTTAATTTTGAAAAACATAACTTTGAATGTTACAAACTAGGTCAGAGGTAAGTTATTTAATCTGTCGCGCAAGCACACAGAGGAGAATATGATATGCCTCTGCAGCGTTATCCTCCGTTGTGTAAAGACAGACGTCACCAAGGTTCAACTACTTTTTGTTTTGTTATCAGCTCCAGATAATACGACGGATCTCTGAGTGTTAGGATGGGGTGATAGACATGTCACAACACTGTTTATGTCTTCTCTGATATGTGCCAGTCTGCTGTCTTACCTTTTTTCACTGCCTTCCCACAACTTTGAAACATTATCAAACACAAACTACAAAGACAGACTTCTTTACTGCTTCTCTCTCAGCAAACTGTACAGACCGTCCCAGTGGTTGGCAGACTCATCAACAAACAGGCAAGACACTGAGCAACACCAGAAAGGCAAAAGTAAACAGTTGAAAAATACAGACAAAAGTCCAGTTTGAATCAACTTTTAAGTTTCCCTCACATTTTTGTCCACATTTGGTTCCCACTCAGTATCCTGAATTCACATGTTGTTGCAAGCTGCTGTGTAATGGAATGAAAAGACTGCAATAACACAGCACATGACCCCAAACCTCCTGTCAGCTTTCACCGGTATTGTACACACATTTTTTTTTAGATCAAATGACAGCTTCTCCCTCTTGCCTGTGGCCTTCTGAACACCTTTTTTGGGCTTCTCATGAATATATGTATGTGTTTACCAGGGAGAGCTGTATGTGTGTGTATAGTGTGTGTGTGCTGAGGGATGTCAGCCTTTCTGTATGGGACGTCTTTACTGGTTGTGGCAGGAGTTGCCCACTGGAGCTTCTGGCCGCAGTGCTGCAGGGCCCATCTTGCCCCCCGAGCTGAAAGCTACTGCCAGCAAAACAAATCAAACGCTACCCACTCCCCACCCGTGTCAGCTGGAAAATGACAGGCCGGGACATTCTGCCCAGCGGCCATTCACAATTAACAGCAATTAATTACACCGCACATGGCAGGTAAAAGGAGAAGAAGCCTCCGGAAAAATTTTAGTTAGGCTGTCTTTGCTCTACTTTCCACCCTCCCAGGGTCTTATTTCTTTAGCACATGAACTTTTCTCAATTGTATGTCATTTAAGGAGCCTAGGGATTTTTAATTTGGTTTAAATTACAAATGTGTGAATTTTGTTTTAATATTAGACTGTATGAATAGCAGCACATACTCTTACTAAAAGTATGCACAAAGTAAAACAAAATAATAATGACCTTCAGGTTGCTTCATTCACTCCAAAATTAGCGATTTCAGAATACAACTAGTCAACTCATATGTGGAAAAATAGTTGATTTTAAATATTATCTTTGAAAGAGGGAAGAATGTTTCTTGCCCTGCCGTCCTGTCACTTCTGTATAGTCATGTTTGAACAAGCTTCTGAGCCACGTTCAAATTAAACAAAGAGGCCTCGGAATGGCTGGCCAAAAGTATCATCATTACCATTCTCGACCTTCCGCCAAGTTTAATATTTTATCTATTACTCTGTCTGGCAAGTTTAAGTGCAAAGCAGCTACCAGATACCCCCAACTCCCCCTGACCCCATCTAAAATACTAATAAGCAATGCTGAATTTCAACACTGTGGTACAAATGGAAGGTTTCACTTCACAAAGTTCTAGGTATACATTTTCAAGAACAGATATTACTAAGATGTTCATTGTTAAATGTTTAAATAAATATAATCTTCTCCTTTCATACAGGCAATCATTATGTCAGAGCAGGTATTAGCCTTTTTTTGAATGGTGGACATCTCAATTTGGAAGGAAGCTATTCACATGCAAATTGCTCTTGGAAGAATACAGTTTCCAAAAAAGTTAATGTGCTATGATTAACTGTGTTCAATTGTGAATAAATGGAAAATGACTAGCTGTGTCATTTCACTAGAACTTTGGTAGGAGTTTTTAAAACACCTCTGTGCAGTCCAGAAGCAGTCAACCTCCAATTTTAGCTGCTCCATGTTATAATTTTTCCCTCCCCAACTTTCAGTAACAGTAATTGCAAACAGGCATCATATCTTGAAAAATATATGATGCAGCACGCAGAATGCAATAATACTGCCTGGACCGACCTGCTTTTCCACTCCTGCAGATGTGTACTGTACGTTCTAGATCACATTTTACTGTTGTAAACTGTAACTGTTGTGAAACCCCAGAATAGCCTAAATCTGTGGTAAACTATTCATGAAATCATACAGAAAAAACAGTACTGTATGTGCACCATAAAAAAGATAAATATTCTCCCAGATTAAAATAGAATTTTAATAGACTTCTGGTGAAATTGAGCCTGGAGGCTATCTAGTGCATTTGGCGGCCATGTGGTAGTGGTGGAATGTAACTACATTTACTCAAGAAATGCAGTACTTAGGTACATATTTGAGGTATGGTCCCATTTTAGTTTACTTGATTCTTCTACTCTACCAAAGTTCAGCGAGAAATATGATTTTATTTTTACTCCATTACATTCATTTGACAGATTTTACATATAAAACATTTGATTAGTTTATAAAATATAATACACTGTTATAGATTAAACTACCCAAGAGTATATAAAATAGTTAGATCCACAACAGTAAAGTGGTTCTTACACATTAATGCATCAGTAATAATATAATATGTAATGGTATGTTACTCACAGAGGGCATTCTGCATTATGAATACCTTTACTTTTGATACTTTAAGTACATTTTTCTAATAATATTTTATTTTTCTTGAGTGACATTTTCAGTACAGGACTTGATGGAGTGTTTTTATATTGTTCACTCAAGCAAAGTTATACTTCCTCTATCACTGGTTACTGGACAGTCACATTGGTCAGTATTAATAACAGCCGTCTGCTCTATGTGAGAGCCCTTGAGCAGGACAATGAAATCCCAGTGGCCAGTGCGTTATAATCACTGGTTGTTTGGACATGAAAACCCATCCACCTTTATGCAACAACTGTGTCCTGTTAATGTATTTTGAAGAAACAAAACTTTTGACAGCTACACATTATCCACTAGCTGCTGTTGCACTTTAAAACACCTCTCCCTATGTTATTTCTCAACTTAACCTCATGTTTAAGGTAGAAACACATTGAATCACAGAAGCAAAACACCAGCAAAACTTGTGATCATCACATTCTGCCATGAGCCAAACACCTGAACTGTAAAAATGTAAACATGTTGCTGTACCTTCAAGCTTCATGCCGACGGTGAGGCACTTTTGGAAGCGGCAGTACGGGCAGCGCTTCCTCTGGGTCTTGTCAATCTGGCAGCTCTGGTTCTCTATACATGTGTAGCGTTTGTTGTTCTGGACGGTGCGCTTGAAGAAGCCCTACGGAGAGAACCAATTAAGACGTCAACCCGCTTGACCCCTGCAATGCAATGATAATTGGCCCATTCACACTCCCAGACAGATGGAAAGGGACAGACTTAATGGGTACACACACACACACACACACACAGAGTGAAGTTTTGAAAGCTATACTCCAATTGATGTCGTGATGCTTTACGGACACACACACACATGCAGAATACAAAGCAGTACATGAATACACACTTTTTACAAATGAAACAAATGTCAGTCTTTCTAAAGAACTTTTAGGGTCGATCGATGTTGAAACATATTTGTAATACATTCTGATTTGATTTGAACAAATAAGCAAAACATAAATTCTCCAGGCATCTGCTTCACTTAGTGTTTTAACTGCATTATAAACTACTTTATACATTTGCGCCATGTCAAAATTACATTACTACTCTCAATATTCTCTATTCACGTAAAGACTCTAGAATTTACGAGGGAAAGCATCTTTTCAGCTCTCCACTTAATTATTGAGAAATATGAGCACAGGAGTCCAAAAGATCCAATAAATTATATCCATAATTCACAGTTCCGGGATTACAGAGATTCATACCTGCAACGTGGAATTAATTATAAGCAGCAGCAGTGGAAATCAAACGAAGGGAAGATGGTATTAACGTATTCTAGATCCATAACCTAGGAGGAGAATTCTTAAACCTGGTCTTTAAAAAAAATAAAAATAAAAAAAGAGTGTGCTGCTGTCAATATCTCACCAAACACAAATTTAATTGACAATCTGCATTGCCTGATCCGTCCGTCCCCCCCAAAAATAAAAAAAAATCCACTGCACTTGAGTTTGGATTATCGACTTCTCAGTGCTAAAAAATCCATGCTTCAGAGAGAACTTTCTCTCCAATTTTCCATTTAGTGCACAACGTGTGCTATAAATATCTGAACCAAACTGGATTGCATGCTTTAAAAACCACACAATATTACATGTGGAGATTAAGCAGACAACATCTCACTGAAACGCTTTGACCGGCAGGTCTAACCAGGAGAAAGCACTCATCAGGACTCATTATTATTTGCTAAGGCATTGCTCAAGCAAATTTTTCCTGTGTCTGTTGCCATTAAAAAATAGCTAGCAAGTTTCTAATTTACCTGATAAAAGTGTCACGAATTAACAATAACATCACAATAAGTGGAACTTGAATGGTATAAAGCAGATACAAGCTATTCATAAAAATAATATCCAATTCTAATTTGATTAATTATCTGCACAGCCGGGTATTCCTGACCTTGGAATTCCATCCAAAAAAAACTGCACACTCTCTGCACGAAAGCAGCAACCAGGAAACTGCTTTTACAACATGTCAACACTGGCCTGTCAGTCCATCAAAGAAGCAGGAAAAATATAATCACCACTTTATCTTCTCTTTTCCCTGTCTCCCATACTCTTTACATGCTCTAAAACGCGTTCTGTAATTTTCCTTTAACTTCTGCAGATCTTTTTTATATGACCACTGTATACTATAGCTCTGACCCTTGATCTTCTTGCTAGTTGCCTCTAATATCAGTATTTAAGTATTTTAAGGTTATCCGACTATTGCTCTCTCAGCTAAGTCTCCCAAAGTGAAGCATGCTGGAATTGAGCTTGTATGTGGACCATGAAGCCCGTTTCAGCTTGTTGTTGTTTTTCCAGCAGGTATGATGTGGTACCGTGTTTACTTTATGTGGGCTGGTGTGTAGTATGAACTAACACTGACTGTGTGTATGAATAAAGGGGTGTGTGTGTGTGTGTGTTCATAATGCATGTGTGTTTGGGTAGGTGGTAGGATTTTGAGGGGGTTAAAGAATCTTTACTTGTGTGATTCACTCTTTCTCTCTTTCTACGTGTGTATGTGTAGGTGTGTGTGTGTGTGTGTGTGTGGTGTGTGTGTGTGTGTGTGTGTGTGTGGTCCTCAACCCAAAGAGGGTAGTTTCAAATAAAGGAGGATTCCATCTAAAAATCTGGTCGAAATTATGAAATATTCCCAAAATTTGATACCAAAAAGTTGGAAAATGTGAATCTTATTCTGGTAGCACATTACAAAAACTAAAACCAGAGGCATTTTTTATTTTAATATAAAACTAAATATAAAATTTAACAGCTGGCTTTTCCAGTTGTTATGCAGCTGTGGCCAGACAGGAACCTCCATTACACCGGAGATGGATCGCACTGCACTGGGATATTTAATGCCAATATGAGCCTGTAACATGTCAACAAACTGATGTAACAGTCCATCCCTGACAATTGCATTTTTACTGAATAGATTGCCTGCATTTTAAAGATAATCAATGATAAGCTTCAGGTGATTATCAATATTATTCATGTTTCAACAAGGATATGCAGCACTTTATAAAAGACCTCTTCATCTGTATCCTGCATGCACACACACACACACACGCACACACACACACACACAGAAACACAGAAACACACACACACACACACACCAGAGCGTTTCAACTAAACTGGGAAAAGCCTGCTGAGGCTGAAAAGCAGCAGAGATGCCACTGACGTCTCCCTTCAAGCAAGTGCTGTGCATCCCAAGGTCAATAATATGGGATAAAATCTATAACATCTGCTTTGAATAATGACCACATAGGCAAGAAATGTGCGCTGCAGCATCAATACTGTGAGCTGCAATTTTACACTGAATAGTGTTAACACAGAGACATTTGTCTTAGCTTAATTTTGTGCTGACAGCTTTACTGGGCTGACAAAAAACTTGGGTAATGCTTATTAGCTCAGTGTTGAGGAGAACCGTGGAAAGAGGGAGAGAAGGACAAACAGGTTGTTGATAGAGCTCAAATTAATAACAGCAACAGTTTGCTCTGCAGTAGCCTCATTATTAACCTGTGTATGGAAACATGTTGCAACCAGACAATGCTGCTGTCCCCTTAATGAACTTGTGATGAGAGTTTTAGACAGTAGGATACAGGCCCGTACAAACAGAGACAGTATTACTGTGTGCTTTGCTTCCTGCGTTGAATCCTCCTCCCCCACCTCCTGTGTTTGGTGATTGCAAAAATTACCAAAAAAACCCTTTGCTTTTGAACTCCTTTGCCAAGCCGTTACAAAATCCTCTGACACTCACAGGAAAAGTTTGTTAGAATCAACTGTCAAAACAATATTTGACCCTCAGCCTCTTTACCAAATGTTAATGATGAGCAACTCAATCTTTACTTTACACTTGTTGAAGAAGAATGTCGGCTAAAAGCCTAGCGTGCAAAAATGTAACAGCAAAAAATGCCCAAGGATGAACAGAGAGGTGAATACACTGACATACACAGGGTAGAGAAATATAACAGCTATAGTATCACTATGTGTGTCATGTATTTTAAAATTGCACAATGCAAATATGGCTGTACCTGAAATATTCAAGGAAAATAAACATACTAAAGTCAATAAAAATACCAAAGAGAACTCTAACTTAGTCCAGATTCACTGCTAAATACACTCACACAGGAGATAATAATACAATCAAACCATGTTCAGCCATTGTAATACTGACAGGCTTTGATGAAATACAGGAACTTTATAATAAGAGCATTAATTAGGGCAACTATATAAATGAGACCTCACTACTAAAAACGATTATATACACTAGGAATATTTTAGATAACAAAACAGATACGGGTCACCATAAGCGCACTTTTTGTGTGTCTTTGGCAATATTTTTGCTATAGTGTAATGGTGGAGGATGAAGGACACTCACCTTGCAGCTCTCGCAAGTCAGAAGTCCGTAGTGATAGCCTGAAACCTTGTCTCCGCACACGGGACACATCTCGTCCAAGTCTTCGTCATATGAGTAGTCCATCATTTTTAACTGGGGTGCTGCGGATGAGACACGGACACACAGAGTGAAGTCTATTTCAGTGCTGAGCAATCTCTTTTCCAAAAGCCCACCTTCATCCATCAAGATGAACCACGGGCAACCACGCGACTCATCTGAATGAGATTTCTTTTAAGTTCTTTTGGACTTGTAAAGGTTTAATTTGAGGAGGGGAAAGACGATGAGTAGTCGATTTTGGAAAGAGTTGAGAAGACACAACCATTTATTTCTCCATGTTGCCGTCTTCTCTTCTACATTCGTTGCAGACAGGAGCCAAAAGATACAAAAAGGAAGAAAAAAAAAAAAACATGAAAGTGAGCCTCATAAATATGCATGCATCTAAGTCGTGGAATCGCTGGGGGAAATGGAGAGATATTAGAGTTAAGGATTGGAGGAGAAAATGTTACCGCCCACAGACAAATGAAGACACACAGAGAAGCCCTTATCTCTGCAGGCGAGGAAAAAAAAAAACATGCAAAACCAACTTGAAACATCATCCCCCCCCCCCTCTCGAAGAATAACTCGCAACGCACCAGGCCAATCGCTTTAGTTTCGTTTGTGTGTTTTGGTGGTGCAAAAGGCAGAGCCAACATTTTGTGTGACTTTCTGCGTCCGCTGGAGAAAATAGTCAAATCTCGCAAATCTTTCACAAATCATTTTGACAGGATAATTCCTCTCCTCATTCCCAAAGCAGCTTCAATAAGAATGAAGAGCAAACAAAGACAGCGCGCAAAATGCACTAACAATTACTCGCAATTTAAAATCCCCCCCCCTCTCTCTTTATTAAGATTTAGGACTCAGTGAACTAAAACGATTCGAGTTCTGTTGCGATGTATTTGCTGTAGCCCCTCTTTGCCTTGCGTGTGAGAAATACCTGCATTGATAAGACTGTGTGTGACAGCGCTTAGCAAACAGCCAGCCTGACATTTACAACAGTTACAAAAGCATTTATGGTTCTAATCATAAAAAAAGCAGCCAGGATCAAACAGGAAAACCTCCGTGGATGTGGCTGTAAAAGTGGAAATATTTTGTCATCTAGACGCCTCACATGTATTACTGGTCTACTTCAAAATCCACTCATCTGCTCACTGAGACCTTTTAATTAGACATGATTTCTGGTTTGGTAGCGCGTTGCCCTGCTGGGATCCGCGCTGCATATTCCAGCTGAAGCAACAAGTTCCACCGAACTGCCGGTTTCTTTTTTTTTTTTTTTTTTTCCACAAAAGCTCAAAGCAATCTCAATTTCTGACATGTCTTCTGCTTTAGAGCGCACAGAGAAGATGGTTCAAAAAAAGGCCTGCTCTCATGACGCACGACAGCTGCAGATTTGGACACATTCTAATAAAAAGGAAAGACACATTAACGGGGCATTGTTGTGCAGTGGATGAAGCATAGGTAAAAAAAAAAACCCCAACATACTTCTAGTTTGAAGTGTTGATGTTGCTAATGCCACAAATAAAGAATATTTGTCTTTTAGAGTTTCAGACAGATTCTTTCTTCCTTAAAAGTATACAATCTCTATGCCGCTGGTATACCTATTACCATGTAAACCATGAGTTCACATTTAAAGAATTATAGCAGCACAATGGATTATTTCTCTATCGATGTAAAGATGTGGCTAAATAAATCCTTGCTTCATAAAAAAGCGGAGGTTCGTGCAAACAGTGTGTGTTCAGGCTACATTGCTTTCGAAAGGGGCAGAAACACAGCGGTCAGCACAGTCTCTCACCTGCTGGCTCTCACCTCGACGGTCACTTGCTCATGCAATGTCCCCCAAAAAAGTAACAACGTGTAAAAAAAAAATACAGTATTTTCCAAAAGAAAAACCTTCTTTCAGTCCGAGCTACCTTGTTTTTAGGCCTGCGTAAAAGTAGATAACGGGCTCTCTAACAAGCCACTCCTTATCAGCGTCTCATAAACCAGGACCGGGCTAATTGATTGCCCGTTTATATTGCTGTGAAATGACACGAGGGGAATGAAGGGATACGTGAGTTTATCTTGGCAGAAGAGTCAGTCCCCTCTTTAAATTTACGCTGCTTTGTGTCCTTTGTATAAACAGATTAAAGAATATATATCTTAATATATGCCGCAGGGAATTTTAATAAATATGCCCGAAGTGAAAACGTTTTTTTTTTTCAAACCTGCGCATTTTTGAAATCATAATTCCCCACATTTGAAGTTCTAAAGCAATTATGCCCTTTGTGAGATATAATAAAAATGTCAAAAAAACGATAAAATAAATATATATATACATAAGTAAAGGATTACAAAAGCCATATTTGCTGCCCCTTTTTAATTTAGTTGAGCCTGATTTTGAAATTGAATTGAATTTTTAGGCCAAATTTTTATAAACTACAAAACAGAAATTTGTTAAGAACACAACAAAATATAAATCACTTTGGATTTATTCTTCTACAGAATTACGACCATTTTACAATATCTATAAAGTATAAATTAGACTATAATTGACAGGCGTCTTATACTAAAGTTTACTGGCCCGAGGTCAATCAACAAATCAAATCTCTAAAATTATGCTCCGCAGTCTTTTTTTCTCTTTTTGATGAACTGGCAACTACTCCTTGAATAGAGACAAAATCACGAGTCAATTCTGCATATTAGCTAATTAACAGATAACTGCTCTTCTTACCGAATTTTACGCACCAGGCACCCGCACACTTCCAGCATGAGTGACAGCTGGGTATAATCATTGTTTGATCACGAGCCAAACCTTAGAAAACTGTGTCCAAGTTTGATCTACATTCATACTTCCTAATTATTATATCAAGGCAAAATTGGGAGAAAGTAACAGAAACATATCCCCAATCCCTACTAAAATAAATTCCACAAATCTCTGTGAACTAATGGCCTTCATATGTCCAATAATTTAACGAGTTCATCATTCTATAATAGCCTAAATTGACAGTCACCAGGCATTACCCAACATTGTCCGCAGAAATGTGTTGGATATAAACGTGTTCAAAAGTTTTGGTGATATTGAGGTACGCACTGAGGACCTTCAGTCCGATAACACTGCGTAAATCTACTCAAGTGGAAGCTTATGAATCTGCCTTGTAGTCTTATGAGATCAAAACGAATGACAGGTCTTACCTTGCATATTCCGTGGCATGTGCCCTTGTTCTCCATACGATCGAGAGAGTCCCAGGGATTCAGTCTCGACTTTGGGCAGCATGTCAGCGCTGCCGGCCTGAGCTGGAGACTCCGCACCGCTCGGCGGGACACCTGGACGTGAGGACCAGACGTTCCCACAAACACGCCTCAGAGTGTCCCAAATGTCCTTTTAACTGTTTATTTTTTACTTTTCTCTCTCTCTCTCTCTCTCTCTCTCTCTCTCTCTCTCTCTCTCTCTCTCTCTCTCTCTCTGTCTTCCAATTATTGGACCATGTTCGGAATATGAAGCCTGATTCAAACGATTCAGACTGTCTCCAAACTGCCGGGTTGCACAGCCGGCGAGCTTCTGCTCTGATTTTACTTCGCTAATTTAATTTCGCATAATTGCATTTGCGCACAACACCGCAATAATAACGCAGATCACATACGAGTGATTCCTTCGATACTTTTCGGACAGTTGCGACCGGAGTTAGGGAATCAGTCTCTTACTCAAACGAGAAAACTGCACAGCGTCCGGATTAAAAGACGATGGTAAATTTCCCTTTAGCTTTCCCAAAAGTCTTTTAAGCGCGTCACCCATTAAAGTGGGACTGTCAGTGTTACTTTCAGCCTTTAGCAGACGAATACACGCCGCCGGGGCCGCCCTCTCCTGCGCGTAAAGTCGGATTCGGTGTGTCGGTCGGACTGTCTGGAGATCTGGAAACCTCTCCTCCTCCTCCTCGCGGCTTTGTTTACTCCGCTCTCTCCAATCCGGGGCGCATGCGGTCGTCTGACATCATCTTTCCTCGGCCCAATCAGGCGAGGAGACCGGGAAACATCGCCTCAAACCCTCCACTTCCATCTCTCTAAAATCTCAGCTGTTTAATCCCGTTAATGATGGACTTTAAAAGCGGAGGGAGAACAAGGAAATCAAGCGAGGTGATGCAACTGCATGTGAGAGCAGACTCCCCGTGAGCGCACGGAGCGCAAAGGCAGCGCGCAAGGTATGTGGGTCGGAGCGTGTGTTTCTAACAGGAGCTTATTGCAGCTCACACACACGCACACACGCACGTGGGTACATGCGCTTCTATAATGTCAAGTTTTATCAAATACAGCTCTTCATCTTTACTGGTTTATTGCAATATTTAGTTAACATCAAGATTGAATTTTAGCATCATGTTCCCTGCTTCTGCGCTCATCTAGAAGCGACCCCACTGATAATTAAAAAAGTCATAAAATATGACAAAATAAAATGTACCTTTCTTTCTTTCTTTCTTTCTTTCTTTCTTTCTTTCTTTCTTTCTTTCTTTCTTTCTGTCCAGCAGGACTATCACATTTTATAATGCAGACGAAGGACAAAGTCAATTCTGCATAAGGCTCATATGAATAAAAAGTAAAAAATAACGTCTGTGGCTTTTGGGTCTGTTTGTTCAATTTTGTTGAAAACGTGAGCAGCGCCGGCCTCAGGCTTACAACGGCCTTTATTTTCGGATCAAATCAGCCCCTTACGCAATAAATTATACCATTGCTTCTGAATTATTATCAGTAATTGGTTGAGCAGGGATCAATTAGTGATCTGACGTCAGGCTCGGGCTATTTAGCCTATTCTTAATTAAATATACAAAGAAAAAAATAATAATTATGAGCCTACGTCCCAGTAAAGCCACTCTCCACGCACCTCAACACACGCAAACACATACACACCTATTTAAGTACACTTAGACTCATCAGTCTCAGCCGGTGAGCAAGATCAGGGGGGAGACACGGAAAACTCACGGGGCAGACCGCCAGACACAACTGAAGGGTCACAGAGGGCGAGCTCCACACACTCACTCACACACACACACACACACACACACACACACACACACACACACACACACACACACACACACACACACACACAGTTGCGTCCAGTAGTTAAAAAAATACTATTTAAAACAAGCACAGGTAAATGCATATTTTAAGAATTTAATATCGACCTAAAAGAAATTGGTATTGTAGTAATATACGAGGAAAAATATATATACCACCAACAAGCACAATTATGGGAACATAAACCCACAGACCTTAAAACAACTTTTTTTACATACATTCCTCAACGCACTTATAATATAATTTGTAAGCTAAATTTAATTTCTGAGTTGAATATTTACTCAATCAGTTTATTTCAGTTACTTGCTCTGGAAGAGTATTTATCAGACACCGATACAGCCCGCCCAATCTAAACCTAAACCTTTATTGAAAAGGAGGAGAAATAGTAGAAATACAAATTATTTAGAACAAATAAAAGTGTAAAACCACAGGCTTTGTTTAAACACACAGCATGACCTGTTGCATTTCATTTCTACATTTCTTTATCTGTTAAAATGCAGTTTATTACATATAAATATGCTTTATGTGTGCATATTACATTATGGAGCATTGGTAGTGGAAATGTCCCATTTCCCTCCTATTGAACAATTAGCTTCATATGTTCACCTGGAATCTTTGTTTCTTACAGCAACAGTGTCAAACAAGTGGGTGCAATGCTCTTAATTCTAAAATAAAATACAATACGATTAAATAAACTAAACTTTGGGAACTTTTATTTTGAAAATAACTGAATTCTCCTGTTTATTTCAGTATCAGTCATCACCCAGCCCCCCTTCACGTATACACACACAATGGGATTCTTTTTTATAATCACTTGGTGACCAGCACAACCACAATGTTGACAGAGTGCTGGAAGTCCCACCAATCAGCAACATGCTCTTAATGGTGAGTTGTGATTGGCTAAAGCTCTGTAACCTGCAGGCAGTCAGTGGGTGGAGTCCGGGAATTGCAGCAGAGAGGAGGAGTAGGGGCAGGAGGCTGAGAGGGGGATGCAGGTTAAGTTTTAAAATGACACACAGAAACTGATAAGACCTTTTCTGGCAGGATAGCACTGCTGGAATGATTAACCTGTATGGGTAGACAGAGAGAGAGAGAGAGAGAGGAGAGGGAGAGAGAGAGAGAGAGAGAGAGAGAGAGAGAGAGAGAGAGAGAGAGAGAGAGAGGCAGAGAGAGGTGAAATGTAATGAGGGACACAGAGGAAGAAGGAAAGGATAAAAGACAGGTCAACCAGTTTGAACAAAAAAGTCAGACAATATACAAACAGTATGGAACACGCAAGGTTTATTTATTATTATATTATTATTATTATTATTATAACTACAATAAAGAAATTGAAACGGAAAACTGAGCACAGAGACTGAGAGAGAGAGAGAGAGAGAGAGAGAGAGAGAGAGAGAGACACCTAGGTACTTAAGTGGTGCCTTTATTGACATCGAGTTCAGTTTACAGTTTGAGGTGGTAAAAGTCACATCAAAAGAGCAGCGAAGTCATGCCGACACTCAAACTTTGGACTAATCCTGTGCCACGTTTCAAATTCCAAGTTAAAATGTATCTGATTAGCACCCACATACACACACAAGCTTTCCCTCACACACACACACACACACACACACACACACACACACACACACACACACACACACACACACACAAATACACTACACTTTACACAACATTGTTGGCTGTAAAAAATAATATGTTTACACTCAGCGAGAGATTAAAGCACAAAAAATCCCTGTCTATCTTTTTTTTTTATCTAATGAGGAACTTCTGTGTATTATTGTGTGTGTGTGTGTGTGTGTGTGTGTGTGTGTGTGTGTGTGTGTGTGTGTGTGTGTGTGTGTGTGTCACATGTGTGTATATTACCATGTGGATACCTAGGGACATTTGCAGCATTTCCATGCTGGTCTGTTTGCATACAGGTCTGAGCCAGTGTGTGTGTTAATGTGTGTGTGCGTGGTGTCTGTGTGCATGCACGTTTGTGTTCATGAATGAGTGTATGTCTGCATGTATGACTGATCTGTTCTGATCAAATAACAATAGCCTTGGAATTGTAACACACACTAACATCATTAAATTATAATCAACACACACTCGCTATTCATAACCAGGAAATCACCCCTCCACCCCCGACACACACACACAAACAGACAGACAAACAGCACACGCATACACACTTCGCCCCCTACATGCCTCTGTTTTCTGTATTGAAGATGTAATGTAAACATTAACTCTAAAAATACTGCAGGAATATAAAACAACACAAATAAGGTGGTAGCGTGACACAAACAAAGTGTGACTGATTTTTTTGTCCACTTGGGGCCCATGCAACAAACTGTAAACACAACACTGACGTAACGGAACCATATGAAATTGTTAAGGCGAATGTGTGAAAAAATCCTATTAATCCCGCAAACTCTGGGCAACATTATCATTTAATATCAAGTCCAATGATCGCTCTTCTTTTAACCCTATTTTGTTCGCCACCAACTCCTCAGGGAAATATTTGGCTTTTAATCTGCTAAATGCTCCACTATTTGGTGCTGGGTAGACAAATATATTGTGGGTTTATCGAGCCTTTTTGCTGAAAACAGCCTGGTGTGGCTGGAAGCAAGGTTGATGACAGGCTGAATTTGCAGCAAGTGAAAACAAAACAAATTAAAGGCTTAAACACAGCAGGGAACTACAGTGTTGGATAAATCTTATTAGCTCCAGTCGATCTTTCGAATATATATTTTCATGGAATGAAGACTGGGGATTTTGTCCACCATTCTCTTTCTCTCCTTTTGGTTGACAAATAACAACATTTTGAATTATAGGGGGACAGACATATAGCCCAATTGGTCAAACCTCTGTTCTGTTGCTTTCTGCTGTCTATGACCAAACACAGAATTTAATTTATCATATCTGACAAATGTTTCTGTTTCTGTTATAGGACAGTGTTATAGTGATTCTCTTGTGGCTCATATTTGCTACCTGTTAATCATGGCAAACCATAATTTTTGCTTATGCAATGCGATGCTTATATTAAAAATGAGTAATCAATTAGAGGTGACAAAAGTTGTCTCCTTAACATTTCTGCTGCACATTACTCGATGCTGTATGTGCCGGCATTTAGATGTATCTACTCTATAGTACTAGTATAGTATAGTATGTATTTTAGAAAGCTTTGTTTTTAGTGAGAAAACTGAAATTGTGTGGACATTATCAAAATGGAAAGTTGGAACAAAGAGCACGTGTGGGCATAATTCCTGCATTACGCTCTTGCCTTGTTTCTGATTGTCACTGCCTAATTCTTCAGTATATCTCATATCGCTTTGACTTTCTATTGTGCCTGCTGGTCTTCAGGTTTTAGGATGTGGACGGTCACTGGATTATTGGAAGAAACTGAGTCTGTCAACAGCGAGTGTTGACATTTGGGCTTAGGAGATAAACCTCACAAGGGATCAAACAAAAACTGTCCCTTCTGACTGAAGAAAGAGTGTGCGTTGGTGTGTGCATACATGTTTATGTGAAGGGGTTTCAGTGTTGCAAGTTTGCTGCTGATGACCTGAAGTGGAAAGGCGCCGATATTGTTAGAGAGGTTTGTTTATCTCCATGTCAAATGGCTGAGAAAACATAAAAGTGAGCTGAGCTAGAGAACACACATGCACGCACATTTTAATGATTTACCCCTACATAAATGAAATCATGGATATAAACATATAAATGATACACATGTATCCAAAATATTTTCAGGCTTGACTGGTATCTGTGTTCTTGAATATAAAGTCGTCCAGAAACACATATATGAGTATTTTTGACACGCCAACACAGACACAATAGACAAAATTTTAAATATCCTACTGAATGTGTGGCATTTACATTTTTAAAAATAATTACCACATTAGTTCTGAGACAGTAGTTGAAAGAAATGAGAACATCACTGACAAGATGAGCCTCTGCTGACTCGTGCAGTTTTATTATTTCTTGCAATGGTTGATTGTGGAATGTGCAACATATTTATCTTTATCATGAAGCTGAACAGACAACAACTTTCCTCAGAGAGACAAATTCAGGAAGGTGTATATGGATAAGTAGCAACATGTCATTTAATACAGGAAAAGAGAAGTTTTGCTGGAAATGTGGTTGAAAATCATGTATGCCAACCCTCGAGGCACAGGCTGCCAATGATGTCTTCTAGTCTCATTTGTTTATGGTACGCATAGCAGATGTAACACGGGTTATTGGAGTGGAGTGGTGGAGGCAGGAGATAAGAGGTTAATAAAAATACTGTGGCCTACTGTGACATAGAGTGGGTCAAGGCTTGGCACTTCCATATGTCCAATGAAGTGTCAAATCACGTTGGAGTGAGGGATGGTAAAAGGGATGCTAAGGAAAAAGTAGAAGGAGACCATCATAGGCAGGGAGGAAACATAGGGCTAATGCTTCTGACAGAAGGAGGGGAGAGGAGAAGAGGATGAAAGAAGAAGATCTACACAGAGCTAAATGTCCCACTAACATCTCTGACAGAAGGATGAGAGAATGGTGGGGGTGGGGAAGAATGCAAGGGAAGATAAGAAGTTAGAGGAGAGAGGAAGCTGCCACAGGTTAAAAGACCACTGACTTATCCAACAAGAGGAAGGAGGGGAAGCAAATTTATGACAATTATGAAAGATTATGACAAGTACATTTTGGCAGTCAAGATATAATTAGTGTTAAACACCTAAAACCCTTGTGTAAGATTAGAGAAATACTTGTTGTTGTTTACAGCTAATATATCACAAGATACAGAACTGTGATCACGAGATTGCAAAATTTCTAGGGATGCTGCGTGAGAAATAGATGACAAAAAAAAATAAAAACCTGCATGATGCACACATTTTCATACAGGACACAAGAGGTCAGTGGATGGTTTGATGAGTATAAAAAAAGATGTGAATCATATTTTATGCCCTTCACAGTCACTAGACCTCAACCCATTAGAACACTTAGGGTAGATCTTGAACTGACTTAAAACTGTTAGACAGCGCTCTACACCACCACCACCAAATGAGGGAATATCTTTTGAAAGAATGGTGTTTTGGTATTCCAGAGACTAGTGTGTAGGATTTAGTGGCATCTAGAGGTGAAATTGCAGATTGAAACTCACTGAACATGGCTCGCATCTGTATTTGCTGACCTGGCAATGAGAACAGGCTTTGAAGTGTGTAGGAGAAACTATAGTGGCCGTAAAACTTGCAAAAAACATGACAGGCACTATCTAGAGCCAGTGTTTGGTTTGTCCATTCTAGGCTACTGTAGAAACATGGCGGTTCAACATGGCAGACTCCATGGAAAGCGATCTGCCGCATCTGTAGATAAAAAACAGTTCATTTCTAAGGTAACAAAAACCATTTGTATATTCAGGTGATTATACATAAATGAAAACATAACTATCAATATTATATTCAATTTCTGGCAATAGATCCTCCTAAATGTTACACACTGAACACTGAAACAATCTCTAAGTGCACTAAAGCTGTTTTGGCAGATAGTGGTGGCACTAAGATATTTTGGGTTCTTTCTAATTTGTCACCCATCTGTATGCTGCATGATCAAATGAACATGGAACTCCAACAAGTTATCTTAAAACTGTGGGAAACATGCATGCAAGTTGGATGATTCTGTAATTTACTGTTGTAAACTTTCTTTTTGTGCTTCATTGGCATTTTGGACATTGCATGCACTTTACAAAATCTGAAACCAGGCCCTCACATAAACAACAGAAATACAATACAAGACGAGATTATATGAGTAGAAAAGGGAAAGAAACAATTAAGGTTGGTAATGTTAAATATGGAATATAAGACAGAGCTGAGAGAGAAGTGTGAGAAAGCACACACACACCTACAATTCCCCGTAGTGTAAACATTATGCACGGGGAATGGCCAGGAATATATGCTGCGGTAACTGTGACTCACACAACCTAACCACTTCTCCATCCTCTCTCTCTCTCTCTCTCTCTCTCTCTCTCTCTCTCTCTCTCTCTTTCTCTCTCTCTCGCTCACACACACACACACACACACACACACACACACACACACACGCTCCGCTATGTCCAAGATGATAATTAATCTGCCTGCTTTCCAAGTACTTCTTTAGGAACAGAGGTATAATTGTTATATCTGGACTACTGCAACTCTGACCCTTGACTTCTTTATTGCTTGTTTCTTTAATGTGGGCCATTTAGAAATAACTACTGTTAGACAGACTGTAAATGAATTTGTAAAGGAGCATTAGTCCAGTGCCTGAAATGTCACATTGGAAAATGAGGATATGAAAGCCTTTTCCTATTCACAATACAAATACCAGACACTACGGCCCATTTCAGGTTATGCCCTTCTGTGAAAGGAATGCATGCTGAGACCCGAGAGCTGTTGTGTCACTTTAAAGACCATATGTTTTCCTTAATCTGTGTGATGGTGCTTTGAATACCACGCATACACACAGATACATTTACATGCACGCATATGACCCCACAAACACACACACCCATACACACACACACACACACACACACTCACACAAGCACTGAGCGACTGCTAGATCCATTAACAGGTCATGTAACAGTCATTGTTCATTGCTTCGTATGAGCTTCTATTTTCGAGAGCCAGCAGGAGTAACAATGGTACTCACCGACACTGTCAGGTGTTCAGGTCCCAACAAAAAACAAACAAACCATCGGGTGAGGTCTCAATGGAAGCACAATGTATATGTGTGTGTGCATGCAAGTGTATGTGTGTGTGAGTGAGAGTCTGTGTTTATGTTGTCATGGGTGCATGGATTAATAACTTCACATACCTTATCGGCCCCTTGCACTCTGTTATCTATGGAAGTTTGTTTACGGTAGCTAGCATTAGCATCATCAGGTGAAATTCCAAGCATAGCCTGCCATAAGGAAGAGGATTCCCATAACTGAACGCCAAAAACAGCTGCAGACGAAATTTCAGCTCAAGGCATTGTTCTCCTCAGACAGACATGCAGTTCCCAAAATGCATGTTTAAGTGTGGCTGTCTAGCAGACGTCAGGGGACTGTTGCTAAATGTGATAAACTGTCAAAGATTGATTTAAGGATGCACAGTTGAGAAACCAAAAATAAATACGTAAGAATAGGCCTGTTATTTTGACTTGTTATCCATATGTTAGTGTTGTCAATTCAAAGTCCAATATCTTTTTTGAAGTTTACTTCAATTAGCCCAAATTGCCAGCTGAGAAAATATTATGGGATTTAAACAGCCAGACAACTAGCCAGCTGTGCTCTTAAGTGAAAATTAACAGGCATTCTAGTGTTCTTTTCACTCTGTGAAATCTTCACATTCTTGTGTTGACTGTTTAACTGCTCCCCATTAATAGTTTAGAGGAGAAAAAATTTAAATGTGTTCTTTTATCAATATCCTTGTTGCTCTATAAACCCTAACAAAGAACAGAATTTGCTTTGATTTTGCATTTATTTCCTGTCACTTTTTATTTCAATTTTGGCTTTGTTAAATCAATTCAAAAGGATGTCCTTTAATCAAATCACTTACGTTTATGAATAAGCTTGGTGTAACTATCACCAACTATAACAACATAGAAAACTAACAGCCACATTAAGGTGGCAGTATGCACCAAAAGACTTGCTTGTTGGATGGTTGAACATCGTCTGAAGACCCCTCCCCCCGCACATTTCTGGCATCGAAAGTGGGTGCCTGCATCTGACAATTTTTGTAACTTTCAAAAATTGTCAATCTGATAATATTGCCTGCCAGCAGTTGGCCAGCTGTGTGGAGGGAAAAAGGAAAGCCAGATGTGTTTCAGTTTTCATATGCAAGTGCAACACCATGAATGCCTTCCTGTCTTTAAGGGTGTCCCGTTATCCTCATATTTAAACAACTGTTGCGTCTCAAACCCCAGTCTATGACAGTCATCTTTTTACTCATCCTTTGTTTGACCTTTAATTTCAGCTATAAACACTTTTGCCTTCTGACATGGTATAGTACAGTATACTTTTTGAGTATACTTCAGTCATTAGACTGCAGTTATATGATAGGATATGCAATGCTACCATCAGACGAGCTGGTATCTGAGTAAAGTGGTGGTCACACCACAAAGTGAGATTTTTAATCACCAATGCGAAATACATTGGCGAGTTAATCACTGCCTTGTTAGCCGGCCCGGCTAATGCCAGTCAGTCACAAAAGTTCCCAGAGTTTCTCTCTTTTTTCACTCTACTGTTCTATTTACTTTTGCTATTTTGTGGAACAGTTTTTTTTACTCCAACAGAAGAGGTTAAATAAAAGTGAATGGTGCAACACAGCTAATAAAATAGCTTCTTCTATTTTTTCCTTCAAAATTCAACACTGTCAAGAAAGCTTGGTCAGTGGTGAGAAATTTGGTGTCACAGTTCACCAAAGTTAATGTGGAAGTAGAGTGGATCCTTTCCTCACTGCATATCATTGGGATGAATTGATTTCCCTGTGAAATTTCACAGTTTTAAATTCTGGTGTGTCCAGGCCACGAGTCTAACTTTTCTTCCACTTAAAAAATAAAACAACATTAAAAAAGCATTTGAAGCACTTAGGATATATAAGGATATATAAATAGATACACTTATATTAATTGTTTTCTGATGTTTCAAATATTAAGGGATCATAAGGCAAAAGGTTTCAACAAGCACCATAAGAGAGACAAAAAATCACCAACTCAAAGCAGTAGGCTGAGGCAAAGTGGGTACACACAGGAGCAAACTACATCACTTTATCACCAAACATATAATGGAAAAGTAATGGAACAAGCATCACAGAGTAATGATATATTACAGAGCATCTTTGGATGGATTTTTCCACACAACTCCATCATTCATCATCCCAATACAGACTTGATGATTTGAATACAACAAGGACAAAATCTTCTCACTGGGGCAGTTTTAGGTGCCAGGTGAGTGTGCGGTCATTCATGACAGAGGTGCACTTACACACACAAACACACACCTGATTCTATACAATCTCTTCTCTATTCACATCACTGTTAATACAAGTCAATCCTCTGCAATTGTGTGGGTTGTTAACTGCTTTACTCTTCTGTCTGAGACACACACACATTTACACACACAGATACCCAGTCACAAACTTGTGGTGACCCTGGGGTCAGTGTGCGGTTGGCTGTAACAGTGTGGATGGTGAAAAAGTGTGTGAGAGAGGATGGACTGCTCTCTCTGCCTGTAACACTCACCCACAAATAGTGTTGGCTGGTTGACTGTTGTCTGTGGTCGTGGAGCGGTCAGTTGTGACAGACACATCGTATCCCCTCTGGCTGACCCTTTGCCACTAACACACATATACACACACAACTGCGCCCAATGGACCATTCCCTTCTCCCTTTATCCAACCCCTGTCTCTTTCTACAAACCTACCATACCATTCACACTGCGCTAATGGCACAGAACAGCTAAAAGGCCATCTAAGAAACACACACCTCCACCTCTGCCAAAATATATAACATTAAGATGCCCTCTCCAATACATTCACGTTTACATTTTAGCCATTAGGCAGAAAGTCTTGCAATCCTGCAAATCAGAGAAAGGTACTAAATGTAGCACCTAGTGATTATGACGACTGCACATTAGGTATTAAACAAACCATTTACTTAACACCTTGTCCCTGTATTAACAGCCTTGCAGTTTGAAAGCCCATTTCATTTTCAGAAAAGAATTCAATGCATCTTTGGTAGCCACGAAACTAATGTAAAACGCAAATGGTCCTATCGAGAGGCAGTGTGGTTTGTCTAGGCTTTCTGGGCTACTGTAGAAATATGGCAGTTCAATATGGCGGCCTCTGTGGAAGAGGACCGTCTCAGTCTCTAACAAACACACAATGATTCTTATTTTCAGGTGATAATTCACTATGTGTAGAAAATTTAATAGAGAGAGTGCACACAAGAGACAAAACTGATGATGTTTATTTATGTATGTATGTTGTAAGGATATCCGAGGTTGAACCTTCTTACACAGCTCAAAATGACTAAGCCACGGCAAAAAAGAGAAATTAGTTGAAGGATTATCGCCATATTGCCCTGATAATCACCACCAAGACAAATCCTCCATGCACATTTAGTGTTCTTGTGATGTGAACATTTCTGACCTAATTTTTTCCCTGCTGCCCAGTTTGAAGGGCAAACACCTCTAATCAATGTTTTGCTATTCAATTAGGGCAACTATCGTGCTGTGTCATTCAGAGAATGGCTAATAAAGCTTAATTGCAGCGCAGAGATCCATAAAGTCAGGCAGGTGAAGAGGCCGAGAGAGTTTCTTTATGGGTTTAAAAGAGGGGGTGGGGGTAAGCATTGTTCTCCCATGATAAAGCCCCACTCCAGTCTCTGTGTATGTTTACTTACCTCTCTGTGGAGGACTGAAGGTATAATTTTTGGTGACGTGTGTGTGTGTGTGTGTGTGTGGGTGTGTGTGTGTGTGTGTGTGTGTGTCTGTGTGTCTGTGTGTTTGCTTACCTCTAAGTGAGAGGCTGAAGAAGTGGGTGATGTGCAGGTCACTTGTTCATTATGACAGCTCGTGTGTGTGTCTGTTACTGTGTGTGCTAAGACTTAATGGAGAGTAAATACAAAGATCCTAACCATTAACTGTGCCATAATGTTTGGTCATGGAGACACTAGGAAACATTATCTATGGCCAGTTCCTCTCTTTGACTGAAGGAATTTGGTCCTGGAAATTTATGTTCTTTTCCTTTAATCCTCGACTGAAACATGAGGTCACATGGAAGCATATAGTGTAAGAGGAATGGGGTTGCACTTTAATAAACTGTAACCCATCGCTGATGGATAGAGGTCTAGGAATTCTGTCAAAATCGAATTTTCAAGTTATAACTCTTCATGATGGCTAATATTACAAAGACTTGCTTTGTTCATGGATTAATTTACTCTCTGCAAAGGCAGCATTATGCAATATTATGCAACAATAATGTTCAAAGTCACATAAATTAGAAGATCAATATAAGTTGTAGTTTAAACCTTATTTTTTGTCCACAGATTTTTTGGTGAGGCCATATCAGAATTATACCTAATTCAGCATCTTTTGCAGCATCAGATCCCCCAAATTTAACAAATTGATTAAAGGAATTGTTTGGCTAATAGTTAAATTATCTTTTGACTGAAGAATTTCTTTCAGGAACCCTTGCCATCCAGCAAATTAGGAAAAGATATAAGAAAGCTTTCTAACTAAGAATATGATGTAAATCAAAGAATTTTCCTATTGTGATGCAACTGGTGATGAATGGACAATTTATTTGATACTTATTTGTACTACAGCTTGATTATTGAGCATGTGTCTTTAAATATGAAACATAAATGGTGCTTTTTTTGGACAACACCTGACACAAATGTTCCTTATTTCTTATGAAAACTACAGAAACTACAGAAACAAAAAGTCAAACAACCACAGGATCAAATATTTGGTCCCAAACACATGCAAATGCAAAGTGTTATCAAATTCATATGGATGCACTTTTTAAATCCCACTTAATTGAAGTCCAAGAAAAACATACAGTATTTATAGACAGACATTGGATAAGTTACTCTTAAATATTCAATAACACTGCATCAGAGGGCGCTCCCCTTCCTCTGTTTTTTTTGGAGGCAGTTTTTTGGCAACCAAAGAATTCCTTCAGTCTTTTATTTCCCTGGCAGCATCAGCACCTTTCGAAACCATACAAGAGCCATTTGAAAGAAATGACAATTATATTTTTTGTTTTCAAAACAAATGAAAGTGTAAAAATAACAATAAAACCAATTATTGAAGCAGTAATATAAACAATCAACTTACACAATGATAATTTCTCTCTGGAATGGATCCTCAGATTTAGAGATGCCACATGATACTTTACTAAGATGTATAATTTTCTCCATATTTCTGCTTTCTGGTCTGGCAGCAGCTGATTGCAGCATTAGAATGAACCCCTGTAACCTAAAGATCACCAATTTGATCCCTGTTATGTCACTACGTCCAATCAAGAGCCATACTGTATGTCATGTTGCACTGTCTTGATCATTTATTGAATCCTCACCTGCTCACTCTAGATAAGACCATCAGCTAAATGCCTGAGATGAAAAATGTTACGTTCCTCACACAGTCTAGTGCAATCATTTTACAGTCCTGACATGAGGAATGGAGAAAGGAGGTTGGCCAGCGAGTTTTCTGACAGAAGTTTGGACAGAAGGAGAGTTGAGATGTGGGTTCATTTTATCTGGATGGAGTCCCTTCTGCATTGAATCATTTAGTCAGCCAGACAGCCAGTCAGTCAGTCAGTCAGTCAGCCAGTTGGTAAAGCAGCCATTGAGTTCACAGCATGTCTCTCAGGTGATTAGGCATTCCAACTATTGCAATTTAGCCATTCAGCCAACCAGACAATGACTTGGGAAGACAACCAGTTAGCCATTGGGCCAGCTGGACGGGCAGATAGCCAGGCAGTTCGTGAAGCACTTTGTCCACCTACTGGCCAATGATGATAAGCTATCTTGCTTTAACTGGCTGTCAGAGCTAGGTAGCTAACCTACTGAGTTTGCCAGTCACTCTGTTACTTAGTTAGCCAACAAATTCAACAGTTGGACATTCAGCTGACATATTGGTAAGTAACTCCATCTGACATAGTGTGCCAGACATTCAGTTTGTTGGACAATTAATCAGTTAGTCAGGTTATTGCACCACTTATACAACCAGCCAGATAAATATAGGATCAGCCAGTCAGTCAGCTAGTTAATGAGTTGGTGAGTCACTGGTCAGCCAGCCACACAGCAGGCCAGTTAGTGTGTCTGGCAGGTTCCAAAGCAGCCAAGTAGGCCTTTTGTATATTTTCAGAGCTCTACAGGTTAATGCGTGTGCCTGTGTGTGTGTGTGTTGGAAAGAAAGAGGAAGAGAGGAAGCAAGTAGTGCATTTCATGTATAAATTGCACTGCATATAGGGACAGCACAGTACATTATGTGTATGTGTGTATCTGTGTGTACTTTATTGTGGACCACCCATAGGCCTAAAGCGTCTCTGGATGAGGCCTGGACCTGGATTAATTATGGTCCCTGTATGAGGTGGTTTTGTGGCAGGTTGGGGTGGGGGGTGGGGATGGGGTTGGTACACCTGTGAACTCCGTCAATACAAACCTCAAGCCAGCTCCCTGACATGGGGAGGTAGGTATGTTGGCCAGGGTGGAAATGACTCCCAGCTTTCCACCCTTTAAGCCCAAGGGGGAAATCTCACACATATGGTTCATATACTCATTTGTCCAGAAGTGAAGAAACATCAAGAAAGAAATCCAGATATGTGGAATGAGAAAATTCTAGCTTTCCAGCTGGATAGGGAAGTGAGAGCAATTTTCTGAGAAATGCAGTCCCCTGTTGTGGAGATATATAGGAGCTGCCCTTTACTGGGACCCCAGCAGATATAAATGGCGCTTCAATCTCGTCTCCCCGGCAGTGGGTCTTCGGGCGTTACTGAGGGTTTGAGGCGTTTTACCTCGTGTCGACGCCAATAAATCTGTCACCTGATGGAATCCGTCTCTGGGCCCACAGTCGGAGGGAACAAATTGTGGCTTTGGGTTGGAGGGGGGTGGAGAGGCAGGAGGAAGAGGAAAGGACAGAGAGAATGAGAGAAAGAGAGTGAAAGAGAGAGAGGGAGAGAGAAGTGACCTGTCAGCCCAGCCCATTCATCATCTGGATAAAATGGTCGCCTTCGTCCTTTTCCGCTGACCAGTCAAAACATCCTGTGGTAAGCAAGTTTTAAGTTGACGTGTAAGTGTTTGTTGTAGGGTTTCTTTTTCTCATCTTTGCTACCTTTCTTTGACCTCATCAATATTACTAACATTTCCATGTTTTCCTTTCCTTGAATGAAAAAAACAATACAGAATCTCCATGAATCTCCTGTTTAAATCTCATATAGTGTGGATAAGTTGGCTGTTAGAGGTTCTCACACAGCATCAGTGAAGAACACACCAAGGGTTGGAAATAAGATGAAGTCATTGAAGATTGGCACTAATTTTATTATGATTAAAAAGTCAGAAAAGTCGTGTGTGGTATTTATAGAATGCGGTGAGACGGCTTCTCTGGTTGTTCTTAATTATTATTTTTAAATACAGCAGTAGACCCCATCATCTGACGTTGTACAGTTGTGTGTAGCTATTAAAAGTTGGCATGCACTGGACCACATTAATGAGGACCTCCAGTTGGAGCGGTCAGGTAGAGTCGGGCCTGTGGCGGCCAGGAAGCTGACAGCTTCGTCCTCTGGAGAAAATGGTGAGCCAGTTTGGGTTTGGCAAGACTGAGTGTGTGTGTGTCTGTGGGAATTGTTCATTCTGTATGTTCTAATATAGAGACTGATCGTACATACAAATGAATGTACATAAATGCAAACCTGGATTCAATTTCACAAGTGAATGCAAATATAATGCCACTGACATTAGCAGTCACATGTAGCTGCTCTCACACACAGGCATAACACAGATGAAAAGATACATGCACAAAATAGACAAATGCAAAAGCCAGGCCGTTCTCTGACACACACAAACAAATCCAAGGGGTTTAGAGTGAACACCAAAAACCATTAACAGTTAAACTTGTCAATAGTCTCATTATGCCTACAATTAATCAACAATTGAACAATATGTCATCTACTCATGTCTTCAAGCAAAAGTGATCATACCTGTTTGGAATGGCAACAGTCGAATGCAGGACAAAAAGCCTGCTATCATAGAGCGGTGCAAGGCATGATGGGGATAAGGATTTAGACAGTCTGTTAGACAATCTCCCCTCAAAGCCACCATAGTGTTGCACTCTGTTGTGCACTCTGTACATAATTTTGTTAGGAGTATGGTCTAGACTTTCTCTGTTTGAAAAGTGTCCTGAGATAACTTTTGTAATGAATTGGCACTCTACAAATAAAATTGAATTGGAATTTGAATTGTTGCACACAAGTGACAAATGCAGTGGTGTGATGAATGATAAAACTAAAATCCTGCCTACTTTCTCGCTGCTACACATCTAGCCAATTGCAACGTTAAGTGGACATGTTTGTCAGATCGCCTGTGTCTGAAATTTGCACAAATATTGTCAGATGCGGAACCCCCAATTCTCAAGACCATATTTATACTTAGTTACTTCATGTGACTTGGATGGGTTGGATAGCTATCCATTCTCAAAAAAGGTAAAAAGTTCATAATAACAATTGATCCATATATTTGTGTTAGTCTTGGATGGTTAAATGGATAGCTAAACTGTTATTGTTGACAACAATTTACTTGTATCCCTTGAAAACCAAGACCGATTTCAATCAGATTTGTTGACTGTTGACACTTGAAAGTGGTAATGAGGCCTTAGATGTGTTGTCAACCACAAGTAGTTGCTGTGCGGGCGTCAGGTGTCTTAGCTTTTGTATTGTTACCATGCTTTGATCTATTTATTGTTTTTGTCAGTGTGGGAAATAAAATAATCTCACAAATTCCAGATTAAAAAAGAAATCTATTTAGCTTTCCTTTCTTCCTGTTGTACCTGCTTCTACCTTTCTCTTCCCCCACTGGCAGCAGATGTATCAGTGCAGGGCACTTCATAGCATCATTTTTAAAAGATGCTTTAAGTATTTGCACTTTATTGTAAATGGTGTCTTACTGTTTTAGTATGTGGAGCTTTTTCTCATGTTGCTGCAATTCTCAATTGCAGCTTCAACTTCATATAACATTTTTAAAACAAACTTCTACTTACAATGCTTTATTTTCTGTAATCTATGGTATTTGTACTGTCAGCGTGTACATAGATAGGTAGATTCTTTATTGTCCTATCCAGGAAATTTGTTGCCAAAATCTGTACATAATCTCAAACATAAACACACAACATTAACTCAAGATGGACATCTAAACACAGCACATTTGTACATATATGTACAGTAGACAGTCTGAAAATGCAAAAGCTTTACAAATATGTCTGCATAAGCCTAAAGCAAACCATCAGAATTGCATACACTTCCAAACAATATGCCATATATCTCCACATTCATATACAGTGTGTGATGACTGATGGGCTTTAGTGATGGCATGTCAATAAGCAGCATGGGCTGGAAATAAAGAGACCCCCCCACCGCCTACCCCTTTCCCCAATAGGCAGCAACATAAAGAGAGGTGGGGTGGTGGTGAGGGTGGGGTGAGCAGATAGATCATAGTAACAGCCAATAATAAATGGATCATGCTTCTATGTTTTTAAAGCCAGTGGCAGCTGTATTGAATGGGAAACCTTGTGTGGGGGAGAAAATAGAGGTTTATTGATCAGAGACAGCATATTGGGTGGAGTGGTTGGGGGGTGGGGGGTTCGAGGCCTGTCGACCTCCAGGAAAATGATGTTCTCTCTGAGTTTTCTATTTCATAGACAGCCAAACCCCCACCCCTCCACACACACTTCAAGTCACTCATCCCACTGTCCTGTTCGCTCCCAACACACACACACAAATGCACGCATACACGCACACGCTATTTTTTTTTTTAATAGATGGGTGGATAATGAGGAGGCCGTTAGGCTGCGGCCACATAGAGACACGGCAGTGCTCATTTCAGATGTTTGTTTGTGTTAAAGGTGAGGTCAAATGGGGATATTTTTGCACCCATCTTTGTTATTTTTCTTGTGGTCATCCTGAGTGCTCCGGAGTACGGCACTAAGTTAAAAACTTTGTTTGTTGTTATCTGGCTCCTGAAAGGAGTACCACTCTCCCTCAACCATTGCTCACTGTGCAGAAAATCAGCTTTTGTTTGGGAAATGTATCAACTTTTCGGAAAGGGAACACTTACACTTATACAATACAGCTAGCATAATTCACAAAACTACTAGCTGCACATTCACTGGCATCCTTGGCTAATCAACCAAGTTTCAGTTAGTGTGGCTTACCGTCAACTCTGTTAAAACAATCTGATCCTGATTCATCTTGTAAAGATACTTTGCTTATTACTGTGTTTAACTATTGGGGTATCATGGACACATAATACTGTATTTCACATAAATATCAGGTAAATATAATGGCTGATCCATTGACTCCTTACTACTGTTTCACTCCTTGTAAATAGACTCCCACGTTATGTTTTTATTCTCCAAAATCACTCATCATTTTGCCAAAGTACCTGAGTAAAATACTGGGGCATACAAACTACATTCAAGTCTAACACTTTTTCTCCATTATTTGATTAAAAAAAATGTTAGGCGCCACTCTCCGTCCATAAAACATTTGACACACTGATGGTGTGGTGGCGATTTGATTTGCAGAAATGTAGGTATTTATTTTCTCAGTTGCCCTTGCCAAGCTCGAATTCCGAAAAGGATTTTCTCTCATTTGTCTTTCCTTTCTTTTCCTGGTATTATTTTTCGATCCTTTTCTTTCTCTCGCTCCAAAACCCCAGTCGCATGCAGACTGGGTCACCGACCAATTTAAACAGCAAGGTTTTCGGCAGCTAAACGCCGGCTAGCAGGAGTGCTGTGGTCTCTGCAGTACTTTGTCTGTGGTCACACAATTAAGGATTTAGGTGTGGCGATAGGAAGAATGTGGAAATCGGATCCTGGCAGCCCACACCCTAGTAACTCTCTCTCTGTTTCTTTCTTGCCTTTTTTCTTTTACTCCACCACGTTCCTCCTGTCCTTTTCATCTTTGTACGTCTTCATCTCTCTCTTGCTTTTTCTCTCCTTCTCTTTATCTTTGCCTCATCTCTTTCAGCCTGTCACTCCCTCCTTCCTCTCCTCAGCCGCCTGTCTCTCTCATCCCCCCTTTCTTCCCAAATGTCTTTTCCTCCCCTTGTCTTTCCTCTCCTTATCTCCCTATCTTCCCACTCTTTTTTCAACATGTCTTTCTCTTTCTTTCCCCTATCACAATTCCTGAATTGGACTCTCACCCTCTTCCTGTCTCAGCTACACTTTGAACCCACGGCTCCACTCATCTGTCTGGAATGAGTCGTTAGGTTTTCCTCTTTTCTTCCGCTTCCTCTCTCTGCAGACACTAAACCTGGAGAGAGAGAGAGAGAGAGAGAGAGAGAGAGAGAGAGAGAGAGAGAGAGGGGGGGGAGAAAAAAGGGAGAGTGGGAAGTAAAAGTAGGATACGTACATTTTAGAAATTGAGAAAAGGATGGATGTAGAGGTAAAGCACTGCATAAAATGACAAATGTAGTGAGGGAGTTCATCCCGTATTTAGACTTATCAAGTTTATTTAAGAAAAGTTTAGTTGAATGATCTCACTACACTTACAAGTAACTGGTTAAATACATGTCAGCCTGGGTTGTTTGACTGCATATTGTTTCAAAGCATTTGCTCAGAAATTAAAGTTGGGGCATTTTAAAAACAGGTTTCTTCTTTCAAGGTTTAATTTCTTATATCCTGAAGTAAAGCTGCCAAGTCTGGCTGCAACATAAAATCGCTTGCCAAACTTGTCATTTCTTTGCCATGTGAAAGGAAGAGAGATCATATTTATAGACTGTATTTGTGTAAAAGGTTTTCTCTCTGCACCCAATCTTACCAAATACACGCACACACAGACATGCTTTAACATGCCATCTGTAACCTGTGCAACAGCAATGGGAACCTATCCATCAAGAAGGACCTCACTGGGGCTTTCCTGTTACAGGATTTTTTTGTTTTGTTTTGTTTTTTTGGCTCATTGTGAGAGTCACCCTGGGTTTAAACGGATGTAGATTGCTTATTTCTACTTATGAGAGTTCAAAAAGGAAAATGCTTAGTACACACATACACAAAAGACATTTATTGATGTACTCATAGATACATCCAAGTAAACACATTTCATCCCAACACATGCACACACAGACACTATAGACTGATATATTAACAGAAATGTATAACCCAGGGCGCCCAGTTAGCTCAGTGGGTAGAGCTGGCGACCCATGTACCGAGGCTGAGTCCTTGCTGCAGTGGCCTGGGGTTCGAATCCAACCTGTGGCCCTTTGCTGCGTGTCATCCCCCCCTCTCTGTCCCCCCTTCCTATCTGTCCTCAGCTGTCTCTATCATAAAGGCAAAAAAATACTTAAAAAAAAAAAAGTTTGATGATAGTGGTGGAGAGTTGTATCTATTTTTGGTCCAGTGTTTCCCACAAGTAATCAGTTGATGATCTTGTGATTATGAAAGCCATAGAGCAGGATTCACTTCATTTTCATACTCACCGAACCATTAAGTGACCCCTCGTGCCCTGCGTGGTAGAATCTGCATTCATTAAGTCATAAGTCATTCATACATAAATATAAAATATAACAATGAAACACCTACACGTATAATTCAATACTGTATTTGTGGGAATGTATTTCTCTGTCACACACACACACACACACACACACACACACACACACACACACACACACACCCTACGCACACACCTACGCACACACAAACACACCCATAACGTGATGGCTCAAAGGGACTTGAACTGCACCCACAAAATTCATCACTTGCTGACAAAATGCTGCATGGAAAAAGCATTTCAAAAGAAAATTCCAGCATGGACCAAACAAACTGCTTCTGCTATGACTTATCAAACCCACAACAAGACCATTTTGCCTTTTGACCCATAAACTTTCCCCATTATCCCCCAGACTGTCACCAACTTATGATCCATACTCCATAAAACCCCTTCATTCATCACCTCCAATTAAATCAATTATCGTTCCTGGGATCGGATCCCGACAAATCACAGTGGTCGATGGGTAGGTAGGCTCGGGCCAGTGGGGGCATTCGGACAGGCAAAATGAGACAGCGGACAGATAGAGTCATCCTTCATGCTAAGTGGGATTGTCCTGACGTAGGCTGAGACAGACCCCGAGGTGTAATGGACCTCTTTGCCTTGACTTCCTCTGGCCTCAGCGACAGTGTGGGGTGGAAAGCAGACCTGGGTCAAACAGCGGCTGAACAGTGAAATAGCTGCCATTTTAGAATTACAAAATGATTGATGGCACAAATCTTAAAATGTGCATTCATTGCAGTATTACTTCACTATTAACTTTTCATTTTAGATAGCAAAATAAACAGGACATATTCATAATACTCTTTGTCTATTTATGTGTATGTGCCTACTGCCTAACTGTCTCTCCACTGTCCTCCTGATACTGGCATTTCAATGATGTTGGGAATGTTTTTTTGGTGTAAACCATTTGTCATGACAACTGAGGTGATGCCAGCAGTCTCAGAACAGGGAAGTCAATGCAATGACAATAAACAAATGATAAAGAGGAACATTTCCAGCTATTTTATATATATTTTTTAAAATCAGTGAATGAATTGAAAGAAGTATCACTTCTAACTTTAACTTTGATGACCAAAATCTGCACTGAACTTTTCCTACAAACACTACATGTTTCATTGTAAGGTAAAGGGGAGTCTATTTAGGCCTAAATAATTTAACAATCTCTAACAAGTTCTTTTGAAACTTGCATGGACATTTGCGTCCGATCATAAACTCAAGAACCAAAAACTCCTCCAAACTGTTGTTTACTTATTACAGTACATACTGTACTCACTTTATTAATGTGAATTTGTGATTAATTAGTGTTAAAAGTCCTGTGTGTTACATTTAGGAGGATCTATTGGCAGAAATGGAATTAACATTCATAGGTATGTTTTTATAAGTGTATAATCACCTTTTCGTTATCTTAGAATGAGACGGTTTTGGAGGTTAAACTGCAATGTAAACTTAGTGTATCATAGAAAAATCAAGAACATTGTTTGTGTAACTTAATCTTTGATTTGTTTCAGAAAATATCTCCACAAACTCTATTAGATTAAACATTATGTAAATGTATAAACTCATCCACTTGGTATAGTGATATCTTAAGAGTAAAACACATTTGAACTATTACCCCAGTATCCATCAAATTATTTGCAGCTCTCTCACTACAGCTTCTGTTATATTTTAAACATGCTCTGGTCCATTGCTGACCCTTTTTTTCTGAGTTACTATCGACCTATTTCAAAACTCTCATTCCTGCTGGCTGTCCTGAAATATGTTGTTTATACTCATCTGATAAATTATATGAGTTTCAATAAATTATTTAAAAAAGTGTATTCTGGTTTAAGGTCATGGCATATCAGAAAGTCGGGATAGGAGCCATCCTGGCCCAGCTTGGACTTAAGGCTGCTCCTGGCTTGTGTCCGGTCTGGACGAAATGACTCAGGCCGCCCACACAACAGGAAATCAGAGACTGTTGTGCCCACATCTTTACAGAGACCTGCTCCATCAACATCCTGGATCCTCAACGGGTGGACCATGTACCGAGCAGACACAGCGCAAGATGAGAGGAGGTGGACACATTAACACGGTTTCTCAAAAAGTCAAACTTTTTATGTGAAGATAAAAAAACCTGATTTTTGTATACTGTTTACATTTCTCCAGATGCAAATTCAAAAATGCACTGCAGAATTATTTTCTGGGTGAATTTGTTCATGCACATACTGTATGTGTATGGATAACATATATACTGTTTTATTTTGTTTTATTTAATTTACTTTAATTTTGTTGTACAACCTTGTGTTTTATGGTGACAAATACATTTCCTTGAACCTTGATATCAGACAGATATCAGTTTTACTTCGATTGTCTTAAAACTTTTACTTACAAGCTGATGGTCATTGTTCCATCCTGGTGCTAGACCTGCTGCGTTTGACACTGTAGAGAATCAAATATTAATTTATTAGCTCCATAATTTCATTGATATAAGCATCTTGGCCTCTGAGCAGACATGATTTCTTCATGCAGTAGTTCATCTCCTCCCTGAGGTGTACCTCACGGGTCAATTTTAGGCCCATTCTTTTTTCAATATACAAGCTCTCACTTGGTCACTGAACAAATAGACACAATACATCTTAACGTTTTTTTGCTTGTGATATGCAGCTATATCTTCCACTCATTCCTGTTAATAGTGACAGCCTGGTTGCTCTGAGGAATTTTTTTCTTGTTTTGTATGTTTGTTATAGTATTCTTTAGCTCAAAATACGATGTATTTAGTTTCATTGCCGTACACATACGCTTATGTCATCACAAAAATATTTCAAGTTTGGAGTTTGCAACAAGGGTAACAATGCATTTGCTAATATGGCTCCTAAATGGACAAAAAGCACCAACCCACTTAACACAGTGACTACTGTATAGTTTGTTTTACATCTCAGTTAAAATCATAGACTGTATAAATAAACACACATTTTTAATCTGGCTTGTAATGAACAGTTTCTTTTCTTGTTTTCCTTTATATTACTATTGACTGTATAGTTTTATTACTTTGTGTCTTGTATTTATTGTCTAGGCACTTTCAACTTGTTATTATAGCAAAGGGAAATAGTCATATTTAATTTGTATTGCTGTTGTGATACACATGCTAATGTTTAAGCGCACTAACTTTCGATTTAGAGGATGGTGACATTCACCACCGGATTTAGAACCTCATCAACACTTTCAGAGAAAAAAAAAAAAAGAAAGTCCACTACTGTTTATACAATCTATTGCACAGGACCTCAAGAGCTGAATAATAATAGACAAGATGAGTAACCTTCAGAACAGTGTATGACTTGTATGACAAGAACTTGTGGATGGCCAAGGGCATTATAGCTGATGCAGACCATCAAAATGTTCAAGTTGAATTCTTGCATCTGCATCAACTTTATATTTCCATCCACAACAAGAAATCAGAGATGCTTGCTTCATATGCTTTGTTGATATTTTATATTTTGGTTAAACTGATTGAATGGTAGCAAATTTCCATCTGTCCCATTGTTGAATTAGCCTTTTAAGTAGTTAGATATGAGACCAAGTGGTTTACATAGAAAAGTCGTTCTTTACCACTAAGACCTAATTGATCTAATCTAATGTAAAACATACATGATATTGAATTAAACACTTTAAATCACACTGATATTTGCCATGCGACTGGCTTTTGAAAACCCTGTTCAAAAACAACCAAATGTACCATTTTGAAAATGTCTGTTGGTGTATAGTTTTAATCCAATAACATCTATTTGTTCCAGTAATATCCAGAGGGAATGGTGGAAGGACAAAGATGGTAGACCTTGGTCTTAAAATCTTTTCAAAGGAAGAAGGGACAGGGGAACAGACAGAGAGAGAAAGAGAGACAGAGAGAGACAGGGAGATGAGAACACATGGGGTAAAAGGGATTTCCTGAGGCGATGGTATCAATACGTTTAACATGTCCTCTCTGTTTTACTATCGCACCACTGGGTTCCCACCCTCCTTCCCCACATAAAACACATCATCGAGTTCTTCCTTTCCTCGGCAGCTTGCAAAGATGTTGACGGATGTTGGTTCGGACTCAAGGATGAGGAGGGTTGCCAAAAGCTTAGTCTTATCTTCTCCTTAACCTGTGTCATGTTTGTGAAAAAAGAGAGAAGAAGAGAAACACTATAATGACACTGGGGCTGCAACATGTAAGGTCATTTTATATTGCAAAAACATTTTATTCAGAGTGACTTAAAAAGAGCAAGCGGGGGAGAGAGTTCTGTGTGTTGCTGTTACAAGGTTTTTTACTGATGCTGAAAAGTATTGAAAGAGTATGAAGTTTGTTACCATGGTCATTTCTGTATCTCCAACTGATGGATTGATAATTGGTCTACACTATAGTTTCAAGTATGAAGAATTAAGGAGACCGTATTCGCAGTTTGTTAGGTTATTCTGTGGGCTTTAGATATTCATAGAAAACAGACAGTTTATGTTTTGTTGGCCTTCTGTCGAACCATGGCAGTTTCCAAGAGGCACACATAAATCTTTGCAGGTGCTGCACAGTAATTATCTGCACCAAACATTGAAAAAATACCGGCAAGATGCTTGGTCTTTCCTATTCTTTTGTTCTACGGACATGTTTTGACTAGAGATGGTCCTTTCATGTGGCCCTCAAAATGTATTTGTAGTATGAAGAACATCTCAGGGTGTCCAAACATGTGATCTCTGGATGCCTACAAAATTGTTTTTAATTGTGTTTAAATGTATTTAATAAAAAGTCCATCTTTTTTTTAGGGTGTAATGCTGTAGATGCATGTTTTAATGTCACATGATAATTTTCTACATATGTCTTTCTGTAAGGACAACAATGAAAAACATATGTTGCTACACGGTACTTAATTATCTTTATTCTGCACTTTACACAAACAAGATTACAACACAGCGGTTTATCACAGAAAAATCAATGAAAAAATCCTTGACAAAATGGAATTTAAAAAATCAACCCTCAAAATATCAAAAGCACTTCCCATATCTGCCACAAACACTTGTTTCAATTCCAGATAAAACCCTATATAGTACATTATGCCCCCTCTCAGACTCCCCCTTAATGAGATGATTTACATAGATTTTCCCCCCTTCAGTCAAAATATTTTTATATTGTAAACACTATTCACTGCACTTGTATTTGTAATTATCCCCCCCCCCCCCCATTGGTTGTAACGATTTTCTGCTCTCAGGCAGTATGAGAAGGGAAGAAGAGAAGAAAACAGAATCTGCCAGCAACAGGGGAGGATAAAAAGATAGAAAGACAGAATGAAAGAGAGAAAAGAAAAGTTGAAAACGAGAGAGAGAAAAGAGAGAAAGAAAAGGGAGGGAGAGTGAGGTTGAGGCCTGTGGTGGATTGTGGGCTGGGGCTGCTGCTGCCTCAGCATAGTCAGCCGACCGGTCTAGCCTGAGGTGATATGTTTTCCTCAGGAAATATCTGTGGAGGCTAGTAGGTCTAGTACTGGGAGCCCTGCCGGCTGTGAGTAGCCAGGGAGTGTGGGGGGTTGGGGGAGCGGGGCTGAGGGCTTAGAGCAGCCCCAGGAAAAGACTCCCTTCCTGCAGTAGAGACAGGAGTGAGGCAGGTTGAGCTCCAACATGACAATGACAACAATGTTTTCATGCAAGGTGTATATGCTGTAGGTGCGTGATGTGAAATAAAATAGACAAAAAGAGCACTGGTAGAATTTTTGGCTGGTCAGGGAAAATATATGTTCTGTGATTTACTGCAAAACCACAATGTTAGACATGAATGTACTGCTTATTTCAGATTGAATACATGCATCTGCAGTAAAGTAGGTTTTTCCAGAATAAAAAAAAGGAGTACAGATTTTTAACTCACTCAACACATCAACGGTCAAGTAAACTTTCAAAAAATGATGCAGTGATATTTTTATGAAATGCAAGTTATTTACATATTTTGAGCATTCTGTCAAATATTGCATACTTCAGTTATATACAACTTGATCGTGAGGAAATAAGAATGTTTTCAACACAGAAAAGAACAGTGCTTGCTATGTTTGGCTGATTCCCAGTCAAAGGAAATAAATCTTAAACCCTTCAGATGTGAGGTTGTGAATGTTACCATGTCCATGTCTGTTTAAAAGAAGTGTTTATGACACCACTTGATGAGTAATCTGCATTTTATGTGCAGATTTTTTGTCACTGAAATGTTTCATTTGGAAATTTACTTTTCACCACTGGAAAGAAGTGTCTCCTCTTACAAAATAAATAGTAACATAAAATTAAAAGGAGGGTAGCTGAAACTCTAGATTGAAAAAATGAGAAACCCACTACAGAGTAGATACAGTTTTAGAGTCACTGAACAATAAATTTCTGACAATGATTTGTTTTCATTTTAAATGATGTGAAACACACTGCTCCCAGCGCAATTAAAACGATTTATTTTAATCTGATGAGCCTGAGTGTCTAGACTATTCAGCATTATCTGGTCCTGTTCTCTGCCTGTGTGTCATGGTGTCAGTGTTTTCTAGGAAGTATTTCAATGGTTTATTAACTATTTCTGCCTTGAAATACAGCCCTAAACATTAATATGTGAAGGATACAGAGGAGAAAAGCTCCAGACTGGAACATAAAACTCATGTTCCACTTGCCTGAGTCTACAAAAACCCCTTACAGCTATAGTTAATCTGTTATGTGTGTGTATATTTATATAGATACAGGTGTGTATGGATTAAGATTTGTGTGTGTTGGTATTTATAGAATAGAATATAAGAATATAATCAACTTTATTGTCACATATACAATCATAAACAGTGCGATGTATAGCAAGATTTAACCCATAAGTGCTAGGAGCAGTGGGCTGCCCCTGATCAATTCCAGATCTATGCCTTGCTCACTGGAAATATTAATCTAATATACGTGTTTTATTGGTGGGGGAAACTGGCACGCCCGGAGAAAACCCACACACAAATACAACATGCAGAAAGGACCTTCTTGCTGTGAAATGAGCTCACTACTGAGCCACCGTACTGTGAGAACATATGGGGGCTCATGTCTGGTGAATATGTAAAATGAGCATGTGAGTGTTTGTGTGAGTGTATATCCTGTAATACCTTCATTCTAGCATAAGACTTCCAGGATCCCCATTTGTTGATCACAGAGGGATAGGATAGGAGATTATGCCTGGATTTCCATGTTTCAAACTTCATCAAACAGCCAGCACGGAGGAGTGAAACAGGATGCATATGGAAACTAGCTCACACATAGACACATGCAGTCACAACCACACACAAGCATACACATGTTGGAATATCCACAAATGGGGCGTACAGTATACATTGTTAAGGAAGTATTCTGTGTTTGCATTTTGAATTCTGGGATATAATCATAATTTTCCCAGAATATACAAACCATATGAGGAGTGTATCCCCAGAGTTGCTCTTAAAGGAAAGCAGGTGACAAGTTGTTTGTTGAAAGGAGCTTAAATGTTACAGCCAGGAATCTGTTTTAACAAGTGACAGACATAATAAAAGATAAATAAAGACATAATCTTTGACTTTGTTTTAAAACATATTTTAGAAACACTGAAACTTTAGGTAAAGATTTTGTGTTCTTAAAGATGCTTTAACATCAGTGAGTCAACACATGAAATGTACATATTTTTGTAACATTAGTTCTGACATGTCCACGTCCATACAACATGTAAAGCCACTACTGACAGAGAAAAGTATCCATGTATCCAATTGCTGAATTTCTGTACTGAAGTATAGATTACATCACATCATTAATACAAAATCTAACTTACATGCTGTATTAGTACAGCTACTAAGCAATATATAATGTTGTACAAGTTTGTCCCATCTTTACCGAGCTGCAAAATTAAAGACACAAATACCTTTCAATCAATTATTATAATTCAATAATATGATGTATATTATTGAAATGGGTCAGTATGCACAATAAGTAACTTTTGGTAATTTAAGCGTATTTTGATGCTAATACTTTTATACTTCTACTCAAATATTTGTTTTATTGCAGAACAAAGTATTTATCAGTGTTGAGGAGTAACTAAATACATGTAACAGCATTACGTAATTACATTTCAAAAGAAATGTAATTGTAATCGGTTACTGAGAAAATATGTAATTAAATTACTGTCACTAATCAAAATGTTGGTGTTAGCAAAGGGGTTACATTACAAAAAGCTGCTTTGCATCCATTGGAATGCCCTCTTTTTGGCACATTTCTCGACAACGTGGGTCAGCAAAGCCATTGGGACAAATTGGGAGTGCAACACCATCAAGGGGAGGCTACAAGGAGCCTGTTTCTACGTCTAGACAGGCTCCATTTTCTGGGCAGTATGCGCTCAGATTTTGAGTGTGGTTTTTTATTGGTTCTCTTGTTTGGCAGACGAGAGTTGGTGCAAATCCAATCAAATCAATGTGCATTGCTCCATTCTGCCATGCCTGCGACCAGCTAACAAGGCAGGTAGCCATGATGTTGGACAAGAACGCGTTTCAGTGCTGATTATCCTTATGAAATCAGAAATGGGTTCTAACATTACTGTACAGTGTAATGCTTGTTTACCTGTTGTGAAAATGCACTCAGCATGCTACTTTGATGAAGGGTTTATGACAATGCTACAGTAGGTGCTGGAAATAGTTTTGATATATATGTTAAATATATATATTTTTTTACCTCTGGTGATGCTCTGTAGCAATGACTTTAAAGGACCAGTGTGTAGAATTTAGTGGCATCCAAATGGGTAGTAGCAGATCACAACTCTGTTGCTTTACCCTTCCTTTTCAAGTGCAAAGGAGAAACTATGGTGGCCACGAAGTGCACGAAAAACTCAAACACCCCTATCTAGTCCCAGTGTTTATTTACACCCTTCTAGGCTATAGTAGAAACATTTCAACATGACAGACTCCACTGAAGGCAACCCGCGGTATCCATAGATAGAAACGGCTCATTCTAAGGCAATGAAAACATGTATAGATCCTCCTAAATGTTACATACCGTACCTTTAAGAGTACCTGTTTTGTTAGTATCACATGTAGTAGTGCATGTACAGGAGGACTTCCATGCATACGTGTGTGCATGCCAGTGACACAATGTATTTCAAGGCAAAGTTCTACCAATGATTTGCATCACATCTTTCCTTCAATGGTAAACAAAAAAAAAATCTTTCCTACATTCATGGAGAGGAATTTATGTGTGCATCTGTTTTGGCAGGATTTAGACAACATGAACAAAATAGTTTTCAGCCAACAGCAACACTCCAGGGATGTGGTGCACCTGAGGAATATCACCAAAATACTGTTTATTTGTTTGTTTTGCTCCACACTGGGAGTTGGTTACAGTTTTTTAACACAGTGAAACGAAGCATTTTTTACAACTGGTCTAGCCAGAGCACAATGGGGTACAATTAACAATGAGTAAAAACTTCCACTTCCAAACTCTTAAGAAAATCACTTTGAACAAAACAAGACAGTAACATTCTCTTTATAATATTATGCAACAGTAATTACTGCACCAACAATACTTCTGGAGTGGGATAAAGGGCTACCAGTTGCGTGACCCGAGACTCATTTGTTTACAGTAATTATACGAAGGAATTACATCTCAATATCCTCAGTGGTTGCTTCTCACTTCCTGGTTTCTAGGTCTTGCTATTGAGGAAAACAAGCAACATTTTCCTTGTTGATAGGTGGTTGTTTACTGTAAGATGGGTTTTGAAGCCAAAGCAGGTGAATGACTCAGTGGTTGGAGAATCGTCTTGTGCTGCTCAAACAATGCAAGCAGCCAGTAAATAGGAAACCACCAGGAACATTGCAAGAGAAAGGTATGGGTTGCTGTGTATGAAAATGTGGATGTAGAGTATTACTGTATTACTGCCTTCATACGTAGGTGCAAGTAAGCATATTTAAAGATTTAATGTCTTTAATTCTCTTTGGTGTCGGATCCGTTTGGATACAAATGTGAATATATGTATTAAATAAAATTTGTGTGCACATATGTAACTGTCAGCAATCATGCACACAAATGTACATTAACTGTTGTGTGTTTAGAAATGATAAAGAGATAAAATATTTGTCTTTGAGTGTGTACTAACAAGTAGGAAACAAATTACACCTTTGTTATTTGTTTGTACATGTGTCTGTGTTGCTGGTCCAGTTACTCCTTGCAATCTCAGGAAGAGATAGAAAGTCCAGGTCCAGTCTTGATCGATGTGCTCCTGTGTTCAGAGGAAGCAACAAGTGTGTGAATGTGTTTGTGTGAGTGTGCGAGTGTGCAGGGTGTGCGGGGGGGAAAGGGGGTCGGTTATTTTGGAACTGTCCAGACGGAAATGGGACCTAACCCAAGGAGGATGCAGATAGGGTTGTCAACTCACATACAGACACACAGACAGACACTCACACACACACACTTTTACAAGTGTTCCCACATACAATAAAAAGAATTTGTGAAGCATTGTGGCCGGGTTGTGTTGTTACTGTGCAAACAATTACTACACAAACACGAGATTGCACAAACACACGTGCATCTGATATAAAATAATTGGCCTGATGACAAACAATGAAGTGATAATGAAAGGAAATGTTTTATGTAACAGCTCAGCACAAATACTACACCTCACACACAGTCATGCACGCATTTACTCTGATATTGTATGTCTTTAATAGATCTTTCACAAAAATACTTCATGTTTGATGCATGATAATGACGTTTTCAAGTATTAACTGTTCATAACAGACTGCTGTCACCAGATAATGATACCCAATTCTAACCATAATCCTCTCCGGGAGGATCCCAGCTTCAGCACTAATATTCTGCAGGAGACTGCTTCAAGTTCTCAGGCGGTCTGCACAGGAGTGCTCGCATAGCTCTAGGTGGGTGCTCCCATCCAGACGAGTCAGATTCTCTACCGTCCCAGCGAAAACAGTGTGGCATCCCTCCAGCCCCAGGTCCTCCCATTCTCCCAGCTCCACTAGCTGCCAGATCAAACTCCTCAGTGATCTCGAGTACATGACCAAGAAGTCAGGTCCTTTTCAGGTACCTAAACCTAAGAAAAGAAACGTCTCCCCTTCCATCCAAGCTTTCAATGCATGCCTTCAGTCCCTGGAAAATACTTCAGCCTCTGCCTCATTATCAGTGACCCTTGGTGCTATTTTGGTAATTGCTGACCATATTAATTTAGTTCCTGGTCATTGTTGGCTTTACATTGTTCTGGCCATTGCTGACCATCCACTACCTTAGCCATTAAAAAAGAAACAATTTCATGCTTTTTTCTAGAGATCTGCTCCTGCCCAATAGGAACAGTGTTTTCTTTTGGGGAATGTTCCTGTGCCATGGGCACATGGCACCTCAAACCTTAATCGCCAAAGACTCCTCATATATTTCTTCAACTTTTCCTATTGTACACACTGTGTCAAATAAATGCTTAAATTACTCTTCTCTTAGATTTTATTTCAATTAAAGCACTTCTGAGTGAACTTCCATTCTACAGTCAGGTATCCAGGGGTGTGGCACAAAATTCTGGACCCTATACATTCTCAATGGGTGCCTCCCCGCATCCATAGCTATTCATTTTAGCATATTTGTGGACCCTCTTCACGTGAGGGCCCTGTAAATTCAACTGGGTAATGCGTGTTGTGCAATTCAGACTGACTGTAAACTTTATCCTGCATCATGCATCGTGTCAGTCTGAAAGGGTAAACTGACACACATATACACACACACACTCACACACACACACACACACACACACACACACACACACACACACACACACACACACACACACCTGTCAGACAGAATAAGTTTAGTCCCTCTCTATTTGTGCTGAACCCAAACACTTAAATACTTTTATGAATTTGTCTGACTGATGAAATACGTGAAATATGTATTGAAAACCAGGTGCTTTTCAAATTAAAGATAAGAAGTTAAAGAAAGGTGGGAAACACCCTGGTTTTGTGTTTGACGGACCATAAAACAGGAAAGATACAAATATCCTCCAGTATCATTTTCTACGTAGGTGGCTGGTATTCTTAGTTCATTCATGTGCTCTTTTTTTATTTGCCTTGAGAGAGGGGATCATAAATCTCTACTAGAAAAGTCAAACTGGAGGAGTTTTTCCTCTAAAAATACTCTTGGTCTCCCATGTCAGGGGTGAGAGGGCTTCACGTGTGGTCTCACCTTAAAGAAAAGAGTTAATATCACAGCTGGAAGGCGGCAAACCTTGTGGTTAGTGCCCAAACAGAAACAAAATCTCACTTCTCTCCAATAGAGGAAAAATACATCCCGTATCTTTTACTCTCTTGGACAGCAGGGATATGTTTTCACTAACAGCTTTTGAAGAGAGACACAACCTTCCATGGATCTTGTATCTCTAAAAAGGCAGCCATGGAGAGTGTTTGCTTGGAAGCAAACCTCCCTTCCCTTTATCCTTTGAGAATCCCCCCCACCAGCATCTCTTCATATTCAGTCCAGCGTCATAAGTGGTGGTCGAACCACAATGTTTTCTCAGGGCGGTCGGTTACACTGTTCTCCTCCCGCGGTTGCTAGACCATAGCAGGGGAAGAAGCTTGTTCAACATGTTTCCCTTTTAAAAAAAGTCTGCTCTCTCCCTGCCTCTCCAGTACCACCCAAGTGTTGGGGAGCCTCCTACGCCAAGTGGGGGTAGGCAAAATGTGTGCAAAATGAATCTTGTGACATAACATGATTTAGACTCCTTCAAATAAAGACTGCCGATGTACGTCGGGTGCCCCAAAAAATAATTCTCCTCAAACAGTGGTGGTCCATAATCTGGGATGCATTAGAAATATCCAACCACAGAAGCAGAACTTTATTCCACAAGACTTCAGAGAGTTACAAGCATTTAAATACACAGAAGAAAGAAGGTTCTTCAGTGATTATATTATATTGCTGCTGCTGTTTTTCCCTGGGTTTGACTGATATAAAGTATCTTTCCTTCTGACTAGATCTGTGTTTTAAATTTAATCATTGTATTTTCCCAGGTTGGAAAAAACAGCAGTTAGACTGGGTTCTTGACTTGGGTTAGACATGGGACTTAGACAGCAGATCTTGTTCTCCTCCAAGTTTTGGGCTTTTGCCATGAACATCAATGGCAGATTCCACACTGGCTGCTATGTCCACCAATGTTCAGGTCTTTCCAGGTTTCATATAATAATGCTGATCTATAGAGCTGGGAAGCACAGTGATTTTTTACACTTTAGGGCCAACATAGATCTGCCAAGGCAAGTCAAAGATGGATATCAGTTTGTGGTTTGCTTGTGGTACTATGTAAATCAGGCTTCCCTTCCCATCCATTCTGCAGAATGGTCTTGGAAGGTGCATTTTTGGCTGAAGTCATAGTTATTCTGTAGTGTTGATGTCATGGCAGAAGTCAAAGTATTCAGCTTTGCCCCTTAAAGTATGTAGTAGAGGTCTATGGGTCCACCATTTTGGACCCAATTTGAAACTGACCTGTGGAACTTTGAAGCCAGTGTGAATTAATTAATGCACAGATGGAACCTTAATCCCTCATCCAGCTCCTCAGGTTGCTGACTCTGTGGATGGTGGGTTAGGGTTTGTTCATCCCAATTAACTAAACAAATACATTAACATTTCACTGCACTGCTCACCAAGGTTGAGTGAATAAGTCTATAGAGCCCAATACAGTGCACCACCTTTGTTCATAGCACCAGAGTTACAATGTGTGATCTTCATTCTCTGCTACACCTCAGTGATACAGGCTATGAAGCGATGCAGACATTAAAGATACACCCCTCCTCCCTGATCCAATCTGTCACTGTGGTTATTACAGTCTTGGCCACAATGGGACTGACCTTCACCAAAATTCAATGGATTTGTGTGACACACACATACCAATCCATCCACAAAATCACCAGGCTTTGCCATCAGCAAGCTTATCGAGCATATCACCTCACTATTCCATGAAAAACAAAAATAAAAGAACCCTGTGGTGCACATTTGCCACAAATAGTAGATGTATGATATATACTAAATAGGTGGCTAGAAATTTTCTTTATAGAATTTGCAAGATCAAATCAAGTTAGTACTTGTAAGTACAAGAACTACATTCATTTGTTTTTATTGCTGGGGGAAAAATTACAATATAATGACAATATTTCACTGAAAAATGGAATATAACCAGCCCTAAAAAAATTAAGGGTTTGACCCTTTAAATGTCAAAAATTACCCCTACAATTAAATGATTCTGTGAGTGAGGGAATCTGAGGCAAGCTACTAGACTATAGAAACCCTCCATAAAATTAGTAGACATTTTGAAAGACATTAGGCCTGTAAAGGAAGACTGACTCACTGATGGATGTTTAATAAAAGAGCAATCCTACACAGATTTTCCCAAGTGGTTTACGAACAAAACCTAACCTTTATCTAATTGCCACTAATGCTAAAACTCTCTTTATGCACAAAATACCTGCACTAACAGGCCTAGTTCAGTTATCTTTTTATTTGTCATTTCATCAACATTTAAGCGGCAGTAACCACCGACTCCACTGTCATTATAAAAGAGCCCCTTTCTATTTATTACCAAGAGTGCCTGTGACCTCCACACCACAGCTCTGGAGACATTGGTAGGTTCCTCTTATTTGGACGAAGGAAGTCAATTAATTCATAAATACTTTAGCACGTTTACAGTAAAGCGAGGGGAAGATGGCTATTGATTGATCCCACTAACACAGCAGCCCTTCCCCTCCCTCAGTATGGAGTACCTTAATGAACCAGGGGCTTTTCTTAACCAAGAATAATGCAATCAGAAAACAGAAGAAAACATAATGATTTTTTCCCTCAGTTAAGTGGTGAAGGACTTGGAATATGAATTTGCTTGCTGTAAGAAGGATGGGAGAGCCTGGTAATTGGTATCTGATGAACATTAGTGAAGGTAACTATCCGTTATTTCAGGTTTAAACAAATGCATGGGAAGAAATGATGCAAAAAGAGGACAGAATGTAGATTTTTTCTTTTAAAAAGATGTGAAGTTAAGTTAAGAATTTATTTTTAGCAGTGAATTAATGACAAGATGGAAGGGTGTTTTGTGGAAAAGAAAAGATAAGCTGGATGGCTCTAGATCCTCTGTTCTGACCTTTGAGGAAATTTGGTGAAACAGCAGAAAAAGTGACCTCATTTTTACAGCACTAAGACGGTCACACCTATTGCGACCCAAACAGACCTGAGCATCACAGAACTCAGCATTTCACAGAAGTAATTTTCACTCTCCAGTCACAAACAAGAAGTGATATTGCAGAATCTGTAAAATAATATCTTCAACAGTAAAAAAAGGCGTTTCATCATCTTTCTCCAGTCTGTAGGAAAACAACCACCATATTTCATAGCTGCTTGACAGGGAAACTGGTAATTGAACCGATTAAACCTTTTGCTCAGCAGTGGAAGAGAAACCCCTTCCACTGGAAACAGCTTTCCTATCAGGAAAGTCCACGCTCATCTGGCTCTTACCCCTACTTAGGGTTATGAATTACCAGCAGCCCATCAGCCAAGCAATATCTCAATAGAATAAAATATGAATGCACTTTGAAGACGATTTTATGCCCTTTAAAAACCCATGCAGATAAATGGACGTGTGAAACACTTCTAAGGCTGACTAATGTGGGAAATATTGAGCTAAGTAATTGCAGCTGTTTCATCAATAAGCTCGGTAAAGTAGATCATTACAGTGAAATGTGATTAACACTGAAGTTGTAGGATAGTGTGGAGAGGCACATAGAGAAATAGAATAAAACAAGTGTACTACATAATTTACATAGCACAAATTACTGTTAATTTAAAAAAAAGAAGATACTAATCAGACATACTGATGGTGACTTCAGATTTGTCAGTGCTGCCTGAGAAAGAGCAGTGAGCTTGAAGTGTGTTGCTGTTGCTGTTGCTGTTGCTTCATGTAATAGAGATGCCTTTTGTGATTCATTTTTCACTTGATGCGCCAATTAGAAAGTAATTATTTTGCCCTAACTATGTGAGTTCACAGCAACACAGCATGCAAAACACACTTCCAGTGAAGGTTAAAGACATGAAAACGCTAAAAAATTCCCACAATGTAATTAAAAAAATATTGTCCATACTTTCTGCAAACAATCCAACAACACAATGTGTTGCATTTTCTAGATGCCACAATTACAGATAAGCTTGTAGAAAATGCAAAAGGCCCTGTCTACAACCAGTGGTGATTTGTCCGTTCTGGGCTACTGTAGCAACATGACACTTCAACCTGCCGAACTCCATGGAAGGTGACCCTTAAACACATAAAAACATACCTATGAATATGATATTCCATTTCTGCCAAAAGATCCTCCTATATGTTATACATTAGGATTTTAATAGGCAGCAGGACTTTTTTTAGGTAAGAGCCCCTCAAAATGTCTGTGGACATCCTTGGTATGAACGGTATGGATTATATAGTGGGTGTATAATAATGAAAACATTTTGCTTAGTAGCTGCCATTTGAAAATCAAAGGAGTGGTTAATAATACTAAATGTAATGTAATCATGGTTAGAAAATTATAAACAGGAATTAGGAAAAAAAAACAAACACTGACTGTTTTCTTTTTATTACTGAAGGAGTTTTAAATTCAACCATATTCTTTATATTCATGCCATCTTTATGTTATACAAACACAACCAACAAAAAGTGGGGTGACTGCGTGGGGCAGAGCTGGGATGAAAGATTGCGAAAATGAGCAAGGGAAGAGATGTTCAATGATATTTTGTTGTCTGTGTGTGAGAGTGTATGTATAGACAGCCAGGGACCTTTTGTTCTCCTCAGGGCCCCCAGAGCAATCAGTCCGGCAAGGGAGGTGGAGTCCGGCTAATTTCCCACCCCTCTTCTCTCCCCTCACTCGTTTGTAAGACGGATGCTTTGGGTAATAAGGCTAATCAATACACTTCCTCAAAGTCCTCCCCACCCGCCCAGTCCCAAGATGTTATCAGCAATTTGTCATCAGGAACGTCACTTTTTCTTATCAGGCATCACCATCTTGTTTACATGGTGGTGCTGCCACACACACACACACACACACACACACACACACACACACACAGACACACACACTTACAAATGAAATAGGGCACATGCCAACATGCAATAATGCTAATATATACAGCAGGCACACACATGTAGATTAACCTTCACACTATCCACTTATTAAGCCTACCAAATGCTCACACACAGTCAAACACAGACAGTGACCACCTGCTACCTACAGTACATGCTCATGCACACAAACACAAACACACTATGTTACAAAATAAGTGGTACAGCATGTCAGCACACACACACACACACACACACACACACACACACACACACACACACATACACACACACACCTCCCAGGCAGTGATGAATAGACACATGGGTGCTCTCTGACAGGTTACACATGCACAGCAGTGTCAGGATCTATGCGGAGAAATTAATCAACAATGACAACAGCGTCAGCAGCTCCCCTCTCCCAGCCACAGCTCAACATGCTGTAATTTGCCCTGTATGATTACCCCAGGGTGCTGGGGGCAATTGGCACCCCCTTCTTAATTAATTAAGTATTGTGCCGGCAGGGAGATATCTTAGGAGTGCTGTACAGAGACACACGCACAGTATGTTTACCTGAAGTCACCTTTTTGTATCAGACTTCTCTGTAAAGTTCTTTAGACAGAGACTGTACTATGGATGCTGTGTATCTTTTTATTACATAAATCAACTGCTCATAAACAATTTACTAATATAATAAAACACAGTAGTTAATAAGAATCATGATGACTTTGTGTAACATGGCATTTTCACTTATTGAAATGTAATGACTTATTACAAGTACTAAGTGTTGATACCTTCAGGGTCACCTGTTCACAAAATTGGTGATTCATCTGTAAAAGATTGTGTGCAACAATCTTCTAGGATCACTCACTATGTTACAGAAACATTATTACATAAATAGTGGGTAACAGTAATAGAAAACATATATATTGACTTATTTTATTACAGTATTTGCTGTGAATTAATTCAGTGTGCAAGTCAAACGTTATCCTTTTGTGACAGCACAAATATGCAGTTGGCAAATATTAATGATGTCATTATTATTGCTTGATTAATATATTATGTTTTCATTATATATAATATTTTTATATGAAAAAATATTGTTAATTGATTCCTAGGGTGAATAGGGTAATGGGGTTAACAAAATTTTGAATTTAATATTCATATTTATTATATTTCTTAGTATGTTTTTGTGTAACACTAACTACACAACGACAGGGTCAAAGAACATGTTGGCCCACTTTTACCTCTTTTTACTTTCAACTCCGTCACTCCGACAGTTGACTCACAGAGTCACAGCCAGCATAACCCTCTGCAGGAAAAGAAAGAAAAGAAGGTGAAACTTGAAGTTTGGAGAGGAGCTTGACAGCTTCGCTCCCTGGCAGGTAGAGGTAAAAAGTGTCCTTCTATTTGATTTTTTTATTCCCTCAAGGCACATGTGCTGATTGCTGTGGGGGTGGTCCATTCCCAAGAGGAGACAGAGATGAGAGGAGGCACCAGGTTGACAGCATACCATGTGACACCATTGTTTGCCTCCAGTAATGACCAAGGGACTCCAGATGATATGGGAGCCTTTGATGGATGACTAATTTATCAGTAGCTGTCTTGGCCTAATGATGGTTAATGATGCCAATGGTGGCTCGTCCGGGGTTAACTGTCAAAAGGGAGGTGATGTGTACTATTTTAAACTTTTCGGGCAACAAATCAAGCAGGAAAATAATAACTTGGTCCAAAAGCTACCTTGCAATACATTCCATGAAATTTAAAGTCTGATGTTTAGCATGCTAGCACTGAAGCTGCTGATGGACTTCTAGCAGCTGCAAACAAAAAGTGATTTGTTTCTTCTGAATCAAACTCTATGCATGAATAAAGCCCAGTTTGGTCACATGGAGAAAACATTCAGTGAAAACTTTCCATTCAGGATTTATTTAGATTTGAACTAATATTCACCCTGGATGCCAAAGTATTTATACAGTATATATCTTTTGACACCATAATCATAATACAAAACAACAATACAGCCATAACTATCTGTCATTGTTAGTAATTTGAGCAAGGGAGCACATGCAGTTATAAGAAAAATAAAACAAAGGCTACTTTCAACAAAAGGACTTGATGTCTCTGAGGTGTGGAGACCATATCTTTCATCATACAGTTGTTCCAAGGCCTCTGTGCCATTGTTCTTTTAGCTATTCCTCCCTGGTTGTGGACCCCACTGGAAAACAGGTGAGGCAAAACAATCACGCAACCTCCCATCACTCTCTCCACATTCAACAATAACACTCTGACTGTATCTTTCAGTAGTAAACACAGTCCTTACATGCAGACCCTGGGTGAACGTCGCTCCGGAAACAAATACATTGTCGGAGACAGAGTAGGGAAATAAAAGACAGAGGCCAAAGCGTATTGGAAATCGGAAAACAGCACTCTCCTCCCTTTGAAAGAGTCCTGGCGATGAAAATATGTAATATAAATAAAGCTGTGGACGCTTTGAAAGCCAAAGCCTTCCTTCCTGGCCCAGTCCTCTGCGGGGGGAAACGCCCACTTCTGAGCCCTTGCTCTTAAATTCCCAAAGACCACTCTGTCATCAGGGTCCCAACTGCTGCTTTTAAACACGCGATGGCCAGACTCACTTCCCCGTCCTACTCTCTCTATCTGCCCAGCTCTCTCACTTTTGCCCCCTTAACCCTTTTATGTCTATCCCCCTCCTTGGACAGGATCTTTCCTCATAGTTATGTCGGCTTAAATACCCACAAACAGGCTCCAATTATTTCACCCGTGACGTGTTTGTGGCGAGTGAGTGTCACGACTCCGATCTCTCCGCTAGTTCTTTAAAGTGCTTCTGATATTGGAAGCTGACTGGCGGATGCAAGGAAAGACATAGTGACAGATGACTGGCTGATTGGTGACAACTATAAAACGGCTCATTAAAACAAAAACCACACTGTTGGTTTGTTTTGAAATTGACTCCGACTTCTTGGTTTTAGCGCGCTGTTGTATCACTTAACTGTAGTCACTGAGAACCTTCATGCTAGCTGCAGGAAACACCCGCTGTCTTGTCAGTGTTTCCTCGGATTCCCAGCGTACAGTCATTTTTATGTACCATGGCTAAATCAATAAAGAAAAATGAGTCATCGCCTGAACCATAAACCTCAGCAATTAGATGGACATCACAGTACCATATATGATCTTTGGTGAGAGGAACTACAGAGTGCTTTGCGCCAAAGCTAAAAAGAATTAATCAATAAAGGCATCAAAAAAAAAAAAGATTAACAAATTGAAAAGCCACAGAAACCATCATCAATTCACCGATGTATTAATAGAACATTAGCAAATATACTTCCAGTTGAATGTAATATTTGCAACATTCATTCATTCATTCATTCTCAAGAAATATATTGTATAATAAAACAAAAAGTCTTATTGTAGACAAAAAGTTGCTGTGCTGTTACAGTGAATTACAGTAAAGTAAAATGTGACATTAACCATCTTAAAGGTACTCCGTGTGAGTTTTAAAATATTATTTTTACCACTAACAGTGCGATGGACTGCCAGGTTTTTATGAGTTGGTCCCTGCTTTGTTTCTATTCTGTACGAGCATGAGACAGATTAATGGTGCAATGTATCAGGATTCAGTCCTGGTGCGATTTATATCCCCATTGGTCATTGGTTTCACGCTTTTCTATAGATTGACAGTTGGTGGCGGTAATGCGCCAAGAAATGTAGTAATGTGTCAACATAGGCAGTGACAAAAAAGATTGAACGCTAGTTGAATGCAAAAAAGTAGTAATGCTATCTTTTATTAGGAAGGAAATACTCTTAATACATATTTTAGACTTGAAGGATTCACACAGAGTTTTGGTAACACTGAATGTAAACAATAACTTTTGTTTGTTTACAAGAAAACACCACAAGGACCCTTTAAGCAGCATCATGAAGAATTTGAGGGAAAAGTGTTTACTGAGAAGACGTGGTGCACATGTTTACACTCATGCACAGGCACTACATAGTACAACAGTGGGAGAACTAGAAGGGTTTGTTTGTGTTTACGTGCAACATTGCCCAAAAAGCTCTAGATCATACATCACATTCAGCCCAGGACACAAACTGGGCCCTGTGGTGACCCTCGGTGGCAGGGTCCCTAATGACATCCACCAGCTTGGCTCAAACAGTGCAGTGCTTTCCACTGAGGACAGGCCTTTTTGATCTATCTGCTGAGCTGGTGGAGCACATGGGTCAGGGTGAGAGACCTGCTGGCTAGACCTGCGATGAACTCTGGTTAATTGCAACTGACTCCATGTTCTATCTTTTCAGTTTTTTTTTTGGTCATTTCATCGAACTGTTTTTTTCTTTGCCCCCCCCTGTATTTTGCTGCGTCTGGCTCAGAGGTGGTCTGGAAGCAGAGGTTTTTTAACTTCAAACCACAAACTTGGACGATGCAGGTTCAAGTAATAATTTTTGTCCACATAGTATTTCAGTTTAGGAAAACATACTATATGTTGCATGAAGGGGAAAGTTTTGCATTGTATGTATAGGGAATTTTTATTTTAATTATTGCAGTTGCATTGCAAAAACAAAATTGTTATAATTGTGAAAATGATCAATGATTGACCATCCTTATTATAATTTTTTTCTACACTGATGCAATGTAGAAGAAAGATGGTTCATTACTTTCTCAAAAGGTAGCTATCATTTATTTCTAATCCATCTATTTCTAATGACATGAGGAAATATTATATTTGACTTATTTGATTCACACTTACTGCACAATAAATAGTCATTATGATTGCCATCACATTTATTTATCTCTGCAATATTCATTAAACCTTATAATTCACTTTATGAACCTGAATCTTTTTTTATTTGCATATTATTCTGGCTGGTTTGTCAGATGGACCAACAAAAATAGAAAAAAAAAAGACAATAACTCGAAAGTCCTTTATAGTTTCCTGCAAGAAGAAACCATTAAAGCAGAGCACATTGTCTGGGGGTCAGGCTGAAAATGTGTGAGGAAGCGCATAGTAATCAAGTGAAAGAAAAAAAAAACGCTTCGTGAGAAACAGACGTAAATAATGGACCAGGAAACAGGAGATCAAAGCTTCTGAGTCGGGCCCCCGTTTGTTTTCATACTCACCCAGGCCTTGCAATAAAACACGCAAGAGTCGCACTTCAGAGGGAGGGGGGTGACGCAAGGAAGTGCTGAAAGCGGTTACGTCCCATCCTGAGGATCCCGTGCCACTATCCCCATGTTAGGGAAAGGCGTCAGGCAGCACTGTTTACCAGGAAAAGGGACAATCCACACAAAAAAGTCCACATCAGAGGGGACCCTCAGTGGCCAGAGGACATCTTGTTAAACACAGACTGTGTATGTTTATAAAGGAACCTTTTCCTTATCTCTTAATGCTATGGTAGGTACAAAACACAATGTGTACTTTAAATGGCACAGAAAGATCAAACTTAAAACTCAGGACAGCAGTGTATGTGTGTTTGCGTGCGTTCAAGTAGGCAAGGTGGCGTCATTGGGTTTCCAAGAATTGGCACAGGATGAGTTTACAGCCCAGACAACAAAACACAATACAAAACATACAGTTGTGTGACACATATGTAAGCTGCACATTTTTGTCTCCGCCTCTGTGAGAGAAACTCACATTCAAGGTTTTAAAACTTCTTTAATTATAGATGTATTATTCATTGGCTGGCAGATATTTTCATGTTGCAGGAAAAGTTCTGACTTCCACTGTTATATCTTGGCATTCAACTCTAATTCTCATTAAATAGGCATTAATCTGTTAGGGAAGTGAGATGATGGCTGTGTGTTAAAAACACAGCACCTGTGTGTGTGGTTATTTATGTAATACAGCAATAAAGCAACTATCATCATACCTTTATCTAAAGTTAGATAGAAAGAGAAAGAGGATCTATCTAAGTGAGAAAGGGTGAGAAAGAGTAACACACAACTGTGGTCAACAGTGGAAATCAAACTCCCTTTTAAAATTCATCATTTTACTGCAATTAATTATTAAATCTAGCAGCACCTTTTCTCCAAGGTCGCAAAACAAAGTGCTTAACATTAAGGAAATAAGATATTAATACATTAGAATGTTGTGATATATTGCATCAGAGATATATTACAACCGAAAACCATAATAGTACTTAATGTAAAGCAATAAAATCTTAGACTCAAAAACATAAAAACTAAAATAAAAGTGACAAGTGAAAAGAAGGTATACTAAAGGTATAAGAAATTGGTGAGGACACGAATACAAAGTAAGGAGAATTTAATCTAAATAGGTGCAAATTGTCTGTATAAAGGTATATTTGTCCATTTTTACAGCACAGACAGGTTGCTCTGTTATCTCTTCCACTGGCATCATTTGCTCATGTCCATCTCCTCCTCAATGATCCAACCTTATAGTTAGGTAATATAGCAATGTCCCGTAAATGTCTTCGCGCTGAATTCCATTTCTCTGAGTGTGTATGTCACCTCCAAAATCAATAGCATTCTGGCCCCTACTTGACTCTGACCTCAGTCTTTTAATAGTGTTTTGATATGCATGCAAATTAATTCACCGTAATGGAGTACAGGGGGTCAATGGACTTTGATCCCATTTGGACTAAAGGCTGGAAGGATTCCATTTAGAATGCTGTGGTCTTGAATGGTTGTGTGTTTGTTTGTGAGTGTGTGTGTGTGTGCAAGTGTGAAATTGTGCCAGGCATACTCACTCCTCTTCCCAGGACCCCTGAATGATTCCCCTGGGTTCAATCCACAGAAACGAATAGCTATATTATGCACAATTTCAAGATAGGGCCTGCAACTTAGATTAATTATTTTGCCATTACCATGACATTCTGTTTTACAAATGTGTAAATATCCATCTTAAGCAGCTGAATTTGTCTACCTCAACTACTTCTATTACTCCCTGCAAATAAGCAATACAGACTGGGCAGGCAAGCTAGATGGATTTTGTTGGGAACCCATTGACATCCAAATAAATTCAAGTTTGGGTAAGCTTTTCAGACTAAGCAGTGAATCTACCTCACTGCATCCCTCGCCTCTCCAGTCCATTCATATTGATTCCAATCTCTCAGCCTTTTCCAATAAAGCTAGGTTCATGAGTTCATTATTACAAGAATGGAGGTGTAATTGGCTTTCAGGCATATAAGAGGCTATTTGCACTAATCTATCTGGTGGGGAGATGTTAATGGCCACTTTGAATGGCACAGTGTGAGCCAACTTTGCTCTGTGATCCTGTGGTTTTGGAGTTATCAGGTCAGTCAATAAGCACATAAAACAGATATACTGTAAAACCAAGGGTTTACTGACATGTTAAGGAAAAGTAGTAGCATTTATATAAAGAAAAAAGAGAAATATATTATATTAAATATTTTCTGTCTTATCAGCACTCAGTAGTTTGAAGTTCTGCAGAGATGGCAGAATAACTATGAGCTGAACAGGGCTTGAGTTGAAGAATAGCCATGTAAGACTGTATCATCTGCATGAAAAATTATAAGTCTTTCTTGGAATAATATAACTTGTATTTCTCAATGATAAGGGAGCAAGCACAGAACCTTGGTTATTAAAAAGGAAATTGACACAAAACATGTATATCACCAAACATGCATGAAACAGGTTCTGAGCAATATCATCAGAACCAAGACTTTCATTTGTTTGGTAAAATGCAGTGGTCAAATAATACATTGTCAAGAACAATGCATTTCACTCTGCTCTTCCTGGATCATAACAATAGAAATAATATAAATTATTTGGGGTTTTATTACAACAAATCAGATCAATTTAAAGTTGAAATGACCAAATGTCAGCTTGTTTTGTTTGCTAATTCTGACATTTAAATTCTAAATGATCAAGGATTTATTTCTTCTCCTGATCAAGATGGAAGTTTCTCAAGATATTATAAACTGATTTGGCAGAAATTGGGTTGCTCTTGGACCAAGCATCTATTGATTTATACTTTGGTGATACAGACTTGGGATATGTTTCATTGGAAATGTTTCTAATCATAATTATTACTAAGGGTTCAAGTACTTGAAAGTACGTGAAAAATCAGAAACATCCAACTTTGGCCACTAAGGTTGACTGCTACAAAATACAACATATTGAAATAATCAAGCTTAAACTGTAACAGTGGTTGCAAAGGAAGGTCTTTACTGAGTGCTCATTAGTCATACCTCTGTTGGTTGGCAATGACAAAGCCGGAGTCTCAGCTCACACATTTGTAAAATAAATCCATGAATCCATGGCATAGTAAGAAACTTTGAAATAAATGTCCCCCAAAACAGTAGGTCTTGACTTCTATTCCCAGTGCAGACACAGTGTGAGCTTATGACAGATGCAAGCTGGTGATTACAGGGGCCAGCCAGCACTGCTCTCCTTTCCACTTCTACCCAGCAAGATGAAGTCACTTAGAAAGATTCCTGGCTTTCCAGCAGAGGGGTATTTTTTGGCTGTAGGAAGGCGGGTGGGTTGGTTGTTTGAGTCAGGGGGAGGAGGAGGAGCAATGGATAGATGGATGAGAGCCGGCAGAGGGAGGCCCAGGCGGTTGTGGAGACTTCCTATGATGAAAAGGTCAGTGGCACCTGTAAATCTGAGCAGCTGGAAGAAGTACGGGAGCGGGGGGAGGAAGAGGAAGGAGTTTAGCTGCTCAGCCAGCTCTCCACTGCCCCTGCTGCTGAGCAAACACACAGATACACACACATAGACACATTTGTGTTTTTATGCATGTGAGGTTCTAATCCAGCCTAGGCTAAATCTAATTGTACTTCTAGTCAGAGCTATGAACTCATGAACTCATCTCAACATCCTTAACTAACCCCTAAAAAGTCAGAGTCACCCAAAATTACTTCACTTCAGAAAAATGTCAGCGCTATGAAGGTCTTAAACTTAAACTGCTTCTCACAATAACACACACATACACCTGTCAGCATGTGCATCAGAGTTTCCTTAATAACATTTTATAGTAGTGATGACTGGTATGGTTATGGCAATTTTGCTCACTGGCCAAAAAAGGTGGATTTTCCGAGTGCAGGATGGTACCAATTTTGTATTTTTTTTCTCTCTTCTAATAAAACAGTGGAAAAAGATAAATACCTTGAACATTAAATCAGATGCAAGCACTCATCGAAGAAGCGTCCTCAGTTCAGATGGAGCCCAGACTCAAAACCTAAAAATGATTTTCATTTTGGACAAATATGCTTTACACAATTCAAGTACAAAGCTAATATGCCCAATGTAGAATGACATTAATTTAGTGTTAAGAGAGGTACGTATGTGGAGGTATTAGATGTAGTTTTAAATGGAACAAAGAACTAATTGAAGACAATGGTAAAAAAAATCACTATTTATAAAAAAAAATTAAAAAAAACACGGAACATTGTTAAAATATATTGCTGCCACCATGATAAAATTGTCTATATATTTCAATCAGCACATCACACATACACCAGGACAGCACTTCATGTGAATGCAGGTGCAAAAACATGTGTGTGTAATCCAGCTTTGTATGTGTGTGTGTGCTGCCAGTGTGGATTTACTGACCACCCTCCAGGGCAGCTGGGTGTCGGTGCAGAGCAAAAAGGCCTGGTCAAGGCTGCTTCCTCCTCCTGCAACCCAAAAGGATACAGCCTGCTGACAGATACCTGCTCTAAGCTGACAGAACATTTCCTCCTCCATTTATGTTCACGTTACATTTAGCTGACACACTGCCCAGAGTGACTTAACAAATGCACAGACAGTTGCTGCCCCGAACCTTTGATGTTTCTGTCACACAACAGCTACTTTTCCGGTCAAGACAGAAAACTTAATGGTACTACTAGAAGAACACTACTGTTATGTTTTATAAAAATATTTTTTTTCTATTTATTTTTGTTTGTAATAATCTTTAAAAAATACATTTTAATAACATATCAATATCATATTGTATCGGGCAAAATAATGAGTAAACCCAGAATTCATGAAATATTAGAAAACCTTCTGGTGCTCAAATAATCAGTCCTGCCTTTATGTCATTTTAATTAAGTACTGAATTAATGCATTTATTTTTCTTCAGTGAACAGAAAAAATCTTAAATCACTGCTACTGCATTGGTAAACTGAATTATTACAAACAATTGGAAAAATGTTTCACTTAGTTTAGGACAGACGACATTTAAGCCTGAATATGGGACTAGAGCATTTGCAGCCACCCCACAGTAGTTGGCAGCTTGTTGTTTGTAGCAGCTATATTTAATCCCTGGCTTGTCCTCCATACAGACGCAGTGGTGGCCTGGAGTTAAACCACATTCTGAAGATGCACCCGAGTACAACAGACCCTCTACATTTTGAGGTATCAGTTGCAAGGAAACAATCCCTCCTGACCTTTTTCATTTTATGACACACAGCCCACAAGTATCCTGAAGTTGTCATTTATGATTATCTTTAGTGTTTGCCCCCCCCCATTCTGCTCCTCCTGTGTTTTATTCTTTGGTGGTTCAGACTAGAAGCTCTTGGTAATGCAATCCCCCCACTGTTCACTTCAGTGTCATGATGCCTCATGTCTGTCGAGAGAGCTCTGGTCGCTGTCACAGGAGCACATTGTTATTTTGGAAGTAGCATGTGTTTGTCTAACCAAGGCTCGGGTTTCCCAGTCCTCCAGTGCGACTCCACTTCCTTTGGTCTGCAAAGGAACCATGACGGATGGCAACCCCTGCAGCCGCCATGTGAACCCCCCCAGTTCACAGTCCTCTCCACACATTCCCATTCTCATTTATGAGGGCCAAGACCAATAACAGGGGTGTGCGGTGCTGGTTGCTCCGGTTTAGTGGTCAGATTTCAGTTACTTGGATGAGGCTAATTTAAGTTGGAGCAGGTGTCCAGGTTAAATATTGTTGAACGGACTGCAGGTTTTCCTGATCTAATACAATGATGTGTGGACTGTTTTCATGTGTAGGCAAAGATGGTGAAGATCCTTCTTCTTAGTTCAATTTAAACATCCATCACATCATCAAGTCTCTAAAATGTAGACCGTAATAACATTTATACTGGATTTCTTAACAAGAATAAAGTAATAACTTTCTAATGTATTGATATCTAGTTGGACATTTCCATAGTGTACTTTCGTCCCTGAGAAGGAACTAGAGTCAAATTGGTCAAGATGGAATCTTTACTCTGTAAGTGAACATGAATCTGCCATGTTATGCTTCATTTGATAATTGATAGAGCGGGTTAATTGCCTTGATCAAAGGTCAGGTGATTTAGTATTCTGAGGTTAGGCTGTAGGATTTGAATTGGACACGTCTAATGTTTATAAGATGAAAACCTAATGCAGTCATGGGACTCTGGCCAATTAAGAACATTAAGAATGTTTTATTCTAATCGACAGTGATATCGGTTGCAGACATCCACATTAAGCCTGATGAATATTCATGAAATCTCGTCTCTGAGCCTATTGAGCGCATATTAATTTCAGAAACGCGTGTCTGGAGTCCAGAGACGTGATCACATTTCCCACTAGCATCAATCCTAATATGCAGATGAATGCTCTTTTCAACCTAGCACGGGCCACTGAGGTACATTTGATATTTCATTCATGTGAACGACTGTGGAAAAAAAGAAGGGAAAAGGAAATGGCTAAAACAAACAAAAATACCCACAATGCCCCAGTGTGAACTCTCCAGAGGTTGTGCATAATTACCCTGCGGAGCACCTTACCTGCACACCTTTTGCCGCCTGTCAGCGCTGCATACAGACACACACAGGACCACAGGCACGCACACTCTCACACACACACACGCACACACACACACACACACACACACACACACACACACACACACTTTTCTTCTCACATACACAGTCATATAGCCCTCCTCTCCCTTTTCTGTCTCTCACACACACTCGCTAACACACACACACACACACACACACACACACACCGACACATAGACCAACGCATCAGCAAAGAGCACTGCGGCTCTGCGGCCGACTAAGGCGTCCACAGGGGAGAAATCTTCAGCTCATTTCTGACCTGGGCTGCCGAGGTGTTAATTGCCCTCCTGAGTTGGCAGAATTTTCAGGGTAAAAGGTGCTATCCTTGATGGATCAGCACTGTTGCCACCAGTGACTGATTCTTTCAACTTGGACGTGTACTGTGCATATCCTATATCTCATTAAAACAACGTGCAGGATGGGGAAAGAGGGGGTGTAAGGGAGGCACATGCGTGTAGACGGACCCATTCATTTGCAAATGGACACATAAGCTACATTTTCATCCAGCTGTGAAGCGCATGAAAAAACAACTTTGAAATCTGAACATTAAAACATGAGTTAAATTGTGTTTCCATTGGCAATGGCTTAATTGACTCGAAAGGCTACCAGACAGGAAGAAGATAGTTTACCATCTACAAACCTGTAGCCTTAACTTACCCCCACATCTACCGCTAACAATCAAAACTAAACACTGCTTAACCCCAGGCTTGTTGGGTATCAAATACTGTAGTTTTCAGCAGTTTAATTAACAGTAATTCAAATATGTTTAAACCCTCTGGTAAGCACAATATTTCCTGAAATTGCAGAGGCGTCACGCTTATGTGCTGTTTTATCTGAGAGCCAATGATCTTATTGTAAGGTTCTTATCAATTTAGTTAGTGCATGTTCCTGAACAAAGTTTGATCTGATTGGATAAGCAGATCAGCAAATTACCTGAATTCATGTACATATACATCAAACCCATCAGTTAAGTATGAGAAACACACACACAGCTTCCAGCACAACACCAGGTTTTAGTTTGATTCAGGTTAATCAAACCAAAATGTAAATGGAAACTACTGCTCACATAATATGCAGGATCTTCATTCCCTGCTCTTCCATTATGGAATGAGGCACAAGTGCCCATTTATGATACTATTTCAGAAGGAAATCCACATTCTGGACTAATTAAACTCAAAGTAATTCCAACCTCCAGTTTATAGACATTTCAGTGATGCTGTGAGGAATACTGTTTAGTAAAGTGTGAACGTGGCCTTGTAACAGCGCAGCAGCTTTGGTGAAGACACTAATGCAGTTGAAATGAAACATGTGTACTGTGCGTGTACTGTGTGTGTCTATGTGCGTGCTTTAATGTATTCTGTGATGGAAGCAAAAACATAAATCTGTACCCAAAGTTTGTCAGATATAAAGGATCCACTCTGATAAATATCTCACTTCCTCACATTGCTTCAAGTAGCAGGTATCACAATTTGTGCAAAACATGATATCCTTGAGCACGTGTGAGTGTGTGTGTATGTTTTCTTGTCTTTAACTGTGTCTCAGTCTGCAATTTAGCAGCCAGTGTACATTTGTGTGTTTCTGAGTATATTGAACAATGAAATAAATGCTCTGTGTATGGGCATGTGTGTATGCGTGAATGAAGCGTTTGATGAACTCATTCACACCATGTGTCCATATCCGCACAACTGAAAAGGAAATCACTGAGCTCATGAACAACTGTGTTGGACGCGCGCTCGCACACACACACACACACACACACACACACAGACAAACAGCGTGTTTCCCAATCCACACTGGAAAGTAATCTAATAATAGACACATTACACAATCTGCCTGCCTTTGTCTGTTCATTGCAAACACTTTACGGTTTAAATGTGAAAAATTTGTTCCCTTTTTCATTTACTAGCAATATATCTTCGTACCTTAAAGACAAAAATGGTTGTTTGCAAGGCATTCCAAAATGACTCACGGCCGCTTTGATCTGAATTCCCTATGGTTAAGTTATGGTTTAGACAATTAAAGGTACTTGGATAAGGAAAGAAGCCATGAATGTTGGTAAGGAGATGAGATGAGAACCCTGGGCCCTAGTGTTGATATTAAATGTTTTTACAAAGATCCACCATCTCAACCTCCACCCCATTACTTTTTGCAGTGCTGTCAGAACGCTGCTCTGCACCAGATGGTTTGTCTGACTGAACCATCAGATGAATGAGCCATTTAATGTAGTCAAACTACAGAGCTGAAACATATTTAGTGTCGTTCTTTACTCTTCTTTTCAATTAAGTTCTGACATAACTGATGCTAGCAGCAGCTACGCTAAACTCCCCACAAACAGTGTCATCTTACTCTGTCACACCTAGTGCCCACCCCCAGTAGCTGCTAGTGTTTCCTCAGAGGACACTGCTTGGTCCGTAACCACTGTAGGCACTGATTGAAGTCGGACAAGATGGATTCTCAAGGGGACTTTTTTGTCATCTAGCGAGGCCAACTTTCTCACAAGGTTAAGTGTTTATGGCAGTTGAATGAAAATATGGAGCAATAAGACGGGGGTTTAAGGGCACAATCTATTTAAGAGCACAAGATTGTCAATGTGCACAGGATCATTTCGATGGATCAAATTAAAATGTCAGGTCAAATTGAAAGTAAAGTCTGAGTAAATTGACTTTAGTCTAAACACAGTATATTAGCATGATAAATATATATATATATATTTTGTTGTTTATTTACATTTCCCAAAAAAACTTTTGGAAAATTCAAGGGTTTGAATGGGTGTATCCAAACCATGGTTAGCAGTGAGATTTAACATGTTTGGTGTTTGGTGTGTTTTTATTTCAAGATACACATTGCTAAGAATACAGCCACACGCACATTACACATGTCCAACACATTTGTACAACGCACTCACATACAAACAGATGTTGTTATACAAACATGAGTATAAACTAAAAACCCACATACACACAAATATGAACAAACAGATGCACTGATGCCTGGATTTACACACACAGGCAGACAAACAGGCACACATGCACACAGGATCTGCATGGGCTGTATTATATACAGCTCTTGCCTAAACTGTTCAATATAAGAAAACCCAGAATCTTCAAAACCGCACACATATTTTCAGATCAATTTAATTATTACTTCAATAAAAACACATCCTTCAAATTTTGAGCTTCATATTCACATTTTATAAAATCACACCAAAACCAATGAGTGACAACCTTTAATTTAGTTGGAATTGAGAATAAAATCCAGCTGTAAAACATACCAAATGTTTGCAGAAATTCTTTCCCAGGACCAATGTCAAATATTAACCTTTCCTCTTTTTTCTTTTTTCTTACTCTTTTTCTTTTTCTGCCTGAAGCCCCTTTTCCCAGTTTGACAGGAATCCCACCCTGAACCTTGCCTGGATATTATTAATACAGAACATTGTGGTAAAGTAACTGGCTTTAACTTCTCTGAAATGACTCAAATAATTTAGTCTAACTTGAAATAACCATTGACTAAATAAAGTGAAATGGTATTAAATGTAACAAAAATGATGTATGTTTTCAGACACATCTTTTCTTGAGTTTCAAGTCTTAAACATTGAAATAGTATTATAGTTTAGAGGAGGGAACATGTGCTTTTCATGCTCTACAGCAGTCATGAGTAACAATTGTATTCAGCTCTACACATTAACAAAGAAGAATTATGAATTGCTTCTGTTGTGGCAAAATTATTATTAAACACCAGTGTTGCTTTATGCTGTTGTACATTGTACATGTTGAAATATTGAAAGATGACATGCATTCATACAGCATTCATTCTGGCCTTGAGGACACTTTTTGTCTGATATGATGGATTTAATTGAGAAATTAATACATCGGTGCACCCAAGCTTAGCAAAACATGAAAGATTTATAGAAAAAATGTTGTGTCTGGCAGGTAAATGAAGATTTAATTGGGTGTAATTGTCCAGTCAGAATCATTTAATCACCAACAGGATCTAGTTCAGTTGTTATGACTGATGCTTTGTAGTACAGTGTGTTGTTTTAAGTATGACCTGTTTCTCAGTAGTCATTAGTTCATTTCTTACACAGTGTTTGAAAGACAACAGACAGCAATCTACATGTGAAAACTACTGATTTTTAAAGTATTTTTCAGAAAAACATCACAAATAATAACATGAATGGATGAGTTGAATTGAGTTATTACATCTGTAGTGAGACCGTCTTAACTGGTTCGGAAAAAAACGATTGAATATATTTTTTTATCACTATCCACAGAAGACAAACTCAAACACACACAAAATACATACACATCGCAAACTCACATACAAGGGTGACAAAAAGACAGACTGAGGATGTAAATGCAGGTAGACGGCAGCCTCTCTCTCTCTCACATACACACACAGCCCCCATGCTGTGTGAACCGGGGCAGATATATGGCTTCAGGTCCACTCCCAGGCTCTGTGGGCTTTGGGGACTTACTTACTGGTTTCCAGGCCCTGTGTCTCCCCTGTCACCAGTAAAAATAAGAAGGAGTACAGTAAAACACCTGTTCTACAGATCTAGTGAGTACCGGCACTGCACGGGTCAGATATTACAACGATGTTCAGAGAGAAGTCTACCTGGGACTATAGATAAATTCCCTTGTCCCTCCAGGACTGGCGCATAGATCTGTATGTGAAATTGTGGTTACCTGTTTTATTTCTATTTATAATCAGCAACATTTTCATTTGATTAAAGTGCTGCTCTGCTCTATTTGTTTACACATTGTTACTGTTATTCAATCTGCCGGTTCACGAGTGCTCTGACATTATGTGTTTTACTGTAACACTGGAACAAATAGAATACGAAGTGGGTAGTTAATTAGCAGTAGAGGCGATTGACCATGGATGCCAATAGAAAGAATTTTAATTAACAGAAAATCCGAGGAAAAATATGTTTGTGTAATGGCAACTCTGTTTGAGTCACACATGATTCATGGTATGTGAAGGATAGAAACAGGGTATATATAAGCACTCTAAAATGTCCCGTGAAAGTGCTTATAAGTACAGAAATAATGACATAAGGAGTCTGAGGGGAAAAAAAAGAAAAAAGTGTGACTTTTTAAAGGCTACAGTGAAAATGGCTGTAGTATAAAAGACAAAACCATTACAGCAGAAAGCCCTTACACAACCAAAAATAAATACATAACCTGTCAAATTTACATTTCAGTCCATGCTACCTAATAAACATCTCAGCACAGTGAAGTGTGAAATGTGTTAACAGACTCATTATGGGCTGAGTGTTAAACTGGCCTATAAATAGTAACAATGGCATTCCAGTTATTTAGACCGCTTTAAATACGCTCGAGCATGGCAAACTGTTTAAGATCAAAATAGAAGAAGACTGGCAGGGAGGTGATCTGGGACAACTGATGTATAATTACTTAAGAGAGAACTGCAACTGTTTGTTTAAACACGTATGTTTCATGCAAAGTCCAAGAGAATGATGAAAGAGTGTTAATTCAATTCATAACTGTGACTCTAAAACTGACCTTCATCCCAGTTGCTTTGAATTTTTTAATAGATGAACCTTCTTTATCCAATAAGTATCCAACCTCACTATTTTACCATTCAGACATTCAAAGTAATTTATTGGAATTTGTGGTAATTAATAGACAAGTTATTAGATTTACACTGATTATGACATTACATGAAGTTCTGAGCTCAGATCATTAGTGGAAATGATTTATATAGTCTTAGATATAGTGACAGTAGATTTTTGTTTGTAATTTCTGAAACATGATAAACACACACTGAAAACATACAGCATATATAGACATACTGAAACTGATGATAGAAACTGAAAACCTGCCTGTCCTTTACCAACACAATACTGCCATCTAATGACAGACAGACCACACTGATCTATAGTCAACCTTTTTATTCAAGGCAGGTTCTATTTGCAATAGCACACATGCTCAAGGCTAAGGCTTGTGTTTTACTCACAAAGAAACGTTTATGTTGACTGAGGTGAGAGGTCCGACTGCAACTGCATTTAAGTATTTCTTAAAAGCTTAAAAAAAAAATGATGGATCCAAATTTCCTTTCAGAAATGTATTTCATGCAGAAAAAAATATTGGAAGGTGAACTTTAACTTGTGGTGCAGTGATGATTATTTCTTACTATTTGTACCCATGTGTAGCATTTCAGGTTTGGATGATATCATGCAATAACTTTTATGTCATAATATGACATAATCCAAACTTTTATGCAACATGATTTTTTAAAAATATAGCTGAACTATATTTAATTTCTGTTGTGTCTGTGTATAACTGAACATTGTTCATCTATGATTGTACAATACTGTCAACAAAGTTTCTGAAAATGAGGTCTCAGTTTTATTTACATTGAGTTGTTGCTGGTATTGCTTTGTTCAAAAATGTGACATTACGATTACATAGAAAACAACATTTTTTATGGTATGCACCAGATTTATGTATTTAGCTAAAACTTTGTAGTAACTGATGACATTAAAATGAGGCACATGGTGGCCTTCAAACTAATTTAAATTATTACAAATGAAAAGTAATGACATTTTACTGTTTATTGTCATTTTTATGGGGGGGGGGTTAAATATCAGAAAGGAGCATATCTACAAACTGAATGGACAACATGACCTTTCATATCAAACTAATCCTTTGGTGCAAAAGACAATAATTCTCCCATTTTTTTACACCATGACCTTTACTGTAGTGAACTTATTGCTGCTTCAAATTTCAAAGTGGAGTCTCCTCCATATTTCCCTGGATCCAATAAAAGGGACTTTTTCCCCAAATATAATCCTCAGAGGGGAGTCAGCTGGGCCCTTCTGTATTTGATCACATTTGGGACTCAGTGGTGCAGTTCAGGCCATTAGGGAAGGGCATGTGTCATCCCAACTGACACACACACAGTTCACCCTTCCTCTCTTTTCCACTCAAACCTCGATGCAGCCTCCTTTTAATGAGATTCAAAGATGAAAGCTCCACGCTATAGCTCATATAACACTGCTGTTCTGTTGCAATTTTTGGTTGGATTTTGTGTTAATGAAGTTCCTGAGGATGTGGCTCCATTCTTGTTATTTTGCCATAATAGCTAAAGCTGCTTATCACTCTGTAGGATACTCTGACTAACAGTACTATAGTGAGGATGGTAAATCAGGTAACGAAGTGCCATAGATTTGTTGGATTAGAAATTGTACACTTTTGTGCAGAAAGGCAGTTTAATTTATTTTTAAACCCCACAGAGAAATTGAAATGAGGCCATAGGGGCCTCAGGACAGTGTGGCAAAGCACAATACCCGACACTCAGTATAATTTAACCAAAATGTCCTCCATATTAAACAATAAAAGGTAACATTTCAGTCAGGTTGAGGCACAAAAATTACTACTTTGTGAGTAAATGAAGAGTAGTGTCCAGTGTTGAAGTCTAATGTGTGGTTGACCCATCCAGCTTGGCTGGCTAAACATTTTGGCTGCCAGGGTAAAACAACCCAGAGACAGATGGGATAACAGCATAGATGACTGGCTGCCTGACTGCAGGAGTACCAGACAATGGAGGCTCAGGCGTGCTGGGCAAAAGAGTGATTTGCAGGATGTGTTGATCTGAGCCTGAGCCACAGAAAATGACATGCTCACAACCTACAAATAATGCTTGCTGAAATTTTTTGTATCATTCTGATCTGCTGAAGCTTGGTTGGCTGGGTGGCATCTGACCCACTAGGCGACAGGAATGTAGTAACTGAGTTAAACCAGGATGCATGGAAACAAGCTGCTGATGACCCAGGCGACTCAAAAAGCTAGCTGACAGAGATGTAGGAGCTAGCTGGTGGCCAGTTAGGTAACAGGGAAAAGGCCAACTCCTGAAGGCAACTCTGGCTAACTAGCCTCCTGCCTGTGTCCTGGTGAGCAGAGAGCGGGTGGAAGGATAGCTGGTGGGAGATCAAGTAGGCTAGCCATCAAGAACTGACGAAGGTGTAGTCGAGCTGCTGTTGCAGCTTTGTGGAGATGGAGGTGAAAGGTGGCTCTGGTGAAGCACTGGATTACACCAAACAAAAACCGGAAAGCAGCAGGATGCCAAGCAGACACTGGGAGGTGCTGAGCAAGTACTTGATGTTGCCATGGAATTCAGCTGGTGTTGACTTGCCAAGCAGACAGAAATTTTGCCCTGTCTCTGGATAATTGACCTGCATGTCATGCAAGTGTCCTGCAGCTTACCAGAGGCCTAAAATGACCCAAACAGCAAAATGAGACAAATTATTGAATAACACACACATACACAGGACATGTAGTGTTCTTTCTTTCAGCTATCAAAATTTAGTTTCTGCATATTCAAACTCCTTTTGTCACTACACTAGATATATTTTACAGAAATGGTACTGCTTTGTGTCTATTTATAGGAAATAGTTGGTTATAATATGTTTTGATTTCCACTCAAGACATGTGCTTACATTTAATGTTTCATGAGTCACTGGTGAGGCACAAACCTAAACCCTCTGCTCTCCCAGGCCGGTTGTTAAGTAACAATCCAGCTAAAATCACCCAGCCCTTCTGGAAACATTCCTGCACTATGAGGCATAGTGTTCACTGTCGCAATTAAGGTGAAGGAAAAGCAGGGACACTCTGAGGAGCTGAAGTGATTCCTAGAAGTATATTCCACAGCTACCGCACAACACCTATTGCAAATTCTAGATTTTTAAGAAATATAAGTAAACTGAGTACACAAGTGCTCATAGGCAAAAGTAGAGGAAACATGCATACAGGCGAACTTACATGCCAACTGTCCCTGGTCACTGCGAACCTTTAGCTGTTTATGAAACAGTAATAGTCAATCAGGCCAACACACTACCAAAAGGACATGTCACATACATACATACACAAATGACAACAAATGAGAAAAGTGACACAGCTGACCCCGAGTTGCGGGTCGCTGGCAGGTCGGCCACTCACTGGACCGTCCGTCATCTCTTTCATCAAATCCTTGCACTGTGATTAAATGTAGATCTGCAGAAATAAAAAAGACAGATCATGAGGTGATAAAAAACATGAATGAATGTGTGATTTGAAATACATATCAAGGGGCTCATAAAACATCAATGTCAGCAGCTGCTCACCCCCTTTTCATGTATTATGACTTAGTATTTTTACTTAAGTATTATATTTACTTTTTTGGCTCTTTTTTTACATTTACATATATTTATAAGTGCTCAAATATATGAATATCTATTATATTCTTTAATAACTATACACAATTATTGCAGTTTTGGACACAGAATAGTTGGTACAAGTTAAGATAAGGTAAACATGTTACAGTGTTTCTTGAATCAGCCCGTTGTTCTGAAAATCCCTTGACTATATTTGTTACTCTTCGGTGCAGATGATATCTGTATGCTTGCTGCGCACAGCGCCAGCTCTCCTATACTCCTACACTTTCTTGTCAATCTTCTCACCTCCATCCCTCTTTTCTCCAAAGAGACTGTCCCGCCAGCCTGGTCCTAAGGGAGCTAGGCCACCCATTGGGGACCCATTAGGGGGGTTGGGAGAGCGGGGAGAGAGACGGCGGCAGGTCAAATCACTTTGTGGCCGGGGAGGGCTATCATTTACTGTAATTCAGGTCCTGTCAGGCTGAAGGAGAGAGAAGGTGAAGTGGCGTGGCGTGCCCTGGTTCTCATCTGTCTCCCCCCCCACCCCCACCTATCATAGACAATGGCTGGCTGCCTAGTGGCTAGTGAGTGGGAGGATGGGTACTGGAGGAAATATTACAGCTATAGTGAGGTATATCTATTCTGTTGTTGCTGAGCATTGTTCTATGTCATTTTACCTTTAAAGGCACTTCTATGACTGACTTGTTCCATACAATAGGTGAGCAGGTAGTGGGTTCAGTGCTATGTTCAAAGAGGCTTTGACAAGACATGTGACTACTATTGGAATCAAACCGCTACCTTTACATTTTAGGTATTATATGATGCTTTTAACAAATAATAAGCACTACTTAGACTACACTCCAGTGCTGACAAACGCAGGGTTTGGGGTTGACCTATCAGTTACAGACTTCCAGCTTCCCGCTATCACTCCTGCTGTCAGTGATTAACCTGTTCTGTTCATCACTGACAACAGTACAAATATGATTCTCTGTTATGTTTCTGTCTCTGCACAGCTCTTCTAGTCTGTGTCCCAGTTTGGTGTTTAAGAACATCAATCTGTACAGCAGTTATGAACAGATGCAGATGCAGTCAGTAAAAGAAATTCATTGCTAAATGAGAGTTCAGGCTTTTCAATGAGTATCATTTTGTTCGCCCAAGATGAGTGAAAGTACCAAGACAAAAATTAGGTCTAATATTAACCTGGGTTAGATGGGAAACATATGCACCTGTATCATAGTGCAGTGCCCAGTCTTTTCAGTTATTTTTAAGCTTGATACAAGCAACATACATGTATTGTACAACTTATACTCTCAGTGGAATTGAAGCTGCTCCACTTTGCAAATTTAAGAGTTAATTATTTTGCTAATTAATGTTGTAAATGTTAATGTACAGGGCATTAAGATATAGAAATAGTTATACTTGGTGCTGACCTGACAGGTACTGAAATTAGATTAAGATTTAGAATTAAAATATGTGTCTTCAGTGGTGTTTATAACCTAGTAATTGCACGAGTAGACATAAAAGAGATGCATTTCTATACAATAAAAAAACACTTCCAGGACAAGAATGCCATGTGTTACTGTGAAAGTTATTAGTCCTCCTCAGACTTTTGCTTGGACTGATTCATGTGCTAATGTCCACAGTTGGATTTATTCCCTCTGGACTGAAGACCTTGGACTCTGAGAGGTAAGCTGCTATGATGAAATTTGTCACTAGAGGACAGCATCTTCCTCTTTAATAACATTCACCAGACCAAAGGAAACGCCCTTACAGTCAGAGGCCATTGGTCCGCTTTCATCTTTTGCACACTGCCTCTGAGTAGATATTACAGCTGAAAAAAGAGAGAGATAAATGTACCCACAACTGGCCTCAAGGATGCTACATTTTCATCTTTTTTAAAAACACACATATGACCCTTTATCATGGAGTGGGTTAGAATGTGTCAGCAGGGGTTTATGGACACTTGAACAGGTTCTTATTAGATGTTATAAAACAATTAAAATCGCAGTCATGTGGTTATGAAAGAGGTTTCCAGGCACTGTGCCATGATGCAAATGTTCAGGTCATTGTGTATTATTGCACCAAATCAGGGTGTGTCAGTGCCAGAAAATACATGTAAATGATGGGTTGTTGTGGTAACACCCGCACTCTTATGAAGAGGTAAAAAACTGTTGGCATAGCAGGTTTTTCTTTTAGGAATGCAGAGACATCTGATGTTATTATCCTTTTGTGCTTCTAAACTAGCACCAACATGAAAAGCTTTGATGTCAAATGAAACAAAGCAGGGTGACAGTGCAGTAGGTATGTTGGTTATAAAAATGGCAAGCCATGTACATTTACACACAGAGCATGGATGGGCAATTACAGTGAAAACACAAACCCCCAACACAACAATATGAAGGCTGCATCAAATTACGGTTCAGATCTCATCTCGGTTGACCTGATTTTAAAACAGGCCTAATTTGTGAATGCATGATGGCATTAATAAGCTGTCCGTGCAATTCGCTGTCCTTCCAAACGGGGGCGATGTTGGTCTCAGTTTGGAAATTTGTGACACCCCCCTCCCAAATCATCACTTCATTAAATAAAGCCTCACACAACCGTCACACCAAATCAGTTACTGTCAGCATTTAAGGAGTCACACAGCGACACATGAGAGCATGGCCTTTGTCTGAATCCCACCATTTAACAACACAATTCTAGCTTACAAATCACTCCTGCTGCATCCTCGTCGACCTGTTTTGTCAGTCGTCAAGCAAGTAAGGTTTGTGGATAAACCAACACGTTCCCAGCCCAAAAATAAGCCCTCTATGTCTCCGGCTTTGAAATGGGATCTTAAAAACAAGAGCTTGGCCCAGCCGCACTCTCCAATTAGAGAGGCCCACAGATGCCTGCATGCTCCCACACACACACACATGCAAACATACACACACACACTGAAACCACACAAATGCACGCATGCACACACACACACAAATTACAGAAAGACCAGAGAGATCAAAGAAAAGAACACAGTACAGTAGTTTGTGTATGTACAACACCCCTTCCAAAAAAATGACAAGCAGCAAGTGTTGTTCTTTTTATTTATGGTGAACTGATGCCGCTTGTGCACTGAATGCCATGAATGCTGCCTCTCCCAGATATTATTGGCACACCCATTGGTTTCTGTGTGCGTGAATGAGCTGGCTGTCATTTTCTATCTGTGCGCTTTTTCAGTAATGTGTCACATGATCAGCGAAGCAGCCCTAGCCAGCCTTTATCATGCTAATGTTTTTCAATTTCCCCCCACAAAGAGCATACATAGCTCATACAAAAGATGGCTTCAGACAGGCCCCGTAACTCTCCGTCTCTGTCTCTCTCTCAAACACACTCGCACTACACACACTCTGACAGAGTCCCATTTCAGTGGCCAGATACAGTCATTTCTTGTCTGATGCACACACTGACGCATTGAGATTCACCCACAGACTACGTGAAACACACACTCACAGGCTTGCACGTCCACAAACACGACCCTGCATGCGTTTACACTCTCGCAGAGAAAAACACACTAATGCACAAATGCACTCGCTTGTACTCATCCTCACAGCTGGTCGCCCCTCTGAATGCGAGCAAGTGGATCTTATCACTGGTACTTACATGTGTACACACACACACACACACACACACACACACACACAAACACACACACACACACACACGCACACACTCAAAGTGCAACACAAAAAGGCCTCTTCATATCCAATTCTGTCACTACCAATCTTTTTCTTTCTTTCTTTCTTTCTTTCTTTCTTTCTTTCTTTCTTTCTTTCTTTCTTTCTATCTCTATCACTCCTGTCTCAGCTGGCTGTCCTTGTTCAATCCCCAAATAACCACATCCTCTCAGCATGTTAACAAAGAAGCCCAATCAAGAGATAAACGTCTTTTTTTGTCTTTTTATTCTGGCTCAGTCTCTCTCCCACTCCCCCCCTCCTTCGTACAAATAACATTTATCCATTTAATCTAGCTTGGATTTCTTCTTTTCACCGTAAGTACGTAGTCGATATATTAAAACATTATCTTGGCAATTAGCACTGTGTGCGGCTCACTTGCAAAAGCACTGAACCAAGTAACTGAGGTTTGGGAATCTGCTAGTATTGGGAATAGAGTACAATCATATGCATGTTCCGCATGAGTGAGTGAATGTTTGCATTTCATGTTGATTTTAGCACCGTTTAACGTCTTGATTAGTATTTAATTGAATGTGTTGTATTACAGATGGATATATCCACCCTTTGGAAATATACCCTCTTGTATATATTCAGTCTCTCAAATCAGGTAAAATAGATATATAGTTTAAATTATGTTTTTTCATTGTGCATATTGTGCAGTCTGTCAGATTGGGAAGGTGAAGGACAGTTGTCCTATGAGCATACAGCTTACTGACAGTCGACCTAGCTGCAGGCTATTGTTGTCTAATAACAGACACACACAAACACACAGATGCACATATGCCGAATCCCCCACCCCCTTTGAATAAATCAACACATGAAGCATATAATTCTCCATGTAGGGGCCGTTTAAGGGGGCATTATGGCCCATTTTAAAATCTCATTAGCAGGGCAGCTGCACTTTGCACCCCAAGCTGGTGATTGGGGCTCTCTTTTTGTTTTGGTTTTTGTACTGGGGGCCCAAGCAGAAACCTTGTCTCTCACCCACCTCCTTCCCCACCATCCATCCCCACAAAAGACATAGTGTCAAGATCAATGGCAAACACCCGGGCAAAGGGGGAACTTGCATGGTATTTTCTGATTTTTCCCTTCAGAGGAAACTCAGATGCAGTGTTTTATAATCAGTGTAAACAGACTTGCCCAAAATAGAATTTGTCACAATCGCCATGTTATAATAAACTGACAAGTAACAATAAATTAATCTTCACCCGAGACAACTGTCATCCTTTGGCGGCTTGGCTTAGAACTTATAGTACAGCAAGACATGAAAAACAGGAGGAGATAATGAGACCTGATTGGTACCTCAACTGATTATCACTTAAGTTCACATAACATAACAGTAATGGATAAAACCAAAAACCAAAAGCAGATATAATGTTCTTTTGTTATTGTTGTCAGGGTACAGATAGCATATGCACAAACAAAAAACCTGGTTCATTACATTCATGTTGTTGTAATTTAGGCTTCGTTTGTTGTTCCATGTGCGAGGATTCCCATAGTGCAGTAGCAGCAGTTGCTGCTATGCCAACTGTTTGTTATCTGTTATTCTGGGTTATTTTATTCATTAAGGTATGTGCCTATTGAATAGAAGTTGCACCCATAATGTTAGTGAAAGCACCCCCTCTGGTTTGATAATGCTAAACATATGGCGTTTTCTCACACAGAAATAAGTCAGGCAAAAGGAGGACACGTTCCAGGGGAAGGAGGATGCAGTCATTTTGCAATCATTATTTCTGCAAGATTCTTTTTTTCTTTGTTCCAAAAAGATGTTGAAACAGAAACATTCTTAATGAGGTGTTGACAGGCTGGTTTCTCATATACATTCATTTTGTTTCGAAATCAGTTTTATTGCAAAAGATTGTCAATTATTCACCAGATAAAAAAGCTCACTTTTAGAAATTAATTTATAATAATACATAACGATAGGTAAAACCAGATAAAATAATCTTAGTACTCCTTAAACTATTACAGGCTGCTTTATTCTTAGACTGTTGTATCCTCTCTATTTTCTTTCCTACAAATTAAACAATGATTCCTTTCTGTTCATCTTTTATTTTTCTAAAACAGCTATGCACAATAAACAGCTTAACTCCTCAACTATAACTGTAACTACTACCCTGCTGTCATGTCTGGCTATATTTACACAATGTCACCAGTTTCCAGCTGGACACAATTTTTTTTCAAGCAAAGCTAGAACTCGATAAGAGAAGAAGGTGTGTGAAAATAATAATTTCACACCTTGTCTCGGAGCATTCAGCTAGTTCCCTTTATTGTGTATTTTTTGTGGAAAAATAAATCTCAGAGAGAGAACTTTGTACTCCCTGAAGCTTGCTTTTGCACGATGGGAGCGCTGTGTAGCCACAGACAAACTCTGGAAGCGCACAAGCGTGGTGAGAGTAAACATGCTAGGTGGTTGGTACACACCTTTGGGCATATTTCTGGCACTCCGTCCGTACAATATGCAATGAAGGGTGAGGTAAAAGTGCCAGTGTTAGCAGGAAAGAAAATGAAAAAAGATGCCTCTCTGTCGAAATAATTCAGTGTAGTGTTGAATTTAGCAGGAACTATTTTTAAACTGGGAAAAACCTCACAGCCTGTACTTTAAGAGAAGGTCATGCAAGGCAAGATGGAGAGGTGCCATGAATGAGGTTCTGGCAGATGTGGAGCTGTCGTTTTGTCTCTTTTTCTCCCTCTGTTTCCTTTACTCACTTCCTTTGTTGTTTGTTTCAGTGACTGCTGGTGTCTTTGTACACTTATTTTTTTCCCATCTCCCCCCATTGTGCATGTGTGAATTTACTACTTGTGAGATCATCAGCCAGCACTGATGAACTATAATCCTTGAAATAAAATACTTCTGTGCACTCAAGTAAATTGTATTGTTTCAAGCAAGGACAAAAAATACTGTACACTCTTTACTATATCAGTCAGTTTTTGTCTAAAATGGATATACAAATGGCAGACGTAATGTTGCTCACTGGTATTCTGAGTCAATATTGCTTTAGTGGTTGCTACTGTGAGCCAACAGTAGGACTCAAAGCAAATAATGTTTTTTTTAATCATTCAGTGTGCTGAGACCTTGAGACAACAGCGTTATTCTGTGTTGAATTCATGTGTCAGTAGTGTCAAAGGCATGCATCTGTTTACACTGACAGATTGTTTGGTAAACTGCGAAAAAAGATTTTGCCTGTGAGATTTATTTCTTTAAAAACAAGAAACATTGAGTTTTTGCCCCATTTCAGGATTTTTCACATAATAGATCATATTTGATGAAACTATATGTCCATATAAGATCTAAATAAGTTGTGTTATGCCACTGGTTGAAATAATATCTATATGTTGGATTATGTATTTAAGTTTGCTTAAGGTTAGTTATGTACCACTTTTTGCTTTACAGTAATGTTGCAAAAAAAGTTTATTTGAATTGTGACAGGGGGAAGTGCAGCAGCTGGTTAGTGTACATTTACAGTAACCATTTTAACATTACACAACATTTGAGGTTTAAAAAAATATATAACTCTGTATTTTCCAAACTCTCATTTAACACTCTTACACTCTCTATGACTTTATTTCTACACACACACACACACACACACACACACACACACACACACACACTCATAAACCACGTAGGATACGTGTCTCCTTTCCCTAGTAATTTGCTGCATGTCCTTGCCATGTTGAATGTAAAAAGAGAGAGAACAAGGAGAACATCAGATATCAGTGTGGTTGCATCCTCCCTACACCAGATCCAGCCAGATCCACTGATAGACGTGAGAGAGTATATGCCCCAGACAGGATATTAGAATGGACGTTTCCTTCTTCCGTACACCACAGGCATGGCCCTCTTCTACTTGTCTTTCTCTGTAGAAAGACACAGAGAAAAGATAAAGACGTGAGCGGAGCTGACAGGCTGCTGGAGCCACTGTCTCCTTCGCTGTTTGCATCTTGAGTCGGTTTCTGATTTGATCCTGAGAGGATGATTGTGATAGGGGCTTTTTGGTATGTGGACGACAGATGGCAAGGGATGATGCAGATCTCTGTTTTCGAGGTGGTAGGAAGCTATTTGATGGTGAAAAACAATATTTGTCTTGTTTTAATTTAACCTTTATTTAACCATGTAGCCCCAGTGAGATAAGGGATCCCTTTTTTTTCTTGGAGACAGGGTCAAGAGAGCCACATCATGATACATTTATTTTTGTAGAAAAACAACAAGAGACAAAATGAAAAAGCAAATTTGAAACAGAGCCACATGAGAAGAAAAAGGAAATGCAAAATGCCCAACACAGGGCAGGGGTTAAGGATGTCACTTTTCTTGGAGCGCCCAGCATCTACAGACATTGTTTATTTACGATTCATACACAGAGGATAGATTTACTGAGGGTGCTGTGCCAGTTTTTTTGAGGCGCAGATGTGACTCATTCTGCACAGATGTTGCACTGTGTGTTACAAACATACAGACCAGGTCAGACTCACTATTTGTGTGCCATATTAGCAAGTGTTTTTCTGTTTTGACATTAATTGAACCCAAAATTAGTTGTTTAAATTATAACCGATTTGTCTATATGTTGTTGTCAAAATATAAGCATCTTAATCTATATGCCAAGCTTTTTACATTGTGAAAACATCAACATACTGAGAGCCTTTTAACGAACAGAAAAAAAAAACACATTTTCAACCTTGCTTTCAACCAAATTAGGCAGCTATTTTGTGACTAGACTTTTTTTCTTTCTCAGTGTTTTCAGCATTTTATACAGTGGGATATTTCAAAATTTGTATACTGGACTTTTGTGGCACTGATGAGAGAGGCTGCATGTTTCTTTAACCATCTGTAACCTAAACAAATTCAGCGATATGACTTTATATAAACTTTGCATGGCTATCAACCCCACTGTAATTGACAGCAACTGTAATTAGTTAAAAGTGTGTTTGTACATGCCAGTGCATTCATGCGTCTGAATTAGTGTTTATGCATGCCTGTGGATGGGCATTCCATATGTGTGAGCATGTGTGCATGCATGCGTATTCCATCACACATGACCTACTGTACCTACAGACCATGCTCCGCACTCTCTGCAGTGGTACATTTTGTGACACCATAAGCTTTACATTACACTTTGAATACAGTTTTTAATATGTAAATTAAACTCTCACCTGCATCTATGCCACTTCAAAATCCCTACATTTTAACCTGCCAGAGAAGTCCTAATGAACCGGATATTTTATCCATAAAAGCTTCATTATAATGTGACCTCATTAACATGTAAAAGTGAATCCATATGTGCTTCTTGTGCCTGTGCATGTGAACTGACACATAATTTACATAGTTAACAAGCAGCCGAGCGAGAATAAAACATGTGAACCGTAATGAGACGGGCAACATCCTGCAACATATGTCTTGATCGGATAGAAGCTCGGTCCTCTCCACCCCACCCAGTTTAGGCCTTGAGCAGAACACCTCAGTGCCTTCAGTACAAGACCTGAACCAGATGTTTGTTGTTTTTTTTCTACTGTATGATAAAATTATTTAAGCCCTTTAGTTTTGGGGGCACGGCATTTGCTGTTACATTTTATGGCCCTTTCTGTGGTGGTGGTATGTCAGGAATGGTTTTAGCTCGCTGTAAATCTAGAGTTGACCTACACAGGATGGGGCTAGCCAGGAGATAATAGACATATGGGATCACTATCTGTCGGATATGGCACAGACTAAAGTGCATAAGTATAAACAGGGTGGACTAAGGGTTAGACGAGAGTGTGAATTTATGGTTGTGCGCAGTCGCAACTGGCCTCTTCTTTGTCCGTCTCACTCGTGCTCTCTCTTTATCCCTTACCCTCAAATGCTATGTATGTGAATTGGTAATTGCCTGATACACTGGGAGTTTAATGAGAAAATGTCTGGCAAAGGCAATCACCAGTTCCAGGCTATTTGCTTTCAGCACAGATTATTTCAGTGAGTGAGTGCACAAAATTGGATCATTATGGAGTGGGTTTTATAATGCAAGAATGACAGAGAGCATTAGAAGGGTAGGCATGATGCTTCCTTATTTAACTATTTCATTCATTTTACATTCATCAGTTTGGGTTAGTCCGAGTCCTTTCCACAGGTTAAAGACATCGGTTTTTGGAGACAAATGAGAGAAAGAAGAAGGAGTCAATCAAAAAAAGTAGACTGACAAAGTGTTTTTGTGTGTAATTATTTGTAGTGCTGTCAAACAATTAAAATATTTAATTGTGATTAATCGCATTAATGTCATAGTTAACGCGCAATTAATCGCACATTTTTATCTATTCTTGATTTCTTTTTGTGCCATTATTTTTTCTCATTTTAATGCTCTTATCAACATGGAAAAGTGGATCGGCTTGCTTTGTGCAAATGTTGTTTTTATTGAAAAATCATCCATTGTCGCCTGGCTTTGACGAGGGGGCGGAGAATTCGCATCAGCTGTGTGCTTGGCCATCAAGTGGTATTTCAGACTGGACATGCTGCGATGATAGCTCAGTTCACAACGACAAAACACACAGATCACTTTGGACTTGTCAATGGAACCATTTGGCAACTTTTGAAAAGTAAACTTTCCATTCAGAATATTATTGGCATCAATTTCGGCGTGTCATGCTCGCCATCCACTCAAAACATAACGTCTACTACTAAAAAAGTGTTTGCGGCGTGCCTGTTGTTTTGTTTCCGGTCTAGCTAGATCCGGTGTGGTGTTGTAGTTTTTCTAACGTTACTAGTTGTTGCAACAGCGTGTGAAAAAAACTACAAAGCGTGCTAGGCCAAAAAGAACGTTAATCTCGCGATAAAAAAATTTACGCCGTTAAAATGGGTTTGTGTTAACGCCGTTAATAACGCGTTTAACTGACAGCACTAATCTTTTGTATTTGTGCTGGTAGTTCCACTGAGATTTTCTTATTAATGATCGGCTTTCAAAAACTGCAGCATTATGTGTTTGCATTTCAAATCAAGTAATAGACAATCTAAAAGTGAGGTGGGGAAGGGGAGATGGAATGCGAAACAATCAGCAAGAAAAAAAGGAGGCAGATAGTTTTACAAATATGATATTTGTTTTGAGCTGATAAAGATGATGACTATCAAATGGCTGGCATTTGTCAGTGGCTGACTGTGATTGTACAGAGCATTTCCTAGGTGAAAAGGTGTGGTACACATAGTGTGAAGCAGCTCATTTCTGAAAAAAAAAAAGATGTACTTGCCCAGGAACGTTGATGCAGATCAAGATTTTTTCACCCCGACTCCCTCACTGCTTCCAAAACACTGCTAAAATCAAGCAGAGCTAAAGGGTCCCTCACGCCTGGTTCCAAAAGCCTAGAGATTAGTGTGGTTGGTACGGTATGGTTCCTAATTCCTATATATGGCACTTTGAATGTATAGGCCAGACTGAGTAGACAAAGCCAGTCTATCCAATACCAGCAGGGCTGTACATAAACTCCAAACTCTGTCAATCTTTCCATCCAGAGAAATGCTGGAAGTGTTCCCAGAGTTACGGTAAGCTGAGGCCGCTAGTGATGACTTCACCCTGAGACGACCTAATTGGGGAACTGTCATGACATTATTGCTAAATCCCCCTTAAATAAATCTTTGAGTTTGAATCGTGCTATGAATTATGGTCTTGAGGAAAATGCCTATTGGGATTTTTTTTTGATTAATAGTGTCAGAGGACATATTAAAAAATGAGGTGGGGGGTCTGCGGATGGCAAGGTGGTGGATCTGTGAATGGGTAATCACATCTGCAATCCGGGGCCCTGCCACCTAATACTCACGGCAGGGTCCAAGGTAAACACAGCTGTGAAATGTCCTGAGTGACTGCACAAATAATAAATCTGTATGTGTGCAGTGGGCGGCTGCTGGGCCATTTCTCCTTCAACTCTCTGTCTGTCTGTCTGTCTGTCTATCTTCCTCCCTGTCTGTCTGACTGTTTCCCAGAGGGACAGTAGCAGCGCTCACAATCAGCAGTAGAATGCAGTGACTGTGTACGAATGAAAGACGGCAGCAAATCAAGATGGATGACAAAAAGAATGACAACACGCATGCTTTTGAGGTATCGTAGATTTGGCTTCATCCATCCATCCACATTTACTCTCAATTTAGACAAGCTGTTTTGTTTGGAGCACTGTGCTGCTTAGAAGTGTGTGAAACATTATGAGACAGAATTCATTCATGTGAAGGGAATACGATGTCCTACTTTTAAATCTGTACACTGCAGAATTGGTGGAGGGAATATGTTTGATGGAGGTAAAAAGTATGAAGCCATATTATATCGAATGTTACCTCCCCTCAGGAGAGAAAGTTTTTTATTACCTTAAATTCCGATTTTTCAAGCACAATAATGACTGCAAGCAAATATGACTCAGACTTTACTGGTGCATGAAAAACAGGCAAAATACAGTTAATAGCTCAAGTAAAATCAGGATGAAATTTCTTTTTTGACTTATCACACTAGTGTTTCCAGAACTTTAGCCAAGAAAATTACTCACTGTCACTTTTAATGGTATTCATATTTTTGCCTAAAAAATTGCAGTGTAGATTGAAGCCCAACCCTTGTGACATAGTCCCATATTGATATTCAACTATCTTCAAAGTATTGTATTTGCTGTATATTCACTAACCAGCTTTACATTAATCCAAGTAATAATGGACCCTTTCTTTCTTTCTTTCTTTCTTTATTCTAACCTCCCCTGTCATCTAACTGTATTTTAACTCTAACCTAAGATCTCTAAGATCGACACTCACTATCTACTGCTTACACTTTTTCACATTTGCCCAAATATTACATTCATAGTCTCTGATTATGTAATTTGTTCACTTTTCTCCCTAACCTAACTCACGTGACCATTCAAATGTGGCTGTCGAGGTCTTTTAATACGTTTTTAATGAGGTGACGTACTGTGAATCAGAGCAGAATTAGAGCTCCACTGCTAAAAGCTACTGATTCCGCCAGTGACAATAGTGAATTAATAAATGAGTATGGAGCGAGAAACAATGTTTTAAGTATTACAAATTAATTCAAACCTTATGGTATGGTAAACTAAACTATAAAATCCCAGGTATTACTTCACCTGGTTCCGCAATAAATCATTTCATGTTATTGCATTCACTACTTGTGAGTTTGTATTTATTCATGTTTGACAGTTATGTGATCCATGTTTGACAGTAATGTGATTCATGTGCATGTTTGATAGTAATATGATGTGGTAAAATGTAGGGTTAATGTATGAATGCATGTTTTAAACTCACCATAGCTATAAAATAAGCTAACTGGCCTCTCTGCGCCATGTCATATTCCCAATTGTTAATTACTGTAGACACATTGTAATTTTACCTTTTAGTTTCCCCTTCACCAATTCACTTCCCATGCAAATAGACTGATTTTGGATGGATGGATGGATGGATTTTAAACTCACCATTTTTTAACAATACAATTCCAAGGCATCCTGTGGAAATGTCTTTGAAATCAAAACTCTGTAATATAATCTGTATTGTACACAATTACCTAATTTTGAAGGTTGTTTTCATTCACTTTTTTTGTATCTTGCGAGACCACAATGTTAAGTTGTGGCACATAGATTTAGAAGAGTCCTGCTCGGAAAAGATACATTTAGTTTTCAACAGCAAGTCTTATTTTTGTATTTTTTAGCCAAAATTCCTATCAGCCCCAACAGCAATTTACTAATTCATTGTCTCCTCCTCAAAAATGGCCTAATTTCTTTCTCTCGTGCCAGTTGGCACTTAAATTGTCACAATCAGGTTTTTAATAGGACCTGGAAATAATCTATCCTGCCAAAAAATTTCAACACAAGCCCTAGTAAATAATTCAGGCAATGCAGGAGGTCTACTGCAAAGGCAAGTGTTTGCATAAGCCATTCTGTCATCTCTTTGTCACCAAAGTGTGGAGATCTCCTGGAGGGGATTCAGTGCAGGTGTAGGAACATTGACTTTGTCGTCCCCTTTACTTGTGTTCTTCTTGTCAAGAGGTGTTGAATATTCTCTATACGTGTCCCGGGGAATGAGAGCAAAGGAGGAGGAGCAGGGAGTTTTTCCCACTCAGACATCACAGACACCCAAAGCACCTAACGGACACATCAGCGCTGTCCATGTCAATAATGTCAGATGGTGTTTGACTGGCCAAGAAGAGATTCAATTTGACCAAATTCTAGGGTGATTATACAACACTTCATCTCTGAAATATGCAGATATATTCCCATGCCTTAAGATAGTGCCATCTGGATCTCGCCAATATACACCAAAGTTTCTGACACTGAATACTTTTTAATAGAAACAGTTTGCACCAACAATGAAAGCTTAAGCAGTATCCATAGTCGTCCATTGCTGCAACTTGTCAAACCAGGACCTAAATATCATTACAATATTCTGGTAACAAACAGTTTCTTATTCTGTTTGAATTCCATGTTTTCCCGCTTCCAATGATAATATGGGTAATATTGTCGGTAAGAGTTCAAAACCAGGCCTAAGAGTTTAATGTACCACCCAATTTACAGCAGAGAAATATCTTTCCTTGTACCTCCCCCGAATATGACCAGTCCAGCACCACAGCAATATTTTCAGGGCACCACCACACTTCTCAGTTATTTTTTATTGCCAGGACTGAACACTCTTGTCAAAACAAGCCTTCATTTTTAATTGAGATCAGTCCCTCTAAGGATGATTTCAAACATAGTCTGCTGAAGGGTTTTTTTCTTTTCTGGATTAAAGGCCACTCATGCCAAAGCTGGTGTGGTCCAGAGAAGAAAGCTGGAAATAAAAGTATATGAGGGCTTAATTTCTTATTCTATATATCGACTTACTAATACATAGTACTTAGGTTTACAGTTGGTTCCACAGTGTTTTTGTTTAAATGCTGCAACATTGTGAATGCTAATATAATGAAAATTTGTAGAGGAGATACCATTTGACATAAGTAGGGTTGTGTAATAAGCTCACCTTCATGAAAGCCAGCAAAGCACAAAACACTCCTCTTATATCAGCCTAAATTTCCATTTGAGAAATATGCCTTCTCTGAAGCTGCTGCAGCAGATTAAATGTCTTAAGATGGAGTGACATTCAGTACTTGTGAGTTGCTGGCTATGGGAGAGAGTTGTTCTTCAGCACAAGTATTGAATTGGCCACATAAATGAAATACAAAGTACATCAATTCCTTAAGTCTTCAAATAAAGGGTCGATGCAGCTGCTTTCCACTTCAATGCCAAGGAGCCATTTTGTCAGTCACGGCCACTATCAACATTATACTGTGCCTTTAAATGTACTTTCATACTTGGTTATGAAGACGTGTGTGTGGGGGGCACCGTTGTGTTGATTGAGTCACATCCAGCAGTGCTGCTGTGGGTGCAAAACAGCCTCCGGTATTAGCATGTATAAACAGGCTTATAAATGGAGCACTATTTGGCTGTTCATTTTCATCCTCTTAACAGTAAACAAGGCGGAACAGGCCCTGACACCCTCAAATAAATGGAGACCAAGGCACGCAAATTCAGCTGCAGCAGGGAACCGGGGAGGGTTGTTTGAGTTAAGGTCAATCCTGTTTAGATTGCATTGGTCGTAGGCCGATTTTTTATTTTTTTTTGCATTTTGTTTGTTGAGCTTTTCTGTGAGGCAAATAATGTATTCATGTATTCTGAAATCTGATGTAATGAATGTGACTGTGTTTACTTGTGTTGTAGGGCTGGTTTTTATGGTGAAGTGTGTGTTTGGAGTTCGGGAGGGGGGGTGTACAAAGCACAATAGTTGCACTCACGTATAAATATAGGTGCATTCTAGCAAAGGCTTGTTGGGGAAAATATACAATGTTTTGTATATTTAAATTCATGGTGACATCTGTGGAAAGAATTGGTTCTACACAAGTGTTCAGAGCGTCTATTTTTGTTATGTAACAAATCTTGGCTTGGGGTTGGCTGGGGTCAAGTCTCAAGAAACTGACATGTTCCAAATGACATTACATTAACTATATCAAGGCTGTTATAATGATTGAATCAGTATGCTCAGACAATCTGATTTTATGCTACCTACCACAAAATGTCAACAAGCCCAAATAGAAGAGTGTCTTTTAAAGAAAGTCGAGCATCTTAAAATATAAAGCCCAGGTACCGGAGTTACAAAGTGAGTGAATGTTTCACTTGGACAGGTGATGCTCAGCTATTGCTGGATTTGTTTGTCTATCTCAGTAGTGCCATAAAACTGTGAGAAAAAAAGGCTTGATGCAACTTTGAATTTATACACTTGAACAATGTGAAGAAAACACCTTTTGGTCTGGTTTCCTTCTACTGCACATGACACAATATAAAGAACCATCTGAATTCGTATCCTGTAACAGATTAAAACCGTTAAGCACCGTGCTTCAAGTCTAGTAAAATCATTGTCATGAAATTTATTACAAACTATTACAGTAACGTGAAAAATTAGAAGCCTCTACCATTGCTGGATTATGAATAATGAGGTTAGTCTAAATCATTTGGATTCGCATTTAAATGTTCGGAGCTCGACTGTCCTCATAACTGTATATACAAAGGCTGAGAGACAAAGCTGTATTTTTACAAGCTATTTGACAGATTCATCTGCCACCTGTCAGTGACAGTGTGTCTCTATTGGACGACATGTCTTTGAATTATGCCACATGCGAAGATAATGGTAATTGTCAAAATGGCGGACAGGTTATATGAGCTCTCCATTCATTAAACACCATCAGTCGTTTCTGAAGAACCCATTTAGATGAGCAAACTGGAGACAAAGCAGCATGTCATTGTGATAGGTCCCATCTTGGCTTTTTAGAGCTTTGCTAAAACAAAGACAGGATTAAGAGCATGGATTGAAATGGTAAACCACAGTCAAATACATTTGTTTCTCTAACACGGAACAGTCTCCGTGCTCCCTGCGGCGACCTGCTCCGAGTTATTTATGATGTCGAAATTAATCTCACTTAGCACGATGGGCTCTCGAAGAGGGGCCCTCCTTCTGAGTCGGCCGCCGAGCGAGGGATGAGAGAGAGATTGAGTAGAGGAGAGAGAGCGCAGAGCCACCGAGGACTTATTCAAATCCTCCCTCATAGATTAGCAATCGCAGCTTGACAAGCCGCCCCGCAAGTTATTATTTATTTAATTTTTTGGAAATCGAAGCTGTTTCTTACCAACATGTCAGAGACAGGGGGTAATCCGTTTGGAATTTACGAGTGATGAGACAGGAGACAAACTTGCCGGCGTGTCACAGAGTACAGAGGATGCAGGAAGTAAAATATGCAAATGAGGTCTGCAGGCTTTAAAGCAGCTGTCTGTTTGATTGCTGCTCTCTTGCATTGTTTGCCTATGATGGATGGAGGCTTTCGTTGCAGGGGCCCATTAGGAGTACAAATATTATGATTTATGATTACACATGATCTTTGATTGTAAATTGATGTGAGGCTCTTTAAATGTATGCCGTGGTATTGCTTAGAAATGTATATGCGGACGTATATATCTATGAACCAAAAACCAAAACAGTTCACTTCAATGTTCAATGGTGTCTGCATATTAACAAAGGGTCCAACAAAGATTCAACTTGGATAGTCATGGTAAAAGTCCATGAAAAATGCGAAAAGAGCAATTCATGACCAAGACCAGCATCAAATTGCAAACACTCTGCATAGTCTTTTCTCTCTTGACGTAGACTTAATCTATTAAGATAATCTTTCTGCTCAAATAAACAGAATGTGACAAGGACTGTCTGAGGGAATAAACACAGCTCCTTTGTTGCAGCTTCCTAACTGAGACAGTGTTTTAAACAGACAAACAAAGCGTGCAAGTGAATACCAGTCACCACTGGCACCTCTTATTGCAAATGGTGATTGTAATAGAATAAGCTGGGTTCAGTTGCTCATACTGCACGGAAGAAAGCTCATAATAAAAACAATGCAAGCTCACAGTGACACCGAATTAACATGATATATGTTAAACAATGTTTGCCAGTGCACATAAAATATACTACCCAAGTTGAGCTTTGTTGAACTTTCACTTGATTCAAAGCAAAACTGATGCTTTATAAATTTACATAAGTAAAAGTAAAAGGTTGCTTATTACATACACATAATGGCATCTACATCTTTCCTCAAAAAAGTTCCTTAATATATACAAAGAAGGAAGGAGGAATCATCAGGATACATTCATCATATTCTCCATTTGGCCAGATATTCATACAGTATGAGCTTGTTGTCAATATGCATGGTTATGTGGCAAATGAGATTAAAAAAAGTTGAAAGTGAGGAAATGCATGTGCAAATTAAATTTAAATAAAATGCCAGCAATTAGTTAACAGAATAGGTTCTAATGAACAAAATCAGTTCATTTTCATTTTAATTGCAGAGAATTTACTTTTGCAGAACAAGACAATGTGCACCAAAGGTCAAGGTAGGTTGAAAATCTTTTTCCTAGCCACACTCACCCTAAAGGGTTTCAATAAACCAACTGGCTCATTATAGCTGGGACCCTCACAGAATATGTTGGCATCATTTGCAGGCCTTAGTTCCGTGACATTTATAAATATTTGACAACAGATGAGTGGGCTCCGTGGGACGCCACTCCAAGCACCACTGACAAGTCTGCTAATAAAGCAAAGGCCATCAGCGGTTCTGGTGTTGAAGACCACACTCAATATCCACTGGCCGAGATAGCAGTTAAAACATGCATACCCCTGCTGATGCACACGCTTCTCGGCACCTTTGCCTCGCACAAACTCAGCCACACAGACACACGCACACGCATTGCTCTGCATGTCGGCACACACCATCAACAAGTGCTACTGAGAGACTGTTACGAGTGTGTGAGCCGGTCAACACAATCAATAACAGAGCAAATGAAAAAGCAATTAGATGCTTTGTGACCAACTGTGATTTCAATAATACTGTGTAATACTTTGTGTGAGGAATGCTGCGCCTCCAAATAATCTCCCTGCATTTGCTGCTACACTTGAGACAAATTGTAGCAAATAAATATCATTCTGATGGTCACGCTGTGGATAGTCAGAATCCCCACTTACTTGATGAATAATGCAATGTGTGTGTGTGTGTGTGTGTGTGTGAGCGTGCATCAATCTTCTTCCCAGGCAGCTGTTAACCTCCCAGGTTTGAATGAGAAACAGGTGGTGGGGCCAAACATATGCTCTTGGCTAGGAGGAAACACCAAAACATTGTAATAGCAGACATGTTGCTAATACGGCACTAAACAATGCCTGATGAGGTGATTTAGTGTGTTTTGTGTACTTTGTATTTCATTTACTGCCACATTACAAATTAGTAGAAATCTAGCAGTCCTACTGTATGCAGCCTGCGAAAGCCTAGTTTTCTCCTTTTGAGTTGCTGTCTTCTCTGCTTCACTTTACACAGCAAGTATTTTGACATTGAAAAAATAGTTGCTGATAGTTATACAACACCCTGCTCATAAGTTGACACTTGTGTAAATATAGCAACGGAATAAAAATTGCAGCGACATCTGCTGTCATCAATAGCTGCTCTTTTTTTCTAGCGTTTTGTAAAAATAAGGCCTAAATATCTTGATGTTCAAAATAGTTTACAGAGAAAGAATGTGAATTATTTAACACAGTACAATGTTGTACTGTGAAATGTATGCTCTTTAGCTGATTTCAAACTGTTACCACCCGCATGTCACTATACATGAAATGTTGCAGGATGCAGTTTGCTTCTCTGCACCATTCTTTTTCTGATTTCCTTTTTCTGCATCTTTCATCCCCCCCTCTTCTTGTCAGGCTCTTTATCTGTGATTACTCTTTCTTTGTTCTTGCTCACTTCTCTTTTCCTTCCTCCCATTCCTCCATCCCCCTCTCTTTCTGTCCATCTGTATATGTTACTCTCTCTATGTTGGCACGTGCATCGCTGTTCCCCTGTTGGTTCTTGGCCAGCTCCCCCACTCTTCGGTTCTCGCTGTTGTTCACCCACCCCCACCTTCCTCCTCCTCCTCCTCCTCTTCTTCTTCCCATTTTGCATGTGTGCCAGGGTCCGGGGGGCTCGGCACAGTGTACAGCCCAGTGGCCTAAAAGTGAATACTTACGTAATTGCCAACTGTCTCCAATCATTAGGGGCAGCCCTTAAAAAAGACATGCTTCGCCGACAGCTGCGTCCCCTCGCCTTTGCCAGCCTTTCAGATCGCATTTGCTTTAAAGGGCTCGTCCACATTATATTTAACCCCAGAGAACTGTGTGCACTGTGGACAACCAGGGAAAAAGATACAAGATACACAATTCATGCAGTGTTCTGCAACATGAAGTATATATAAAACTGACTATAGTGTGACAAGCACTAAGGTTGATTTGTTTATGCCTAATATTAGGCAAACAGATTTTGTGACCTGACTTCAAAAAACACCGGGTCAATCACTGCACAGTAATTACAACAGCATGTGTAGCAACAGTGAACCAGTACCACCACAGTACGTCACATTTCATCCCTCAACCTCTAATGACAGGTCAATTCTTTTCATAACACAGAACATGGTTGACAGTCTTATTACTATCCATTTACTAGCCCATTCTGATTTCCAGGGCATCAAATACTGACATTTTGTCACACCCCTCGGCATCTCCGTAAAGCCGCACAAGGTGTCATCTAACTCCAATACAACCCATCTGCATCAGGACTTTCAGACAGGAGACCAGTTTGTGTGTCCCATGTTAAACTAATTATTTTTTTTCTTAAACCCAATCAAGTATTTCTGTAAACCTAATGAATCCATTTTATAACGTTAACCACATGTTAAAAAGGTGTGTCACACACATGCTAAAAAGTGCATTGTGTTTCTGTACTCTACAAAATGGCGTCGGTATTTGACAACATGCAATGAGAACTTGTTGCATTTACATGTTACTGAACAGGTAGCCAGTGATCTTTGACCGTCTATGTACAGCAATGTTTTTTCAACCAGCCTCATTGCTTTGCATTTTGTATGTAAAAAGAAGCCTAAGTCAAGTTTGTTGCTTCTCCCAGCCCAGCTCAATTAAAGTCCCCGATATAATGTGAGAAATTAAGTTTGAGATGTCCTCAGCAGAGACTCATTTGTTTATATTAACTACTGACAATTCCCTGCCAGCTCATGCTGAGAGATGAACGTACATTTTATTTCCATGCTTTCAGAGAGACCTTCCACAGTATGGTTAGTGACAGCTGGGTCAGGTCCCCACATAACGGGGACACAGCTGCCCTGCAGACATGTGCTCACACACACATACACACACACACACACACTCCCATGCACCAGGCAAACAGGAACAGGAAAGCAAAGCATCTGAACAGCCTTGAAGCAGAAACATATGACCACATTTCTGTTGTCTGACAAAAACCATGTATCGGCAAAAAGATATTACAGCAAAGAACAAAAGAATGCTTATTTTCCCATCGATCCCCATGTGTTTTAGATCATGTTTTTACTGTACTAGAGGTTTCCAAGGAGGGAAAATGTTCAACTTAGGAGAGATAATCATCCTTTTAATGTTCAAAACATGTTTTTCATACCTGCTTTGTCTCTCAATCTGCCCAATATTGTTAACAATATTTATGTTTATCCCCTTGGCTGTGAAACACGTCAGCGTTTATCATGTGTCAGTCACAACACAGTACACACTACAGGAAACTCTCATACATTTTGATTTTGACTGATCATGCACCAGGCCAGAAGTTCTGATAGATTCATGTTGTGGACAGGTGTAACTAATTGAACAACCAAAGCTGAAACCAGTAGAACGTCACGTTTATTGTTGCCTCTCATAAGCATATACTATTGCATGTAATGCAGACCTGAAATGCAAGACCTAATTTTGCACTGTGCCAGGGCATCAGAAAGATTAAGCCCACCATAATTCTGTATTAGATTTCCAAAGCTTTGGTTGCTGGAATTTCATAAACCAATGAAAGGCTCTCTACTTTTGCACTCCAACTATGTAGTTATCATATGTGTTTCTTTTATTCATCATCCAATAAAAATCATTGAGTATACAAACCTTGAACACTGAATGCAATACGCTTTATTATTCTATTCATTGCTAAATTCACAATACGAGTCGGATTCATCAAGCAATGAGGATGATTTTGTGGTCTTCTCACTTGAAACTAGAATAATAAAAAGAAAATATTAGGTCCAAAGGTGTCAAGAACAAAAAGAGTTTCACCTGCTGATAAAGGAGCTGTCTGCTTCTGCAAAGCCATACACTGCTGTCGCTGTGTCTCTTGCTCTTTCTGTTTCATTTCCTTCCTTGCTTCTCTCCACTGGAGGTAGCTCCACAGGCTATCGCCACTCTCTGCCCGTGTTTTGCATTTGGCATCACGGCTGCAAGTATCTGAGCTGTCCTTCCTCTGTCTTCACACTGTTTCTCTACCTTTCAGAGTTGATGTGTAAACATGATTAGCACAATGTTGACACAAACTGACACAAACTGACACAAGTGAGGTTGTGCAAAGGCCTTAACACCTGCCATCACTGGTCGACAAAATGCAAGAATGTCTCTATTAAATGCCTAAATTTTATCATTAGACACTATGGTAACAGAAACTGAGGGAAGTACCAAATGAAGCAAGAGGCCAAAATAGGATTGTCCCTGCAGTCCACATCCATTGGGTAAGAGGTTAAGTGTGAAACTAGCAAACAGCAAAATACGTAACTTGTCCATGCCATCTAAAACAACACATAGAAGCGTTTTCCTATCTGACACCCATATCGAAAGGGCAGCATCATTTGTCTTTGCTATTCCAAAACTATAAGAAATCACTGTTTATGTGACAATGCTATGGTTAAGGTTTGGTTAGGTTTAGGCACAAAAATGTCGAGGTTAGGCTTAGAGAACGGTCACGGTTTCAAATAACTTCTTTGTTATGGTTAGGGGACCTTCTTTATTATGGTTACAAAAGTGAAAGTTTGTTGGTCTATTCAGCCACCCCATTCTCATCCCTACATGGACTTTGTTGCTTCATACCAACATCACCTGACTTCCTTTTCTCTTGCCATAATTACTCCGGCCACTGGAAGGCTTCACCTTGACGAGAGGTCAAGGAACATATTATAAACCAGTTCTGCTGACATCATAGGATGTGGTGACACTTATAGCTGCTGCAACTTGACGATTCAAGTTCAACGAAAGAAAATGTACTGTCAGTACCTATATACTTCCTGTTTATACTACAGTGTATCTAAACCACTTGTAGAATTTGGAAATAAAACTAAAGTGAACACACTTAAATTAAAATTATAATTGTCACTGTATTGTAAAACTACTATTCAAAGCATAGCTAATCAAGGTTGAAATCAGATCTAATGTATGTTTAAAACATTCGGGTTTTAACTTTAACTTATATTTATATTTCAACAAAGTGATTGTTTGAAACTCAAACATTTTTTTCTCTTATTGTTAGATTTTAATTGTTCTTACATATTACAGAGGGGAGCAAATATGCTATTAGACAAGAGAAGTTCAGATAAGCATACAATCTAAAACATAAATTGAGGTTTTTATACGGGTATGGGTAAATAACTGTTGTTTTTATCTTGATTGAAATTACAAAGTCGGTTACCCATTCAGCTTAGATTGTAGATAAAAATAACACAATGCCACTGTTTCAAAAACTGGAAAATAGATGGCATCTTCTGGCACAGATGTAGTGTACTTTCTTTAAACTTCCATGTTAAGCCATTTACTAATACTTATTTTAGGTTACAGGTATTTTTCACTGCAAAATGGAGTAAACTAAACTTGCTGATGAAAATTACTCTTGCTTCACTGAGTCTGAAGGAATTTGTGTTTTTCAGAACATAAAAGTGATGCGCAAGTTAGTGTCTGACGGCTTGTCTAAACGGTCCCCTAACAGAAGCTCAGAGGGCCATGAATCAACCATGAAGGATAATCAAATCAAATGCAAATGTGGTTTGTGTGAATTTTTTTCTGTTGCCCGTGCTTGATGCCCCGAGGGGCCCTGTCAGTTGTAAGGGGAGGGGCCGTACATAATGAGGGGTCACGCTTGAGGGGCCCTTTGTAAACATGGTGAGTGGGAGCCCTTTTCTTGGGGACAAGATTGTGGAATTAGTCCAAGACAAAGGGAGGTGTGACCCCCCCCGGCCCCCCAACCACCAACCTCCTATAACCTTTGTCCTTCTCATTTCTCATTCTCCATCCTTGTGCAAACCCCTTTCATTCTTTAAACTATGCGTGTGTGTATATATGTATGTGTGTGTGTGTGTGTGTGTGTGTGTGTGTGTGTGTCTAATCTATAGCGAGGTGTCCATGGGAGGTGAGTGGGGGCCTTTGGGAGTGGGAACTGCATTTTAATATTGACATGTGACTGTGACTGAAAACCAGATATACAGCCATCTGTTGTGTTTTTTAAAAAATAAATAATTCAGAAAGATTAATCAGATAATATCTCAGGTGAATTTTGAGAGGACTGTCCTTCTTTAATCTTTTATTTTTACAAAGAAAGTTTGCTGATCATGTGTAATGTGTTTTCATCCCGTTTCACATTCATATGGTTATGGGAACTTCTTAAATTTACATAGTAACTCCTCATCCCTAATTCTGAATTGATAGCCGTTATCAACATGGTTGTACAACACGCTCTCACTCGCAACTGGTCAAATACTGCTGTTTGGTCAGTTGCCCTCTGCTTCAAAATAGGACACCCTCTCGGGCAATTTCTGGATGCGGAGGGTAAATATGCAACATCCAGTTAGACTTTTAAAGCTTGTGTGGTTAACATTGTGAAATGGTCGGTTTGGTTAGGCTTAGCCACAAAAACTACTTGATTAGGATTGATAAGGATTGTGCACAAAAACTACTTCCTTAGGTTTAGAAAAAGATTGTAAGTTATGTTATGTAAGTTAAATGTACTGCAAGAACTTCTAATTACAAATAAGACCATCAGTGAGATTTATTTCTAGGGGTGTAAAGATTTACCGATACGAGTTGAAAATAGTTTTTAATGTTATAGATGCAACTGCATCAGTACGCGGACCCTGGGATCGATCTAAATGTACTATGAACCAGTCGAATTGAATTCAAATTGAATTGGTTGGCTGAAGCTTTGTTGCTAACAGCCAATTTCCACTCATGTGAAAGCTGTGTAAGTACAGTGGTAGCACGACAAATCTTAACACTCACCTGGTGAGACGGCATGATGACACCAATGCAGGCGACAAGAAGTCTACGGATACTATTACAGTTAGCACAAGTAAGAACACACAAAACAAGGATATTAAACAATTTCCAGCCACAACTTAGCTACAACTCAGGAAGGTCTAATGTAATCATGGCAGAAAGTCTATTTTGTCTGTGTCTATTGGAAAAGTAAAAACACAATAACATGCAATTCTGAAATGATACTGTTGTCTTCCATTTTTTTTTGATGCCATACAGAAAAAAATACTTGGGATCCCCACGTATTTTATAAAATATATGTATTTTGAGGTAAGTAATGTCACTTTTATAGAATTGGCGTATTTCAATTTAGAATGGAAATTAAATGTCTACATTAAACAAATGTCAGACTGCATGGTATTACATCCAATAGTATAGCATCAAATTGAACTGAATTGTTGCATATTTAAATGCATTGTCCCTAAATCGTGTTGTAGTCCATGTATCTACATATGTTTATGCCAGCCATCGGGTCGGATACAGTTGGATTCGGTTGGATTCCCCTTAAAATCAGTGAAACAAGCCGCCAGAATCAACATGTGGATGAAAGTTCCCTGAAGGGGAACTTGCTTATGTAAGTTACTTCAAAGAAATAATTTCCTTTTGGTTTCACATGGAACACAAACAGGGGTATCATGGGTTGAAGTCATGTTTGTTTGAGCCTTCCATCCACCCCACCACCAACACATGCAGACTGTCTTGTTCTTTATGCTTTGTCACCTCACTTTGACGCCGGGTGCATCCAGAAATGATGTGCCCGCCCGTAACCTCATATTTTGAAGCGGAGGGCCACTAACCAAGCAGCAGTATTTTACGACTCATGATTGAAACCGGGTTGGGCAGTTAGCTATATTTAACTGAAAGTATTCCAAGGTCAAACAGACATGCACAAAGCAGCACCAAATGTGAATGAAAAGTTCCAAAAATGCACTGTAACATAACGTATTTCTTCTTCAAGACAGAGTAAGGTTTGTTCACAGCGATAACGTGGTACATACACACTTATACAATACACACAATATACACACACAAGAGGTGTAGTCTCTGAAATGGAGCTATTTTCTATTCATAAGGAATATTTTGTTAAATTAAGGATGTCTGATTTTTTTATTTTATCTAAATAAAATAAAAAATGTGAAAAGAAGCAATTTCACAAGAGAGGGAGCCACTCCGGGAAATGAGACTAAAGTTAACAACACTAAACTGCCAATCTTCCAGCCAGTTCGAGTTGTTACTTCTTTTTGGTAGAACATAAGTAGCGTGATTTTTTTGAGAAGAGAATGGCACTCAGATAGAGCTGCTGAGACTTTAGGGAAGATCATATTAGATTTTTTTCAACCATTAAAGGTTTGAGAATTAGGTAACAGCAGTGATGTGAGTAGTGTTCTGCTTTGATGAATCACATGAATTCACACATGATTTATTATACAATTTAAATCAACATGACTAAAAATCACAATTAAAAAAACAGAAACTCCCCACAACAGAAACTACTTCTTAAATACATAATCTCAGAAAGGTTTGGCAGGATTGATTGATTTTTATTTATGGAATAATCATAAATCATAAAAGATAATGAAAGGATTCAGAAGGAAACCTTTATTCACATACAGTTTTGAAAAAACCATAAAACACACAATAAAGCTGTGGCTTATTTCCACTGTAGTCCACCCTCAGACATTTTATAGCTTTTGGAAGTCACATCTGAGGGTGCTTGTGGCATCCATAGTAGCGGGTTGGGTAGAGTGTGTCATGCCCCCCAAGCAGAGGAAACCAAACAATATGTAAAAAATAGCTGTGAGCCTCCCACCTGTCTCCTAAACGTCATGGCAGGACAGCAATTTTAAGTGGGCTGGGTGATACAAAGTCAACAGGTTTCCTAAAACAGCTGAAGCGAACTGAACACAGTTGGAAAAGTTGAGGCAAGAGTTCATATAACTAAACAGTCACTGGATCGTAAATTTGGCATCAGACTACACTGCCTTCGCTGTGAATATGGACGTTGTTATTACAAAGGAAATAGCAATGATCTTTCACATAAATTGCATATGCATTTAAATGTACTGAAGTATAAAAAAGAATGACATTTACACCCACTAGACCTTCTTCTCAAGTTTATGTGGAAATGCATAACCATTTGTAAGGTACATTCACTGACTGAGCATGGTATAATAATTCAGTTTGGTTGGTTGTTTTGCCACCAATTAAGCCAGGCAATCACAAAATAGGAAATACATTGAATGCAGTAATTTAAATTCTTCACTTCTTACCCAGTTGTATTTCAAAGAGAACAAGATGTCCCTGTGCTCCTAGCTATGGTAAAAATATTCTAACTTGTAAATGTGACATGGAAAAAACAGCAAATCATAAATATTAACAAAACATAATGAATGATAATGATTTGAAATGTCTCTGAGCCTGTCTTTATTTACATGTCCTTGAGTTGTAGTACAGGCGCCTTTGTGAAGCTAAAAGCAATGCAACCAATTTATTTTGCATCCATCTAATATTTAGAAGGACCATAGCTCATTTGGTTCATATAGCTAAACAAAAGCTGACTTTAACAACGTGGCTCGGCTGATTCACATGCAAAACAGAAGGCCCTCTTTCAGAGCCATGTGGAAGAAGGCTTGTGCGTAATTACAGAAGAGGGGTCTCAATAGCATCGTAATTGGAGGCAACGCCCCGGCCCAGAAAGGGGCCATGGGGCTCTAAACACGTTGAGAGGTTTATTGCAATGAGGTCCTCAGTCTACTACTCTTTAAAAACCACAATGGAGAAGAGTGGGAAACAATGGTGGGTTAACATGATTGTGCTTGTGTGTTTGACTAGGCCTGGGAGCTCTCTGTTGTCTTTTCTGCTGCACTCCCGGTGAGGGGGAAGTGAGGCGTACTGATGACAAAAGCGACGGGTGCTTGGGAGCATAAAGGGGCTGGTTAATCACGGCCCTAAACTACAGGAAGTGTCTATTCAATGAAGCCTCAGGCAGCCAAGCAACGATGCAATCTGGGCACTGGGGTGGACTGGGGTTTAACAGCGGGAAGGTGGCAGCAGAGGAGGAATTGAGTTATGACACATTTACAGCACACAGGCTTTTGGGGTTTTGTAGGGTACAGCTGACTTGCTGCCACCATATTTGTTAAAGCAACGTTCTGGCATGACAAATTATTTGACACTTTCCAGATTCCAGATTTACAGTAGACATGAACAAAAATAATGAACAAATACAAATCTGACATGGCTGAGATTGAAATGTGTTCAAAAACGCAAAATACATATTTGGTGTCACTTCCTTCTCCGCTGAGTTAATCCATCTTTACACCACTGATCCATTTATATCTCCTCTGACATTGAGCGCAACAGGACAGAAATGCATTTTTTCTGCCCTCACCCTCAACCTTGACATTTAAACATAACACATTCTATTCAAGTTCTTTTCATCTTTGCGTGCCACCACAATAAAAAAAAAAAAAAAAAAACATGAAGACAACAGAAGCCATTTAAAGCAAATGTTTATTATCCAGTTTGGGTGTGCACCCATCTTGACTGTTAAAACCGCTAAACAGTTTTCTGAGCTGAAAACATATTAAAATATCTTTCTGATTCCGCCGACTTGCACCAGAATTTGTGAGACTGAAAATAATGAATTGCCTATGGATCGTGTACACATATCCATCTCTAATGAGTAGTGTCCTACATGTTCAATTCATTACTGAGATTTTCTGACGCTTTCATCTTGTGCACATGCCCCTGTGTATAACTACTAACCTCACATAAGTTGTCCACGCTTATGTATGGGTGTGTGTGTGTGTGTGAGTAGATGGGGAGGGGGGGCTTGGTAGTTTGTACACATCCGTATTATCTCTTGGTGCTCATCCGGCTGAGAAGCTGGCCTTAATTACAACTGTCTGCCTGAGTCACTAGCATGCTCCCCTACCCACACAAATAGACAGCAACAACAGGCAGCATCTCAAAGGAAAGGCAAGAGTGGTTTTCGCTCGTAGCCGGAGGGCAACTTCTCCCTGCCAACAAGATACAAAGGTACTGTGGGCCCACATCCAAATGGATCCCTAGACCCTTTTCCCTTGGGCCTTGTTGACTTCCAATTGCTGTGCAGGGGCTGCAGTTTGGATGAACAAAATCCATTGTTTATTTTTTTAGCCTCTTGGTTAACTGGTTTTGTTCTCCCATCTCTTTCTAGCCTTTTAAAATCAGCTCTATCAAATCAACACTGAAATGGTGACTGAGGGACTGGCTTGGAATTAGGCTGTATGCGAATGTACCTCTATCGAATACAGACAGTGATCATCCCAGAGGCGTTGTGCTATATCTTGTCTGGCTGCTTTGATAGAGTCTTCATGTGTAGGCAATTTCTTTTTCTTAACTCGCTCCTACTGCCTGAAACTGTCGACTCAAATGAAAAACTTTACATGGGAACTGACGGGGCTTCAATTAAACATCTGGAAAGACCAGGCACAGCCCAGCTTGGGTGGAAAGCGGCTTGAGACTATAAATAAATTCCATACATTTTCTGTGGCCGGAGCCTAACCCAGCATGCAAAGAATTTCATTTGATGTTTCCATAAAGTTCTAACAAGGCTTGAATTTCGGCCAAGAAATCATGTTGGCTTCTCACTATTGACAATCTTCCTCAAGCACAATGTTTTATTAGCTGGCATCGGTCCACTTACAGCCAATAAGACCACCATAAAACGTCAAACCATAGTCATCTGTGTTGATGAATGTATATAAAATAACAACAGGGTTTGCTACAAACCAAAATTTAGTACTAAACTTACTTAAAAGAAAGTAAACAAAAACTCTTCCACTTACAGAAGAGCAAATCTGTCATTTGTTGGAAATGTTTTAATATAGGTTGTTTCGGAGCTGAGTTTTCTAACTCTTTACTCCTCTGTAAGGTCTGTTCTCAGATTGTTCTATTCATTACATCTATTTATAGTTTAATGTCTATTGTACCTCTGCAGCTGACTTTACATTGTCCTTTCAACAGGTTGAAGTAAATGACAAAATAAGTCATTTCTTTCCAAAGCAACCCAACCTGAATGTCGATGCCATGCATACCATCTTATAGCGAACCTAGACATATGTCATTTTGCAATGATAGTTTCTGAAGAGGACAATCTTCAATCCACAAGAGGTGTCTTGACAGAAATTGGTAAACATAATTAACTAATAAAGCTCAGGAAGGTTGTTTTTTTGGCGTCATTGGGCAAAAATGCCATAATAACCTTTTAGCATAGAATTCAAGTATGAGAGAAAACTTCTGCACCTCCTTTTGGCTGTGTTTTCAGGTTTAACAATATCTAGACTGCGACAGGAGACAAATCACAGCTCATTTCAGAGAAAGTCCATTCCTATTTGCTGTTGTACAAATGCAGTTCTGCATGCACCTCCATTCAGATGGCAAATGATGCGATGGTGCTCGGATCAACGCGTGGCAAACAGGCATGATGACAAACAGTGGGGAATAACTTTAGAGGCGGGCAGTGCTGTGTGTGTGTGTGTGTGTGTGTGTGTGTGTGTGTGTGTGTGTGTGTTGTACTAGCCTCTCATCCCTCTGTTGGATGACGTTGCACAGCTGCCTCTGAAGCCTGGGGTTCTCTGACCTGGGGTCACAAAGCACTGGAGGGGTGTCTTTGAGAAGACGAGTTGCTGTGGTAGGATCCGGTGTCTCAGTAAGGCTCACACCATGGAGCGCAGGCCCTACGCAGCAGGAGGTTCTGGTAACCGCCCGGTAACCTGTAACCGACTCCCCTTCCTGCATTTAAAACTTGTGGTGTTTGGTGGGAGGAGCTTAGTGAAATGATATGAGGCGAGAGAGATAAGGAAGGTTTTGCATACTGCAGCTTTCATAATTTTAAGCCACTTCAACAAATGACCAATGCTGTATTTTTTTAGCTTTCCCTAGCGCAACATGCTTGGGCCTTGTGTTGATATTTTAGTTGCTAATACTAATGTATCCACCAAAGCTATTCGTATATGCAAACACAGCAATCCACGCGTATGATATAATTTGCAAACGCAAAGTCAAAATTCGTAAGCGGAAGCAGGGACGAATGTGCGTGTTGGATGATCTGCAAACGCAGATTCAACACTTCACACACGGAACGTAGGAGTGGCAAATGAAATTTCAAGACAGATGCACATGTGAGACGTGATATATTTTTACAAATTGGTATGACTTAATTTGCAAGTTTCCAAACATTTGAATAAATCATTACACCTTTGTGCAAATACCAATTTACAAGTCACGAATTTTGACTTTGCGTTTGCAAATTATATCATAGGCGTGAATTGCGGTGTTTGCATATACAAATAATATTGAGACATATCTCTCTCCATACAAAGCTTCTTAGCTGCCATTACCTATAGTGTCACCTTGTGATGTGCACCACTAGTGTAGTGTAAACCATAAGGAACTAGTCCTTATGGTTTTAATTATGCGTGGAGTCTAGATCACTTTAGTCGAAGTCATAGGACTAACTCGAGACTGATACTGAGTTAGGCTCATAGCTATTGGATGTGAAGTAATTGTTTCCAAAAAAAATGCATACGAACCAGCAAATCTTTGGGGAATGTTATACAGTTAAACCAGTGTAGTACATTTTACACCTTTAATGTATCTCAAGCAGCCTTTAAACCATTATTCGCAAATGTCACTACAACGAGAGCAAAGCAGACATTTCTGCACAGTTTCAACAGCAGCAGGCACTGAGTAAGAAAATAGGACACTCAAATTCTTCAGATTAGAAATACGATACTGCACACAAAATAGCATTACCAATGCCACCGTTCTGCAAGCCCAGCACCTAGAGCAACTGATGCTGTGTTATTACTGCGCAGGATGGAGTTTGTTCAGTCAGTTACCCGGTGTGAGGCGGCGGCTGTCTTTGCTCGCCCGGCCGCTCCTCTGCTCCTCTCTCACTGCATTAACAGCAAGGAGTCGACTCCCAAAGCCTGGAAAAGACACACTCCATTAAGTCTCCTACAGGACCCAGACTGTTCAGATACATGACAAGGAACAAAAAAAGAAAGAAAGAGAAAAAACCCTGCTCAGAGGAAATACACTACACTGTATTTTGATATAGTGGTGTTTATATACAGTGTAATCAATACTCAATAATCACTTTGAATGAAAGAGTGTGCATGTGACTGTGTCAATATATACTGACCTGTCAATAGACAGTGGAAGTAAAGAATGTGACAAGGTATGTACAGCATGTTGAAGGACAGGCAGACAGAAAAGGTGAGAGAGTGCATGTTGAACATGAGAGACAGAGGATGTGTTTAGAGGAAAAGAAAAGAAGCCATGCTTGTCTACTTTTTGTTTCTGCATATTTACATTCGTGTACAAAGTTCCATGTGAATGCACATTTTTGTAATTGTGAATTCCAACAGAAAATAGTTTGCATAGGATCAAGACTTATTGAAGACATGTTACATTTGAATTTGCATGTGTATCATTATCACAATCACTCACAACCAGTCACAACATCTGAAATAACTTCAGTGCGAGGAAATCCAAAGATATTTTACATCAGCACAGAAGAATTGGTCGCTTATTTTTGGCTTCTTAGAGTGAAGAGATGAGATTTATCCTCTAATTCTGACTGAAGGCTTGGCGTCACCCATCTCTGTAGCTAATTGCATTATTGTGGTGTGCTTTTGAGTGTTGGCGGTGAACTTTTTAAAAGTTAAATAAAATACATGCCATTTTGTTGTCACTAGACCTGATGTTGATGTGCTCTAAAAGGATTCCTTTCTTATCCATTTAACCTAAAAATTTGATCTAACATATATAAATTCCTAATCCTTCCACTTCACACAAACCCATTCCTTGGTGTGTTTTGAGCTTGTATTGTCATGCAGGAGTACACACGGCATTTTCATAATGGCCAGAGTTGTGTGGATATTGATTTGTGCTATTTTGCAGGAGGGACAGAGACAGAATCAACCTCTTCCTCATCACATGCAATGCATCAAAATAATTGGCAGTACCCAATTATCCTGTGATCCGTGTATAGGCGATCTGACGAGCTGCCTGAAAACGAATCTGTAATCAGGAAGCCTCGGGTATGAATCACAGATGTGATGTGGTCAGGTCAAAACGTGGATAAATTAGGGCAGTGCAAGTGGCAGAATGGGAAAAATATAAAGATGGGCAATTGTTTCCATACTGTTAAAATATGCCATATTAAATTTTAGCACAGAAAAGAATTCACTGACAAGAAGATTAAGTTTATATGATTTAGTCAACTGTAATGGAACAGCAGTTACTTAACAGTCAATTAAAACTGTGACCATTCATGCTCAAGACTCTACAAAGCCATGGAGCTGTGAAACAAGTAGCTGTTACACAAGAGTCACGTCATCATTAACATAGCAGAGAATAAGCCACACAGTATGAACTGCATATCACCAAGACATTCAGGGTAGACAGTTCACTGTTGAGGTCGATGACCAACTGTATTGTTACAATAGAAAATTGTTTTTATTTACCATTACTGTAGAGGCAAGTGTAGCTGTGTAATCAAATCATCAGGATTAGAGAGATACCGTTTTTTATCTTAAAACTAGGAGTAGAACTAAGACTAATGACAGTTTTCATTTTGAAGTGATGTCACTTCGATAGATTATTTGGACTCTGTTGCTGTTTGTGTGAAGAAGGTGCATAAAGTGCATCTATTTTCTGTTTTCCCTATTTATTACAAGTGATTTTACTCGTGAGTAGAGAGAATGTCTTGTTCAAGGACACTTTAGCAGGTAGATGTAGTTGTAGATGTGTCTAATGTAGCTCAACTGGTTGAGTTATCCAGCTATGATAAAAAGGGATGTGAACATGGTTTGAGAATGTGAGGAAAGTAATCTAACGTGCTAAAAAAGCGGACACAACAAACTAACTGATTACTGTATATGTGCCTATACCATTTAAGATCAAGTGAAAATCAAACCACTGACCCCATCAGGTTGTGGTGCCAAGTACCTTTGTCTATTTTCTGACCTATTCCAGTAATGGACAGCCAAAAAATTGGCATAAAGAAAGAATGTCTAAAGTCAAAACCCAAAGATGACATGAAACATCAAGAAAAATGTTCAAACACTTCATGGGGGAAGGACACGGTGATAGGTCAAGCTTGAGACAAAGCACTCAGAATGAATGCCTCCCAACCATGAAATGTCGTTGCTGTCAATCAGTGGGTGAAAGAGATTTAAACTGGCACGGGCCATGGCACAAGGTGGCTTCTGTCTATGTGGAGTTTTCATCTTGCTGCTTCAAACAGGAACAAATAGTGAACACTGTGACAGACTATCCGGTTCAAATAACAATCGTTCAAATTGTTTTGGTCTCTACATGACAAACTCAATATATGTGATGGTGTTGAAGGAGTCATATCAGTAGGATATGTCTTTTTGTGTGTAAGAAGTTAACATGATGTTGTTCTCCAGAGTGACTTCTTGGAGCACGAGCAGGTGTGGGGTTCTATTTCCCGAATAAACTGGAGCTGAGGATGGAAGATAAACTTGTGACCTTGTGATTATAGAAAAGCTTCTATACCGATTAAGCTATGCTGACATGCTTTTATCACACATTGGCCAGTTAGCGTTTGTAAAGCATTCTTCATGGATGCTGTGACCTACTTGGAAGACTGGATGGGTGGAGTTTTTGCGTCAAGATAGTCTGAGGGTGTATGTCAGCAGGATCAGAAACTAAGTACAGAATAAAAATGGTCGTGCACGTTGATAAAAATCACTATAAATGTAAAAATGATGAAGCAAATAAATTATCCTTGATGATTAGGAGTACTAACTATAAGGAGTTTTAGGAGTATTTGGTAAGTTATAACTAGATACAATGACACTGGAAATAGAGAGATTAAAACAGCTCCATCCTCTACTGTAAGATCTGCAGTTAAATGTCCAGTTGCAAAGAAGTGTGGGATGTTAAAACAAAACACATTAGTTGTACAGATGAACTACATATTTGTCTATATTTAAAGATAAAATATTGTTTTATGGTGTATTTAAACTGCCTCAGAAGGGATGAAAGTGTCTCTAAAAATCAGATCAAGGGGATAAAAAATAAAGTAAACAAGAGAAAACAAGGTTATTTAAAATTGCTGCTTATTTTTCATCATAACCAGTAGACTCAGCTCTTCAAGAAATTATTCATGTCCTGTGCTTTCTTCTCCTCCCTTGAATCCCACCCCCATATGTTCCTTCTCTACTTGCTCCTGTGTTTAACTAAAAAATACACCTTCCTATTAAAGTTCTTATTTCCTTACCTTCCACTTCCTTGTTACAACTGAACATTTTAGCAACGCTACATATCTGTGTTGCTAAAATTTTCATTTATAATAAGGAGCTGCTCTGGCTCTGACACAGTCCCCAGTAGTGGTTGCGTTTAGTGTTGGAGAACTAGAAGTAAAACTCATTCCAATGTAGCATTCGGTCGAAGTCGCTCTAGTTAAAAGCATCAACTAGAGGTTTTGAATCTAAATGCATAACACAGTGGTTAACTTTAATACATGTAATGCATACAAATATCTTTTTAGATTGCCACTGTGTGACCCTCAGTCCCAAAACATTGAATTTTCTTCCAGCGCATTATAAAAACCCATCTGAGATAAATGACAAACTCTGAGTTGCAGCGCCAGGGAGGCAGAGGCTACATCGGCTTATGCTTGAGCGAGCATGTAGGCCATACGCCATGGATGCACCACACACCCTGAGGTGAGTGGAGCGTTTTTTTTTTATATACACGTCAAGCAAGCTTCACTGCATCCTTGTGACACAACCCCTGCCTCAGAGAAGAGTCAACCCTGTGCTGAATAAAATAGGCCTGATATCAGCACGGAATATGGTAAATTGTTAAGGATAAAGATAAACTGGGGGGTTGAAGGTTGTGAAGTGTTTGTGCTGATTTTATTTCAACAAATTTCAATAGGTGAGCAATGTGTTGGTAAACTGAAATGCATTAGGAGACAATCATAGTCATTTGGAATTTTGAAATTATAATAATTGTAATTTTAACAATGTTGGAACACTTGGTCATGGTGCAAATTGTTGGGTCTCAATAAATAATTTTATGAGGAGCACAGTCTCGACCTGCACTATATATATATATATGATGATGTTATGATGTGGTGCTGTTCAAATAAAATTTAATTGAAATTGAGTGTACAGGCAGGTATTGAACAAACATTTACAAAAAGTAATGTGTAGTGGCAATCAGTGCTAATGTTGATGAGCTGGGCTAACTAGCTTACATTTTCTGAATGGAAGTTAATTAGCCTACCTCGCTATCTTCCACTTTCTGAGGTGATTATAACCTTAATTGTATAATAAAGGTCCTGCCTAAAGTCTTGTGTGAAAATGGTTGGATAGACAGTATAATATGCTCCAGTCTAACACACCAACCCAGGTTGAAACTGAGATTCTGTATCCAAAAATATGTCAAAAAATGGTTTGAGCATGCATAATAGCTACAGTATCATTATTGTTTGTAGTCCTTTACACAAAGAGTGAGAAGAACTCAAATTTGAGTTCATCTTTAACCAAGAGAAACCACTTGAAATGAAATTTATTAAATTTAATGTGACTTAATTTGGGCTATGAAGAGCTAGAAAATTTAATAAAGCCTTTAAAAGACAGAAATAATATTTTAGAGTGTGTCAGGGCAGGTATACCTTCACAAATGCTGAGCCCACAATGCCAACAATCGAATTAAACAAACTGAGGGAGATGTGGTTTACTCTGTTGCTAGGTGATGTTACCTATCACATCTTGTGATAGGAATGGGCAAGCCAATCCTGTTTCCTCGTTAGAAATCCGCAGCGAGATTAGATGTGAAATTTGAATATGAACAAGGATATCTAGGCTAATTATAACCCCTCATCCCGCTGCTTCGTCAGCACGAAGCGACATTCAATGGAATCAAATCAAACTCTGGGATGAGGGGAGGAGGGAGGAGGAGGAGGAAGGAGAGAAGAGGAGAGAGGAAGAAAGGAGCGAGGGGGGAGGAGTCAAGAGATCAATCCCTAGTTTGGGATTACGTGTGCTCAGATAACATCCTCCACCCCACCCACTGCTCCCTTTCTGGGTGAGTGTTTCAAGGCAGCGGTGAGCGATTCTTTAACCCATCTACACACACACACACACACACACACACACACACAAAAGCACCTTCACTCATACCCAGCACCCCCCATCCGCATAATGCCGCTGGCCAAGTTTACACCTAGCTCTGCCGCCATGGTCCCCAAATGCGATTAGCGCTTATCTGAAGGAAGACCAAACTACCTTCATCATCGAGTTCATCATCGTCACATCCATATTCATGCTGTTCAAATCCCCTCTGGAGTAAAACTAAAGGGATTCAAGCACCTGAGAACACGGCGCGCACAGTGGAGGAGGAAGGATTGCAGATTTCTCTATTGAGGTCACAGCTTCGTTTAAAAGAGGCATTTGAGGACTTTTTCTTTCACAAAGAGATATGGCACGAAAGTGACAACTCTTCTCATACAGTGATTGATTGCACATAATGGGAACAAATAAGAGTATCTCTAAAATGACAGGAGGTGATGTAAGACCAGGCTTTGACAAAATAATAATGATTCGACAGACACCATCATACGATATGATGATGAACGTTGGACTTTAAAATTAATTACTTTCTGAAATAGAAGGCCTTGTTTGCAGTATTCCATATTTTCTGTGGCTTCCTGCCAAAAGTGATGTGAATGGTTTTTTTATGGTGCAGTGGAAAACAGCGAAGTTTAGTAGTTCATGATAGAAGCCTCTTTCATACATAGAATCTGTAACACTGTTGGCTATAATTACTTGAATGAGTATGTTTTTTCACAAATACAGTGTCAGTGTCTGTGTCCACGCTGCAGAATGGATCAAGATATATTAGTGATTTTTTTACACTTGCCATGTGTGGCAGCACTGCTGGAGTCCAGTGGTGAATTGGAATATAATAACTCCACAGAAGAACAGTGTTGTGAATTTATAAATGATTAAATTTGGAACTTTTAAGATTTCAACTGCATGTCAGTTTCCCTACACTGCATTGGCCACATATTAAAGTCACAGAAATATACTAACTAGCAGTGTTCCATGTTTGTTGCCTGATTTCTTTCCACATTTTGGAAGTTGTGACTTCATCTCCTGTGTAATAATGCCACCTTGGTAGATTAGTAAAACCGGCATTTAAGACCGTAACCTGTATACCTGCACGCTAGTACTTCCAACAAGATATACGTATCTACAATTTTTATATATATCTTTGTACCGTTCTGGATGAACAGATATTAAAATGATGCACCCTTCTCATCTGATTCTGGTTAAGACATGTAGCAGGCATATTTTGAGGAAAGGTCAGTTTTATTTCAATAACAATTTTTAACATCTCTGTTATCAGTCAAAATCTACATATAAAAACTGTAGTTTTTCAGCAAAAACATTTTATGCTGGTGATATTTTGTAAAAATTGAGCTCCAGCTAAAAACATTGCTTAACAAACATCAAAACGTGTATATAATGATATGACTGCTAAGGCAAACAAGTGCAAGTAAAATTGTAATTTTACTCATTATATGTAACATTTAACTACTAAAATCCGGAGTAAAAAAACTGATCTAAAACCCATTATTAAAACGTGGTAAAAATATACAGCTTTCTCTTTCACTCTTTTACTCTTTTTCGTTTGTCTTGCCCTCCTAATGCCAACTTGATTCACTATTTCTGTCTTCTTATGCAGCGGCTACAGCTTTTTCTACCCTATTGTAACGAATGTTTCCCATCAGCAGCCACATAGGCCTACCTTCAAAACCACGGTCTCAACGGTTCCCCACCACTTCCACCTTCTTTTTCACTATGTGTGTGTGAGAGAGAGGGCTGTATGCAGCACACAGCTGCCAAAAGGCAGTCGAAACCTTGATAGCATCATCACACAGGAAAGAAGCTTGTGAGCTAGACAGTAGCTGGCGCTGCTAAATGTGGAGGAAAGGGGAGAAGTGGGGTTAAGTGCTAATCTGTCTCTTTGTGGATAAAACAGATGTTCAGAAAGCCTGGGAACTCTTCAAACTTGTTCACTTGTGGTTTCTTTGTGGAGGTCCGGGTAGCAGCATGTCCTTATCCAAAGTTTGTTACCACTACTAATTAGCAAAGATGGATGCATAGTATGTGTAACCAAATGTTAACACATTTAGGCAGCTCTCAACGAGAGGATGAAGTTTCAGCCAGAGTCTAGACTACAAAAACACCCACCTTAAACTGTTTAAAATAGCTTTCACCTTTCATCTATCCGCCCATTTTTTGTTCAGTGGTGTATTCATCTTATGCCTGAAGACAATTCACCAACAATGTGATATCATGTCAAGATATCCAATCCAATGCAGCCAGAGTTGATAGTTGCCATTTTTCCAGCAGTCTGAATCATCAGTGGCAAATATCACATTTTGTGGTGTCAGTCCGTAACAGAGCAAGGGCATATTTCAGTAGCAACCATGTTAGACCAGTGTTAAAAAACATGCATGGTGCAGATGAAACACACCCACCGTTACTGCTGTATACTGAATAACCATGGGGTGTAACCTTGATCAAACTTCTCTGGAGAAGTTAATTGACAAAGCTTACCCACCACTGAAGAGCATTAAACATTACAATATGATGCACAACACGACACCAGAATGTAAAAATACATTCAAATTAAAAGTTTAATCATCCATTGAAATCTATTACTGTATTAAAATGAGAACAAATTCAGTTTAATGGCCATTCAAACATTTTTATTGCAATGACAAACTTGACATATTGTAAAAATGCAGACGGTTCAGGCAGCACTAGACATACAATAACAACCTCATACAATGAGATGTAAATGAAACTACAATAATGCATCATAATTTAAGGTTATTGTAGCTTTTGCATGATTGTGTGGTGGCAGGTAAATATAATCAACAATACACACATTACAAGATTCCTCTTTTGAAATGTAATGGGTTCAAATTGTTAATACTCTCAAAATAAGAATACTAATACTACTAAAGTACCAGTACCACAAAAATGTCAGAAAAAGTACAATGCTGTCCACCTCTAGTGTGTGAGGGCCTGCTTTTCCTTGAAGAAATTGAATGTAAACCTTTGTCAAGCGGGAGGACTAGATACATAGACTGCACCTAATTGTTACATGCCTATGTTTGTTTCAAAGTATTTACATTATGCAAATGTCAGATAACTTGCACATCCAATATCCAGTTATTTGACTCCATAATCAACATTTCCTATCTAAACCAAAGTCACCCTGACTTCTATCAAGTTTTGATAATTATTCCCAAGGCAATAGATGAATATCTGTCCACAATCTAGTTCACCAATCAGCTTATCTAATATGCTGCAAGTGAACTTTGTTCACACCCCGCATGTGCTATCCCTGTCCCCACCACCGTGCCCCTCCTCCCATTTTCCCTTGCTCCACTCCTTTCATCACTCCACATCCACAGGGGAGATGTAAAGCTTTTGGAGTAAATCAAGGCTTTCTCCTTCATAAATGCCTGTGCAATTAACTTAGCTCCTTCTCTCACTGATTTATGGCGGCCATGTTGGAGACTGGAGTCAGCCAGGCCCTCTGGGTTTCAAAAGAGAGGGCTATTTGGCTAACTCTCTCTCTCTGTCTTTCTCTCTCTCTCTCTCTCTCTCTCTCTCTCTCTCTCTCTCTCTCTCTCTCTCTCATACACACACTTTCAACCACAAACAGTGTATGCACACACACAGACTCATTCACATCTGCTTCTCTGAAAAGAGCAGTGAGTGAAATGATGAGGCATAATGGCAGAATGATTGGAAGCAGCACTGCAAATTCATCAGCCTTCTTACAAAGGTGTATATTCAAAGTCATAAAACATATTTAGTGTATAGATTCAGCGATTATATTTATATCTAAAACCAAATTCATCACTAATGATACATTAACCACGCTGTAAAAACAATTCTACCCTGGATAACGTTATTGTTATTGTAAGTGACTGTTTTTTTTTCTTTTATCAGTAATACAAAGACACATCTGCAAGTTTTGTTCAAGTCCTTTCATACAGCAAACTGTTCTGGCAGCATGGTGCCACATGGAAGTGATGGTACACACAAAAACCAACCATGTCATTCTCAAAGTCGTTGGTACGAGTTGGAAAATCAGGGGTTATTGATTGACCCAGAATTTCCCCACACATACAGTTCTGGCCCCTCCCTCTGAGGAAACTGCCTTCCACAGACTTTGTCTTCATTCCTGTCAAAATACCACGAAATGTGAACTTACATAATCATAAAATGCAACAAACTCAGTGTGAATGAGAAAAATATCTATCAATCTACATTGGAAAATGTTGCAGAACAAGGCTGTTGTTTTAGAGAACACCTGCAGTTTGGTGGTTTTCTTTCTTGAATTGAAACCTGGGTTGTATGAACTTTGAAGCTTTTCAAAAACACACAGTATAACCCCCTCTGCAAGATTTCTGTAATATATAACTGCATAGGAAAATGTAGTGTGGTTGTGTTAACAATATTCTAGTCATTTTGATCAACACCTGTAATGGCTCTGCTGCTCCCAGTGGAAGATGTAATGTAGGTATTCCTGATACAACAAATTGCACTGAGGAATTCAGTGTTATTGTCCCCTTTAATGGTGATTAGTGAGTAAAACTATGTCATAAACACAGATAATGACAAAAGATTAAAACAGAATCCAAACTGAAAGAATATAAATTGAATTTGCTGTACATTTACTTACAGTTATGTTTAGTGACATCATAGCATAAGAATTTATAGTTGAGAAATAAATGACTACTTCTTTTGGTTTTTATAGAGTTTAAAATGACATGTAGGGCAGCTGAATGGAAAGGGGTCAGAGATATAGCCCTCGAAACATCAGGTTTTGGGCCTGTGAGAGTGTGTCCTGCTGAAGTGTCCTTGAGCAAAACCCATTAACATCCCTGCTCACACAGTGCAAGCAGCTTCGTATAACAGTGTCAGCTAAATGGCTTAAAAGTTAAAAGAAACACTGACATAGTGAAGTCAGATTTAGTTTTATAAGCTTAATCACAGTTAAATGTTGGAGTAGAAGTATGACTGTGACAGGTTAAGAGGCTGACTCTAAAGTACCTTCAAAATTTAGAGCAAGGGAAAAAATAAATTTTGAAGGCACCAGAACGGAAATTTCATCAGGTAAAGTTTGTAGGATTTCAGAACAAAAAGTGTATGTGTTCACCTAATATATTAACAGTAGTTTAAATGTATATGAAACAACTATAATAAAAAAAGTAATGGAATATATTATATTATTGACATCATGTTGTAGGCAGAAGGGAGGAGGCTGGAATGGAGGGCTGTAAATCCTGTCCAGCAGTTTGAGATCCCTGTTCTAGGCTGTGCATTCTAGTCATTATGTGCTCAGAAAATAATAATAAAAATAATAATAATTCGCTACGGCTGAGATAGACCAATGGGTATTAACTTGCTGTGTTTGCTGGTTCTGTGAAGTTCAGTGGAGTTTCAGCTGACAAGTAGATGAGAAGACAATGACAGAATTTTCATTTTGCGTTCATATTTCTTTAAAGGCAGTTTTTTTGCTTGAATCCTTTGAGGGCTGCTTTTAGACAAGCTGCTAAATTTAGCATGGAAACATTTGTGATTTTAATAATTTATTCCCAAACTGGCCTGTAAAGATCAACTCTCACATCCTTTGTGGGCTTTGTACTGTAGATGCAACCACAGATCTCCCAGTTTGTCATACTATGACTCTCAGAATGTCTCAGATTCTATTTGTGACTCTGTCTATTTACTTAAATGCATTTCAGACGTATAGACCAGGGCCCCTCCCAAAACCTACCCACATTTCCAAGCCCTCTCCACCCCCAACACACACTCTCACACACACATGCCCCTACAAAACCCTGGCCCTGCCCTTGTCTGCTGGCTGCCTCACTGCACACTGGCTCCATTCTTCCAGGCCACGGATTGAGAGGGGCTGGTGTGTCTATGCGTGCATTTGTGTGTGTGTTTAAGAGTGTATTGGTGCATACAGCACACAGAGTGTGCTGGAAAGCCAGTGTATATGTGTGCTTGTGTGAGGCAGTGCATCAAAAGCTACAGATGTGTGTGTTTCATGTTTTTTGGAGTGATTATGCTGTTAACGTGTGTGCAGAAGGCACAGACTGCAGATGGGTTTAATGCATGTGGGAGGCTAATGTGCGCATGAGTGTTTGCATGTGACAGCAAGAGGGAGGGAGACTGACGGATACAGCATGTCAGGATGTGTGCAGGAGTATTCAGGCAGATGACCCCCTACACCCCTCTCTTACCGCCCCTCGATCTAACCCGCCATCCCTCCACCCTGTACCCCCTCACAAACCCATCCACCCCAACCACATCTCCACCCCCACACTCAGGCCTGTACACAATGTTCTCACCGAGGCTGGCCTGTCATCTCCTGGCACAGGATTTCAGAATGGATGTAATTGGTCAGGGTCAGTCTCAAATTATGTTTTCACTTTTGGCTGAATGATGGCAAAATAATATACAACAACTTTATTAGCCCCCAAGCGAGGAATAAGTGTAGGGACAAGACAGAGGGGGCAATGTGCACAATACAAAAGGTGTAACATTATATAAAAATAATTCATAGCAACACATACCAGATTCTACATTCACTCTGTCATGCAACAATTTAAATTTAAGAAAGAGGAGTATTTAATCACCTGTTGATATCACAATAACCAGTGTTTTTAGGTGCAACATGTAACATTTTGTGTTTCTCAAACCTTTTCCAAAAGCCCATGCTACTTCTTATCACACAGACGATGTTGTTACTCCTCCTTACTGCTTCTTGGAAATTCTTTGATGATCAAGGAGAAGTGTAGAAACAGAAAACAAACCCTTAATGCAGGCAAAACAAATTCTGACAAGAACGTAACTTGGAATATTAAATATAATATTAAACTAATCAGAGAAATTATAATATTAACAAACAGAGAAAATTGGGTTTACATTTGTGTTTTATGCCACAAACTAATTTACCTTTGTGGTGTAAAGCACTTAAGTTGATTTACAACCAAATGAGATGCAGATACACGCGATGTACAGTAGAATCTGATGCTTGTCTTGATAATAATGTAATAGTGTTTTCATGTGTGTCAAATTAACGTGGTAATCAATTTCAAGCATAAATGCAACAGAAACCAAATTTCAGTTGAAGAGTTGAGCACAGATGTAAAGCAGCTATGTATTAAAATGCATCTGTGGTTTATGTGGGAAAATATAGTAAGGAGTAGAACTGTGTATCCACAGTCTTTGATCACTGAAAGATGAAACCATTGAACTAGTTTATCATCAACTAAAATGCACCCTGAACCCGAAAGCTACCTTTGCTTGCCATTTGTGCCACATGGGCACTAAATCACAGAGACAGAAACATAACAGCAGCTTACCTTTGTGTCAGCCCAAGGCACCAAGCGCTTTCTCCCTCCCTACATCTTCACTTTGTAGCCCATGCCAAACACTGTCACCCCAAATCTCCTACTAACCTGCCTCCTTATGGCAGCAGTCCTCAGAAGGCGATCGTGGCGGCATGGCAGAGCCACACAGCGCCATCTGCTTCAGCGGGGCACGTGGTGGAGGAGAGGGATGGGCTTCCTCCCTGCCTCTCCACACTCTATCCTCTCTACCTCCCTTCATCCAAATCCTTCATCCCATGTCTTGTAGATCACCCCCCTCGCACCCCACCGCCCCCCTCCCCAAAAGAAAAAAAAATCCTCCTGATAATTTCAAGGAATGAAGGGTCCCTCTGCGCTTGGATTTATGAACTCCTGCGGTAGCCATGGCAACCACGGGCAACTTTGTATTTGAGGAGGGGAATAAGGAGGGTGGAGTGGGGTGTTTGGGCGGGGAGGGTGGTAGGAAGATGTGTGTGCGGGGAGGGGGGAGGCTGAGAAAGAAGAGGCATTGTTGTATTGGTATTCAGGGTGTCAGCAAACCAGAGTAATTGCTGGGTCTTCATAAAGGGGAAGAGGTAAAAGCTTTTTCTGGGGGGTGCAACTCTCTAAATACTCCCAACACATGGCTGGAGGGAATAAACACTCGCTCTGTTTATATTGCCAGTTGACGGAAATTATTTTTATAATGTTTTTTGGCACAGCAGTGATGGAAGGGTCAATTCAATTTGGCTGGCAGTTAAATGAGGCATCGCATTGCATCTTTTTTTTTTTTTTTGCTAAACTGTATCCTTGCTAACACTTACTATCCCTTCAGCATGCTTTCAGGTGCAACGATAGAAGTTAGCCAGCCTTTTTACCATCACCCTATGCTAACACCTCTGTATCATATGCCACATGTAAATCCTGGAAACATAATGTATGTGATCTGTTTGCTGTCTCCCTGACTGTGTATCTGTAGCTCACTGCAGGATGTATATATCTGCTTTCAGCCCCTTATCAGGCGCTCACAGTGTTCCCTGTAAAGCACAGACTCAACCACTATAGAGACGTACTTGCTGTGAAAAGACAGTGAGAGAGAGAGAGAAAGAGTGAGAGAGAGAGAGAGAGTAGGAGAGAGGGGGATGGAAAAAAAAAAAAACTCCTGACACCTCAGACTCCACTTCACAGCCAGTGAAGGAAGAAAGTGAGCGAGCCGCTAAGCCTTCCCTCCCCGCAGCCGCCTGCAAGGTGGAGATATTACCGTTCACATTTGGACAGATGCTAGGATCCCACTGTGGTGTGTGTGTGTGTGTGTGTGTGTGTGTGTGTGTGTGTGTGTGGGTGTGTGTGCAAGGTTAAGGCCTTCAACTGTCACTGAGTTTTCCCTCTTATAGTAAATGTCTATTATTGTTTGATTTTGCTAAGTAACTTTTTTCTCTCTTTCCTTTTCACACTCTAAAGCAACGGCGATTTTATCATCAATTCAAAGAAAATCTGAAAATGTGTCCTTTGCCCTACACTTTGGGAAGCATGACATTTTCTGTGTGGTTGTGGGTTGAGGTACCTCCGGGAGAGTTGGATGCTTGCTGGGAACAACGGACGGATGCTGGGTTTTTACGTATCCCAAATGGTCAATTTAGAGAGCCTGTAAATGGTTTGGTTATGGTCATATTTCTAAATGCACAGCAGGATTATTTCTGAGTGTGAGCTTTAAAGGCGCTATGATTAAGCTGCTAGGGGGAACAAAACAAACATACTGCAAGAGACAGGGGCCCTATTGGGTGTAATGCTGTGTACTTAGAGAACGGCGAGACAATAATAGCATAATCAAACATGACATGATCTTATTGCCCTCCAAATGTCAACTGCTGATAGCAAACACTCAAGACCACTGACTCGCAGAGTAGCCAAGCAAAGGGAAAAAAAAACATTACAGTGTGTACAAGGCTGAAAAAGCTAAAATAAATACACATACACACACACAAAACCAGCTGCAGTCAGCATATGAACCGACACAAAATGGATAACTAGGAGGAAGTCTGAGTGACTTGTCCAAACCCAAGTCTCATGTCTTATGCACTTTCATGTTGCATTATATTTAATTATAGATCATACCAGGGCAGCCCTTAACAGTGCTTGCTTGCCTCACAGGTACAAACAGTTGAATAATTCAGTAGCCGGCGTGTAGGATAGGATGTGGTGTGAGTGCAGCAGGAGAATAAGCTTACTGTTATTCAACCCTTAGCTCCATCTTGCTGCGGGACAAAATGGAGATTCAGTGAGGTTAAATGGCAGATTTTTACAAGCTTGTACATGGCATAAACCAGCAAGGACACCTTTTACGTATCGAACAGAAAAATACCAATGTTTTAGTTTACGAGAGACTGACAGCATCTGGCTGCTTCTGTTTAATTTTTAATAGCAGTACAAGTCATTGGCAAGCCATTTATCTGAAAATCAATTGTAACGCAGAGCAAGCTATAGAGCATTAAACCATGTCCACGTTTTTACACTGCACAGTTTATTACAGGTTGACAGTTGACTACTATCATGTTCAACCAAACCCATTACCGTTATCTTTCTTTTATCCTGTGTGCCCAATATATTTTTACACATTCTCTATTATGAGAAAGCAAATTGCAGGTAGAGCTATAAATATAAAGAGATGTTATTGTGGTTACAAGGAGGGAGAGAGAAGACACTCATTTTTGCATTTCTCTTTATAGCAGGAATTAATGGACTCTGGAATGACCCGAATGGATTGGCACACAGGAGTGATGCACACAGGAGGTGGCACACAGGAGTGATGCAATCCCTTTGCTTCCCCTACATATCACAAAAGACTAAATATTACTAAAAACATTTTATGAGGAGAAAAGCAGGTGATTATACATAACACTTTCCAGGAAGGGGGATTGTAATAAAAATCCAGTGTTTTGCACTGTGACCAATTGAGAGGTTTGATAGCATTTGTTGTGTTTCTTTTAAAATGAAAAACTGGGAGGCCTCTGTCCGTACAGAATGAGGCCAGACAGAAAGCTTTCATTTTATTGTTATTATTATTATTCACTATATTGGATTTGTTAGTGTCCTCAGTGCGGATGACACAGCTACTCTTTGTGTCGACTTGCACCTGAAGTATCAACTTGTTGTTTTTTTGTTTTTATGTTTTCTTTTCCTATTGCTGTGAGTCACCTGAAATCGTCAAAGATTGTTCTAAATTACCATTTTATTGTGATAAATGTTATATTGTCATGAACTGTTTAACATTACGCACTGTTTCTGAGCTAAGATTATTTAATAGTTGGTCTGATTTTTTTTTACATTTGCTGTAAGAAACCAGAAATCAGATACAACCTAGGGGTCGGTTTTGTGTTTGGTACATTGTGTGTTTAATGCATAACGTGTGTGTGGCTGGTGCAGAAAGAGCTCACACCACATGTGACAAATTTTAATGTGCAGATGGTGTTACTAAATGGAATGTATCGTTTCAACGTATAAGTAGGATATGTAGCTACAATATACAGCTGGGATAAAATGCCACTTTTCTCCTGCTTAGCCGATACAGCAAACATAGTCAACACTGTAGCAATTTGAGTGTGTTACAATTTTACAGTAGCTGCACTATTTGGAAAAAATAGGCTACAGACTCAATATCTGAATAAAGAGGATGCTTGTAGTAGCATTTTAATGTTTCCAGCTGCTGTCTCCACTGAATCTGTTGAAAGCAGGCTTTGGATGCACAGCAGGAGTCAGGTGTGGTGGGAATGTGTTCTGCACTCCTCAGTGGTTCCCAGTGAAACTTTAGAATGAAAAGGAAAACTCTGGATATTCATGCCATCGTCTTTCCCAACAAAATAAGCTGTTCATTTCGGCTAGCCAGTAACAGGAAAGAAGCCTATGGTATGTGGAATATAACACTCTGTTTAAATCCAGGTCAGACATGTGATCTATAAAAATTGGATATTGTGTGTACACTATTTTTATCAGAGCTTGTTCTAATATTAAACCAATATGAATTAGTCTGATCTGAATAATTTGCTTTAAATTGGATTTTTAATGTTAGCTGTGTTCGCCAAATTCAGTCAATCTGGGGCAGAATTTAGATGTTAAAATGTATAAAAAGTTTTAGAAAAAGGAGGGGTTTCATGCATGTGAGAAAATAGAGATGGTTTATGGGACAGATACTAAAGAGAAAGACATGTAGATGCAGGGTTGTGGGGGTGGAGTGACAGATAAAGAGAGAAGAGAGAGCGAGAGAAGTGGATGCAATGAACAGGAAGCATCCGGAATGAATTCCCAGAGATGGCCACGCATGGCTGGGCTGAACTGGCCTGGATCCGGGAGGTGGAGGCTGGGTGGGGGGTTGAAAGGCTCCTGCACGTCCAGCTGGACAGAAAGAGAGAGACAGAAAGACGACGGAGAGCGCGCGCGAGAGAGAGAGGCCCCCGGGCGCCGACAGGTGTAGCCCTCCACTCCAGCTGAGGCCTCACAGCTGACCTGGATCTCTGGATATTTTTCTCTTCTGTCTATGCCCCCTCCCCACCTAAAAAAAACCACATGCTTTAACTCTAGTGTTACACCGTGTTCGCTATTCTTCATTCCATATGACAAGTCTCCTCACCAGGTTGCAGCACAGCCACAATTCATCACACAGTCACCTGGAGTTAAAAGTTAGAAACCTCTGTTAAACACTAGAAAAGTCTCCCTTCATGCATCCATCTTGCATCTTATTGCAGATACTTGCTGTAACTTGACTGATATGCAACAGAAGCGTACATTAGACATTAGAGTACACTGACTCTTAAGAAGGCAGTCAGCTTTCCACAAGCAGGAAGTGAGAGCAACTTTTTTTTCTTCTGTTAATGCAATTCCCCTAAGGATCAAACACAATGCAGCAGCAAACATCCACGGTAATAAAAAGTGGGTCTTCTACAGTGGTGAGAGCTGTAATTCTCGCTCATGAAAGCAATGTCTGAGCAAAAAACAGAGAGACTTCTTGTAATTTTTACGTTGGTTGACAATGGTGAGCGACAGGAAACGTGTGATGACATGAAAAACTTCTGGCTCTTTGGCTGGATTCACATACAGGACACTGATTCAGCCTGGACACCAGATAAGCACTAAATGTTTTATACATATAAGTTACTTAAGTTTTATAGCTTGGTTTGGGAACACTCTCATTTCTCATCTCATTTCAGCACAAAAAGTACTTAAGCACACCTTATCTGTTCACTCCCTCTTTGACTCCCCTTCTCTCTCTTATTCAAATACAGGAACCACTGGGGCTAAACAAGAGATACGGTTCTCTCCCACCATCTCGTCCGAACTCCTCCATCGATCCATCCATCCGTCTGTCCCATACTCGACCCTTACCCCTCATCCCTCATCCTCCATCCCTCGACCCTCATCCCTTCATCCCTCCTACAGTTTAACAAGTTTATCATCTTGGTTCACCTTTATCCATTATGTGCAATACACCATTCTAATTCCATATGTTCATTGGTGTGGTCTTTGTTAGTGAAATGTAATCACTGTGAAGAAATTTTACTTGATGGAATTGTTGCTGAAAAGTAAACCTTATAAGGAATAACACGTAAAGCAGAAGACCCCCAAAACTAACTTAATATCTCTGTATTTCTCTCCCACTCTGGTGTTGTTGGTGGTTTTTCTCAAAACTAAAACCACATCTCCCATAAACTGTTGCTTCCTACCACAAAGAGAAAAGAGCTTCCCCTATCAACGTTTGTCTCTTTGGCTTTGCTAAGAGGATAAATATGCTGTAAATGACTTTTTCCACTCGTTTCCAAAACTCAAAGCTTCAGCTCTTCTGGTAAAGGGAAAAAAGTGACCTCTTCCTATTTTGTGTTGTAATAGAATTCCAGAATTTCGACCTACATCTGAAGATTAAAACACAATGTAAATAATGCAATGCAGTGTAGAAGCTACTTCTACTACCGCTGAGAAACGACTTTAATTATTTATGGTTAATTATTAGATGTACTTCTCAAAATTATGATAGCTGATAGTAATATATGACACAATACTGCTCATTTGGTGTGGTGGTTAAACATACTGTTAAATATTATATAGTACATAAGACCATCTCTTCGTCCTCATCTACCGCAATATTATAATATCATTATATTTAAATATTAAGGATTATTCCTCCCATCTCAAAAACATCTTTCAACCAATTAGTGCTTCCATCATCATCCAGACCTTTTTGTCATGTATTGTTATTTGAAACATCAACGCGATTAAAAGTACCCCAGAATTAATTTAATTTGCCTCGCTGGCTCGTTACGTGAGGCAACTCTTAACATGATGAGTAAATGAGTATTCCAATATGACAAGTTAAAATGATAAGGTCAGTGCTGCTGAACAAAGAAGGACCATTTTCTGTCATTTGACAAAGGACTAGATTACACTCATGTTAAATAAACAATGAATTAGAGCGAGTGAACAAGAACAGATTGATTTGCTGTTAGCAGCACGACAATTAATCTTACACCGCAAATGAGGGTCCATAAAATAATATACAGAGAATGAAAAAAAATACAATGAGCACTATTGTGAAAGCAGCATTGTTTCAAGTCATTGTCAAATGTAGTGAGTGTAATGTTCTGTACTTATTACACATGTTGGCTTTCCCTTCCTAACAGGGGTTGCACACTTTCATACTTTATTTTAATTGTATTTCCTTAAAAGAACTACAGAAATCTGCAAATTGGATAATTCCATTTGTTTCTTGTGCAGGTTTTCTGTGAGAATATCAACAGTGAAATGAGACAGATAAGAGAATTAACATAATGTCACTCAATTTAAGATGATTTTTTTTAAACAGGGTTACTTACTTGCTATTTACCGGAAAAATCATTTTAAGGAAAGTCAAGATGTCAGAGTTCAGTTCTAGATTAAATTAGTTATTCACACAGACTTTTTTGCAGAATTGCAATTTAGTTTAGTTTTTTTGTGTTGTGCCATTTCTGATTCCTGAGAGCAAAGGCATTTCTCATGAGGAAACATACAGTGTCTGCACACACTTCTGTGAACATTTGGCACCAAACTGCACTGCAACTTTTCAGACTTCAGGGACAAGCATTTTTGTCTTAGTTGTGATATTTGACTATTTGTGCAAACATGCGAGTGTCCGCATCCCTGCATGCTCCCATCCCACCCCACCCACACACACACACACACACACACACACACACACACACAAACATCACCTAAACCGAGCCTCTCCTTCTCAACACACACCCATCCATCCAACTACACACACACGTACACTCATGTGGATATTATCAGCGCTGCTCAGCTGAGGCTCCAGGCCTGTCCGGTCCCCACGGCGTAGCGGTGACCAGGGGAGGAAGAGCTTATCTCGGCCCCAGGCCCCTCCCTCAGCCCAATGCCTTGGCTCCGGGAGCTGGGAGGCAGATGCCATGCAGGCCCCCAGTGTGGCATGTTTCTGTGGCCAAAGCGTATAGCGTTTAATGCTTAAGGGACAGGCTTTTGAACCAGACAGTCCATCTTGTCTGTGTGTTTGTGTGTAAATGTGGGTGTTTGTGCAGGCCACACAGCAGATGGAGGTAAAGGCTTTTAGTATGACCAACTCCCTCTGGCCCACCTGGACCAGATCAGAGCATTTGGTACTCACACACACATTCATGCACACTCACACACGCTTTTACACATGGACTTAAACCGGCTGTACTCCCTGGATAATAATAAATGGGAGTAAACTATTACCAGGTGTAGTGTTATTTCCAGGAATATTTGCTTCCTTTAAATTCATATGGACATGATCAGTGGGATGTGATGTTAAATCATGCGATGATGGAGATGAGTGTAATGAAGATCAGATACAGATAGAGAGGCCTGATCAGATACAGAGATAATTGGGTGATGCTGTATGGGACACTGAGGGCACTTTATAGACCTAAATTCACAGCCTGTTTTTTGAACTTATTTCAGATAATAGCAATTCTCTCATGAGCAGCTGAGAGAATCAACCACCTCCTCACATCCAGCATGTTCTCACAGTCACACTGCGCCATAATCTCCATTCATAACAAACTATTTCCTCATTGAAATGGAGAGTATTTCATAGGACGACAAAGGCGAGAACAGGTGTTTTTGGAATGCGCAGCGGAAAAACTCCAAATGAATTTTAAAGAGACGAGGTTAAGAGCTTCGAAAAGCTCCTTTCGTTTCAGCGAATTATGCTAAGTGTTCACAAAACATTGGTCTAAATATAGGGCTGGAACGCGCCGCAGATTAGCTTGCACAGTGATGGGTCTATAAGACGGCGGCACAGAGCTGTCTTCCCTCTTTGACTGGCACGGCTTTGAACCTCACTGCTCAAAATCACTCCACAGTGGATATATATCTGCAAGTGTGTGTGTGCCTACCTATTAGCCTGTCTGTGTATCTTTGTATACGAACCATGGGTGAATGGTTTTTCTGTGTTTGGAGCGAATCCTATGTGTTCAAATGTTTGCTTGAAATCGCTGACGTATAAGGCATACAGGGCACTGCGGTAGAATGAAAATGACGCGACTGGAGTTTATTTTAGAGCGAGAGCACTTTCCTCCGGGCTGTTGAAAGACATTAAAGAGAGACTGACGTTTCGGCTCTCGGGGCTAACTATATCGTGCAGACTCGCAACCCCTGAAAAACATTGAATGGTTAGACTTGTAAGTCCTGTTTCAGCGAAGACACCCATGCTCTAATATTGGAGTCTTGCCTTTGATGTGTAATCACACATGCGCATGTCTACCACTCACACAGGCACAATACATTTGCTGAGATAAAGTGACTGCAGTGTATGACCCATTTTGCAGAGGCAAGGTTTTACTTTCATAACGATGGGGTGTGAGTGAATGCGTGTGTGTGTATGAATGCATAACCAGTATCTTACACCGGGATGATGCAGCACGACAGGCTTTTAAACATTAAAAAGGAAGTGCTAGGTTGGTTTCTGGTAAAAACGCTACTGTCACACGTCCAGTCATAATGCCGTTAGCCATACTCCCTCGGGGCGACAAACAAGCCAGTACTGAAAGTGCTCACAAGTGACGAGAAAAGGGGAAGCATTGTCTTGAGTCAAGAAAATTCAAAAATCGAGTTCAGGGGTGTGTTGTGAAATATATTTCATGTTGTGTCAAGTGTGGCGACAAGCCTCGAAAACCCCTGAACATGCTCCTCAAGCAGTTAATAATCATTGTTTCACGGTGTTGGAGGAGCGAAGCGAAGATAATGTTTTGTGTCGAGATAACGCTTTGCCTTATTCCTGCCGCCTCCCGTTAACGCACAAGACAAATGGAATGGGCGCATCGCCTTGGAGCCATCCAAATGAGGGTGTCTGCCGTGAAGTGAAGTGAAGTGAAGTGAAGGGGGAGGAGGAGGAGGAGGAGGAGGAGGAAGAGGGAGGGGGGCAAGTGCCACAAAAATCGGGGAGCGGCTGCTCGACCCTTGCGGCGCATCACGGCAGCAGTCAAGTGAATGTGAAAACAAGAGAAAGCTTTGCGGAATATTGATTTAATGCCGCAGCCTGAGCTAGGGAAGATGCGCGCTTCAGATTACATGCGCTCTATTTCCCACCCATACAGAACCTTGAGTTCCTCTGCTTCCACACTCCAGAGAACCAGAAAGAGACAGAGAGAGGATGTTCTTTTATGTGCTGTTGCCCTCTGTGAAGTCCAACTGTGTAGAAAATCAATGTGGAAATACAGAACAGGGTAGAACAGCATAAATATGTAAAACATATCAAGCTTCCTTTGTTTCCATACATGTAAAAGAGAATATCAAGAGATCTTCTCGCTGTAACCTCCCACCACAGCACCTATGGATTGTATCCCTTCCTTTCAATTAGCTCTGTGTCTCCTAAATAATGAATTAGCTTCAGAGCTTATTAGGATAAAAAAAATTATTGTAAAGGTTGGTTTAGGTCTTTGCGCCACAAATTACAATATGGTAGGAAAGCACCGGGATCGTGACTCTATTTACTGTTATAGTAGTGTCATTATAGTGTTTCGTGTTTCGTGTTTTGTGGACGGTGATTTCCTTTTTCTTTTTTTAATCAGTTTTTAGCTTCAGCATGTGAAAATGACATGATCCTGTTCCTTGCCGTGGTAATTGCTTTGTTAAGTATCATATTAATACAATTCCTGACCCCCCTGCATCTGTTCATTATCCAGCAAATTATCCAGGAACACAGTGCAACAAATCAAACTATAAGATGATTTCTTTCTGCTCTAACATGTACGTTACATCACATTAAAATTACATATGCATGTGTGTTGAGGTAACTAAACTATGTTTCACACAAAACATGTTCATCAGTGCAGTATCAACTGAAAAACAAACCAGTTTAAAAGTCTCATATCGACTACATTTAAGGGTACACTGACAACATATTATTTTCTGGCCAATGTGTTAAACTGCCACCTTAATGGATACAGTTATTTGCTGTCTTTTTTAGATGTAAGACGTCAAGATTACATTTAGCCTCATTGAGATTAAAGTGTCCACATCTTCAAGCTGACAGACAATCAGAAGTTGATGTGTGGACTCACCAGACATTTTCATTCAGTCCTCTTTTTAACTGAGAGGAAAGAAAACGTGTATTTCTCCCCGCTGCCCTCCGTGTAACTCTGCGCGTCGATGACAAAAAAACAGATCTTTGGAACAATTTGTTACTTACTGTCCCCCCAGCCCCCCCCCCCCCGCCACCAACCCCCCCTCTGGTTGCTGAAAATTATGAACAGTGAGCCGCACTCACATTCTTGCGCACAGCCAAGTGAGGAGGCGCCTCCGCTCCCGTCGTGGGCCAATGGCGCACAGAGCAGCCTTATCATACTTATCCCCGGCTGGCCAATGGCGCACCTCTCCCCGGCTCACATGACGCCTTTCTGTGCGCTCCCTCTCCTCACAGCGCTCAATCCCGGCGAGTGCAGGCATCACTGAAGACCTGACATCGGCGGAATCGGACGTCCACTGTCCTCGGCAGAATTAACCAGGTGTTATCTTATGCAAACTTTATCGCCATCAGATGAAGCCTGACAATCCCCTCGATGAGAATGGCCCTGCTTCGCCGGAGGAACAGACTTTTTTCCGTCTCCAAACGACCGGAGAGGCGCAGGGGCGAGACAATAACGCCCAGAAGTTATTGAAATGAATCGTAAGTAGGCGACGTTTTATTTTTTTTTCACTCTTATAATCGCTTATTTAATTGCTACCAATCCGGAAAGTAGTAGTTATATTTATCGTCTATTTGTACTCCACTTCAGTTTCCAATTTATGACTGCATAGGTCACTTTTGCGCCGTGTGCTTTCTGTCATTTTTGTTTACATTCAAAGGAAAATTAAACGACGCTTTATTGTATTTTATTGCTATAGAAAATGTGACTTGATGCTTGAATGATCTTCATTTTGCCCTTTCGGCATTCCTTGTGCGTCTCTGAATTTTCTCATGGTGGATGTGTGGCTGTCAGCGCGCAGCGCCATAGCATGAAATATAGATAAAAAGCACACGGTAAACTCGCTGACCCCAGCCAGACAGGCTGTGCAACTGGTCCACACGGCTCAATGAGGACAATTAGGGGGGGACAAGGGAGAGAAAAAAATGGAGTACTTGAAGCGCACTAAAACAGGGCTGCACTTCACTTCAACCCGCCAGGCAGGATAAGGGTGGATCTTCAGTAACCTTATGTGACATTTCCAATGCAGGATACGACACAAAAAAAAAAAAAAAAAAACGTCCCTTAAGTTTAGAGGCCAGCCTTTTTTTTCTTTCTTCAGACATGAGTTTCTCCACCAAACAAGCATTTATGTCAAATTCCAGTGAATTTGACAGACACTCTATGAGGTCATGTCGTTCACTGAACCCTTTTATTGATTGGAAATTGGGGGGTAGTGGGGGTCAGGGGTGAGGCTGGGGGTAAAACATGTACATTTGAGAGTCAAAGCAAAAATGGGTTCCCTCTGATTTTCCGTGATTTCTGCACAATCAGAGGGAAAGAGCGGGGACCGGGGCCATTTGATGTTTTGAAAGACTTCAGATGGCTTTAATTAGGACCTATAAAATCTGTCTGCCCCATTCTCTGAGGCGGCGCTCTGGAGGAGTGAGAAGGGAGGGGTACTGACAAAAAAAAAGAAGAAAAGAAAACGCAAACGATACAGAAAGTCACTTCAGCAAAGGATTTTCTAATCAAAATTTTATAACCCTCCTTTTTTCTTCTTGTGGCTCCCTCCCTTGCCTCCCACCCTCCCTTCCTTGATGCTGGTGGTATGTACTGTAGGCAGCCCTCTTATTCCCTCTTTGTCTGGCTGCTGTGTTATCTACACTCAACCCCCCTCAACCCCCCCCATCACCCTCAACCTAACTACCAAGCCCAGACACCTGAATGCTAGACATAATGATCAAGAAAAGTTCCAGTCTGTCTGGAGTACAACCGGTTGTTTTAGGTTTTCTTCTCCTTCTTTTTTTTTTTGTCCTCCTGCTGGCCTGGCTGGCCCTCCTGGTGCCTCTGCCTCTTTCCCCCTTCTCCATTCACAATCAAGACACGCAATGTTGTTTTTGAGTTTGTATGGTAGTTTGTGTGTGTGTGTGTGTGTGTGTGTGTGTGTGTGTGTGTGGTAGAAGGTTGCAGTTTTATCGCTACTGCTACTGTTGCTGCCGCTGTGTAGCCTATACGTATCTTGGATGGAGTGTGGGTGACTCACACAGCTGCAATACACACACTCATGAGGAAACATCAAAGACTTCTTCTGTGTGTGTGTGTGTGTGTGTGTGTGTGTGTGTGTGTGTGTGAGAGTGAGATTTCAGCTATGCTGTTCAGATGTACGTCTGCAAGATTATAGGTATGGCCGTGGTGCCTGTAGTTATTAAATTTTTTCGAATTTGTTCAATTTGCTTATATACTGTGTTACTTGAATCTTTTGCAAAGCATCACATTAATTACTATATCATAGTTAATAAATTTTTCTCAGCCACATACAGGAGGCTCTGAAGCTTAATGTTTTCCCTGTTTTATGTTTTCCAGTGTGTCAGTCTTGATCTTGGAATTCAAAAGGATTCGGGTCAATAAAACAACATTATCATATTAATGATGAACGCGAGTTGAATCTTTTGAGCTTCAAAAATAAATTGCTTGAAGATTCCAGTTTTAGTGAACTGGAGGTTTTAAATGAGGCCCTCAGACGCTCTGTGTCGCACCTTGATGCTGACGGTGGGCGTCTATGAGTTGGTGCTTAAGCCGAGGTGGCTTCTGAAGCCGAGCAAAAGGAAATACAAAACACTAATTAAAGGTGGGATTTGGTAAAAATGCGTTGATATGTGTATGTCTTTGAAAGACAATTTCGTCTACAAGAGTGTCTTCCTTTTGAGGAGTGCACGTCTTTGTTTTTTCGATGTGTGTTGGTTAGGGATTGCATCATTTGGCTGCTGCTGGGTTAGCTAGATACCAATAAGCTTGCTTGCTTTATTGAAAATGGATGGTAGGAGTGGAGTCTTTGTTCGACGTGTTTGCTTCATAACACAATTCAGAACGAGTAAAGTTGTATGTAATGTTTTTCTGTTTCTAGTTGAATAAGCCTGAACATGTTTTTCTCAACAATGTCCATTTTTGATAAACTTGTTTGTTAGGAGATTATCCCCTAACAGCTGGAATGGGCTCTCTCTGTACCCTCAACCATGTAATCTTCTCAGATAGGATGTTTTGAAGAACAAGTGTTGGCAAAAATTTGCACAGAGCTTCAGCCGAAGTCCTTCCACTTGTTTGTGTGTGTTTTCTGAAAGCTGACTCTGTGTATCATGGCATCAAGGAGATTGAGGATGTCTCTTCCTCTGCCACCACCCTTTGAAGGGGGAAGTAATAAAAAGCTCAATGGGTGCAACAAGCTGTTCTTCCCTCCTACACTTTGAGGCTTTCTACCTGGAGATGAATAGGAGGCCCCTCCATAACGAAGGGGGAGAAGAGAACATTTTATTGAAGGCTGAGGATGTGGGGGGATGCGCCGTAGCTTATAGACACTTGGTGTGAAATAGTCCAGTTGTACCAGTTTACAGGTTAGCACTGTCTACTGCGTTTGACAGGAAAATGATTATTTCAGGTTCTGTGAAGGCATAATTCTCAAAATCACTAATCTGTCAACATGTTTGAGTACAAATTATGTAAATCTGTTAAGGTTTAAGTAGGTCAAAGGGGTGTTATGTAAACATTAACAAATTGTCCCGTTAAATCCCGCTTGAAGTAAAATACTGTCTTCATAGTGTGATAATACAACATCCATGATAATGACATTGGACAATCACAAAGCCACAGATTAGGATTTTCGGTAACCAGATTTATGCGTGAAGGAGTGAAGTCATGGTCAGGAATGTAAATGGCGGAGTCATTCAATTACCACCGTGCCCTTTCCTGGGAAAAGTCCCCAGCCGTGAAGAGGTTAATTGTTTTTGAATCTCCATCTGAGGGGAGAAAATGGGCGAATGGGAGGGATAATTGAGCCGCTGATAGTTGAGTGGATTATGGATTACTGCGCCTTTCCAAAGGAGAAAAGAAAAGGAGGTGAACGAGAGACGAAGGAGAGAAGGAAAGGGAAGGAAGGGGTGTGTGAAAGGCCCATGTTGTCCGATGCAGCCGCAGGGGTCATCTGGCCTTCTTAGGAAGAGGGAGAACTCCAATCCTGTTTAGCCCGCGAGGTGACCCTTGACCCCTTGCATGCTCCTCCCTGCTCCAGGTGCAAGCCTGCATGGCTAGCAGTTCACACACAGTCACACACTGCAAGCTAATTTTTCACACACTCTGCAAGCACTGGGGGGAAACGCTGTATGAAAATGCAGATCCTTTTCACATTTCCACCCCCCTGCTTCTTTTTCTTCATGCCTTTCTATTGTTAGGGATTGAAGATCCAAGCCTGCTTGTTGGGGTGGGCGAGTGTTGTTATAATATCGGGCCTCGTCTCTTTTTTTCCCCTTTTGAAATATTTTTCATCCAAGAAAATGGATGACGGTCTTTAAACCTGGGGAAAAAAAGATGATCTGACATGGTGCAATAATCACGGGAATGTTAATCAGAGGGATGTCATGTATAATTACTACAGTGTTTGATAACACCACAGCGAACCACCTCAGGCCATTAGCGAAAGTTTCCCGATGCTATTAATGGGCGTTAATAAAATTCAAGAAAACCCGGATGGAATGAGCCCTTTGCATGGCCCACTGGTTAAAGCACTGTAAGGTTAATGAACCAATTTACATACTTTCTGCTGCCATCTGGGTGGAATGACGAGGCAGATGCTCCCTACTTTGTACAGTTGCGTTGTGCTGTTCAACACAGAGGAATGTGTCAGGTCCACAGAGGTCGATGAGCATAATACATTTAGCTTGTGGTCAAAAACAATCATGAATGAACTGAAAATCGATGCTGCTGAAAGGTCCCATAGAAACACAGTAAGCATCGACCAGTCTGCTTTCGTAGTATGTGTGTAATTTAATTTAACCCTATTGCAAATGGGTGAATAACCAGTCTTGAGAAAGGCTTGTCTGTTGGTTGATGTTGGTGATGTGGTTGGTGTCAAACTTGACTACAACTCTACGTCAGCAGCCTAAGCTGTTGTTCTTCATAAAACGCTTAAGTGAGATTTATACCCTGACCCCTCCCCATTTAAAAGAAAAAAAAATGTCAGGGAGAGGCGAGTCATCTGTGCCTCAGGCGATGAGAAACTCGACAGGGGTGATCCACAAGAATCACCACAGACGATGCTGGGGACTGGGGGAAAAAAGAGGATTAGTGTCTGTCCACCTCTCTGCCATCCTCATCTAGGTGATCACGTTACAAATAGAGCATTCTCGAAGCGGTCTTCTAGCAGAGGAACACAATGAGATCTGTCGCCGATCAATAAAGCAGTGTGAAAGCAGAGGGATATACTTAAAAAATCAAAGGCACTGGCTGGCATGGCCATCATCTCGCCCCCGTCTGTTGGAATCAGATAAGGGAGCAGGGCCTTGCAGGAAAGGTTGTTCGGCCCCAGGGCTGCTCGCCCTCACGGATATCCCTCCGACTGGCACCCATTGCAGCCTGATTTCATCTGCAAATGGGTAAAACCAAACATTTCTGCATGTTATCTGGTCCCTCTCTGATACTGTACATGTGGAAGAACAGCTGAAGGGATAGATGGGTAAAATGGAGCATAATATATAATCCCCACAGCGTGTATGGGGAGAAAATACACAGCTATTTCTCTAACCCCACTGTTGTCGTCCATGGATGATGGCTTTTACCTCATGCTTCACTTACATGATTTAAAGAAAATAAAATCACCCCGGTTTTGGTTTGACAATGTGTCAGAGCTTGTGTGAGTGTTCGTCCCAGATTAGCTCTTTGTGCTGTGAGGAGAGAGGAAAGAAGGTGTGGGGGGGTTAGGGATGGGGAACAATACCGCCGCGATCCCAGTTGAAAGAAACCATTTGCACAATTTTATGAAAGCTGTATTTGTCCGGTCGGATGGTTCTATCAAAGCCTAACAGCCAAGGTGGAACGTGATTTAAATGACGGGTGAGCTACAAAGCCGGCAAGATGTCGGGTTAGAGTCATTTCTCAGCTGAACGCTCTCCAGGTAAATGCAGATAATGCGCTCTCAAGTTTTTCTTTCTCTTTCTTTAAAAAAGTCTAATTTCTACAGATGGCTCTGAGCTGACACCAGCACTGCCAGAGCTTCTGTTCTTAGAGCTAAGCTTGTACAACATTTATGTGGTGAAGATGAAAAGACATCATGGCTACACTTTATGCTTGTAAATTCATCCCCGGAAAAACTCGCTAGAACTAGTTTCTTGTTCTTCTTAAAGTATTATCATATTATGATTTTTTTTTTTTATTTCATCCCAACTCTCTTTTCTAAAACCTTCTTCTAGAACTTTAAATACCAGAGTGGTAAACTTGCATAGGACAAAAGTTCAGGTAAGTACACAGGAGATGTAATGGGAGGATGAATGCAATTTCTCCGGTTGAAACCTGCTGTTAACTTGCAGTGCAGATAAAAGAAGAAGATTTGCCTCTACCCATATCTGGTGTTGTCTTGAGTTTCAGAACCCCCACAGTATTTCCTGGTGACTCACTTCTTTCCGAGCCATTTATGCTTGAAAACTTCCTAAGGATGAACCACACATATTCTGGGTTTTATCGTCGATGAGGGATCATTGGGCATAATGAAGTTCTGTTTCCCAGCATGAGTTTGGGAGGCTCATGATTACAAATGCTCTTCTCATTGTCTCCCATCATCTCCTGCCTAATTGAAGACAATATAACGAGACAATGGGGTCTCGCTCATCATTCTGCATCAATGGCATGCTCTATGGAACGTGCCAGTCTGTTAATAGTGGGGTGGTTTGGGTGGGAGGGGTGTGTGTCTGTATAGATACTTGAATGCGCTCGAGCTTGTTTAATTTGGACCAAGAAGATGGACAATTAAACTACAGCTCCCGGGGGGGCTGTTCATTTTGGTCAGCTTCCCCACTTCATGGCCGCCCGCCCTTGTAAATGTTCCTGGATGTGTCTGGGTCATGCGTTAGGGGGTGGAGTGGGGTTTGTAGGTTGGAAGGGGATTGGGTGGGGCTCTGCCTCTGGAGGGGTTGTCTCAGATGATTAGGACAGCCAAGTGGGGAGAGTCCCTCAGTGCCTGGCCTCCTTCACCTCCCTAATATGCTCTGAATAAGTCCCCCTCCGCTGTGCATTTGTTGCAGGGTTTGGCGGGAGGTGGGGGGATTATGTCTGGCCATGGTTTAGGAGTGTTTGTCATCTGCCCCCTCGAGGCCTGCACCGGCTCCTTTGTTTGAGCATGAGGCGTTGGTACAATGTCAAATCACACAATATGCGTATGCAATCATGCAGGGCATCTTGGGTTAGGAACTGACACAGGATTTCACGTCTGAATTTTTCCTTTTTTCAGTAACTTAATTTTAAGGTTGAGAATGAATATAGCCAATTTCTTCTATACACTGTTAGAATTGTTTTATTTTTGTAGTAACTGTGTATTTAATCTTAAGCCTTAATCACTTAAATATCGTTTAGAACAATTAAAAACAGCAACTGCATCACATTTCTTGGTCCATTATAGCCTATGTATTTTTTGCATTTACATAAATTACTTTGCATTGCATAAATGTGTCTCTGTATGAAGATATTCTCAGAATTCTATCAGGTGAAAGCAGATTTTTATCTATGAGTAAACCATTGGTTTTGTTATGAGTTGCTCAAAATACAAAAAAGTTCCCACCATTTTTCACTGAGGTTCAGAAGTCATGTGGAGAAAAATCAATCACAGAAGAGGAAGCAATGCTCATTTCTCCACAGAGGCATCAATAAACCAGAATGCTTTGCAGCCACAGCTTGCATATTTGCTAATCTACGATTGCTTGTGTGACAAATCCATCAAACTCTTTAACAGCTTTTTTCTAATTTGAACAATGAGGCGCTATGGCATTGTTTGTTCCCCAGTCTCACAATGTTCTTACTAATGTACTCTTCTCTGTGTGTGAAGGCTGTTGGAAAGCATCTGGCAAAATGCAGGATACCATTAAAAGAATAATTACAATATTTGGAACACTTGATAGCTTAATGACACTTGAGCAGTGTAACAGCGTGGTAGTTTACCTTAAATCAAGGGATAATACTGCTTTATATCAGCTTATATATATAGCAGTGGCCTATTCCTAGTGCCTGTGTAGACTATAATTCAGTTTAGGTCTCAAAGGTGTTTCTATGGTTTCACACAGTGCATCTCTGTATGAAATTTGGAAGAAAGATTCATTCATCTCCACACAATGGCTAACAAAGAGGGCACTGAGCCCTGGCCAAATATCACAAGTTACATTGAAAACAAACAAAACGGTCTTGCTGCATACTGAGGAGGCAAAACCTCCCAATGACTGATAACAGTTCTGGAGGATTTAGGCACTGTGGGAGAAATGGCTTCTGTGGCTTTGCATTCAAGTCACTTGGCCATTTGGAGCACCAGGAAATGACACACATTCCTCCCTCCCAGTAACAAAATAAACCCAAAATCTATCTTCCTACAATTTCTGCACAATAATGTCTACAACTTCAGTTTTAATTACTCAGCTAAAAATCGTGAAATTGATTTATGGTCTTGATTTCACTGCACAAGGACCATTTTATCAAAACCAGACAGCAATACATTGGACCTTGTTGTTAACATTAAAGGTTTTTTTAATAACAGCATGTCTGTACTCCATATTAACTAGTTAGAGAAATTAAAATGCACTGTTATTTTTTACACAGTTAAGTGCTTCAAAACCATATGTTTCTGTAGTAGAATTTGTAGTCTGAATTAATGAGATACAGAAACACACACCCACTTGACACCCATACAGGGACAAAGCCTTTCCAGTACAACCACACGGGAACACAATTTTTTTCCAGTCTCAGCATTTCTCAAGTCAAACTTGCTGCTAATTCTTACTCACAGAGGTAGACTGCGATGACTAATCATATCACATTCCTTTGTCACAATATGCAACTGCTTATAATGCGCAGTCTCCAAGGGCGTACCTTCCTACTTTGCAGATGAGTAAATACACCAGGTAGATGAGTTTTTTTCATGACATCCAACAAGCTATTTTTGATCATTTTAGCCTTCACAAGCCGTTTTGAGTGACAGTTTCAGGAGTTTCTCTTACAACTGTGTTCAGAGTCTCACAAGCTTTTTAATTGACAGAAAAAAATTCAAACAATAAAAATATCCTAAGTTCACTTGATCTGCCTCGCCTGCTTGTGGAAGTTTTTTTTAGCTTCTAAGTATTTTCCACTTCATTTGACTGTGCCTGAAGGTATATTAAAACCATTTTCATAAATATTCTTGAATAAGCCCTTGAGACGTTTTTTATAGCCTGGGTTTTAAGGAGTGTAGATAGACACATCAATGGCTGTTTGTGTGTGTTGGGGGTGAGGGAGCAAGTAATTACAGTTGTGTGTGTGTGTAATTGAGTTTTCCTGGATTTGGGGTTGAAACTCTCATCTGACCAACTGAAATGTATTCATTGGTGTTTTTTTTAGCGCAGGATTACATTGTAGAAGAGGGAGAATAGCTGTAGTATCAAAGCAGTTTCAATCTCAGCGTGATTTATGGCGGATATTAAACGCTTCCAAAATTAGTTGCACCGCTTCCCACAACCCAGAGTCCTCAAAAGGTGAGAAAATGATGGAATTTAATTTAATTTTAAAATTCAAAAGCTCTAGTCCTTCTCTTTGTTACATCTTTTTGAGATGTGAAAGAGGTTTAAGGAGGTTAGGGTTAATACACTGGCAAATATATCAGGCTATGCAAATCATCTATCAATTGGAGTCTGGTGGTACAAGAAAGCAAATCTGGTGCAGATGATCTCTGTGTGGGCAGGAAGCCTTGAAGGTTTGCATCATGTCTGCCACGTTCTCCCCGAGGGCATTCTAGCTTCCTTAGATGCAGAAACACACACTCACGCACGCAAGCTACCGTTTTTCCTCACAGCGCGGCAGGAGTCTGTCTTCATCTGTCCTATTGATCGATGGAGCAGGCACAGCAGGGTGTCCGAGAGAGGCAGAAGTCTAGATCAAGGCTGTGAGCTGCATCACTGGGAGTCACACCGCGCACACACACACACACACACACACACACACACACACACACACACACACACACACACACACACACACAGGCACATTCATACACTCTTTCACTGTCTCTGTCATGTTTTCTCTGTGTCTGTCACAGCAGACACTGTAGACACAGGCAGCCATGACACAAGTGTACACACATGCATACTGAGAGACATGACACCCACAGCAGTGCTGACACACGTCGTCATAGCTCACAAATACACCATATCACACTTACACACGCACACACTTGGAATGAATTAGCAGGGCTTGGCTGTGCGGGCGCCTAAGCTGGACAGGCGTTTTTTTATAAACATAATGTTTGTAGATTAGTTGGGGTTAATGATCCAGTTGCCTTGGATCTGCCACGGCGTCTGTGTGTGCGTGCACATGTGTGTTTTTGGCTGAGGGGAAAAAAGGCACTGCTCTACTGTGCTGTCTCCCTCACTTCCAATTGAGACATGCCTCAGGCACCATTACAAGAGCAGTATTTATGCTATTAGGGAACTGGGTTTGCCGCGCTAGCAGTGGTACCAGAACGAAACAGCTAAAATTATGTCTTGACTAACCTCAGTGGGCAGGTCCAGTATTTTCTTTGCATAAATGAGAAATTACAAGTTGTGTACTTAAAGGCTATTTTTGCAAATCGCCTGTTGGAATATCACGCACATTATTTCTGAGCCATGTAAATGCAAAAGCCAAAGAGCTGAGTTTTTTTTAAAGTGTTTTTTCTTTCAGAGCAGAAATAAAAATCTGAAATCAAGAGGTTTTTTTTTCCTCCTCCTTCTCCATCTTTACTTTGGTGTTTAAAATTAGCTTCCTAGTCAAAACCAGAAATAGTCCTCTGCAAACAACTTTCTTCAACTCTCAGTCAAATGGAGTCGGTGGGTTCAGTGAGGGTGTAGTCCCTTCAAACCGACCCCCCACCTCCCCACAAACACACTCTGAGTAGCCCCTCTCATGTAATGCTGAATGGACAGAAAAGTACAGGAATGAAAGAGAGGAGAGAAAGAATGACCGAAAAATGAATGTAAGACCCTTACCCTTTTTTTTCCAAAGTGAACCCCCCCTCCTCTTTCAACCTACATATTTTTCTCCTATCCCTCCCTGCCTCCCTCCCTCCCTCCATCCTTCGTTCCCTCCCTTCCTCTCCTCCGGCGTTCCTGTCGAGGCATGCCTCCGTCCCCACCAACCAGCATCGTCCGGGGCAGGGCGAGGGGGCAAGAAGAGAGGAGAGGGAGGGACTGGGGGGGGACAAACAAAGGAGCACTGTTGCTCCCTTGCTAGGGTTTTGGGGAGGGTCGATGCACCAGGCTGGAGGGGTGCGGGTAGAGGAGTACAGACAGAGTGTGACTGAGGAGGTTTATCATTAAGAATAGAGATTAAAATGAATGGGAGGGGAGCAGGGGTGTCTGTTCTGTTCACAGTAATAAAGAGGACAAGCAGTGCCAGTCATTTTTTCACTCTCACCCAGACACACACACACACACACACACACACACACACACACACACACACACACACACACACAGCTTCCAATGCTGCAGTTAGCGTGAGCGAGTGTGTGTGAGTGTGAAAGATAGGGGAGGAATGGGGATGGTTCATTGTTTCCTGGCCATTGTACAATATTTGCTTAACCCTCGTGCTTTATCTGTGCAGCTGTATGCTACAAATGAGATGGGCGAAGAGTGTGTATGTGTGTGCAATGGCGGCTGTCACAGCTGTTAGCAATTTCATCAGTGCACTGTAAGACACCCCCCTACCCACACAGAGATTCACAAACCCTGTCAATTTATGAAGCGGTATGGCCGTGATAAAATCATTCTCCGAACAACACAATTACTCTTCAACTTAGTCTCTGCAAACAAAAATTGAACGATGAAACGGACGCAGTAACAAGCCAACGCAGGTATGAAAACTATAAATGGCAATCATGCAGCCATATGGAAACATAACAGTCGTCATCCTATGGCTCTTTTCTGCCACCGGTTGCCAGTCAGTACTCCCTGACCCCAACTTGACCTCATTCCTCCTAACTTAAAGCACACGGCATTGTTCAGGTTGGGATTACATACAACATAACAAAATATATCTTGACTTTAAACTTTCATGTAAGCGCTGGTTGGCAAGCACTGGTTTGTAATCTCTGTGCCTATCTTGTTCATACATTCTTTCTACGCACCGAGCAGAGTAGAGAAACTGTTTTGAAAGATAACTGAATTTTAAAGGCAATAACTGGATTCCCACAAGGCCCAACTCTATGAATGGAGTGCTTTTATTTATTTATTTTTTTCTTGATGTGGGGGTGCTGGTAGAGATATCTACATTCCACTCAAACAGTTTCTTAATGGTTCGTTTCCCGTTTCTGCCCTTTCTGTTTCAGGTCACGAAAGCTGGCAGGAGAAGAAGAAAACAGAACAAGCACTAGCAGCGTTATCCTTCCCTCCACCACAGAGGGAAGGAAGGGAAGCAGAGCGCAATGAGGAAAAAGACAAGAGTGATGAAAGAGAGGTAAGAGATCTTGGTTTGCCCCGGGGTTATACATTGTCTTGTGTGTGCGCTTCTGTCTGTCCTCTATTGCCCTTCCACCTGATTTCCTGAGTCAGCTGTGTACCTGGGGTGGGTTTGGTGTTTGCATGCATGCGTGTGTGTGTTTTGTTATGTGTTTGAGTGTGCCTGTTTGTTTTTGTGTGTGTCCCTGGCGCCGAGCCACAGCCGCCAGGTGAAGAACGACGATTCCTGACTGAGTCACCTGCTGCACCCTATTGTCTTTATGTCTTTTCACCATTTTCCACTCACATCTATTTCTCTGTACTGATGAGGAACCCACCAGCCGTTCTCATTTATATGTACGATGATATATTTCTTAATTTATATGATTAGGTCTTTTGGAAATTGGAAAAAAACAAAGTGGCACTGGTTCATGTATTGACTTGATGTCATTCACATTCAATAGGAACACAGCTTTGTAGCTTGATATTTCAGTTAATTATTAGGTATACGTTTAATTCTGAATTTACCAAGAGTTTTATTTAGTTTCCTTTAATATTAAATAGACAATACACATATTGTGTTAAGGAACCACTAAAACAATTTAAATCCCCCCAAAGAGATGAAAATTCCAAGGAAAATATGTTGTACCTAATGTATTCTTTAGTCGTGAATACTGTAAATTGGTCCAAAAAGTAAACAAAAAATATACCATATGAAATATCTTCATCAGTAATAGTATAGAGTTTATATACTGTCTGCCATAGCATACAAACTCCACCTGTTGTCACAGATGTTCAGCCCGTTCCTGTTTTGTGTCAGAAAACAGAGAATCCATTGCATGTTTTTAGGATTTTATGTTTTTTTCTCCAGCATCCGTACACAAATTTAAAAAGTCAAACATTTTAGGGATGCAGGGAGTCAAAAATAAAACACTACCTTGGAGAACAGCATAGCCAAAAGGCAAAACACAGGAGTGAAACTGGGAAAAGAGCCACCTTATTGTCTTAACTGTGTTTGAGCGGTTCCCAGAGTAAGCAGTCTCTCTGAGAGTCTATCTCTCTCTGTGTGGCTGAAAGCAGCCGTAAATCATTTTCTACCATACAGGCATGGCCAGAATGGCTGCCACTGTACACAGATAGGGGGATGGTTATAAAGAGGAGAGGCACTGAGAGGAAAAGAAAATGTTGTTTTTCTCAGTTCTCGTCATTTTCCCTTCTGATGAGACTTTCTTCAACCTCAACTACTGTATTATTATTGTTGTAATCTAAAATGTAAAAGCGTCCATTAATTGGGTATACTGTAGTTTAAAATGCTATCATGGTGCAATAATTGGTGATTAAAGGGCAAAATGGGAATGCACAAAAAATGGGAATGTAGGGTTCAATGTTCAAGACACTTTTCCAGAAACACTGGCTGTTAGGGAAATAAACCTTTGACTCTTATATTACACAACATAATATTTACTGTCTTGCTGGTGTCCCCTGCTAGTACAAATTTTCTTTCCTTTCATTCTCGTTTTCCTCTGACCAGCTCTCTGAGGAATATATACAACATGAACTGTACCTCACAATGACTTGACAGAACAAATTCAAAGCAATAGCGATAGCAATGCTTATTTCAGTTCATTTCAGTTCAGCTCAACTCATTTCATATCAACCCAGTCCAGTCAAACTCAATTCTGTCTTCTAGCTCTTTATGTCTTGCACTCTCACTCACTTATTTTAAGTCTGCCTGAGCCGTGCAATCTTCTCACATTTTCAACTCCCTTCAGTTCTGTCTCTCTCGAGCGACCGCTGGTTAATTTTCACCCCACGCCCCATCCCTTCTCTCAGGTTTATGTGCATTCAACTATCCTTTATTTATACCCTTCCATCACAGCCTTCATTTCTTCCATCTGTGCTAGATGTTAGTTGTTTTTAAATGGAAGTGCTTTTGAACTAGTTTGAGGAAGAAATGCCTTCTCCTTCTTCTTTCGTCATTATTTTGATGGGTAAACTATATATCAACCAACTGGGATTGGTGGAGTCACAAGTTTTGCAACTACACAAAACCCCATTGTTTTTGGAACTGGTCAAATGATGCAAGCATAGTCTGGGGAAGAAAGAAAGGAAAAAGGTGGAGGATGTTGTAAGTATCCAGACATGCCACTGCTCTTTCTTCTTCCCTCCTTTTTCCTCTCAAGTGTGTCTGTCTTCTGCTCCGGTGGAAGAAGGTCTTTCAGGAGCAGCCAAGTCTGTCTAAGCTGGCTTTAAAAGCTGCGGGACTGAAGAAGCGCCATGGTTCTCTTTTGGTGTCCATTTGTCTATGTGGAGGCGGGGTTGCAAGGCTGAAGCCACAGAGTGTCACACGGTTTCATATTTCAAAAAACGCATATGGGAAAATGACAAGCAAATGAGTCACTCCGTCAAGTCATATTGATTCACTGCAGGACTGGGGGACATAGCGAGTAATTGTCAGTTTCCCGCTCACACAAAATAACCGACAAATGATGGACGATGGTTTACAATGGCAGGGGGGGACATACTCAGTTGGGGAAGGGGCATAAAAGCCTGATCGACAAGTGTCGAAAATGGTAACATTTGTGTCCACACAAAGGAAAGCATAGAACAACAGAGTGCTGCTCTATGAAAGCCTTTTTTCCCCTGAGCAATGACACCCATCAACCACTGGAGGATTAAAGATTAGAATGAGAGCTTTTATTGAGCTTGAAGCCACAGCGGTTTCAAAATGGATGGATGGATGAAAGATTGATGGGCAAGAGGGGGCAGAGACAGAAAAAGGAAAACAGAGATTGAAGGCGGTGTGCAGAGAGTAGGAATAAAAAAAGAAAGAGAAAGGGTTATTGGTGGGGATTTTCAAGTGAGCATAAGAGCATAATCTATGAGAGAGATCCAAAAAGGGGAGAGATACTGTAGAACGGGTGAATAAAGAAGTGGGGGGGTGAGGGCCAATGGAGCGATGCCTCTAATGTCTTTATAAGGCCATAAAATACTGCACTTCCTGGCCTGTCTCTAATTGCTGCGAGGGATGGGATGAGGGGAGACTCGACTCTACCTGCCTTCTAAATGAGGCCCCTAAATCCTCACTGCTTGGCCTTGGGGGCTTTCTTTTAGATTGCTATGCCAGCAACATGGATGCAAAGAGAAAGCAACCTGGGGAAGGTCTATATTTGAAGGCTCTTTATTTTTCTTTTTGCTTGAGATTAAAGTTGAGAAAGAGAGATAATTGCAAAGAAAGACTAGAAGAGGTTGGGGAGTTCCGTATTTAATGATACCCTTAGAGTTATCTGGTAAAATAAAAATGAATGGAGAATGACATAATGTTGAATGAGAGAAGGTAAGAGTAACAATATAATGTACTTTAGGCTATTCCCAACAATAAATACTTGAAAATCAAGCTGCGAAAGCACACACAGGAAAAAAAGAGGCAGAAAGAGAGAGGATTTTATTGACTCAGTGGGAAACAACTGTAGAAATGGCCACGCTTCCCCAGGGAGCTGTATGCTGAACTCTTCAAAATGTGAAAAGTAACGCTTGCCATCATTGGAAAAGAAAACATTTTCATTTCAGAAACTGCTTGTCTAAGGGACCCTGCCCCAACCTCTAACCTTCAAATAAGCACAGTAACTAACAGAGCCTTCAGAGGCAGAGAAAAGCTTCATTTTCTTTACAATGTGGAATGGGGGAGAAAGGCACAAAATTCATTCTAATACAGTACAGTATGCCCTGCATACCTGCAGATGTACTGGAATGGAAAAGCCATTAATATCTATGTAAAAGCTACATTATAAGATGGTAGATGAAAACGTATTTGCCAGTGCCAATGAAAGCCTTTAACTACATCCAGATATTTTAGATTTAGGCTAACCAGATGTATGGAGATGTGATAGATGTATCTGTGGGCAGAATGGTAGAATTATATGTCTCACAGACAACAAAAAACATGTTATCTCTTTCATGCTTTATTTTTAATTACATCAAATGCTCAGATGAAAATGACAACAAAGATGCCATATAGTTACCGGTAATGGATGTTTAATCACGCAATCCCTATATCATTAACGCTCTGCTCTCATTGGTGCTGTTTTGCTATTGAAAGTATTTTAAACTAACATTGCTCTGCACCACCAAGCCCACACATTGTGGTTTTCCTCTTTCATCCAGTCACCCTATATGTTGTATATTCAAAATGAATGGTAATTTCAGGGCATTATGATATTGTTTTTTTTATGAGTTAATTTTTATCTTTTGTCACAGACTTAAACTGAGTTCACGAGATGTACGGCTAACTTTTGCTGATTTGGATGGTGGGAGTACGGGGGTGTATTGTGTCTAAACTTGCCACGCTACAAGAGCTGTATAACAGTTGCCTTTTTTGTGCTGGGTTTTATCAGTGGGTGAGAGAATAAAAAGGAGTCAAAGGCAGCCCCCTAAGCTTTCCATAATGCGTCCCGCAAGGAGACAAAGGCCTGCATTCACTGCTGGGTGTCGATAAGACCTATCATTAGTCTGCCATTGGAGGTATTACCAACACACACAAACACTCTTATACACACACATACACAGAGTGCAGTAGGGTACTTATTCCTGTACCCATTCTCTTTTTCCACATAGACACACATAAATATTCGTATGCGTGCCAGAGGAGTGAAAGAGGCAGCCAGGCTCGACTTGAATCGAATAAAGGCAGAGGAGTGGACCCCCTGCCGCTTTCCCATCATAGCAGAATTCACTCAGCATTGTGAATTCTGGCTACGGCATCCACACGCAGATATACTCTGTCTGTTTATGCATGTGTGCTTCTCCGTGTATGGCTGCAACCTTTAGGTAGCTGGTGCCACAACAAGCTAACAATAAAGAATGCACATAACCCTGAAATTGATGTTTATATAAATACCTCTATTTATCCATTTATTTTACCTTCCATTTATGATGAATAATCTTTAGGTTAGAGTAATGGTGGTTGACCTCAAAAAAACTGCAGTATAGTATAATCATTATCCAGAGGACTAATGGCTTATTTATATATTAATGTTATATGAGATGTATTTTCTGCCATAAAAATGATAGTGCTACTTGCTTTTTCATGCTGAAGGAATTACATTTTATGTAATGTGTAATGTTTTGTGCTGTAAAGCACACCAGCAGATTGACAAAATCTACACATGGTTAAATGCAGTTAAAAGGCTGAAGGAGGCTGCCAGCCATCTTGATGATAGAACTCCTTGTTTACAGTAATAATACCAAAGTCTCGGAATTAATGTGTTATTGACTTATTGATGATAAAACGCCACACATAGTACATTTACTTAACAAGACAGGAGTAAAATTAGCTGCAAGATGAGGAGGATGGTTGGGTTTCCTATTAAGGTTTTCCTGTGTGTGTGTGTGTGTGTGTGTGTGTGTGTGTGTGTACACTCAGGGGAGGACGACAGCACTGCTGTCTAGGTCCTAAGTAGATGATGGACCGTGGCTCGTATTCCCATTCCCTCTCATTAGCTCAGCCCCCCGAGAATATATGAGGTTACTTACCTTCCCTCGCTCTGAGTTCCCGGCCAAACGCCAAGTGTCGGCTGAGGGTCATTAGCCTCGCTGCTTGGAACAAATGGCCTTCGATAGCATCTCAGCTAAAGTACAACAGGAGCAGATTAACCCCATGATCCTTGGAGGATAGCATATTGAAAACATTAAGAAGGAAGGAGTGGAGAGGGATGATGATCATTTTTTACATTTTTAACCTTTTTCGTTTTAAATTAGCCCCTTAGCTCGTGTTCCTTTTTTTGGGGGGTTGCAGCAGATTTTAAGAGTCCTCCTTTTTTGGGGGGGTCTTGGAATGTCATCGCACTTCAGCTAAACATCACAGTTGTTTGCCTGAAAACAAAAACCGCAGAGAGAGAAGTGGGCAGAGGATCAAAGCCCAGGGAGGATTTGTCTGGCAGATAGTTGCTGGGGTCCTGCCTGTGTAGACTCTCTCTCTCTCCCTCTCTCTCTCTATGCCTCTTTATGTGCACACCACTAGGTTGCCCCCTCACACTGCCAGCTTGAAAATTATAGATCATGAAAAAGAACAGTGCAGTCACAACAACCTCCTCCCTGGAGCAGACGCCTCCTTATTACAAAGTGCATGTATACACGCACACATGTTGTCTTGTCTTCTCTTGTCTTTTATCTAAGTGCCTGGCTTTGTGCAGGTTTTGATATTATTGGTATTTCATCCCATCTCTTTTGATATGGTAAACATTTCACCACTTGATTTTAACATCCAGATTTTGAACCTCTGCAGGAACTATTAAAGTCTAGGGTCATACAAATCTTATGGCAAAGGAGGAGATAATGCAACAATAAATTATGTCTTTGTAACCTTAGTGAAAATAACTCCTACTGAATAGGTTTGTTTCCATCTAAGGTCAATGTGTTCACCAAAAAGTTCTTTCCATAAGGCCTCGGTGAGGTTTGTGGCCTGTTTGGGGGGGGGGCTCAGATGTCTGTTTTGGGCAGAAAGACACGCCCAGAGGATGGATATAATTAAGACTAGTGACTTTTTTTTTTTTGTGAGAAAGGAGGGTGTTTGGGTAACTGCTCTGGGTGGTCTAGCTCTACATGTCTGTACTAGTTTTATTACAAACAGGCACAATATGGTAAGAACACAGACATATCCTGACAAAGCACAAAGACCAGTGTATATGTTCAGACATAAAAGGTAAAGAAATGAAACCAGTCATGTCACTTGTTTCCTGGTCTGGTGCCCCCAGTTGGTTGTTTGTCTATGGAGCAGCAGATTTTAAAAAAAAAGCAGAATTGTGATCAAAGCAGTTGGCAGACATAGCTGACATCCACAGAGGTACACTTACAAATGATTCTTTACTTTGCAAAGAACAATCTGAGTCAGTGCCCTCTGCATTTCATCAAGCAAGTGCACTTATTCAGCTTGAGGAAGGATTTTTTCCGTAGAGAGCAGGCATCTCTTACTCTATGGGGTATCTTACATTTCAACTCTGGGTGGCCTAGTGGAAGTTGGAACCCCTTAAGCCTTGCAATGTTTCTTTTGTATTTTCCCATTGTGCTGGGCCACAAGTACAGACTTTGCCTTAAATATTGCAAGGGGCGTTCATTAATAACCTCTAGCTGTATTTATTTGCTTGACCCTGCAGTCTCTGTAGCAGTAAGTAAAGAGACAAATGACACCTGGGTCACTAGAAATAAGGTGTTAGGATCTTGTGACTGTCATTCTTCTGATACAGAACCGCACAAGTCATGCCCAGCAAGCAACAAATGTTTTTCAGGTTATGTAGGATTCAATATTCTCTTAACAGCACAGTTTGTCTTTGTGTCAGTATAAAAGTTAAACACATCAAACTGGTTTACACACAGTCTCTTTTCGGATACATTTGGAAACTAACTGTAACTGCACAAGGCTTCCTTTACTTTGTGGAAAAAGAACAAAAACTGCGAGCCCAGTCAATCCCACAACAAGGGCTTTTCAAGCACTCAGTCCTGATTAATAGCATCTTCTCGTTAACACATAAACACCCTGTGTACCATGAAACCCTCAAACATCCCTTAATTTGCAACTTTTCCGATCTTGTGAATTGGCTCATTTAGCCAGCAGAGAGAACACATCTTTATTGTTGCATTTGAGGGGGGCCTAAACACGTGGGTGGTCCCGATGTTTTTTTTTTTTTTGTAATGTACTGTGCAGCACATGGATCTGTTAATGAGAGTATAAATTGGTGACTCCGTGCCGGGACCTTAATGACGGAGGTGCCCTCCCTGGTCTCGGCAAGTTTGCTTAGTGGAGCAGAGAAAGAGAGATGGGGATAGAAGTGGGAGTGAGAAAAAATGAATGAGAGAGATAGGAGGAGGTAGTTGAAAAAAACATAGGGATTTTTAGGGAAAAACATAAAACAAGAGCAGAAACTGGAGGATACATTAGTTTGGCAGGACAGAAATAGTAAATTGCATGTATATTCTGGCAGATTCAGGCAATTGAACAGAGGGGAACTTTAGAAAGAGAAACGAAGGGGGCAGCTCTTAGGCGGCATAAAAGGTTTAATTTCTCCTTGGGCTGTGGCAAGCAGCTTTCCTGTGCTGCCTTGTTTCACTGTATTTAACATCAAAGTGAAGTATGAACAATTGAGGCAATTTTTCATCTGGCCAAGGTCAATCATTGTTCTTTCTCTATGAATGTAGATCCGGCTGAGAGGAACCATATTTCACTGGCAGGGTCTATTTTAGCAAGCCATTGGACAGGTTTTTTCTTCTTTTTCTGTGTGTGTTTTCATTTGATACTAGATTTTCAGATTGTATATATAATTTCTAGGACATTTCAGGTCCATTTATTACAGCTGTGGTGTTATTTTCTTAGTATGGGTTTAATTAGAGTCTGGACTGCTTTTAGTAATACATGGGACTCAGAGCTTGCAATATGAAAGAAAAATAAGTAAATAATTAATATGAGCATAAAAGATTACTACTACATATAATGAAATGCCAAGGTTGACATTGGCCTCAGCCTCTGCACACAAATTTGTAGTTTAGGATTGGGAGCCTGGTCCTGGATCATATTTAAGATCCAAAACTCCATTCCTGATGTTTACACAAACCAAAATGGACCTGGTTAGGACATACATAGCATAGCTAAAACACAGCATTTTAGACTTCTAGATGTCTGAAGTAAGAAAGTCTTGTAGCTGCCACATTTAACTATGACCAATCACAAGAGTTTTTGAACCAAAGAAGTAAAAAAAGACTCTGAGGGACTTTATAAAACTACAAACAGCAGGGTGCTTAAAATAAATTACTAGGGTTGAAGTGGGTAAAAAACATTGATAATGAATATGTCTTTCACAGGAACTTTAATATGCTCATTGACCACAAATGAACCCGCACCATTCAGAGTATATAGTGACTCATCATTAGTCACAATAGGAGACCAAATGGCATTTGAATCAAAGAAAACATCAGGGGTTGCAGAGAATAACATAACCTACTAATGGAAAAACTGTGATAGGAGCTGATACTACTACTACTAATAATAACAATAATAATATGAATGTCAGAGGATGTTGTACAGTCACGGGGCACTCATAATTTTCACACATTCCTAATGCTCTAATGGGGAGGATTTTTGTATTGTTAGTCTCAATCTGCATTTTGAGTTGCCAATGATTAAAAAGTGATCTCTTTGAAATGCATTAGAGTAGAATTATTATCAGGACCATGAACGATTTATACCACTATTCACTTTAGAGCTGAAATTACGAGTTGATTAATGTAGTATACAATTGATAAAAAAAATATCTACAACAATTGTGATGCAGCAAAAACAAGTATATTGAATATGTCATATTGGGTTTAGGACGATTATGACCTAAGTTTCCACTATTTTGTGACATTTTATATACCAAATTATTAATGGATGAATAGAATCAGATCAGTAATGAAAATAATCGTTAGTTGCAGCCCTAGTTTTTTCTCTCTCTTTTTTCTTTATACACATGGACAATGTTATGTTCTTTTCCACAATGATACATGATTATAATACTTTTCTTTTGATGTCTTATTGAAAACAAGTTAAATGCAAGTTGTCGACTTGCTAATTGTTTGTATACTCAATATCTTTTGTCAAACAAAGTAAATTATGTATAGGTTGAATACCAGGAAGGCTACATTAGTTGCTCTCTGCTACATCTCCAGGTTGTACTGATTTTTTTTCTCCCATTCCATCTGGTCAACTTAAGAAGTTATACTCAGAAATTCTTTTTGATAATTCATTCTGTCTCAGTGCACATCACTCCCAGCCTCAACGTGCTGTGGGCATGTCAGAAATCCAGCTGTATATAATACATTACAGTCAGTGCTGTCATTATCCCGAAATTCTTTATTGTGCTTAAAAGCACATCACTGACAATTTAGCTTTATTAGAGGAGACACGATAGCTATCGTAACACACAGTCACGGAGCATGTTTATCTAGATCTGATTTTACAAACTGCAAAGTGGCTTCAAAGGCTGATTCCTTATGTTTGTGTTAGCAGGGCTCTTGTTCTTGAGGCATCACCGTTTTTTTTTTTTTCTTCAAACCACCTAGCCTATGTCCAAGCTTTTTTTCTTTTAAGATGAATCATGTGTTAACGTACACACACAGCGGCTCCTTGTCATTGTTTCTCAAGACCACCCAGAGTGTATATAGGAATTGGGTTGTGAGTGGGCTTGTTGTACATATAAAATCATGTGTGAGTTCTTCAGAGAGGATGAAGCGCAGACTTATTACAGCTAATACGGTTACACACATCAGTCAGTGCTGTTGAATAATTTAAGTGCACATCGCAATGTGTGTGTGTGTGTGTGTGTGTGTGTGTGTGTGTGTGTGTGACATTTTAATAACATGGTTTACCAAACAACACCTGAATTTATCCTGTGCTTTCTTCTCCTCTGTTTGTTTTCTGCCCAGGTCCAGACACGAAGGAGGCACGCACGCTCAGACACACACACATACAACGGCACCTAGAGTCTGTCTGCGGTCTACCCCCACCCTGCCACACACACACACGCCTTTTACGGTAAGAATCAGAGACCACCGAGTTAGGGGGATAATAATGGTGTGAATGTGAGAAAACAAACTCATTATCCTCTGCTTTTTTTTCCTCTCTCTTTGAGTAATTTAAAGACAAATTGACTCAGTGTATTAAAAAAATACTTTAAATTCTGTAATTAAAAAAAGAAAATGTAGCCGAATTCGGTAATCACAGGATACACCCGGAAAAGTAGTTTCTTGGTGTGGTAGAGTCTTAAATAGGCTATGAAAAAACATCTTAATTTATGCAATGTCGTTTTATATAATTAGTAATTGTATGCTTCTGCTGTCCTGCATGCGATTTGTAGTGTGTCTGTGTTTGAGTGAGTGTGTGTGCGTGTGTGTGTGTATGCATGCATAAAGCCCTTTTTTTTCTATTTCCCTCAGTCAAAACCAATCTCCACAAGTCACAGCTGCACCACATATCCCACAAACCCCCATATCCAACCACCCCTTACCCACCCTGTGCCCCTCCCAGGCTTCCCAGCATCCTGCTTCGCCCTCCATCCAAAAAAACATGCGTGCTGAAATTACAGTGTGTGAGGCGGTATTGTGGGAAACCCTTCCCTCCCTCTCACCCGCCGCATTTGCCCTCCCTGTCCCTCCTTATCTCTTCTTTTTCATTTCGCTACTGTTCTGGATCGGGCAGGGTTTATTTTGATGTTTATTAAACTGTCAAAAAGCTGCCCATGTTAATTTCCATCTACAGTTACAGAGACACAAGTTCAGACTGAGGTTAACAAGTTATTAATGCAGTTCTAAATAATATTGGCCTGTTTGTATTGATTAGGAATTTATTTGTTGGCCTTTGCAAATAACATTTAGATGATAGTTTGTCCTTTCGTGATCCACGAACCTCTATGTTTGTGTTTTATGAACTGCTTTGAACATAATAGCTCATATGTTAACACGAAGTATAAGTAATTTGCATTGACCTGTCCAGTATATTTCCAGGTTATTGCATTGAGGTATGCAAAGGAAAAAACATAACTGTACTATATCAACTAAAATAGATGAGAAGAGAAGTTAACACTCACTCAGTTATATGTCAGTTTGGATTCATGTGTTTAAAGGTGGTCTAATGGCCTAAATTTCCTGTAACCATACAAATCAGTGTTTTTTTGAGTATGTCTATTACTTAGCTTAACTTAGTATGGTTTGATTTTTATACACACTGATGTCTGGCAGGTCCTTCCCAGGGAAAATTTCTCCCAAAGTGACATTGACTTTGGTAGTCATCATGAGCAGTGGTTGCCTGAAAAGACTAAAGGGTGCCACCTACAAAGGCTTTAACAGAAAATTCAATGAAAACAATTTTGCAAAGATATTACAGCAGATATTACAACAGACGTGAGCAAAATAAATATTTACATAAATGAAAGAAGAAATTCTGTGATTGCTGCTTGTACGAAAGCTACTTAAATCAGAACGCATCCCCGTCCTCTTGGTTTCTAGCTTCAGGTTAAGTGACGGCACCTCCCTCGCAGCAACCGTGTTACTAACCAGCTGTAATGACACACTCCATCAGTTCGGCTTTGCCTGCGCGGGGCTAGCTTGGTTAACAGTCGGCCGAGGTACGGCATGCGAGTGTGTGTGTGTGTGTGTGTGTGTGTATGCTGGCTATTAAAGCACTTGAGAATCAGAGAGGAAAGGAGTCGCACTGCTAATGGATGTGTCTATTGATGTTCCCATTTAGCGGCACACTGTAAACGATAGGGCAATGATTGTGTTGAAGACGGAAGGAGGTGGAGGAGGAGTTGAGAGCGGTTTGGCTGGGCGATGATAATGACAAGGAAGGTTATTATTTGGCACCCTGCGGAGTCTCTCTCTCTTTGCTTTGTGTATCTGTGTGTGAAAGAGAGAGAGGGGCACTCTTCTTCCATCTCTCTTGCCCCTGTCGCTCTCCCTGCCTATTGGCTATTATTCTCTACTCGCTTTTTCTCCCCCCAGTCCACTCCCCTCTCACGACATTACTCACCGCTGCTAGTCTACATCCAATTGTGGCTGTTGCTCTCGCACATCCACCTCTGTTTCTCTTCTCTCAATTGCCCTACCTCTCTTTTAGATGTACAGTGCAGCTTTTGCGATGATAGATAAAATAGCAGAAAAAGGAGTCAAAGAAAGAATAATGCAGCAGAAGTGGCAACATAGTTTCTTGTTATTATTTTTTTAGGATAGCAGGTTGCCCTTGAAATATTGATTTACTCACCAGTAGATTTTTTTCCCCCCCAGATGTGTGTGTGTGTCTGTGTTTGTGTGTGTCCTGTCAGTTCCAATCAGTGTGTGTGTGATGAATATGAATACAGTCAGCCTGCCTGCAGGTTTGGCAGGAGACCACCTCCAGCTGGACTCAGACCCCTACTCAAGTGTGTCTGTGTGTGTTTTGTGAGCGTGGTTGTACACGTCAGCTTGCATCTGTCAACGTTGTGACAACCTGAGGATGAAATAACGAAAAAATATACAACATAATACTCCACTTGGCACACGGTACATCCAAAGCCCCTCAACAAAGAGGAAGGCATGCAGTTTCAGCATCAGTGGGAATCGAACCCCTTGTTCTATTGAATTGAGATGTCCAAAGTACCTCCACAGAGTGAAATGTGTTCAAATTAGATGGAAATGCATGTTTGAAACAGGTTTAGCTAGTTTCGGTGAATGCTTGAAAATGTTAGGAGGTTTTACGTGCATGTTTCAAGTGCATGCACAATCCTATCTTCCTCACTTCCTTTCCCTCAATTACTGTAATCAGCCCCATTCTTTCCAGTCCTGCTTGTCAGTCCTTGTATGTGTGTTGATGTGTGTGTTTGTGTGTGTGTGTGTGGGTGTGTTTTCTTGTTGACTGCATATTGTTTGATATAAGATTAATAGTGCTTAAATTTGTAAATATCTTGTCAGTGTAGTAAAAGTCCATCTATCATTCTCTCTCTCTCTCTCTCTGTGTGTGTGTGTGTGTGTGTCTGTAATCGCAGGGCAACAGATAAAGAGGGAGACGCCATTCCAGCTGTGAGAAGACGGAAGAAGTCAACATACACACTCACACAAACACACTAACACACACATACACACACACAGCCGGAGGCGCGTGAGCAGGTGAGCATTAAGTCAGGCAGCTAAACAGATCACGTCGCGGTATGATATCTGCAGACAGGCAGACAGAGGAGGCCGGTCTGTACCTGCAGGCAGAGAGCAACAACTCACAGCACCCTCGCCAGGAATTTCCTCCCCCTCCTGAAAGAGAGAGAGGGAGGGGAGGTAGAGAGAGAGAGAGAGAGAGAGAGAGACAGACAGACATAAACTGGGGTTTATGCTTAAGTGTTTTGCAAGCCAAATAGTAAAGTTTGATTAGAAGCTGGCTGGCAAGTTTTTCACATACCTTCAGTATTTTAACTTTGACATGAAGCAGATATTTTTGGTGTTTATGAGAAGATTTGATAAGAAGCAATAGAGACACATTTACTTTTCATGAAAACATTTCAAAACAGGCTTTGGAATTCTTGTCGGTTAAATTTTTGTGCATTGAGACTAGCCAGAACTCTAAAACACAAAAGTTTTGAATGCACTATATATAAGCGACGGAAAGAAACGAAAGAAAGACAAGAAACGGCATTTTCAAAGAACTTTAAATATTACCAAAGATAGCTGACAATGAACGCTAACATCATTACCCAGTTCATCAATGTCTTCATATTCTTGTAGCAGGTTAAAACGGCCCTCCGATGGTGGGTCACGGATGCCAGTCAGTCAGTGGTGTCGTGTTATACAGTTACTGGAAATGTTTTTGCGTTTTATTTTCATTTTCAACCAATTTTATGATAACAACTTCGCCTCAGAGATGTTTTTGTTTTAGTTTTATCAACATTTTTTTTTTTTTTTTCAAGCTTTTGTTTATCTAAAATTATCTTCATGGAAACACAATGATGTAAGGCTACACCTATAACAGTGAGAACTCAGAGATGTGCCCCCTCCTTTGGTTGGCCACATTTTTAGCCCAACATTCTCCCTTAAACCCCAGTTGATGAAAGGTTATCCTTCCACATAAAAAAAGGAACGCCACATTCACACGCTACTGTAATATCGAGTACAGATGGTTCTTTTGTTATTTTGGAGTAATTCGATCACCTCCTGTATAATTTGTCTTTCTGGAATTACTTGGGTGTTTTGACAAGGTCCGCAATACTAATTGTAAATCTTTGACAGTATCCGTTACGCAAACTTGTTCTGCTAGTTTGCTTTTGTTAACGCTCCTTTAAACAGCCATGACATTTTTTTATTTATTTATTTTTTTTTAATTTTTACGGCTTCCTTTCATTCACAGTCTGCGCAGCATATGTAGCCTTTATCTGTGGTGTCTTGTGTCACATTCATAGTTGTAATTCCCCTTTGGGAGATGCCCATTACAGTTGTGGTTTTCTGCCGAGCAGCTTCATTGAACCAACTGTGGGTTATGTTGTTACTCAAGAGAACCTCAACAGTGGTGACTAAATAAGGGTGAGCCATCACTTCACATCTCCTGCACAGATTTTTCAAACTGGTCCAGCAATTTACTGCCTCTTAAAGTCACAAACGTGCTTCTCATCTCTCCAATCTACCCTTGTCCTTGAATTTAAGTTGTATCAGAGAGATGGACCATGTTCTGTGATAACCATTATTCCTTGGCTGAAGTTTTTTTTCTTGTGTTTTTCAAAGCTCTTTATATTTAGCCAGCAAAAACGCCTCTTGAAATTTTTACAAGTCACAACTCTCCCCACATAAACCACCACATCCACTTATCTAAAAATGATTCACTGGTTAAATGTCAGAGCTGTCCGTGCCATTAAGGCCAGCATGTTTGAAGGAAGGACACCCTTGCCTGCCCTCTCCCTCCTCCCCCCTCTGTCTCCTCTTATTCCTCTCACTCTCCCCCTTCTCTTCCTCTCTCCTCATCATCAACCACCACCCCCACCCGAGCCAGGCTGGTTTGAGGGCTGATGTGCAGACCTTGTCATTCAGATTAGGGCCACATTGTCAGCTCAGGGCTCTTCTCTCTCTAGTTGCGTGTCCCGGATCTTTCTTCCTACTGTCACCCTCATCCTGCGGCCAGAGAAGACCTTATAAAGCAACATTCCTTCTCATCCACTTCTGTCAATTCCAACACTGTCACTCAAATCACTGTTCGGGAGAGTGGGAAGAGGCCGAGTTAGTGGTGTCCCTCATAGCAAGGACTGTGCTTTTCGGTCTGAGCTTGGGTGACGTGTCAGCACCTAGCAAGAGTTATTTTGAGTTGAGATTATTATTATTCTTCGTAATATTTTTTACTTTTCAAAGTAATACAATAATAGAGATACAAAGGAAATGACGTAAGTAGAAGTTTCAAAAGAGAGAACAAAAGCAGTCTGCTCTTTAAGTAGAAAGTCTCATACTCATTGTGTTGTGCTTAATAGTAAAGGCTATCAGTCATGGTGTTGTTTTTAACTCTACGTTTTCTGTATGAAATGAGTATCTGGCAAGGAATGAGATATCCACCGCCTCATCTTAGTCACTCCTTATCCTGCTCTGTAAAAGAGACCCAGCAACATATTTATCCTCCAACCACATTTTGACTCACCGCCACAGTTTTATTGTCACGTCGTATGTAATTGCTACAGCAGCTTTGTGGCATTTGATGTTCGTGCTTCTCACAAACTCTGTGCTTTTTTTCTTGTGATGAGCAACAATGATTCAGCAGTGCGTAAGAAAACCTATCATGCAAGATGGTGGACAGTTCCTTTACTGGTATTAGTACAAAAGGGAAAAAAACACCCTAGTCTTCAACCACAGTGCCACGTCATAGCGAAACAACAAACACTATTGATCTAGGTGAGTCGACAGTTTCATACACAGTGTCTTCCTCACCCTCCACCTTGCATGAAGCCCTCGGGGCTTGCTGGTTCCTCTCTATAGGGCGCGCCACTGTGCTTCAATACAGCAAACAACAACTAGCTGCAGGTGCTGTTTACTAAAACTCGGTATGAGTCAGGGGTTTCAAGATGACTTCCCTCTTCTAACTGCTACTTGCAGTGAAATAAAATGTGGTCCCATACACCTATACTGTATTTGGTGTCATAATGACCATGTGTCACGGAAGTTGCCACGGTTGAAGAAGAGGTGGGGTAATAAATCAATAATAAAATTAATTTTATATTTCTGCATGTTTGTTTTCTCATATCAGTCCTTTTCCCTGTTTCTTATCGACAGGTATAGTATGTAAATGACCAACACTAGAATTTGGACAAAAAGCATGATGTATGCATGTATATATAAATGGTATGCATTTGGAAACTCTTTAAGTAAGACCTCTAATGTAAATAGATACAGAATATATTTAATTTAGACATTTGTAGAGATAGCATCATCAAAGTACATTAACACTCATGACTTTTTCAGTGTTCTTCCCGCTCAGAGAATGAAAGAGGGATTTAGTGAGAGAGGGTGTGAGTTAAAAGCCTCTCCACCCACAGAGAAGACTTGCTCCCTCTGCATCTCTAAGCAGACTGTCATCCCTGGTCACCATCAGGTCTGTGCTCACCCCAGTGAACATTCAACGCTGTCGGTGAGTTTTCAGCTAAATTGAAAAAACCATCGACCGTTGATTGTACCCTGTGGCCAGCCGTTGTCACTCAGCATCTCAAAAAAGAAGGAAAAAGAGTCAAACCTTATGTAGAAACCTGCACACAGGCATGGCCAATGACTCTTTGAACAATTGTATGAAGAGCACTATGTCTATCCTCCACAATCAAACAAACAAAAAAATACTTCCAGCTTCCAAACCACAGCAAAGGTCACAATCAACATTCATTGCTGTCGGTGGGTTTAACTGTGTGGAAGAGCTCACTGAACGATGAATGCAACTGTGTCCCAGATTTCATCCGAACGTCAGAAGGAATAGCATCACGATATGCTGATGATGGCATTATTTATTTCTTCGCCTTTCTCCCCCCCCCCTCGCCTCCTACCAACAACAGGCACATACAGGCGGTGTGAATTGACAGGCAGTTCAGATTGCATCTCGATCACGCTTGCTGGGGCGGGGGGTCCGAGTCTGGCTACAGCAACAGAGGAAGAAAAAAAGAGATAAGAGATAGTTGGAAGAAAATGACCTTTAAAGAAAAATACACCGATTATACATGGCTTGCATTGCTTCTATGAGCTGATAAATGATTTAGTTGTTGTAAATATTACATGAAAAATAAACCGCAAGGATATGTTGAATATATACAGATGAATCCCAACATGGTAAGTGACCTTTTTGGATGAAAAAGAATTTAGACATTAAAAGTCATCATTTTATCAGCCGAATTCTTCAAGATAAGACGGACAGATAAATACAATGTAAATCTAAATATTTTAAAAAGCCATAATTTTTTTTAATGTTGAAGTCAGTTTGGTAGAACAGATACTTCCACAGCTTTCAAATGTAGACGTGTCATTTTGGAACACGGCTGTATATTATGTAGAATAAAATATATAGTTGTTTTTCATCCATGTCTCATTGCTGCCTGGCACACCATTCAAGAACCATTATGTTATGTTAACTGTGTAATACTGATGCATGCTATTCCATGTTGTTGTATTTTATCAAATAAACTGTCACCACCAGTTCAGCCCTAAGAGATGTTGTGGGTCTTTCTTTGTTCCTTTGTTCTTTGGTTTGGTTAGAGGAGATGTAAAAGTGACGAGAATGAATGTAACAGAGTCAAATCCCTGTCCTTTAAACATTAAGTAAATTCATTCATGTAAAAACAATCTGCTGTAGATTAATGGTAGTGATCAAAGCACTAAATATATTGAATATTGATAGGCTATTTTTTATTTTTTTTTACTTTTTTCATACTGCAAGAAACATGTTGAACAATTGCTAAATTACCTTTATATATAGCTATGTGTGTGTGTGTGTGTGTGTGTGTGTGTGTGTGTGTGTGTGTGTGTGTGTATATATATACTCATTTTGGTTAAATAACTACAGTTATGCACACACAATCCCAACAAGCTGGCTGAGCAGTCAGATGTTAAAATAAAAAGAACTTGCAAGTGACAATGACAACAATGTTTATAAAATTTTTAGGACTCAAAATGCAAACAATTCATACTAATTTCTCCACTGTTACGCCTCTTTATTTGCCTAAATTCAATTAAACCTCAATATAGACTAGACTACGTAATTATAAGATTCAGATTTTTTCTATCATGTCGGGTTAAATGGCATTTCAATTTTATTAAAATCTAAGATGAGAGATGTAATCTAAATAAAATTAATATGAAATAGTTTTAGTTATAGCCAGCTGCTTATCCTGCTCCAGCACATTTTGCAAAATACAATTTGAGACATAGTATAATTGCAGTAAATCAAACTTGAATCATTTGTATTTTCATGAGCAAAATATATTGCATACAGTCTACACTGGGACTCTTCTTTGTGTGCGTGTGTGTGCATATGCTAAGCTCATTTGTCTTTTCCTCTATAAATGATTACAGTGACACAGTACAGTCCTTCCATGTTTACTTGCTGTTTGGTTCAGTCTGTAAATGATAGAAATGTGCTGATAAAACACGCATACTTAATTAGGTACTAACTCTAACAGAGAGTTATATGCTTGTTTCTGCAGGCTTCTGTCCTATGTAGCTGGGAAAGTACCTGTGCAGTATTTCAATGAAAAACCGAACTGTGCTGATTCTGTATCATAACCACTGCTTGACCAGCAGAAGTGCTGGTGCAACTGGAAAACCCCTCTTTATTTGGACTTTTAGTTTCATTTATGCACCACATGGGTTATAACAGTAATTTTAAGTTTTCATATTAGTCTTGTAATATAGTATTGGACATGTACAGTATCGCCAATCTTTGAAATATATATATATATATATTTTTAATACGCTGCTGTTTTATGACTATGCCCATATATTATTAAAAAAAATTCTGCTCATGTAAGACCATTATCTCAAATTTCAATGTGTGCATGGAAAAGCAAATATTTAGATAAGATACACAGCCCTGCTCAGTAATATAATGCCTCATCATAGTGTTTATTGTAAAAACCACACTGATGCTTGTAAGAAAGTTTTGGCTAACCACTAGCAAAAAAATGGTGTTCTTTGAAACTGGTTGACTCATGATAACAGTAACTGAAGGCCATTATTTCCAAATTAGATGTCATCATTTAAACAAGAAAAAAAGCCATCCATTCTTACAAAGCTTTGTGGCCAGAATTGCACAGTAGCCAAAATTGCAAACATTTGTACAGATCGCTTCTCTGATTCACAAAAATTGAAATAAACTTAAGGTTGTGAAAATGAAATTGAGTTGTTGAATATCTTGTTAAATAGGGGTATTAGGCTTGACCACAACATACAGCTCAGCAAGGAAGAACTGTTTGCAACATTAACCTCACACACTAATGCTAATGCATTAAAGTCGATGAAGACCAGTTACTGCAAGAAGAGAATCTAGAACTCTAGACTGAAGAACAAAATCAATGACTTTGTTTGTCCACTAGAGGGACACCAAAGAACAGGATGTGAAAAGGACTAAAGCGTCATCCAGCTAAGTTTGTCATTTGTATTTTACTACATTTACATAAATGAAAAAAGGGGTAAGACAATGTTTAGAAATAACAGTAGAAGTAAGTCATTATATATAGAGCACATCATTATATGTATGTAGAAATTCTTACATGCATTGTTACACAAGACGTTTTGAAAATCAATCAAGAAAACATACTAAACAGAGCCCAATGAAGGGGGTTTATTTTAAGAACTATAAAAACCAATTAATTATTACAGGTAATTGTTTTCATGAAATGAATTTCATTAAAAAAAGTCAATGCTATAGATCAGGTGTTTTACTCACCCTATAGGTTGAGCACATGCTTTGATTCTTGTTCAACCTGAGGATGATTTTCAATTATTAGTATTAATGCCTTTTGTGTGAAATAAAGAATAATTCAATAATGAAAATCAAAAGTGTTTTACCCTGAGGAGATAACAAATGGAATAAAAAGTTCACAACCCTGGACAGTAATGAGATGAGATTGTGACAACTTTTCAAGTAAAAAGTGACTTCAATTTGAGATTTCTTTGACCAATTAAGATCCCCTTTTCATTAGTTTTACTAGCTAACAAAATTATGTAGATTATGACAATTACTGACAGCTGTAACCCAATGATGTGAACTAACAAACTGTCTGTCAAACAGTCCACTGATCTTAACATCTTATATACTACCGACATCCTTAATCACCCAGTTTCATTATACTTATACTTTCATTATACTGACACAAAGAATCAGACACATACAAGTAAGTATTACTATTGGACACTATCATATCATTGGCTTGCCTGTAATGCTCTTTTTTTTTTTAAATAACAAATTGGCACAACAAAACTGGAAATCAAGCCATGTAAACAAATTCTATCACATTTTACACATTAAGTTTCTTAAAAAACAACAACCTATCATACAGCATACCAGTTATCAGCCTCTGCTAAATTCCCCGTCATCTTTTTTAACACTACAAAAATAGCGTGACTCACTGCCAGACCTAATTTGTTAATTCCACTCTCCCAGCTTCTTTGGAACTTTTTTTTTTTTTACGACATCATGCATCGACTTGTTTATGTGCAATATGACACCAGTTAATTTGATTATGCTGAAAGGCATTTGAAATTGGTTGTGGATCAATTTGAAAAAGTCATTAGTACTGCAGCAATCGTGAAGAAAAGTGTCCTACTGGGAAGAATGTTTTTGTAAAATAAGTTTGTCATGCTGATTTGTCGTGACTTCGTAAAGACCCGCAGCCTCACAATTTTGACTTTCACATCATGTTCATGCACAATTATATTATTACTCCCTTGGGTTTTTTGTGGAATCATTATTTTTGTCACGTGGGCCGGTTAAAAGCAGTGTAATGAGGAAATACAAATGAAATATACATACAAAAAAAAAAAAATCAGGCAGCTTCATTATTAACACAATTTCCAAAGTGGAATCTTTAAGTAGTCACTTTAAAATAGAAAAAAAGCCAAATTACCATCACTGTTCAAAGGATGTAAATATTATCATAGGCTGTCATATGCTTAACAAATGGTATATTGCTGAAGGATGGAGAATTATTTTATAGCAGAAAGACAATTAAATGCTGGGTAACAGCTCAGAGGATCCCCACCCAACGTTTGAGTGCAAAATTGTTCAAAGGAGGGTTGTTTTGTACCCTGAAGTAGTGCTATTTTACCCTCTGTGCATTGGCAATTTGCTGCTGTTCATACCCCCAACCAGTGGGGGTCACTACTGTCTGATGTCTGCTGGTCTGAGCTGCCTTTCACCCTCTGCCAGAAAGATCTGCATGGCTCGGTAGAGCAGGTGGATGCCCAGCTCCCGTTTCTTCTTCAGCTGCCAGTTGGACACCACGCCATAAAAATCCCCTCGCTTCTGATTGGTGAGCATCTTCAACCCTGGGACAAATGGAGAATTAAGTAAGTTGTTGACATTCTGGACTGGCGTAAGATCAGTGTTCTCCGAGTTTATGGTTTTTACATAAATAAACAATGTCCAGTGTCAAAAACTGGCACCTATCAATATCTATGCTCAATATATGAACATGTCAACGGTATTTGTGAGATTACAGGTACTTTGGTTTCACTTTACGTTACGTTATTACTTGAAAATTGTGAAAAGGTGAGTTTACCTATAACAGCCAGTGCTTGCAAGTTTCAAAAAGAAAACAATGAAAAAACATGCTAAATGTATCCATTAACTTGGTGTTTAAGGAACACAGTTGACCCAGTCAATCAAATAGCTAGTGTATAAGACAATATCAGCTTTTTGATCATCCCATTGACTTAATTTATAGCAAATGCTGGAGTGATATAAGACCCTGATACAAAGCAGAATGGTGTGAATGAGCATTCAAACAGGAGTTCTCCGATGGACCACTGTTAACAGAGATTCGTACTCACCGATGGCCTCCACCATGCAGGCCTCTCTTGTGTAAGCCTCCACTGGAATTACGTTCTGGAAACAATGCAGAGAGATGACGCCCTGCTCAGCGTTCCACACCTGAAGGATGTGCTGCACTTTGGGACACAATTTCTGTCACGCAGAGAAGAAAGGGACAGTATTTTATAAATCTGCGTATAATTTTCTTTTATACATCTATTTATATCTTTATTTACATGAGACTGATCAGTGTGCACTGCATTACCTTGGAGGTCTTGTCTCCTTTGAAGTACTCTAAAGCTTCATACAGGTGGCTGTAGGGGCGGGAGCGTTTTCCTTTGCCCACATAAAATATAGCGTGGATAAATGTCTGGAAACACTCCTGTGGAGTCATGGTGCGACTGCGGAATGGGAGGTTTTTGGTCACTCTGGAAGAGAAGAATAACAAAGATCCATTTAAATACATGTTGAGGGTGGATGGTGTTTATCCAACAGAGGTGTTGGTAGTTAAAAGTCCAGTGTGTAACACTTAGGACGATCATCTGCAGAGTCCGCCATGTTGAACTAACAAGTTTTTACAGAAGACATGATTTTCATGTAAAATAATAAAAATAATTTTGTGCACACCAAATATCATCTTCCTTTAGAGAGCTTTTCACATGACCCAGAAGAAAGCGAAGTAAAACACAAATCAACATGAGAGACAGGAAACCTTGGGTCGAGCAGCAGGTAGTTGAAGCTGGACTTGATGATGCCTTCCCTCCACTTTCTGTTTTGATCTGGTTGGTCAAACTGCTGGCACAAAGCCTGCTCGTCAGTCTGGCAATCGGGCAGCTCGAAGGTCCTCAGGGCCCGACACAATTCTGAACTATAACCTAAATCTACACAAATAAAATAAGAATAAATTAACTGACTTCCTGATGACAAGCCAAATTATAATACATGCATTAATATGCCTCATTCATTCAGTGGTTCTAATCTAATCCACCCACAGTTATGCCTTCGAAAAAGCCCCCAAACAATTATAAAAACTCTTTTATGTTCCCTTTATCTTGTCACACACTCCCCATCTTGCTATCATAACTAAATCATAGCTCAAGTTAGGTAAATAGTAATCAAAAAACTTTAAACTTAAACTAACTTTGTTGAGTGTTACCTGTTTGTGGCTGGTCTAACTGCTTCTGGTGGTGTGGCAATTGGGAGTTTGACTCGTGCAACAGGCGGCACAACCTGCGCATGTAGGTGGGCCTGGTGCGGCTGCTGATGGGTCCGGGGCTCTCCCCCAACTCTACTAGCCTTAATCTCAGCTCCTTGTCAGTCATCCCTTTGGTCTCCGACAACAAACTGTGCTTATCATTTTCCTCCTTCTGTAGCACCGTCGGGGGCTTCTGGTTCTCCTTTCCTCTGTTCTGCATCATGTCAGTCTGCATGGAGCTCCAGTCATAAAGGATGGTCTCCTCGCTGCTGCTAGTACTTATGCTGGAGCTGAGTGAGGTGTTTGCTGTAGGAGGGACGTGGATCTCAATCAGCTTATGGCCCTGTTCTGTATCAGTGTAGAGGTACTGCACTGGTTCGTCCAGATCCTGTATGAGTGGACGCCCTCCAGGGGTGTAGGAGAGGCTGGCCAAGTGCTGTGGTCTGCGGCTGCTTGACAGCCGGCTCATGCTGTACCTGGGGGTGCTTCCTGTGCTTGGAGTGCAAGTAAGGTCAGAGCTTTCCCTGGATCTCCTTGGGGAAAAATAGCTGGAGCTGGATGAAGATGACACAGAGTCTGGCTGAGAGCTACAGTCCTCAGTGATCCAGAGATCTTCATTTATTGGGCTGTCTACTTTGTCCTTACCAGGGGCTTCATTTTTATTTATTTCTGTTGTTGCCTCTTCTGTACTTGTCAGATCATCAGTCAAAAAGTCCCTGCCTTCAGCAAGATCGTGGCCTTGCATGGCCAGTATAACCTCTGCGAGGTTTCTTTCATAAGCATCCATTGAGGAATCCTGTTTTTTCTCCAGTACGACTGTGTCGGACAAAGTTTGTGATTCAGAAAGCGAGTCAGTTCCGCTCCTGGAGAGGATGAGAGTGTCAGCCTGGCTACTGCTAACACTTGAACCAGCTCCGAGGGTGCTGGACTGTGTGTCCTGACAATCAGCAGGCAAGGAGTCTCCTCCTGTGCTACTCCCTGAATAGGATGGCGTATAATAAGGTGGATGTGGTGAACTGTAAAAGTCTTCACTGCTCTGAGACCTGGGAGTCTGGCGGCGTGTTCGAACTGGTGTAGGGAGGGTCTCCTCGAACAGAGACGACGTGATGAGGAGGCTCTCCGGTGTCCTGCTTGCTCTCAGTGAGCAGCGACTTAACCTCGAGCGAGTCCTGCCTGTTACAAAAGGACTTGGTGTGAATGGAAGGTCAAAGTTGTCCTGTAACGGTTCAGCTGCATCATCCACAGGCTGGAAATTGGCACCTTGTGCGGCCCTGTCCACAACAGGACCACCAGAAGCCTCAAATTCATTATTATTTGGCCGTTTTAATTCAGACAGGGCCAGTTTATCAAGCATATCTGGCAAGTGCTCTTTGGTTTCAGGTTTTGAATCAATTAGGGGTTGTGTGTGAACAGGTGGAAGATTCCCACCTTGCCTTGTAAATTCAGAGTTACAGTCTGTAGAAATCTCTTTGTCAGATTCAGCCCCAACAGAAACCTCCTCTACCGCAGGGAGTAAAAGATGTCTGGGGTGTTGAGATTCATCCAGAGCACTGGTGTAATGATCGCTCTCACAGCTACTGTAATGACTACCAGTCCCACTGCTACTGCTGCCAACGTGGAAACAGTCTGGCTGCTGTGGTATATTTACCTGAGCCTCTTTTACATCTTCATCCTCCTGTTCATCCTCACAGTCTTCCAAAGCACAGTGACTGATGACTGTTTTCTCCATGTCCTCATCTGTGCTCTCACTGCTCTCTCTGCAAAAAACATAAACGTGATCCGGGGATGTGACGTCGATGCCCTGCTTTTGTAAAACAGTGGCCATGCGTTCTGAATCCAGGAAGTCAGAGTACTCAGACAGGTCAAATGGTAAGCTAATGCCACCGACAGGAGACTGCTGTTTGGGAGATTCAGGACCAAAAACGGGGAAATATTCATCTACGTCTCTGAAACTCACGCTCTTACGGCTCGCTCGCCTCGGGGCAAATGCTGGAAGAGTGTCTCTTCGAGAGGGGGAGATTCTGCCATCAGTTATAGCACCATGTTCATTTACTTTTGATGTGAACGCACCATCGTAAGTGCATAAATCATCCTCCTTAAGAATTGGCATTGCAGCTGCAGGTCCCACTGCAGACATGCGAGTGCTTGACAGTATGGAGGGACCTTCAGATGCCCAATGTGAGGAGGAATTGTTCCAGTGATGCCTCTTATTGTCCATATCAGAAAGTCTGTTAAACGACACCCCTCTGCAACTTGGCCTTCCATTAATGTTAGACATGTTGAAAAATGACGAGCGCCTTGTGCTGCTCAATGGGGCTTCACCAAAGTCACTTATCATAGATGAGTGGGAACTGAAGCTGTAGTCTGAATCGGGATAGCTGGACATGTCGGTTTGGTCTGAATATACAGCTGTGGAGAAAAAAAAAAAAGTCGACACAGAAATGAACACAGTCCTTGCAAGAGTGACAAAAATGCAAAGAGGAAAAAGAATAAATGTAGCTGCAACTTATCTGATCTAGTCTTTATAAACCACCAGGAGGAAAATAGTGAGTGTTACTTGCAAATTTCGAAGTAAGTGAGGCACTGGTGACGGGTATTGACAAAGTATTTTTGCCTTGGTTCCATGGCATGGTGTCTTGGTACCTAAAATCAATACTGGTCAAGTCTCTAGATGTGGGAATCTTCACTGGCCTCGAATGCAAAACAATTTGTGATGTTGATGAATCTCAGTGTATAGCTATATTACTGCATATGGCTACTTATGTCTGATAAATCTTAACTTATTTTCAGCCACCCCAGAACATAAACATAACTATTGTCATTGTTGTTACATAAGGGTCACCCGACTAGCTTTACTTACTGACTCTATTACCTGGGCTGTGTAGAGTGCCTCTGTGTGCCACAGCAAAATTGACAGCACCTCCTCATTCTTGTCTAATTAGGCGGGCTTGTTGTATTCTTTATGATTACAGAGATTAGCTCAGGGTAAAAACAGCTGACGTGGTTCCTCAAATATGGTTTATTACCAAAGTTTTTTTTTTTCCCTTCCACCTCCACCTAGCGACGCATCTTAGAAGTGAGAAATTTCTACACCTCTGAGAGTCTCCATGTTGATATGCTACGAGATATTGTATCAGAAATGTTTTTGAGATTTCATGGGATATAAGGAAATTAACACTTGAGTATAATAATAATAGTATCACTATAATATGCAGCCAAGCATGCTGTTTAACATTTGAGATTAATACACTGTATCTCCATGCCATTTCTAACATTACTGGATCTGTATTGCTTTCTTCAAGTTTTCCAGTTACGAAATAACACAAATTGAACAAATTTGAACAAAACATTTATGTGGTATTTTTCTGGTTTAAGTTTAGTCAGTAACCACCAACAAGACAATGCCTTAAAAGAGACTTTCTTACAGTATTGGAATTGAGGCAAGTCGTCCTCCTCTGTGTCCACTGAGCTGCTCTGATACTCCTGAAGGATCTGAGCACATTTCCGATTCTCCTGTTGCTCTGCAAGCTGTGCTGGTGTATTCCCTTCCTAAATAAATTAAGGGGATATTAGGCATAAACTTAACATTTAAAGCCACACAGTAGATATCTTGTTGCAGATCAGGTATTTTCTCATTGTATTAGTTCAGCTACAATAGCATCTCAAGACTCCGTTAACAATGTATTATGCTAAACATTTAACTATGAATTGTTTCTCAGTGTCCTGGTCAGCTGTCTGAAACTAGCTGAAAACAATTCTTACATTATCTTTACTGTTTGGGTTTCCTCCATTCATCAAGAGCAGTTTCAGATTTTGATAACATCCCCACAGCGCAGCAATGTGAAGAGGAGTCAGGCCCTCTGATGACCTGGGAAAAATACAAGAAAAAAACAACTTCAAATCACATACACAAGAAAACATTACATTATCATTATGCCCAACGAATTTTGACAGCGTCTCATGTCTATATTTTGACATATCTCCAAAAGGAACAGGAAATTGGAAACGTCTAAATGTCAGAAGACGATGGTCACAAATATACCTTCTTATAAACTTAGTGATGCTGCATTTACTTATCAAAAGAAATGTAATAGTAATTTCAGATAATCTGTAGTGTCATCAGATTAGGGCTGGACAATAATGATATTTAAAATCATCATTTTTCATGACCTATTTTAAATAAAGGGTTATAAAAAGGTTGGATTCAACCCCTTTATGTATTAATAACTTTAATGTTAATATTTTGTCATATGGTTTTATTGCTGAGTATCTCTCCATTGTGGACAGTCTGTGGATTCTTTCTTGAAATCTAAGATAACGTATTCCTTTATTGATCCCCCATGGGGGAAATTCAAATTGACACCGCAGTACAGGGGAATGTAGTCACTGACGACATGTTGCACACCCTGCACTCTCCATTATCAAGGAATACAATAGGCTGTTAATATACCAGAGCATATTCATTGTGTGCTTTCATAGCACTTGAAATGGCACATGTAACTATCAATATTCTATGCAATTGTATTGCTACTGATCATGTGTCTACACACATTGCTATCGTTTTATTGCCCAGACCTAATGAAGAGGAAAATTCACTGCATTTTTACAATACCTGATATTGGGGTTCGCTCCGTATTGCAGCAAAATTTTCAAGCAGCGTGTGTTCTTTTCGGTTTCTTTGCCAGCAGCCAAGTGTATTGCTGCCACCCCTTTACTACCCACCAGGTCGGGGCATGCACCTTGTGAAAGCAGCAGCTGCACAGATCTACCAACAAAGAGAGAACTGTTACAATCTGATTCCAACACACAACACAGTTGCATGCCATCTTATACACTTATACAATAGGTCCGTGAGCAGTATTAATTTTGGTAAATGTTTAGTATTTGTTGAGCTAGCACAACTCAAGAGTAATTGCAGGAGCAGTAGATGATGTCGTCGTTCAGTCAACAGACAGACAGTCTGCTTGTGTCTTTATTTACTTTTTATGGACGTTAAGTGCAGTTCTTGAAGCTAACTGCTGTTTATCTTTAAAACAGTGTCTGACAGCAGTCACTGTGGGAACTTTTGCCACCAGTTGTTCCTGAATTTGACACAGAAGACTCCCAGAAACATTGAAAAATATGGAGGGGGTATCATACCTGCACCTCTTGCAGTCACTATACCCAGGCATTACCAGAAGCACCAAACTGAAAGCCTCTTTAAGAATATCATTATCAAGTGTTTTTAATATGCTTTTTAAGACACTACTGTACTGTATGCCGAGTCCATATGTTTATCTGTAAGTTACTTTGTAGATGATAAATCTGTATTTTATAACACTTGTTATACTGCAAGATCATTGGAAGATAATATATGTTACACAGACTGCACTATTAAAGGGGAAACAGTGGTCACAAACAGAGCCCTAATGCTGATGGATGTTTTCTTAAACAATGCTAATGATCATCACACATTTGATGTAAAGCTCTGTGGTTTTGAGGACTACAGAGGCACCAAACAAGTACAAAAGGAAGTGATTCCAATTAAGAAAGGACTGGATCAAAACGTTTAATTCATCAAACACACATATTTACTATTATATTATATTATACTATATATTTAGTTACTTACTGGCATAACTTAAGATCGTACAAGGTGGCTAACGTTAGCTACATACACAAATGTAAGTCAGAGCTGTCGCATCTGATCTGAATAGGCATGTCCGGACAAAACACAGAGAAAGGGGGCTGAGCATCACCTGGGTTCTCCATCGTTCACAGCTTGACAAAGCTGACCTTCGAGCCTCGTCGTCTTTCGATCCATGATCAGCGTTATCCGTTCACAAAGTAGCCATCAGCATCTTTCTGAATTAGCCCATAGCCGAAATCCAAGCATCAAAGCGATAGAGAACTTTTAATCGAGCCTAGCTAGCTAAGCTAACAGCGAGAGAAAACCTGCAGAAAGCTACACAGTAACTAGGTTTTATATACAGCCAACAGTCAATGTTTGTTATCCTTAGTTCAGTCCTTTAAAAACTTGAAGATGTGTATTGTTTCCAAGCACTTGTTTATCCACGTATTCTTAGTTTTCGAGCAGCTGCACGACTATTTTGATTGAATTTCCCTCCAAACACACAATGCTGGCAGCAGGCGGAAGTCCCGCCCATAGCTGTCTGTGACTGGTGGATGCTTTCATTGCACCCAATCAGGTGAGACCTCAATGGAAGCGGGGAGGGTACACGTTCAATATCAGAGGCAGTTCTTGTGTGACTGTGGGTCAGCTCTTTACCTTTTTATTACAGAATGATTCCGCTATTAACAATCATTACCTGACTTCACTAAAATGAGTTCAATGCACCATTTTCAAAAACTTAATTTAAGATGTGTGCGTAATTTAGTTATAAATCATGTTCTTTGTTTTAAAGCATAATAGTGGTGATAATAGAGATCCATGCTTTTTGCATTAAATTTTGCAACGTGGATTATGCAATGAAATACTGTATCTTCTGGGCGTTGCTATGTTTATTTTAATTTAAATAGTTTCAGTAAGAAAAGTAAAACTTATTATCCCACAGTACATTTTGTGTCTTGTGTTTTCATTGCATATTTTGTATAAAATGTTCCAGTAACAAGATACTGACTGAAACACGCAATTTGCATAATAGCAACAGAGGGTGACAGAAAATCAAATGTGTAGTACTACCGTTTCACAATAAGCATTTTGGTTATGTGTAAAGAGGCCTGAATACTCTTTCAAGTAGGGTTATTGGGATGAGAGGGACTGGGATGTAGGACAAGGATGTGCTCACTGAGCTTTTACATGAAAAAATGAAAATAAAGTGGGGATGTGAGTGAGTAAAAAGGTTACGAGAGGCTTGGAAAAGATGAAGAAAATTTAATTAAAAAATTTGTTTGGCTGAGAGGTATTCACTGTTGGACTATTGGTACCAAACTTACATCTGTGCCTCAAGTACAGTCTTCTTTTTTTTTTTTAATATCATGCCAGCTTTATTCAAAATATTTAAAAAAGAATTCAACCATATTTTTACATAAATATACTCAATTGGGTGTTAAAAGCCATAGCTCTGTGTAATATTAACACTAATGCTTTTCACAACAAGGTTATCTTAACAAGAAGAAATTACTCAAAATGGCAGTGATCTCAAAGTTGTGCGACTACAGCTCTACAATTCCACACAGAAAGTGTGAAAAAGTATTTATTTTTCGACCAAAATGTCAGATAACGCAGTTATTCCAAAGTCAAGACACATTCTCCAAAGGACGTCATCTCAGACAGAGCACAGGGAGAGAAGAAGGAGGCCCATCATGAGGAGCAGCAGGCTGGGATGGATGGATCCAGCATGGTTGGGCTCGGGCAAGTTGCAGTTCTCATAGGGCTCCAGGCAGGCAGCATAAGCCATGACGTGGGCAATGTAGCTCTGCTCCTGGACCCCGTGGAAAAGGTGTGACATGGGACCTTTGGCAAATATAGCTACATCCTCTATGCCATGGGTCTCTGAATCCAGAGGGACGGCAGCCTGCTGACGGTAATCGTTACCCGCTGAGGAAGAATGGGATGAAGGAGGATTATATTAGTTAAATGGGTTTTCTGCTACATTGACAAATTGCTAACTAACAGTTTGTACATTCAGAGAGTTAAGATACGACAGATACCTGACTATATGATGAAATCCAATACAGCTAAACCAAAAACTAAAAACTAAGTCAAATCTTTAACACAGTATCAACATATATATATATATAACTGTAGTATTCATTGCATCATGTTGTAAATGATCACTCATGAGTCTTTACTGTACATTATTACATTTTCAAACTGGCTGATTGGTTATCTGATCACTTATTAATCTTTATGATAGTTTTATAATTTCAGAGTATTATATGTTATGATTTGCTTAATATGAGAACAGTCATAATGATGGTAATAAAGAGGTATTCTGTTTTTATTCAATATTTAATTGGGAAAAAAAGATAGGACATCTGCTGTGATCCCCTTCACACCTCAAAATGTTTTTTGAAACATTTAATACTCAATATTTGCAAAGCTGTTTTGCAAAATACTACACAGGCCCACTCATTGCCAACAATAGAGGATACAAATTTTAAAGGTGTTACATTGTCAATGAAACGTTAATTGCTTGAAGCTTTGTTTAATATGATTGAGCAGGTGGGGGTTCATCATCTTGCTCAAAGTCAGGTTGACATTGAATGGTCAGTTGTTCTTTGTGCCTCTGCAGTAGATATCCTGTTACACCACAAGATGGAGCTACTTTATTACTTGGTCATCTGATTATCAATGTAAACTTACATGAAATTGTCTCATTCATATCTGGGCGAGTTCCATTGCCAATTTGGTATCCTGGTCCATTTCCGTACACAGCAGTGGTGAAGTGCTTGTTGTCATCAGCTAATGAGCGAGACACCCCTGTAAATCACAGGACAAATTGATATCTACAGGTTTGTTCAAACTGGAACATCAGTTGATATCCTGAGTATTATAAAACCTCCCTCAGCAAATGTATTGCATAAGAGTGCATTTTTACCTAAAACAGAGTTTCCTCTAGCAGAGTATCCCCCAAAGGCAAAGACGTGGGAGTGGTCAGCAGTGACCACAGACAGAGTGTCCAGCTCACTGGTAAGTTCAGCTGCTCGCCCGATCGCCCGGTCAAACTCAACAGCCTCATGGAGAGCTCTTTTGGCCCTCCCTCCATGGTGAGCATGGTCAATTCTCCCACTTAAAGTTCAAAAGAAAGTACTTGACATAAGTACTGTAACGTAAATCTTTCTCATCATGATTTGGACAAAAACTTATCATGCAACTCAAATAATCCAGCCAAAACTAAAAAGGTTTTAGTTAAAGGTGGGTTTGATTCTACTATTAGAGCTAACATCACAACAACAGCATTTCAGGGAGAACTAGAAAGCAAGCTGAATGTCTGTGGGAAAGAAATTGTCAATATCTGACGCACAAATCCTGGCTGGAATGGCTGTAATAACAAGTTGGTGTTGTGTAGCTCGGTCCGATTCACTTTGTTTGTTTCCCATTTACAGAGCCAGTGCTATATACAACCACCAGATTTTTTTTTCGGCACACACAGTGGAAAGTTGGTGGGCAGTGAGGAGATATTTGCTGAATTTATGAAAAGTGTCGATTGGATTAGAATCGCCCACCTTTAATTTAAGGTGTGAAATGAAGTTTAACATAGATTACGTGGTTGTTTACCTATAGAACACAATGACACTTATCTTCCACAAAGAGGAAATATCCCTTTGGGTTCTTGCTGAGAATCTTAATTGCTTTCTCCATCATCTCTGTAAGGGAGGGGTCCATGGATGAATCACGGTCCAACTCGTAGTGGCAGTCTTTGGGCTCAAAGAGACCTAAATGCAGGGATAAGTTTAAAAAAAAAAAACAGACCCATTTTTAAGATGTTCACATGCCCTTTGAATAGAGCTGGCAGTGTTGGTGCCATGATTGGCGCTAAACAAACTCCTCACCCCCCAAAAAAAAATATATGTTAGCACTCGTAATTGCTGTATCATTAATTAAAAGACTGTATCAGAGAAGATAACCCTTTTTGATTCACCCTATTTGCCCAAGGACAGTTTAGGTCATCTATACATCAATTAATTTGACAAATAACTACAGTATAGTCTGGTGACAATGGTTCAGTTAGTGAGAATGTAGTACTGTACGTGTATGGAGAGTGGAGATGGAGAGAGACATGTAGACTATGTGAGGTCCTGTTTCCACATGTAAAGTAACTGATGAATTGAACAGTTCTTCTTACCCATCAGGAAGTCTGTGTTTGCAGGATTGACAGCATCAAAATCAGCTTTGTTCCAAACATATTGAGCATTCTGTAGGTAATGAATAAAAAACAAACAAATTACTTTTAGGGAAGGGTGAGGAGAGGAACCAATCTTTTTTATAAATTTGTAAAAGATATAAAATTGCAGCCGGAGGGGAAATTACATTAATTCACACTCAAACATGATGAGCACAATTTAACATTTACCTTTTTGTTCTTAATCCACTCCAAAACAAGATTTTGTCCATCACTGCGGTCTCCTTTGTAAGTTGGATACTCTGGATCTTGCATGGTTTTGGGAAACATGTACTGACGACCTCCACCCAGAATGACCTGGATCAAGAGACATGGTTCATTACATCACAATATGTCTATGGATATTCTCTGTCATCCAGGTTGTAGAAGACCAAGAAGTTGTAAATAAAGACAATTAGACTTGGGTGCTTTATTGTTTTGCTATAATGCAATAAGGCTTACATTTATCTCTGTGTTGTGAACCAGCTGGTAAGCAATGTCACGGCAGCCATTTTGGACTGCCTCAGGGGTGAGGTCAGAGTCAGAATACCAGCCTCGGTTGGCAGAGTGAGCGTAGCTTGCACCAGGAGAGGCGTGCTGAACTCTGGTTGTAGTGACAATTCCCACTGATTTTCCTAAAACACACAGAGCAGCTGGTCATAATGTGGACATATTTTTTTATACTCCATCAACTAATATAAGCCCAAATTTAGTAAAGCTGTGTGAACCTGAACCTACCTGCTTTCTTGGCACGGTGCAGAACTGATGTGACCTCATTCCCATAGGAAGCGCCACAGTTGTACCTTGGGGTGGCGGCTGTGACACCCAGAGTGCCATAGTTGGCTTTGACACCACATAAGTAAGCTGTGGCTGTGCCAGCACTATCTGGCATCTGCTGGTCCACATTGTACGTCTGCGGGGGGCAAATATAATCACACACATTAACATGAACATTTATCATCTCAGGCAGGTGTTCTTATGCACAGGGACTTACACTGAGAGTTATAGAAGAATGAGATTGTATCCTTGGTGGGTATGTTAGTCCCCTCAACTCATACGAGAAATACACTCTTTAATTTATGAACATGAAGATCAATTTAGTGGTTGGCTATGTTTGTCTGTGTAATAAAAGTAATTTTAATGGAATGGGATAGCAAGTTACAATACTTTGTCTGAATTTTTGCAGCAGGGTAAACTTATTCACTTACTCTAACCTGAATTTAAAAAATGAGTCTGACCCAAGATAAGTTGATAAAAGGTTTCTTGTGTCACCATGGGATGATTATAATGACAGCTGATCAAACATCAAGTATATTGTCAGCTTGTCAGTGTGTTATGAAAGTACAAGCAGCTCAATCATTTATCAGTTGGAAAATGAATTACATTTATTACATATATATATTTTTTAACAACATGAGCAATTCATGTCTATGACACTGTCCTCACCATAAAATAATAATTGGTAAGGGTACTTACATAACAGATAACATGAGAGTTAATTAAAAAATTTAAAGTACTACAAATACTATAAGATATGATAACATATGCTTTATTGTCCTATTAGGGATTGTTTTTGTAGACATGACACAGTCAGCCACATCCTGGTATTACATAAATGTAAGTGATGAATTTAATATAATCCCTTTGGGTACTATGGTCTCCATTACTCATACTATGTCCTTACTGTTTTAGATGTTAATAAAAGAAAGCACAAACAAGTTTTTAAATTGACTGAGTTACCACTTGGGTAATCTATATTGTCTGCCTGAGGGTAAAAGCTCGTACTCAGAGTGGAGGACATTGGATGGATCATTCTGAATTCAGTATTTCCCAAATGTCTGGTGTTTTCATTCCAAAATTTTAAATCATATTTCTATGTAGCAGCCTGAATGTTTTGGTCAGAGTGGGCTGACCTTAGACAGGGCCAGGTGTGGGAAGGTATCCATAACCAGACTGGTTTCCTCCCCAGATTTTCCTGCCAACTGGCCTTTGAGGATCCGCGCAGCAGTCACTGTTGGTACCCCCATACCTGCAAACAGGTGGAAACACACCTGAGTGTTAGATAACATTGTCCAGGCAGGCACAGGGCTGCCATTGTGCGCTGTGAACCTCATAAGGCTCAGCTGATGTGATAGTTTAAAGAGCGGTGAAAGACATGAAGTTATTTACAATCACAAATGGTGGAAAAGTCATCTTACTGACCATCAGATTAAATATGTCTTCTCATCAAATATACTGTATTTTAACATAAATCTAACAAAGACTTGGTCATTAAATTAGTCAGTTGCTAAAGTGTTAGGCTAAGCATGTTATTCCTCCTCAGGAAGGTATTGCAACTGTGTAATTAACAATGAAAACTATTTTGCAACGTAACTTATGAAGTGATTAAATGTTACTGATCAATCCCAGACGCTGATAAAATCTTAAATGTGCTGCCATCAGCATGTGTGTGGGTTGGGGTGGAGGCAACGGCAGCCATAAATCCACGATTCATCTATACATTCAGAAATATTCAACTGGAGTTGCCAAATACTGATCTTGGCTCATGGAGAAAACAGAAGGAAGTGAACAGCAGTGATTACTCTATCTGCATTAAATATAGTGAAACATGTTGCTCAATTGTGTTTGTAATTTAGTTTACATTCACATGCAGCTTTTTTTAAAGGAACAAACTTGTTTATTTGAGATCTGGTGATCAGTCATCCTACCATTTTAGATATATTAGAATTAAGGGGTGTTCAATAAGAGACCCGTTTCTAAACCTTCAGCTATGCACCATTGCCTTATTTGAACTCTTTGCAGTAGTTTACCTTTTTTGGTGTTCAGATCAGATCAGGACACACAAGGAAAAAGCTACACATGCAATGTAGAATGTGGTTTAACCTCAGTTCACTTTGTTACACTTGGCTTATCGAGCTGTAGTAACTGCTGGTGATCAGATGTCAGCATTCATTTCATTCTACCCATAAACCGACACGTTTTGGGGTCACTTAGTACACTGGGTTTGCTTTGCATTCTCCCTCTTGGTGAAGTAACACCACAATGATGATGAGACTCACACTCAACTCCTTTTCACCTGAACAAACCAACTGAACTAAAAGGGGAAAATGCGCCACAAATCAAAGAAACTGAACTGAACTGTGGGAAAGCTCCTTTTTCAGACTCACCATCCCCCAGGAAGAGGATGATGTTCTTGGCTTGGTGAAGATTAGGCTGAACATTCAGGGCAGTGTGAAGAGCCTGTCTCCCTTTGTTGTTCCAGTAGCTGGCATGGAGCTCTTCCTCTATAGGCAGAAAAACAATATGATAGTGTCATCCACAACTAGAAATAGCTTATTAAATGTGTTTTAACATGGTAAATATTTTGTACGGCTTGCAATCACAGGTATATAAACACAATGTCTTATATTGCTAATAAGAAATAAAATTAGCAAAGTCATAAAGGCCAAGCAATTTTAAAACATTGATGTGCTCATACAAGTGAATATTGATCAAGTATTTTTTTTTGCAGCATCAGTACATCAATAAAAAAAGAGCAAATTAACTAAGCAAATCAATCGAATTGAAAGTTAACATGTTTGTGTAATGTAAGTATGGCAGGAATTTTGAAATCCAGTTGTATAAGTCCAATATGAGGTCTGAAAGTATAAGTATTCTTAGTTTCTGCAGCAATGTGTTAACAGATCCTTACCTGGAACAGACAAAGTCCACTTCACTGAAATCAAAATTAATAATCCAATAAAAATGTGTTGATGTTTGTTGGCCATGGCGTTGACTATATGTGAATTAAAAAATAAAAAACTGAGTAACTGAGTGCTAGTCCACACACTAAGGTCCCTTTATAGCTGCAGGTAAGGAGCAAAGTGCACATGGAGGAGCCTTTCAACGTGAGTCAGGAGTTATATACAACGCGCGTGCACACACACACACACACACACACACACACACACACACACACACACACACACACACATACAAGAACAAAGTCAATAAATTGCAAATTGCCATCTGAAACAATTTCTCCATATTCCTTTGTAGGTATCCAAAATTTGTGGCTGATATGGCAGGTGACAGGTGTTTAGGCATGTGTTGCTTCTCATGGAAGTATAGTATATATAGTACAGTATGGACAGCAAATTACACAGGAAGAATGTCACTTCTGATCTAGACAGATACTGTGGAAGACGTGGCAAATATGGACTCCCAATTTAAATGGAGGAACATTTTGAAAGGATTTCTCAAAAGAGCTGCTGTTAGCTAAACATCTGGCCAAATAGTTCATCCCAACTCATGTTTCATCACACAGATGAAGTCCCTTTGTGCATTATAGCCACAAAAGCCTTTTGTGCATTACAGCCACAAAATTCTCGACCAATATTATCTTAAATTGCTTTGCTCAAAAAAATCTCAACCATGTTTGTTTTGTTTCCAGTACACTTGGCTGGAAATTATACATTCTTTATTTTGAAGTGTATTTGTTTGACAGTGCCAATACATCTAAAAGGATGCCGAATAATGTGCAAGAGGGTTATTAATCATTAATCTTAACTGTGATCTAATCAATCCATTATCTGTTTTTATTTTTGGGTTTATTAGCTCCAGATCTGCTGAAGTGCAAACTGGGATATAGAACCCTCTCTGGTAAATGTTAACCAGGAGCAGCTTTAATTATTATTGTCCTATAGCCACCATAAATTGTCATATAATGATGATGAAGATTACAGTGTTTTACGGTGCCTTCTATGTATTATATTACTGTTTTACAAATGTCTACAGCTCATATTTAAGCAGGCCATAATTCAACCTACACTTTGTTAAAACAGTTTTCTAACAGAGCAACCATTTATTTGAATTTGTGGCAGAATTAATTGATAACATGTGAGTCTGTGTGTGGACAGGTGGGTCTGGCTGTACATCTGTGTGATGTTTTGTCAGCAGTATGGTTAAAAACCCTCAGCACTTTACACCGACTGGCCTCGTGGTTCAGACAAACCATCACAAGGTCACACAGCTTTTCTGTCAGTATCAGCATTTGGATGTCTTACAGCAGAGGATTTTCTGAAAGAAGCAAGACTTCTAAAGGACAGAACTGGCTGCCATTGGACAAATAAAAGTAAGATTACATTCAGCCACAACAACATAACTGAAGTATATGACGACCCAGCAATATAGCATTTCACAGATTCTGTTGCGAGGATACACAAAATAAATTTCACTTTATCCAAAAGGTCCATGCCATGGAATTTGCTATAAGTGGAATGGTTTTCCTAAATGTTGCTCCAGTGTGACATTGTAACGGAGAAGTCATAGGGTCAATCTTTGTATGAGCTGTGTGATTGAAGTATCACTATACAATGTTTTTTTATATTCTTTATATGTACCTACATGTGGCAATTTGTTGTATTCCCAGGGTTTCCAAAGTATTTGGATTTTAAAATGGGACAATTCTTGTGTGTCAAATGTTTGCACTGATTATGTTTGCATTGATTACGGTCTAGCCTTTTTCTTTTCTTTTAATGCTTTCATTAGACCAAACAAACCCAATCCCTCTGTTTTCTCTTAAATATTTATTTCTGTAAAAATCTGCAAACCCTTTCTAGAAAATGTCCCAGTTGCCTTTTAGGAAATATTTATGAAACTGAAGGGCCTTTAAAATAAGGGAAGTGTTATCAAATTAACTGGAGAATAGAATCATTGTCACTTTTTCATCCTTATTTAAGTAACATTTGCAAAAACAAAGTATAAAAATACATTGACAATATTTGCTTAAAAAATACATTCATGTACAATCCAAATTGATTACATTTCAAATGACAGACAATCTGACAGAAAAACAGATGTACTATTTGGAACCAATGAGGTCAAGATACAATCTAAATAAAAAACTTAAAAGCTACATATCTTCTACTCCTGAAAGAAGTACAGCATCTTTATGATTTCTTGTAAGGTCTGTGGGTGTTGCAGCTTGGCATGGCACGATGGCTCGTAGTTTCTGTTACTGTGATATAGTCATTTATTCCATCTGGACAGTGATGATCATGTACACCAACAGCTGTGTGTCCTAGCTGAACAGTGAGCCCTCAGCCTGCATGCTTGTTTCAAGTTACTCTTGCTAAAGCCTCAGATGAATGTGTAACTAGTAAATTACTGCTCCTTGCAAATTTTTGACTCTGAGCGTGCAGAGTGCTAGCAGAGTTTGCATTTAACTTTGGAAAATAAGAAGAGGACAAAAAATGTAACTAACTAATGAAAGAACTAGTTAGTGCAAGTTAGTAGTCATGTTGCAGGTACAGATTTGAAATAGTTCTTGTGAAATAAATGCTGATGATCTTAAAATGGCAATAGCTGCATGTGTGTGTGTTTCTTAAATAAAAGCTTGTGTGTAAATGAAAGTTGATGTTTACATATGTTCTAGCCTGTAATGTCTGCCTGATTGTTAATTTGTATTTAAATAAGAGCTACTACATGCATGTTTAAGCCTGCATCTTTCATAAATTCTAGGTTACAAGCTCATGTGAATGTATACTGTGTGATCAGGATGTATGTGAGTATATTTCTGTTAAAGGTTCAGTGTGTAACATTTAGGAGGCTCTTTTGGCAGAAGTGGAATATAATATTCATAGGTATGTTCTCATTAGTGCATAATCACATGAATGTAAGAAGCGTTATGTTTTTTTTTACCTTAGAATGAGCTGTTTATATATACAGACACCATGGGTCAACCTCCATGGAGTCCTCCATGTAGAACTGCCATGTTTCTACAGTAGCCCAGAAGGAACAAACCAAATACTGGCTCTAGATAGGGGCGGTCATAATTTTCACAAGTTTCCTGGCCACCAGAGTATCTCTAACTTGCTAGATGCCACTAAATTCTACACACTAGACCTTTAATAAATACAGTACTATATATGTTTATCCCTGCATTCTCACTTGCCAGCCTGTGTGCATACAGTAAATGTGTGCGCATGTACTCTATGTGTGTTTAGTGCATTAAGTGTCTGTAATTCTGCATGCATACAATGTATTTGTGTAAGTATGTGTGTCTTGATGTGTGCATGTTTTGGGGTCATCTGAGCAAACAGAGGAGGCCAAGCAGGCATAACAGGAGGGTCGAGGGTGCGTTCACACTCCCGCTTGAGGTGTGGGTGTGGGGGTGAGGAGGGCAGTTCGTATAGGGTTCTAAGCAGGCAGCGTAGGCCATCACGTGAGCCACATAGTTCTGCTCTTTCACCCCATGGAACAGGTGAGCCATTGGGCCTTTGGCGTAGATGGCCACATCCTCCCCGCCATGCGTCTCAGCATCCAATGGGACGGCAGCTTGCTGCATGTACTCCTCATCGTCTGGATAGAAATAAGTGTAACAAAACATACAGTAAACATAAGTTAACCATAATGTCAATTCAGATTCATTTTATTCTTCACTGTGACTGTGACACATGCAAATAGGCTATTTACTGAAACATTATTAATATCACTGTATACCCTGCATTTACCACCTTAACAATAAGTGCCTTTATTGCACTGGAACCCCTTTGTTTGTCAGTTCAAATACCACCCACACCAGAGAGAATTTTATTTTTCTTTGGATAGCTTTAAGATTACATGTGCCTCATAGATGTTTGTATGGCTGTTTGCCCATCAGATGGTGTGTTGTAAATCTTCTGTATTTTACCTAATTAAACATAATTACAACATTTTCAAAACCGAGAAGGTAATTTAAATCCTTTTGATAAAATTACAGCATTTACTGCCTGACTTTTCTAAAGTGAAGTGTGCTGACATATTACAGATTTTTTTTCTCCCCAAAAGCAAACATACAATGCTGGAAAACAAGTATTCTTGAGGTTACTGCTGTAAAACAACTTCAGTCTTAAAAAGGGTCCACTTGCAGTATTGTGGATTGATTGTTACAAAAATCTGTTGATAAGCCTTATTCTATTTGGCTACTCATACCTCCTTCTTTAAAAAATAGTGTTTTGGCTTCATGGTCTTCATCGGAATATAGACGCTGACTTCTGCGGTGTATCACATTTCTCCAGAAGTTTTAGAAATGAATCCCTACACTTGTAATTGCATGCTTACTTAAGGTACCAGATGAGTGTGCACTTTTGAGACACAACTACAGGTTCCAAAAACTTTAGGTGACGTCAGGCCATTCAAAAAGACAAAATTGGGGGTTTTTAAGGCAATTCATCCCTGGATAGAAGTATTTCCACCTTCAAGTATACACAATCATGTAATGACTAAAGTGAATGGTGCAAAACCAGAGGAGGAAGAACTGGATCATTGCTGTCCAGTGTTCCACAAAGAAATACAAATAGCTTTTTTTAAAGTGCTGTTACATGTACACAGTGAGGCCTACAGAGACCAGAACATAAGACAGCAGTGAATGCCATAAACACCATATTTCATCTTTGCTTTCCAGAGAAAAACACAGGCATGAGTCAGCCGTAACCACATCAGTTCACGCTGTCTGTACACACATCAGTACAGACGAGTGCAGCATCTGAAAGACATTAGTTTGTGCTTACAGTAATCCACCATTGTGATGTTCCCTCTGGTTCCATTTATGTGGACATAGCCGGGACCATTGGCGTATAGGATGCTGGTGAAAGGCATTTTGTCATCAGCTTTCTTTGGTGCCAGACCTGAATGACAAATAATGGTGGAGGAGGTGAGTTATAATATGCTGGTCACAGTACCTTTTCACATAGAGGCAAAACGGATTCAGACATACTTTCATGAGACAAAGAGATGGAAGCTTTAAACATTTAAGTTACATAACCACAATCTTAAATATTATGCAATTACCTACATATATGAATATCTTAAAACCAGGCATTCTAGGCTAGTCTTATTAATTTCCATGTGTGGTCTGCATTAAGGTACAGTACATTTGGATGTTTATGCTTTGGACCGTACCAAAGATGGGATTCCCCCGGGGTGTGTTGCCACCAAAGGTGAAGACGTGGGAGTGGTCAGCAGTGACCACGGTGAGAGTATCGGATTCTCTGGTCAGCTGCGCAGCACGATGAATGGCTCGGTCGAACATCACAGCTTCGGTCAGTGCCAGTTTGGCAATGCCGTCATGGTGGCCGTGATCAATTCTTCCTCGTAACAGAACAGCACAAAAGAAACAAATCAGGCCCGGCTCAAAACTAGCAGTGGCTAAAAGGAAAATTCCTATTTGATTATGCGTTTTTCAAAAATATGTGTCAGGTGTTGTAGGATGAATCTTAAAGACAACATTTTTCAAAGATTGAGAGCACCCTGTTTTACACTGACCAGCATGACATTTTAAATGACTCAATGCTGTTCATATAGTACTCATCTTCCACAAAAAGGAAGTATCCTTTGGGATTCTTGCTGAGGATTTGTATGGCCTTCTCTGTCATTTCCACAATGGAGGGGTCACGTGTGCTGTTCCTGAAGACCTCAAATCTCATGTCCTTTGGCTCAAACAGACCTGGAACCGCCGAAAAGAAGGAAACAATATTTTGATCTAGAATAAAATAAATAATGAACTTTGGTACTGATAGGTGGTAATGATGAGTCAAAGGGTAACTTCAGTATTTTTCAACTTAGACCTCAATTTATCCTGTTTTTGTGTCAAAGTAACTAATGGGGGACAACAATTTTTGAATTTGGTCTAGTATTGGGTATTGAGCCTGCAGCCACGAAATGGGCTACAACGTAATCCCCTTACATCAGATTGTTATTATTAGTGTCTGTTAATTTCGCTTGATCCGCTGTGTCTAAGTCTCGCTCAAGGACAAATTTCATTCTGAAATCTCAGGAGAAGTGAGATGACATTATGCAGGAAGACAATAGTGGAAACGTGAGCATAATGATACTGGCTGGAAAGACTTTGTGTTGTATTGGAGTAGAGAAAGAGTAGCTTAGTATATGATGTAAAAGACTTTCAGTAGCAAAAACAAAGAGTTAAGTGGACATACTTTGCGCAGTTGCCTGCAAGGATTATGTTGTAAACTACATTGATTTACCTTGTTATCTAGTCAATAAGCCTTGCTTATGTTTCAGTTAAAATATAAACTGCTTCCAAGATCATGAATTCCCTTTTTTCCCAAATGAATTATAAATGAATGCATTTACAATTTCTGTTTACATAGCAACAAGTGTGAATTAGCAATAGCTATGACTACGTAAGTGCACGCACTCGTTCATGCATTCACACACATACACACACATACACAACCTTTTTGCGATAGGCAATTGGCACAAACTAAAACACACGTACACACTTGATCTTCAGGCCAAATTTGAGCCTCTTACGGTGAAAACTGTAACTGCAAAAGGGTAGGGAATTTTTTGTGAACCGACCAACCAACAGAGCGCGTTATAGAGCTGCTGGTCGCAGCTAAAAAGTTAATACCTCAGATGATAATGCTTAGAATAAAACCTAATTGGAGCCATTTGGAGATGTTGTGTTCTGTTTTCCTGTGACTTCTTATTTCAAACGTAAGACCACCTTTAAACGTGGCAGCCTAATTAAGGTACACATTTTATAACACACACATGAAAGATATAGATCTGTACAAGATGATAGGAGTTATATTGCATTTGTATTACTGTCATACGCATCACAGAAAAGAACACACCCTTTCATTTTTATGACCATAGTTCAGTTGATAACTGCAGCTAACTAAATTTACAGTGTACTGTTATGACTGCTTTGATGGCTGTAAAAGATCCAAACTGACCTTAATGGAATCCTCTTGTTTGCACTGAGAATATTTCATAAGTTAGATAAGAGGTGTATCTGTCAACACCTGAGTAATGTAGACACAAGGGGTTCAAAGATTGTGCACGTGTCTGAGTGAGTACGTAATGTATGTGTTATGCATGCATTATGTATTGGGTTTTTTTCTGCCTGTAAATCAGTCTTGTGTACCGTGTGTATGGTATCATTGTGTGTTTTATATACTGCAGTAAGCTCATGAGTGTCTGCTTATCTGTTCAACCTGATTATCTGTCATTGTTAACACATCTATACCTACCCATGAGCCGGTCAGTAGTTTTAACATTTATCTCATCAAACTCCTTCCTGTGCCAAATGTAGTGTGACTTCTTGTTCTGAAAAACAGACCATAGGACATTTGAAGCTGTGACTAATATATCAAAATACATGGAAATATCCAACTGTAACGTAAAATAATCCTACTGGTTTAGCCTTCAGCCACACATCGATGAGGTTCCTCTTGTCTTTTCGGTCCCCCTTGCGGGAGTTGGAGGTAGGGTACTCAGGGTCTGGGGTTCCTTTTGGTGTCATGTACATCCTCCCTCCCCCCAGAATTACCTACAAAGGACACCAGACGGAATCGTTACATTCACAGTAGTAGCCTAAGATGGTCTTCATACTGAAGAATTATACTGCCCTAACAATAGAGCTCTGTCACAAAACTGCTGTGATTTTTTCTCATCTACAAGCTACTTGACTTCATTCACCTTACATCCCATGTGTAAATAATTATTCAAATATATGGCTAGATTTAAAACCAGTAAGGCACAATGAGTCCTGAGGATCAAGATAGAAAATTAAAATGACTGGAAGAGTACGTATATGTATGTGGTGTTTTAAAGGGACATTGTGTAGTTTTTTTAAAGTATTTTATTAGCTAAAATCAATGTCTTCATTCATAAATATGTCCTTATTGGTGTAAAATTACCTCTGCCAATGATCTGACTTATCCTCATAAGCGAAGAATTTCTTATCTGTATATACATTGGACGTGCAAGTCCATGGAGGCTTCCATGTCGTTTCGCCATTTTGAAAAACTATAATCGCCGAGAGGGACATAAAGCACTAGCCTACCTGTCTAGCTAATCCACAACGCGTTTTCGTTCAGAGCCAGCATCATGTGACTGAAACCAGCTATAACAGAGAAGGAGATCAGTGAGAGGCGCTTGTCACTGCCCCGGCACATTTGAAAGTCCAAAAAGCGAAAAAGGGAATTAAAAAGGCAACGTGACCGGCGAATTAAAAAAACGAGGGTAAACATAGGAGTAGCTTTTCCCAGGTGGAAAGAGCTAATGAAGGAGAAAGACTTTCAAAGGGACGCTGAAGTTGCCTGCTTTCTCTTCGACAGGTAGGCTCCTTGGTACATAACGGCTACCGTAGTTGCAATACGCATTCGAAAACGCGAGGCACTAGAGAACACTGTTTGTTTGAATGCAAAATACAATTTCACCGCTAGATGGGAGAAATTCCTACACAATGTCCCTTTAAGATGGGTTGAGATTTTAAAGAAGAAAAATGCAAATTATGTGTGTAAATTAGATGCCTCTATGTATGTTTCTAAAGTCAATTTGGTAGCTTCTTCTGTTCGAAATGACTGTTGTTTATCACCTCATCTTTAAGTAGTGGAAGATAAAGTTTTCCACTGGACATGAATGCACCACCAGCATAACACAAAAATAGTATATATTTTCCTTTTTAAACAATGTTATATTTACATGTCTTGTCAGTGGGATGCTAAAATATCCTCTGAATGCCATAGAGTTGTATGAGGAAGATGAAAATTGATGCACTTAGAGATGGTTATAGCTTAAGATCTCCTATTATGACATATATATACATAGTCTGCTTTTGTTCTTTTTCTGAAACTTTCCAGACACAAGATGTCTTGTACTTCACTGTAAAGTCTATTCTAAGTGTATGTTTCTACATCACACTTGTATAAATTGCATACTGGACCACAAATTATGCCCGTAGACCTGCCTCTTAAACTCTGACTGTCTATGAGCACAGAGAAACTTTCCACTTTCAGCAGATGAATGTGAAAACATCCTTCTAGTGTGAAAAGTATGTATGCATATAATCCAGCACAGTGAAGCTCAAACATCCAACTGTACGAACAAGAATAAAAACACATTTTTCAGTGGAGCGGGGCTCTAAACTGGACTAAATCTGCCTTCTTTGAATATCCCTTATATGAACACTAATGTTCTGTCCTGTTGTTCTTGTTTTTCTTCTCTGCACCTTGTCTCACCTTATTCTATGGCTGTCTTGTAGCATCATATCAACCATATAGACAGATCAAAGTCATGGTGAACTCATTACACTTTGCAAATAAAATGAGTCATATTCTCATAAAACTGTTTCCAAACTGCTCCTTATCCATCTTAAAACAAAACAATCATCAAAGGACATACTACTATTGTAGATAAGCACAATACTACTACTTGTTGGAGGAGCCATATAAGAGTTGTACACTTGCAGTAGAGAGTTTAACTGAACTTGATCCAATTAATTAAAAAGAAATGTGCCAAACAGAAAAGTTCTTACATACATCAATGTCAACGTTAGTGACCAGCTGGGTTGCAATGTCGACACATCCCTGCCTGCGGGCGCTGGACGGAAGATCTGCGTCACTGTACCAACTGCGACTGACAGAGTGAGCATAAGCAGCAGCTGGGGAGGCATGCTGGACACGGGTGGTGGTCACTATGCCAACTGATTTACCTGGACAATGCAGAAGCACACCCAAATCAGAATTAAAACCGCCAATTAACTTTCGTTTGGACAACTTTGCTTTTTTGGCTCCAACTTTAACAATAAAATACTGCCTCCAGGAAACTCTGTATGATTAAATCTTTATGGCTTCATGAGAAAATGTCAACACAAACACATTCTAAACACAATGCTATAGCTATCTAGGTAAATACAACTTAATTATAGGTATAATGAACATTGAACTACAACTGGTGCCACTCAAGTAGTAGAGGACATGCTTATCAGATGATTGTTTTATTCCTCATAGCCTATTTTATTTTCACATATATGTGGTAATTGCATATCTTGAGGTAAGAATGTAATTCAAATGAGCTGACCTTTCTATTACACATCACACCCAATACTTAGCCAAGCCATTTAGTGACCTTACCTTGTGCTTTAGCACGTCGTAGTACTGAGTAGACCTCGTTGCCAAAGGTGGTGTTACACTCATAGGCCACTGCATTAGCGCTGAGCCCTACTGTCTTAGCATTGGCCTTCACCCCACAGTGGTAGGCTGTAGCTGTGCTAGCACTGTCTGCTACCTGTTTATCTACACTGTAGGTCTGTGGAGCAGAAACACAAGCACCATTAAAAACCAAACAGGGCATAAACATATATTTGTAGAAATTCTAAAACACAGAGGCACTGAACACTCACATTTGAATTACTGAAATTGAGGAATTATACTTAGTCATGAAGCTGAATCTCACTTTAAATTAAATTCCCACCATTTCTACCACAATGTCAGCATTTTTAAGTTAAATTGCTGATTTTAGCTAAATCCCTTGAAAATCTTTTCACACAGTGGTTTAAGTACTCAGAGTGGGATGGTATGAGGCAAGATACAACATGTAAAGGGAACAAAGCATGTAACACACACACACTAACCATCCTTCTATACACTTCATCTGCTGAGCATTTCTGTCTCTTTTTCTCTTACTCTTGCTGTCTTCTCTCTCTTTGTTTCTCCACACACTCATGCACACAGGTAAATGACATACCCAAGTATATTAGCATGTGGTGGCCCTCTCTCTCACACTTTCTTTCACAGAACATCTAACAACAGCGCTCATCCTTTGAGTCCATCCACTGATATCAGTGTTGATAGTGTGTGTATGTATGTGTAGAGGCAAAGCAATTCAGACGTCACAGAGTGCAGATACATAATAAAATACTTTCTATGGCCTGTTTCTTAACTCTAAATATTGAAAAATATATGTGAAAAGTGCTAAATTACTGTGTTGCCATAAAAATGGAAATAATTCATAAAGCGCAGCTATATGCTGTATATATGCTTATATGAAGGAACCCTACTGGTTCTTTCAAATTGCATTGTAGTCTACATAGGCTAATGACGATAATAATGATGAATTACAGGTCAACGGTGTTGTGTTGTCACCTTTGACAAGGCCACATATGGGAAAGTATCCATGGCCAGCATTGTCTCCTCCCCTGATCCGCCCTCCATTTGACCTCGCAGGATTCGAGCTGCTGACACTGTGGACACACCCATCCCTGGAAGACAATGATTGACAGGTGAAGGTTCACTGATAGGGTCCATCAATAATGTTTTTACTTCACTATTTCAGTCTTCTGACACATTGAATGACATATTAAGGAATCGATGATTTAGAAATCTATATTATGTATGTATTCACATTATATGAAGGTTTTGCTGTTTTGACCCCAAAAAGCCCATTATACTATTCTCTGTCCAGTTTATGCACATTTCAAAAATCCTGCCCAGAAATATTCAAATGTGTTTGTTTTTAAAGCTCAGACTATAACTGTCAGATGAGAGGGGAAAAAGAATATTCAGTAATTCTCTAAGCAAACAAAGTCAAAGGACGTCAAGGCCATTAACATCAACTAAATCCACAAATACAGGGTATTTAAGGCAGCGGTTTTCTAGGAGAACCACATTTTCAGATCATCAAATCATCGCACAGACCAATACTGACTTCTCCAGGCAAGTATTCAGACCACTATTAGTAGAGCATATAACATAGAGATATACATAAAGATACTGTGATGTCCCTATTTGGCATATATTACAAAAAGCATACAGTATATGCCTTTTGATCACTTTTTCTAAATAAATTAAGGAACCTGTTTTATTGCTTCCTGTGGTCCATTATTGGATTCAAACCCTGACTTTGAAAACCATATTTACTTACGACAAAACCCATGCCACTGTGATGCATTCAACTCTCCCTTCAACATCACAGCCATAAAACTGAGAACATGCTCTGGGCAGGGCATTACTGGAGAGATGCACAAAGAAAACTCAGCCCCGACCACCCAGAAATGTGACTCAGTAGGTCTGATTTAAAGCAGATATTCTAGTTGTTAACAGGGAAAACACTCTTAAATCTCTGCGCCTTGAAACAGCTCCCTTTACAAAAAACACTCTCATGCCTCAACAGCTGTAAATATACCACACAATGACAATTAATGTGAAAAATTTGCCGATCAAATCAAATCCAGATGGGACCTTTCCCCAACTGGAAGAGACATGTAGCATATCAGGATTAAATCTTCAAGGTGACAGCCACACCCTGCACTGATAGGGATTGCCACCTCACAGTCAAAGCCCCTGCAAAGTATTTGACCACTAGTAACATTATGGATCAATGGTTTCTCAAGTAGGTCCTCATTTTATTTGAATCATGCACACAGATGGTGCCAACAAACAAAGCAATGTGCTAATAAAGGTTGTGAAGAGAAAGACTGCTAGCAAGAAAACATGGATGCAAACAATGCACAATCAATGTTAATATGTCTTGCAAATGTTTTGTGAGGAAGAAAATGCACTCAACACATTTGTTAGATTTTAGGGATACACTTGCATGCATTGGGTAAACATGGAATAAAAACATAACTATTGTTTGCTTCCAAGAAAACTCCACGTCTTTAATGGTCATTCAACCTCCTGAGCTCCTAAAAATGCAGTTCAAAGTTCAAAGTTGGCATACAATAAAGTAGGAGCAGTTTGTGACAGAGTAAGTCAACTGATGGAAAAATCTGGCTCTTTATCTGCTAAATGTTCCACTATTTTCACAGGCTTCTTGCTGACTTTATAATGAACTGGAAGACACAAAATTGCTCTGTAGAGCCGAGCGGTACCATAAAGTAAAGGTACTCGCTCGGGCAGCTAACTCCTTTCACATTACTCTTTATCATTTGACCCATTATTAACATCAAATATTTATCAGTAAAACTAAAACTACTTAGGGGTTGGAGAAAAGTCGCCTTCATGATTAAAGGAAACCATTGTTGTCTGTTGGTAAGAGATGAGACTCCTCCTGTCTAAGCAATTAATGTCACACCACTTCTGCCTTTCTACTTTGAGTCATTACTCGCACAACTCCAAGCGTGTGCTTTTCATGCCCTTGTAATCAATTTTATGCATTTGAACAAATGACTAAAGCTGGCCAGAGCTGTATTATGACCACTGGCTCATCAGCCCCTACAAATCTAGACACGTGCCAGCACTTCCACTCACACACAGTCCGCTGCTCAAGCAACTTTCCCTCAGTCCATTCTAAACACAGCTACACACTTGAGCATTGTCTTGCATTGCACATTAGGCTGTGTTTGTCATTGAGGCTGAAAGCTGTAGGTTTTCCATCAACTACAAATTTTTCCACAACCAAGTCTGTATTGAATGTATACTATTCCATAAGGATAGAATGACCTACCATCACCGAGGAACAGGATGATGTTCTTGGCCTGGTGGTCCCGAGGGCGGAGTTTCAGCGCAGCATCCAGGGTTGCCCTGGCCTGTGCATCCCAATAAGCTGGTTCCTTCTCAAGTTCGTACAGCGCTGCTACTTGGAAACACACACAGATTGAGAATGAGATCGGAATGTGGGTGTATGGATTGTGGATGTCAGAGATTTTGCAGGTAAAGAATCAGATATGTGTGGGATATTGACTGCTTAGTATGTGTGGGCGGGTGGTGTTGTGTGGAATAGTAAAGCTCCGGCACCAAGAAGCTTCAAGAGAATTCAAGTGTGTCTGTAGGTGCCTGCACACTCATGCATCCCCCCTCGGCCATTGTCTGACACTTTGAATTATGTTTGGCCTTGGGTTAGACAAGAGAGTAGGTTTCTCAAGACGTGTCAAAATGACAAAAACAGCCAAGAAGACACTTTGGTTTTTGTCCATTCATGCCCACAGGGAGGCTCACAGTGAAGGGAGTCAAAAGGAACATGCCTCCGGCCACATGGCAAAAACAACGGAAAGACAAACAGTGCATCCCACATTTTACATAAACAGGTAGACACAGGCAAGAAATATACTCACACACGCTTTTATGCACTTACACTAACACAGACTCTCCATTACACCCACACACCTGAGTTTATGCTTATGAATCAAGTTCTCAAACACAGTCTGTCCTCACACACTCACCCTTACCCAGGTTGAGGTTACCTGCTTGAGTCGCCCTGCGCGTCCATTTGTCTGCCCACAAAGTGCTACTAATATCCCAACCGCAGGCAGCAATAATAACTCTGTCGTCTCCTCACCTTGGCTGTCCATAGTGGCCCGGCCCATAGCCAGCAGTATGGGGCCGAGAAGGATGAGCAGGAGATTGGGGGCCCTGCAATGTGGCGTCTGCATCTCTAATCCGAGCGACCTGGAGCCTGGAGAGGTTGACACAGCCGGCTTTCAGAGCAGCACACCGAGACCAAAAGACAGAGGCACGAGCAGAGAGTGTGTGTGGCTGCTAAGACCTCCGGCCCTGCCTTTTTAAAGCCCCACTGGGTGTGTAGTAAGGAAGGGCCAACGCCAGCTCATAGGCTTAGAGCCACAAAAAAGGGGAAGAGAAAATGTGAGAGAAGGAGGAAGAGCCAGGGGAGAGAGAGAGAGAGAAGCTGGGACCACACAAGAGCTCTGTAGCATTGCAGCCCCTCTACTCACTTTGATTCCTGAAAATGCACCACCCCTATTTTATTTGTTTTAAAAGGTTGTTTTAGTTTCATTCTCCCTCTTTTCTCAGGCTCCGCCACTCTGAAGTGTATATGATAGAAATTTGAATGGTCCTTTGATGTGGTAAATGTATAACGGGTCTTTCTATGCAGCAGCCCCTTTAACAAGGAAGGAAAAAAAACAGCTACCCAATTTGTGTTGGCATCCATTACAATACAAATCATAACCATGTCTCTTTCCATTTCTCTCCCCCCATCCCCTGGAAAAACAGTCCAAGAGAGGAAAGGGAGCGAGGTCCAACCTATTCTTGAGAATGTCATGATTGAGTCTTGATGTGCTCTGCTTTTCATGTCAGGAAAATTGTCATATTTCCATTTCCCCCCTCTGAGTTTTTGCATTTAAAAGACCCCAATATCTTCCCTCTCTCACCAAGTCAACTTGGCCAGTTTTTCCATGGGAAGTGAAGCAGGGTTAGCATTTTTCTTCTGTGAGGTAGTGGAGACCGCCTGCAGAATGAAAATGTCTCTCTTCTACGCAAACACAACAGTTAATGTGTGAAATGAAGTGAGTTGGGCCAACTTTGTTCCACACGGCCAGAAGAATCAAATTCTCGGCAAACGGCTCTCGCCTCGTGAACCCGCGAGGCTGAAATTCAGAGCTGTGGAAGACCTCTGCTTTCTGCCAACCGCTCAGCCGTTGCCAACAGGGGTTTGCAGTTAGTCACATGTGCCTAATCAAGACCGCAATAAAATCATAGCAGCAATCTGGGTAAAGAGGCCTCACATGATGTGGCCCACACCACATGAACTGGAAATACCAGCGGCAATGTGCAAGAGCAGGAAGGCTTGTGGAGGCCTGTCTTTCTGTCCATTTGTTATGGGTTTGCCCCTGAGAGAAAGTCTACCTTATGTTGGAAAAGTCAAAATAGTTTCCTCGAAGACAAGTGTAAACAACTGGTGGCTGTATTAGGTCTCAGCGTGGATCATCCATCCACCAAGAGGTGCTTAGTTACTTTTGTTTGCTGATTATATGGCAAGCTTGAACGCTTGTGGGAATGCAATGAGCTCCTGGGATTGGAAGACGAATGTAAACAAAGCAAAGCATTACAGTTCTAATGCTGTGAATCTAAAGCCATTGTGTACTTTATATACATTTCTGTAATAGCATCAATTTTTGGTGTCCAGCATTCAAAAATTAAAGCCTTCTTTAGTCTTATATTCAGAGGTTGTATATAATATTTCTAACTTGGCACAATTTATTAAAAAAATGCAATCACTTTTTTACGTTTACGTTTGTATTTCCTCCAAGGGGTAAATATCTAACTTTCCTGTGGAGAGCAAAAACATATTTCATATTTCTATTCCCCCAAGCAAAGCAGTGATGACTATGAGTAAATATGATCTGCTGAAATAAATCACATGCTACATGCAGGAGGAATAAGGAGATATCTGCTTGTTAAAAAATATATATACATATTTTCCAGGCCTTAGAGCAAGTGTATACGGGATATTTATAGTGTAGCAGATGGTGACTTGTGTACACTATTGAGATCACGAAGCAGGGGAAACCATACAGTGGGGGGCTGCTCGTCGTCATGTGGTGTGTTTGAACACATTTCCTGTTCTATCCGAAAATCCAAAAAAAGCACCTGTTCATGGATAAAGTGAATAAAGCTGAGTTTCCTTATTAGTTGATGCTGTTTTGTTTAATTGAAATTTTAAAAAGCTCCTAAGAGAAAACAGTCATCAACAAATGGTGGAATAACTTAAGCTAGTAGAGGTCATTGCAATTAATTTGCAAGTTAAGTTCTACACTACTGCCTTTGAACCGAATACCAGAATATGTTAGGCATGACACATGTAACGCCATTGATGCCCTAAAGGAAAAGCAAAAAATGTAAAGAATTGGGTGTCCTGTTGAACTATATCTATACCCATACCGACTATCTACTGTACACTGTCCTAATAAAAGAAAAATAATAAAAGTATGATTTATAAATCCCAATAAAATGGGAAAACATCTATATACAGGGAAGTGCCTTGGGATTCATGACTTTTTATGAAAAAAGTTCCTTTCAAGAGTTGGCCTCTATGGTTTATATGTCAGGAACCTAAAACAGACCTTTTTAAAGTGGATAGAAATATACACTGGTTTTACAGTTACACACATACCTTTTCACATACAAACACTCCCTCATTCCAGCATCTGGATCCTGAGTCAGACTCCCCTAACAGTAAATTACAAATGTTATACTCCCCTCTGCCTCCATACCCTCTGCTCTTGACATGCAAGGCTCCTTTAACCTATAGATTCTGTAAATTACAGTGGCTAGCCCAATTTTGTGTCTAGATTACAAGTCATGGAAGGAAATATTTAGGTTCAGGTTGTCAAAGCGAGGATATACATGCGGGTGGTGCCAGACCACACAGCCACAATTTCAAAGAAAAAGCCAAATCCTTTTCCATGACTTTTTAAAGGTGGCTTTTAAAAGGTTCTGAGATATGACAGAAAAAGAGATTGGGCCAAGGATACTGATGGTGAAAGTTATAGATGCTTGAGATGGTATCTTAAAGAAGGAAGAGAGTCAGAGATCCAGTCAGCAAAAGAAAATGACTGAAGAGACAGACAGACTGCCAGATCTTAAAGAGAATAAAAACAGAGACAGCACTGGTGGAACAATTAAACTAAGTCTGCAATGATGCCTGTGATCTATTTTGGCTTTGTCACAAATATGCTCCCATCCACAAGACAGATGAAGAATATATCTGGATCAATTTAAGGAGGTACCATAAATGATGTAACCCCCGTTTATATGAAGCACTGGTGACTGAGATCCCATCTCAGAACAGTTGGAAGACAAGTCATAAAAGCTTTTACTGCTGGCATGCAACTCAATTGGGGGACAATTACAAGTGAAAGCACCCGGAGACCCACGTCCCGACTCAAGGCGGCTCACAGCAGCTACGGCGAGAGATTGCAACCTCAACATCAAACAGTCTGACAGCTTTGAGAAGTGGCCCCTCTTAGTTTTTAATTGGACTCATAAAGGAAATATGGAGTTTACCCTAATTAAGTTATAGTGTGTGTGTGTGTGTGTGTGTGTGTGTGTGTGTGTGTGTGTCTGTGCAAGAAGAGAACATGTGAGCATGAAAGAGATAGAAAGAAAAGTCTGTGTGTGTGTGTGTGTGTGTGTGTGTGTGTGTGTGCGATGGCTAACATGCCTGCCTGCGTCTCTGATGTGTTATAATAGTGCACTGTTTGTCTTGTCTGACTTCAGACCTAAAAGTTGCGACATGGAAAGAAGTAAATTGCAGTCATTGCAGTCACATCCAGGCTTAAAGTTCCAGTTTTACTGTGTGCATTGAATATATTGCATTTGACATCATGTCATAAAAGAAATGCTTTCATGGGCACATGGTGACCACATCAAATATTTGCTTATGGCTTTTGGTTTGCTAACCTTTGCCCTTTTTCTCACTCTTTTAGCAACATCACAAATATAAAATTCTGACTCACCTGCACAGCCACATCCAGTGAGGAGAAGTAGGCACATCAACAGTATCATCTTTCCTCTGAAATCAGCTGTGAGACTTATTTCTCTCTGCACTTTCCTCTTCTTGTTCCTCTTCTTTGTCTTCCACCTCTCCTGTTTTTTGTGGGTCTCCAGATGACTAGCAATTACAACCTGCTTCTTACACCTCCTTCTGGTACAATGGTGTGTGAGGTTTCTCACCTCCAAGGTATCTAGAGAAGTAATAAATGACGGATGGAAAACAAAAAGTTATTTTCCTTCCACCACTACAATTTTGTAGCCTTGGCTTGCATCTTTTGTTTGAGACAGAGGCAGAGGAGGAGGGGGAAACACACTTATTTGGACACTCACACACACGTCTGCACCACAAGCAACACTCACCTTTTTACGTCAGAAATATCCATCAAATCACAGAGTGGGCCCGTTTCCCTCCCCACACTGCCCATCTTTTCCTCAACAATGCATCGAATCAAAGTGTTTTTCTCTCTCGGTCCTTTGTGGACACATGTCTGTCAGCAGCTCACAGAGGTTCAGACTTTGTAGTTTGCTGCAAGAAATGCCTGAACTGGTTTCAGAGGAGTCAAAGTGGGACAAAGGGTTTAAGGAATGCAGGAAACAAGTGTGTATATGCTGTACATTACAAAGACAGGCATGTGAAATAAACTTGTAGTAATGAGCTAAATCTTGATTGAAAACCTGGATTATGTGGGGGAAAACAGAAAGCGCAGAGATCCAGAGAGACACATTCGTATTCAGGATGGTCGAGTGTGGTCTGATGGGAGAAAACAAGACTTTTAATCAACACACACAACCGTGGTGTACCTGCCTCGCATTCCTCGCCTCCCACTCAACTAAGCACTCTGCTTACCCTAGATCTCCTCCACATCAAAGAGCACTCATTACAGAAGCCATCACACATGCACCGAAAGATGTGGGGAGGGAGAAAGAGAGAGCCAGGGGCAGAAATAGAGGTGGGAAGACAGAGGGGGTGAGGGAGAGCAACCACACTACTGCATAGAAAAGTATCATTTGAAACAAATCAATTCCTGCTGCTTTTTTTGCCTCACCTGGCAAGACCTTGGACAAGACCAGGCACAAACACAAAAAATAGCCTAACAGTTGCCAGAGAACGATTAAAAAAGATTTCCATAACAGTTTTATTATAGCCTGAAAGAAAATGAAGGACGAGGAACAGGATGAACGTTGTACTTCTTCGTCACGGCTTTTGTTTTGCCTTCTGAAAGGACACCAAAGAGAGTTCCCCTCTCCCACACGGCCACCCAGGCATGATGCTCGTGCTTGTGGGAGGAACATTGTGTCAGGTGGTGAGGTCGGGAGACTCCGCGACTGGCGCTTGAGGTCAGACGTAGGTTTATTTTCCCAGGCAGGCCTCTGTCCAAAAACATCCTCCGCAGCGTCCTCAGTGTCCGCCAGGTGCTGACCAGACAGGGCCTGTTAGCAGCGCAAGGAGAACTACTGTGAGATGGACTGCTTCTTTCATTCAAATGGTTTTGCGGTATTCATTTCCATTTTCAGGTCACACACTCGTGCATGGATTACCAGTAAGGCATTGGGTTGACATTTCTTCAGGACCACTGGACCACCCTGCATGTACTGAAGATACATTTGAAATTCACAGGGTTTTCAGTAAACTAATAGCTTCCTCATTTATTTTTGCTGACACAGTCCCTGCATTCTCACAATAAATGAGTAAGCTACTGAGTTTCTTAAGAAATGTTTAGTAAAAAGGTCCTTCCAGTGTTATTTACACAACTGACAGGCCCAGAAAGATCAAGACTTCTTTATTTTTTTGCTGTGCTATCTCACTCTAGAGATGGAATTTTTTACAGACATAATGTTCCTCAAAAAAGAAGCCTAATGACGTAAGCCTACGTTTTAGTTTTTTAGGTGAAATGTCTCGACAACCACTGGATGATTGCAGTGAAATTTGATACACATATTCATGTCCCCAGCAGGAGGAATTGCAATACGTTACACCATCATCAGGTCCAATTTTGTCCAACACTCAAGTTTATGAGTAAATACTTGAACAAATAATGACATCATCCTTAGCTGTAGTTTGTGTTTAGTGTTCATTATCAAATTATGGTATGCTAGCATTCGAAACAAAGATGTTTTAGCATTTATCATGAAGCACAACTGAATCAAAATATAACCTTACACTATAATTTCTGTAAACTCTTAGTTTTATAAATCTTTTATAAGAGCTTTGCTTCCTGTTTTCCTTTTGCTTTCTAATAAAAAAATTATGTAGATGAATGAGCACAAAACGTTTAAACATCTTGCTCAAAAACATTTCACAAAAAAAAATAATAATTCTGTGGGAAAAAGTCTTTTATACCTAAACATCCTTTTGCCCCCAGCCCAATTCTCCAGATGCTTGTTGGCGTAACATAAGACTGGGTGACAACAACATGCAGGCTGGGAAAAAGGTTCAAGGAACCACCAGAGTACTTTGTGTGAGGCCATTGTTTGAAGCAGTTTCTTTGACGTGTGTTTGTGGCACGAAGATGTGAACAATGGATCTAAACGCATGCAAAAGCTGGCAAACAAGGAAATACATTTTACATTTAATTGACTGCAGAGCATCCCAGATTGTTTCAATCTTTTGTCCTTAACTTTGCTCATAAACACATTACCAAAACTCTATTAAAGCCATTTTACAATGAGATGACCTTGTTGGGTAAAGGCCATGATTCTCAGTTTGGAGAATCCCATCAAGGAATGAAACGCACTTTGATCATGAATCTGCCCCTGTTTCTGCACATTTACCTATTTCTGCCATTGTGTTGACTTTTAAACACTTTTATGATGTGTTTCTTGTTCAATAAGGTCAGTGTCTCGTCTCAGCAGTTGCGTAACTAACTAAGAGTTGGTTGTCCCTGAGGCACAATTTCTGACTGTCGAGATCTTGCAGTATATAACTCTGGTGTTACTGAAAATGTTTTGAATACAACACCAAGAAAAAAAATAATCCCACATCTGACATATCTAATGTCAACACTTATCCCCATCAATCACATTTTAGAAGATGTGTTTTGTTTGTTGCACCATAGAAACAACAAAACAAAAAAAAATCTGAAATTCAAATTGTTCAGTGACTCACAAAGGCCGTAGAGAAAAAGGAGGACGTTTCGGCAGAACCATATTAAGTTCTATTTATGATGCGTAGTATAGATTCACTGGCATATAGGACATTACATTTACATTAACAATACAACTAATTTTTGTTGTTTTTTATCAAGTCAGCCCTTGACAGAAGGCAAAATTGGGGTTCAGACATTGTAAAAATGAGGCTCAGGTAAAGATGAAAGGAGAAGCATAGCTACTGAGGAATGTTTTACCACAGTGTTATCTTTGTCACGGACCTTTTTATATGTGCAGGAAGTTTGTGAACCAGCCTGTCAGCAGCTATCAATAAGGTCCACCTTTGTGATCATAAAAATATGAGAGATAAAATACATATTGTCATTACATGGTCAATGATGATCATTCTAAATATATCCGGTGCAAGATTAGCAGGTTAGCCCACTAATTTTGGATTAAGGCATCAGAATGTTGACTCACTTTTCACTAAGCTGCTCACCTCGTTAACCTTCATTGTGTGGTTAACCTGCTCCAGAGCAGATACAGCTCATAGGATCAAAAAGATCAAAATATATACAAAAACCCTACCTGCTCACTCGTCAGTTTACTGGAAGTTCATCATTTCTACAAAAAAGTGCAGCATTTACACATAAAATAATGAATAACAAGTGATATAATTAGACCAGAAACACACACCATTGCACTCTTATTCAGAAACATGCTCACTACAGACTATTTAACATGTTGACAAATGTTAAGCATTATATTAATATGTTTTTTCGTGGCCCCTAACAAGTTTCAGAAATTAAATAAACTAAAATGTTACTTGAATGTTACGTAATGTCTGTGAATGGGTACACAGCCAAACCAAGGGATAAAAACTAGATTTGTCTGCTCATTCAGGATTGACAGAGTTTAGAATTAGTAAAGCCAGGCAACTAAAAGAGAGACTGACTAAGCTGAACTTCAAGCGCTTGTTTACATTTGGACATAAAATCTTGAAGATGAATGAGTTGAAGCATTGTTTTAAGTGGAATAAGTATATTAGACAGAGGCATGTGTGAGTGAAAGCACTGGTCATAAAAGTAAAACTTGTAAAAAGACATCTGGAATAACAGTTTCAGAATACTCTGAGTCAGGCTGTATTCAAGTGAATGTAATGATATATAGGCCTATGGTAAATTAGTAGCCAGCAGAAGAGTCCCACATCCCTCTCAGTCTGCTGGTGTGCATTTCTTCCACTGTGCTGGTGTAGACAGACTAGTGACTAATGTAATTATAAATGTTGTTAACGTCTGACTGTGTGTTATTCAGTTTTCTGTTTTGGGACTGAAACTCAAGCTATTGTGTCATTTGTCATTTTTGTATCTATTCTGCCTTTACTGCCACAGCAGTTGCAGCATATTCCTTTCAACCAATAGTAAATGCATTGTTTTAAAAAGATTGTCTTTCAGAGGGCTCGCTTTCAAAGTGTTCTTTGCACCTTCCAGTGGCAGAAAGGGGAATTTACACGAGCATGGCACCATGCAGCAATCAGCTGCACAGGTTTCTCTCACCCGAGGCAATAAACTGGAACAGAGATAAAGTCCGCTCCTTGAACCATATCTTAGCCTTATTAAAAAAATCAATGCTTCTTAACAACAAAGCACAGATATGAATAACGGATGCTTGTTCATAAAAGCTTGGAGAAAGGATTTACTGGATACTTTAATGATACATCTTTAGATGAGACAGGGCACCGCGCTGAAAGAAAATACAACAAGGGAAAAACAGGAAACAATTACAGTATTCTGACTGAAAATGAAACTAAAACTCAAGCATCAGTAAAACAGAACACCTTACTTCAACGCTAACATGACAGCCATAATGAAAATTTCCTTTATCTATATCAGGGGCATAAAGTACTGGGAAATTGTATTCTTGTGAAAGCTATTCATGCGATCGTGATCATATGGGACGAGAAAGGCTTAAAAAGGGGGGGAAGGCGGGAAAAGGTTCACAAAAGCTCTCATTTTTATTATGCCACAAATATTTTGATAAAAAAACATCACCTCTACAACAAAACCTACAAAAGTGCAGGTACATCTGGTCAGTGGCTGGAAATAAAGCATTTCTGTGAAAAACAGAGAAAGGTCATGTGTTTTGAAGCATGTGAGGTGAGCACAAGAAAAAAAAAAAAAGTCCTTTGGTTGAGTGGAACCAGCTTATCATGAGGCATCATCTGATTACCCAACACTGACCATAATACTTTTCACGTTACATTTTTATTGTAAATAAAGTGAATTATAGAATGAATCCTGACAGAATGGTCACTGAGACAGATGGCACAATCAAAAGACCAAGAGTGAGATTGTGTGTGCGTCTGTGAGCGCGTCTGTGCGTTTGTGTGTGTCACAGTCACAGACATGATGACATGTCTGGGGGCCCCACATCTGTCGACATTTTCCGTCTGCCAGTTCGACTCTGGCTTCCTTCAAGTAAACCCTAACAAAAAAAACACAACTGGCTCTACTGGGAAAGCAATCAAGCATGGGGCAGGATATTGTTTTTGAACAATTCTTAGCATTTTTCAAATATATTAACTTGGTGCATAGAGTTACTTGGGATCAGGGTAATGCAGGAAGAGCATATAGCTTTGAATCTACACTCACTATGTGATAGTCTAAACTTCCCAGCACAGATGGCACCACTCTTTACAGCAACCCTTGGATGTGGCTCAGGAGGTAGAGCGTGTGATAGTCACAAACATGTCCACTAATCAAAAGATTGGTGGTTCGATTGTCAGCTCTTCCCTCTGCATTTCAAACTGCTCCTGATTTGCCATCAGCGTGTGGGTGTGTTAGCAGAAGTTTCTGATGAGCAGTTGGCAGATGCCTCTACCCTCACTGTATGAATATATGTGTGAATGAGTGAATGTAGTGTAGTGTAAAGCAAGTTGTCCGCTGACTAGAAAGACGCTATCTATATAAGTGCAGCCCCTTTACCATGTCCATGTGGCACCTTAATACCCATATATTAAATATGAACATTGAAAATACACCAGCAAGTAATAAATGTAAGCCAAAGCCCCTTATACTGTATTATTCAGATAATATTCATAACTTAAGAATAAACATAAGAGAGAATTTTGTACATTCTTGATCTGACTGCAGCCTTTGATACCATCGATCATGCCATTTTACTGGATAGATTACAGAACTGGGTTGGCATTTCTGGTACAGCTTTAAACTGGTTCCATTCCTATTTGTCTAAAAGAGTCTTTAATGTCTGCATTAACAATCATGTGTCCTCCTCTGCTCCCCTGCTATGTGGTGTCCCTCAGGGGTCGGTTCTTGGTCCAGTTCTGTTCTCCCTGTACATGCTTCCTCTGGGTCATTTGTTCAGCCGCTTCCATAACATGTCATACCACTGTTATGCTGATGATACACAGATCTACTTTTATGCGAAACCCAATAACCTGAATCAACTTTCCTCTCTCCATGAGTGCTTAGCTGCCACCAAAGACTGGATGTCTCTTAATTTTCTCCACTTAAATCCTGACAAAACTGAAATAATTTTATTTGGCCCTGAAAACTTTGTCACTGCAGTTGATCAGTTTATTGGACCACTATGCACTAATATCAAACCCACTGCTAAGAATCTGGGTATCATCTCCGACCAGCATATGACATTTGACCTTCATGTCACAAAACTTGTCCAGTCCTGTTTCCTGCAGCTACAAAATATAGCAAAAATCTAAAGTTTCCTGTCCTCCAGTGATCTTGAACAATTAATTCACAGCTTCATTTTCTCCCGTCTAGATTACTGTAACTCCCTCTACACGTGCCTCAGGCAAGCTTTGTTAAACCGTTTACAGTTAGTACAAAATGAAGCCGCCAGACTTTTTACCAGAACCAGCCGTCGGTCGCACATTACTCCTGTTCTCTCATCCCTTCATCTTCCAGTAAAATTCAGAATCAACTATAAGATCTTACTGATTACATATAAGGCACTTCATGACCTTGCCCCCAGTTACATTTCCGATCTCCTTGTTCCTCATTCCACTCCTTGGCCACTTCGCTCCTCAAATCTCAGCCTTTTATCCGTTCCACGCTCTAACTGTAAAACTAAAGGTGACCGTGCCCTCGCTGTTTTAGCCCCAACATTGTGGAATAGTCTTCCCCATTCACTCAGATTCACTGAATCTGTGGACTGTTTTAAGCGGCTGCTCAAAAGCCACCTCTATTTAGTATTTTCTTTTTATAAATCTCCTTGTTTGTTTCCTCATCTGTCGTCTCTCTTTTAATTTATTCTTTCCCTCTTGTTTTATCTTCCTTTGTTTGTATTTACATGCTCCCTATGTTTGATTGATTGGGTATGTTTATACCCTTATGTTTATTTGTTGTTTGTAAAGCACTTTGGATCTCTGTGCTATATAAATAAAGCTTTACTTACTTACTCTTCTGGCTTCCTTACTCTGTAGACCATTAGCTTTAAGGCCTACATTTTTAATTGCATGACTTAATAATTTTAGATGTTTTTCGGTTCTTCAAAGCTGGCTTAAAACATGAAGCTGTCGAAGGAACAAATCCTTTACACCAGCGCAATCTATTGCCTAATACTCCAGTCCAGTTGGTGGCGGTAATGGGCCACTAATTTGGTTTTCCAAACGCTACGGAAAGGAGGTTCAAAAAAAAAAAAAAAAAGGAACAAAAGAAGAAGACGGAACCCAGAAGTTCAAATGTTTCGGGCCGACGCTATTTTGAGGGAAGATTCTGGAAACTTTTGGTGGATCCGCACACTAGCAGCCATTAGTTTTGTATTTCATACGGCTTTATCATGGCTAATACAATGGAAGATCCAGGTAGGCGTTAGATTCTGTGTATAAGTTTCCATTTTCAGACGCATGACTCTTAATACATCTAATGGAAAGCAGATTATCACAGTGATGCTAATCTTACCGTTAGCCTTACGTTAGCTAACACAGACAAAATAACTGATGCTGCCTTTAAACGCTGTATGCATTTATTCACAAACATCTAACGTTACATCTTACGTTGTAGGGCTTTAATATAGCTACGCAGCAAATGAGCCGATACGTTTTAAGTGAACTAAAATGTCCATGTGGATCTTTGTCGTTCCAAAATCAAAATAAATGTAGCTGATAGTGGACAGTCTGTGGTGGCAGTAGACTGATCCACAGGCATGTAGTGCTAATGTAACGTTACATAATGTACCTAACCTTGTTATTGGACATTTATGTGTGCATGTATACAAACAATTCATTACTCAAAACCCTAACAAACTGTCTTATTATCTCACAGGGCCTAACGTCAATAAGGACAACATCAGAGCTGGGTGCAAGAAATGTGGATATCGTAAGTAAACAAATTATTGTTTGTTTGTTTGTGTGTATGTTGCTATTAGTCCCGTTATTAACCTGGGTAAATGTGGTCTTGTTAGAGTCCAGATAGAGTATGTTGTAATCAGGTTTAATCCAGGAATATTGATGGTAATAGTGACAATTATGAAAGGATGGGAGGTTTTAATTCTAAAATGTAATCGAGGAACTTGTTTGCCATAGTTGTTCATTCATTCTCTCCTGGATGTTAATTTTTCAGCGGGCCACTTGACCTTCGAGTGCCGAAACTTTGTCAGAGTGGACCCCCAGAAAGACATTGTTCTGGATGTAAGCAGCACGAGCACTGAGGAGAGTGAAGAGGATGTAGCTGAAGCCTCTGAGAAGGTGGGGCGAAATGGCCAGCATCGTAGAGGTAAAAAAATCATGATCATATAATGTCTTAAATGAAAGGCAATAAGATAATCAATAACGATGAAAATGTGAATTTGGACAAAAAAAATGTGGGTAATGGAAAACAGTAAAAACACAATACAGTGAAATATCCTTGTTAAACAGTCTTGGAAGAACTAGTTTACAGATTGACAAAGCAGTTTTTTTTTACACGTGGCAGTGAAATATTGTCATATGAGGTGAGACACTTTATTCGTCAGTACTCAAAAGTCACTAGAAGTCATGCAACTTGATGTGAATTAACTCATACACAAATACACAAAGGTTTGCCAACCTAACTCGACTGTGAGCAAAAGAGACAGAAGACAGAATTTTTTCTAATTACTACTGTTACAGGATACAATTTCCTTTTTGCTCTTAAGTTTCAAACTCTTGGGCAGAACTAGACAACATGGGGATGGATGGAGCATTTTCCTTTTAACACAGCGTTACTTTGTGATTTAGGCTGGTTGGGTCTTGCATAGTGTGTCCTGGACAAGACGAGGTAAATTCTGCTGCCTTTGGAACACAGATGAGTGGCAGCAGTAGGCCCAGTCTGTGTCGCTATTAATTTACAAGCAGCTAATCTTCCAATAAGAAGTGTCTTGACTGTTCTGTCTGCAAATCTCTGTAGGTTCCCATGATGATGACAATGATAGAAAAAAGAGACACAAAAAGAAGAAGATCAGAGACAGAATGTCGAGGAAGAGGTATGTTGTTTCTCTTACCTTTTTTTACATTTTTGACATTTATGTGCAACATGTACAAAGCCAGGGAACATGTTCTGTATTCTTTTTCTCTTTTGTCCACACTGACCCTAAACTTTCACTTTTTATACTTGTATAGTCTTCTGACAACAAAAAACATACAGATATGTAAATAAATACAATCTGTGTAAAGAAGCTATATCTGTAGTGTGTTCTGTTAAGGTAGAAAATAAACTATTGCAGATTGAAAGCAGTCTAAGGCAGTGATTCTTGTACTGATAATACTTAACTTGTAAAGTTAGAGTGGGAATGCATACATATCTGTGCAGGTCTGTACACATGTAAAGTCTTAGTTTGGGCAACAAAATAAACTGGTGATTGTGGCCTTTCAATGAGTTCTTTTCTTAATTTTTCTTTCGTTTTTTTCACACCGTAGATCTGCTTCATCAAGCGATGATGAAAGAACAAAGAAGAAAAAGAAACACAGCAGGTCCTACTCCTCATCTGATGAAGAGGAGAGGCGGAAGAAAAAGAAAGTGAAAAGCCACAAGAAGAAAAGCAAAAAGAACAAAAGTGAACATGGGAAGAATCACAAGAAGAAACAGAAGAAGAAGAAACACGAATCTTCCTCCCCGTCTTCGTCGTCCAGCTCCAGTGAATCGTCAGACAGTGACTGAGACAGCGGAGTGCTGCAGTGTGTGGAGGACCAACATATTTATTGTCCAGTCCACAAAAAGTGTGTTTGTCAGACATTGTGTAAATAAGACATCTCATCTTGTCCCATTTAAAGTGTCCATCACTGAAACAAGGATTTACATAATTCAATGGTTTAAAAACCACTGTGCACTGAAGATAACAGAGTTTTACACCATCATACAAATAAAAAAAAATCTCTGAAGCATTTTGGAAAACATGTACATAGCCAGGGGAAATGTTCTGATTTAATTGTTTCGTTGTCCTTCCAGACCCACTGTCATTTCACATTTAACAGTTTTTGTGTGTGTCTGTGCAGAGGAATCTTAGGTGACATTTTCAGGACAGTTCAGGGGGAAAACCTTGGATGTTTTTAGTGTGATAGATTCCTGTAATAAGTTTCAGGATGCTGTCCTTTTTGTCTTTTGTAAACTTTGTTGCTTCAAAGCTTCACTTTGAAATTGTACCCCAAAAAGGGCAAATGTGACTGTTAAATATGAAGTCTTTGGTTGACTGGGAATAATGGCTAAGAGTCAGCATTAACAACAGTCAGCCCATTTCTTTGTCAGTGCTGACAAGTCAGCGGTAGGTGAACTATTGGAATATCAATAGACAAAAAAACGCTTCAATGTTTATACTTTTTCTGGGATGGCTTTATAGTACAATGCAACTGCTGGAGGTTCCTGGTAAAGTAATGTGATTACTGTCATGGAATAAATAACCACCGACACCTTTTTAAAAACCATCTGGACACTTCAGTAGTTCATTCCAGAATATCTGTGTATACATTTTGGTATCTGTCATTAACTTAGCCTCTTTATACAGCTTTGTTCATTTCCTGTGCACAATTTACCATTGCTTCTGTCTGTATTTTTTGGAAGGGTTCTTTTATAGTAATAAAATGTATATTTGTATCAAACTATCTTAACGGTCTCAATTTAGTTTTGAAATAATACATCTTACATGGTAATGGAGCTGATAGAATTCTACTTTCCTGTAGAGGGCAGCAACATACCTTAAATGTGTTAAAACATTACTGAAATCTTACTAAGAAGTGAAGGACGATGCTCTTCAAAATCTTAAAATTATACAATACAAAAGAATGCATGGCTGTGAAAAAAATATATCACCTGTGACGTAGCAGAACACATTTAATCTAAATGAAAAGTGCTGTGTTTGTATATGAAGAAAACATTTTAAATTCTCAAGTTACAACTTGATTTAGTCAGTTGTACAATAGCACATGCCACATATTTTACAGAAGAATATTGTGTTAAATTGTATTATTTCTGGTTAGAGTCAGGGTCAGTGACTAGCCTGATCGTTGTCTTGGACAAACAATTAAAATGCTGTAGTATCAATGTATAGACACTGGACTACAGATTTGAGCAGGCCATCAGCAGATAAAATGCTTTAAAACAAGTATAACAGGAAAAACAATGGCAGATGTATTCATAAAGTAAAATAGAATTGATTTGCATCAGATGCTTGTGTTTAATTGTAGGAAAAGTTAAAGATCTCCCCTTTTTTAACATCATTTTACATATTTGGTAGAAAATAAAGAAATCCACTGAAGAACAGTGAATGCAGAAAGAAAGAAAGGGGGGAATAAAACAACAACATTAAAGCAATTTGTCATATGTAATCTACAGTACGAAAGATCTGACAAAACCCTTAATAATTAATTACAACCTTGCAGTATGTATGTCTAGACTTCAAGTATCTCGCTTAGTATCTACTCCACCTTGTGGCCATCTAGTGAACATTCAGAGGTTGACCTTAATCCATTCAAGTTGCTGCCATCATTTTCACTGATAATGTGCAGTGGAGACAGACACACACACAGACAGAGACATTTGATTTGCCAAGTAATCATAATAATCATAGACAGAAGTTGCTGAGTAACAACGCTCTTTGGCTCGAGGCACCTGTGTCAAACATCAATCTCACTTGCTAAATGTTCAGGTGGAATAAAACAGGGATATTATATCACGTCCTCACAGGGAGATCCAGTCCATGTACACATACTCATTCAGCGGATAAGTAAATTTACACAGACACATGCACAGGCATGTCAAAAAACACACACACTTTTAGTTTCAGAACAGTACATACATGCAACCTTTCCTGTAGGTTTCCAGTTTCCAAAGAGTGTCACAGTTAAAGCACCTCAGGGTGGGCCAGGGTTGGACCACCTCATCTGAGGACCCTGCTGCTTCTGGCCCAGGCAGAGTCACCATGGTGACCCATGGACAGGTGCAGCCCACCATATGAAACATCAGTTTACTGTGATTTTGCTTCCACTACCTGCATGCCGTCCGTATCGCTCCCTTACAAGACATGAAACTGCACAAAGAACAGAGGCTTACAAACCTTACAAACCAAGGATCTGTGGTGTTTTGTTCGACCTGGGCTGTGTGACAGATGTAATGTATAATAGCGCCATTCATTTCACTTTGCCTTGGGGAAGGAGTTCTCTTCTTCAACATCTGCAACATCCTGACAGCTACATGCATGGCTGCTGATCAGAGCCCGGCATTATGACAAGACATATCCCGCACCTTTATCTTTTTGAGGTCCAGAGGGCAGATTCATCAAATTTGTCCAAAAAACATTCAGCCTCCGCTGACAGCAGAGACAGTCAAGTAGTCAATAATGTTTCTGGGAGTTGGGAATATGTGATGTCTGATTCCTGTGGGAGAAGATGGGATTTGCTTTGTATTTCTATGAAAAATATTCACAGGAAATTGCTTGTTTGGAAAAGATCTCATTAGGTTATTAAAAGCAACACTTAACTCCACCATAGCTGAATAAAGAAAATACTATGATCTACAGACACTCAAACACCTTTAAAGGAATAGTTAACTGTTTTGGAAAATACACTAATTTGCTTTCTTAAATAGAGTTCTATGAGAAAATCAATACCATCTTACATATTTTTTAACTACAGTCAGGAGATAGTTAGCTTAGCTTAGCATAAAGACTAAAAACAGAGGAATACAGCTAGCCTGGTTGTGTCCAAAGGTCGCTACCACCTCTAGTTCACTAATTAACATATTATATCTGGTTTGTTTAATCTTTTTACACAAAAACATGACAAGGTGTGGTTGTACAGGGAGTCACATGGTCGACTATTTCATGGCCAGGCAAAATAACTTGAAATAAAAAGGTCATAATAAAAATCAACTTGTGAATTACCGTTGAGCATTCATTATTTTTATTTCCACAGTACTATCATATGCCTGCTGTTCATCATATAAATACTATGCATATTTTTATTAATACCCTTGATTAACGCTGCAGTAAAGTGTTGGCAAAAGAAACTTGGAGAGTGGGAAACTTCATAATTACCCAGATGGTAAGAGGACAACTCGATACAGAGGAGCAAATGAAGTAGAAGGAGTGCTGCCATGTGCAGCCACACTGAGCAAACCATATGCTGTTTGTATAAGACAACAACTAGGTTTTCTGTTTTCACCAGCTCATTGGTTTTTATTGAGCCTGTTGGGCTGTAGGAAAGCAGAAAGCAAATGGGACTCCACTGAGCCATTTAAATGAAAATGAGATGGTCAATGTCATCTTTGAGGGAGTTTAGCTGCAGAAGAACAGCGATTCAGGCTCCACGTAAACATCTTTGAGGCATTGATCCCAAACTTAGGAGAAATCATTTTGGGAAAATGGCTGACCAGAATGACTGTACCATAAGGGTAAATGATCTCTCATTAACATAAGGTGTGTTTTTCAATTTGTTTATATAACTTTAGTAGCTCAGTTTCAGGCTTGTGTGGGCGGCCTGGTAGCCTCTGCACCGATGTCTGTTTTTAACCTTTCTTGGTGATTTGAGCACATATGCTCTTTTTTTCCAGCAACGCCCTGCTTCACATTCACACAGTTACATTCATCCAACCTGGGAGCGGCCCAGTACAACCACAGTCTCCTGCTGAAGCCAGTGCACAGCTCCACTGGAGATACAGTTAAATGCTTGGCTCAAAGGCACCTCAGTGGTACAGCTGTTGAAGGAAGATGTGCTCCATATCTCCTTCTGTTTCATCATTCAGCCTGGGAATTCAAACCTGCAAGCTTTCAGTCATGAGCCTGCTTCTCTTAACCTTAAGGCCACCACCACTACACAGCAAAGCATAACATCTTCCCAGAAATAAAATGAAAATCCCTTATGCTGCACTTTGGTGGGAACAACCCAAGCTGAGAGATGGCGCCGGTTTTGCGTCTGTAACCACTGTTGAAATATTATTTCAGAGGCAAGCCGTCCCCGCATCTTGGAGCACGGTGAGCAGAGCACTTGAAAAACGCATTAGGGCCAAGGGGCAAGTTGGAGGCTATACATTTGCTACCAATTTAGTTCCTGCATCTTAGATTTCGTTCTTCTCTTCCTCTCCTGGCCCCCGAAACCAGGCCTAATGTAGTAAATGACCTCTAGGATAAATAGACAGCAGGCTACATGACCTCGGCCATCAAAATCGGAGGCTGTAATAAATACTACATAGCTTTACAGGAAGCTTGTTCGACATTCTCCCAAAACCTGCAGGGAAAGAAAAGAAGGGGGCGAACGGGGTGAGTCTCTGTTCACCACTCTGTCTTTGGTCAAAACCTTTTTTCCTGAGGTCTGTTATTACCGGCCTAGTTCCTGGGTTCCCATTCAGAGTGGAGCTTGTTCATATAAACCTTGAGGTTTTGAGGCACCGCTGGACTGACTGGGTGGCTTTCACCAGGGAATTAGCACAGGGTCGCATTGGATCATGATCAGTAGGCCCTCTACAGCTAACCTGTGTTGGACCGGGCTGCTTGTGGAGGTGGTGGTGGTGAGGACAAGTTTCCTGGCTCTGGAATATGGGTCAGTCCAAACCCAGGATGTGTAGGCCTTGATACTGTAAATCATGGATCCTTCTGATGCTTTTCTGCTTTCTGTGTAATTTCTAAATCATTTTATTTTACCACAGTTTTCCAGATTAATCTTGATGATATTGGGAATCCCCTCTACTCTTAGACCAAGGTCCTTTTTTTTTTTTTTACTGGAGGAAGTGCAGAAACTAGATTCAGTCACATATTTTACAGTATAAAGGCAGTTGTAAAGACAGAGCAGTTTGAGGTCGGAAAGGACTTATAAAACCAGACAAATTGTAATAATAGTAAGGCTAACTGATGTAATATGATTTAGATCTTAATAAGACAGAAAGGTGATGTAAGAGATCATGATACTTTAAAAATCCACTTAGGCGATAAAGTTGAAGGAGATGGTATTTAGGCTGTTTTTCTTATGAAAGAGCTTGGCGTACCATATAAGGTTTGGTTTAATAGCTTTTTGTAAGCACCACATAAAACAGGATAGATTGTTTCTATTGAGTTCGCCCCAGAAAGACTGCATCTTCTTTCTTAAAGTGCTATATGTACCTGGTTATCATCCAGGCAACAAATGAAAACAATACAGAGCTTTATTATGAAACACACAATGTCACATCCTGCAAAGCAAAATAAGTTGTTACAGTGTACCACGAGCCAGTTATTTCCCATAACTTTTGCTAAATATACCCATGACTATAATATGACCATTAAATGAAAAAAACGGAAAAGCTTGCACACTTACTCCATGCCACAAACGTTTAATAATGACAACGTTTTGATCCTAGTTGGATCTTTAACAGGTCAGAATGAAACCAAACCAATATTTATACATTATGCACATCAATATTCTGACAAGCTCTATGGTGGCAGGTGTATTATTACACTGGTTAGGAGGATTAACCACGCCATAGTTTTATTCTTTCAACCACTCGGACTTGACGAACATCCAAGTAGGATAGTATAGGATAGTACCAATACTGCCTTGAACCTAAGGGATGTGCATATAATTACTTTCCTTCTACTATAATACGACCACTGCCACACATATTATGTCACTGAGCAGCCTGAGCTTCTCTAAATCGATTTTTACCTGCCTCTTTGATGAAATTAATTTATCACTTATGTGGCAGATATGGTATTGACCCGTAAGTTATTTTATTTTATATGTTTGGTGTTTTTACTCACTCCATACAGCCACTAAAGCTTTCAACTCTAAGTTCAATCACACCTGTTGTGCAAGTGTACAGCATCCATCACAAACTTGCTGCCTCTCTTGGTGGTTACATGTCAGTGGTTGCTTCATTCTTCTGACATTTTCAGAGAAAGGTTTGTGAAAAAGAATCAGCCAGATCTTAATCAGCATCTCAGGGCTGAGAAAACCAAACTCATCTTGCACTTGAAACAAATGCTAAGTGTAATTTGCACGCACCTTTTGGATGGAGTCTATTGTACACACACACACACACACTGTTGACTTCTGATTTTTTTCTTCCTCCTTTCCTGACCCAATTCAACCGTCCCGCTGAGGTCCAGAAGGTGGCAGGAGTGGCACTGCTGACGACGCACCAGCCGAAAACAAATTACAACCCACCCAACAGCTTCAGCACCACAGCGCCTTTCCTCTCAGCTCCCTGAATGACGATAGACGTTTTACATGTCCCCAACATCAGACACATGTGGCTTTTTCAAAGACGAACGACATGGTGTCATCTCTGTGCCGGGCACATCTGCTCACTCTTACTTTGGTTTTAGTGTTCTTTCCACTCCACATTTATATGGAAAGTGTTGTGTGCCTTTGTTCTGTTCTGTGGGGGGTTTCTGTCCCTTTGTTTGAAAGAGACATCAAACAAGGCCAGAGGGGCACATGATGGCTTGAACATGATCGAGATGGTTATTTTTTGTTCTCTTACATTGTCTCTAGCCTTGGCTCTAATTTTTTCTTGTTTTCTTTTGATGGAAAACTTCATAAGACAGAAAAAAGAAAACTGGCACAGATGTCATCACTTTTCTTTTGGACAGATGTTGACAAATGTTTTCACAGTCTGTTGGTTACTTCAAGTGATGTTTAAGGTGATTAGGTTTTACAAAGAAGACACGTTTTATGCACGTCCCAACGTATGTCCTCAGCTCATCATGGCCTGACAGAGTTTTTTTTTTTAGCAAATTCCATTATGTCTTGGCCTAGGAGCTCCACTGGTCAGCTGGAGAGAGCAGAGTCATGGTTCAGTGCCTTGCTCAGCGGCACCTGAACTGTGGTTTTTAAGTGAGCAGGGCATGTTACCTGTTTTCACAGCTGGTACAGGGATACAAACCAGAAACCCTCCTGTTACAGCTTTTCTTCTCTGTAGCAGTCCTTTAGAGCAGTTGCAGATAAAGTGCCTTGCTCAAATCCTTCTCGACAGTGTAAATTTTACAGGTTCTAAACAGCAGCTCTTCCACTTCAAGGCTGTCTCTGCACCTATATAATTTGAAGATGTCAGTTCAAGTTAATTTGCAGTTAACCTGATTCTTGGGTTGACAAAATGAAAGCATTTTAAACTTTTTTTGTTGTATTAAGTGAGAAAGGTTGCAGTTAGGATATTTTCCATATTTTAGGTGATTGAGAGAACACATTTGGGTAAAAGCAAAGAGAGACAAGTTATAACTTCAACTTTTAAGTTCCCCTCTTTTCCTATCTCCAGAAGAGTGCCATCTGGTGGTGTTAGATGTGAAAGCCCAACATCTGTCTCTGAGCACTTTATGTTGTTTCCCCCAGTTTTTTTGGGCTCATGATTTTATTAATGGAAGAGGAAAGCCATTGTAAGAAAGAAATACAGACAAATAGATATGATGCACAGTAATGATCTCTTTTTGCCTTTTGCAATGTCTACCTCTCACTTCAAACTCTCTCAATGATACAAAATCATGCCATTACTGTTGCTCAGCAGCAATATTCATGAATGGATAAAGATATAAGCTGACCATTTACCTCAAGATAGAGGGCCTTGTGATATCTGCACCACATGGAGAAACGTTTTATGGTCTGCTTTTTCTGCTCTTTCATGACTGTACCAAATTGTTTCTTCTAAAGTGTGGTATCTGGCCCATAAACTGCCAAAAGTTCCCAAGGCAAAATAAACAGACGTCTGTAATTGTCTAGGTGGCTGGGTGTGTGTATATGTGTTTGTTAGATTGGAAACAAGAAAAAGAGGAGATGGCAAAGGAAGGAGGAGGAAAGCTTATTAGGCAGTGGGAGAAAAGTAAGTCCTGTGTGGGTGTGTTCAGCGGGCTAACGTTTAATGCTAACGTTTCATTCAAAGGATCAATTATTCATTTAGGCCTGTGATGAGCTTACAGCTTTCAATTTTGAACATCAATGCAGCTTAATATTCTGGCAATTAATAGGCAAATTCTAGGCTAATCACCTTTTTTACTTTGCAATATCACAGAGAGCAGCTCTGTTGGAACATCCTTGCGGTTCACACAGAGAAAGCTGGTTTGTCTTCGACTTCAGGAAGCTTCCTCTATCAACAGTGGCACAATGGCACAACTCTAATATTACTGGTGGTGTCTCACAACCTAAGTCATTAGCTTTGTATGGGTTTAAGGGAAAACAATGACATGCAATGTGTGCAAAGCATCCAGAAGAAGGCCAAGCCAAGACTTACAGGTCTGGTGATAATAGCTCATGAGAAAACAATAAAAAACATGAGGTCTATTTAGTAGCTATTCCACAGCTTTCTGGAGCAGCAAACTTTAATTTTGGGAAAGGTCTGTCTGCTGAGGAAGAGCATGTGATGCAGTCAAAACCTCCATAACAGCTATTGTACTAAAGGGACCTTGTTGTAAGATTATCTTAGCATCTGCTGGTGCCCTTTCAGTCTCAACAGCTCCTTCAATTATGATATGCCGCACATATGGGCTGCATTTTTTACGGTGCTTTGTTTTTCTTTATTTTTTACTTTTTAAACTGGGCTTGGACAGTGATAGCTGAAGAGTGACAGGAAAGGGGAGAAAGAGAGGGGATGACATGCAGCAAAGGGCCACAGGTTGGAGTCAAACCCATGACCACTGCTGCAAGGACTCAGCCTTGGTACATGGGACGCCAGCTCTACCAGGTGAATTATCAGGGCAGCCCTTACTTTACATTTTAAACCTGCAACATGTAGCCTAAGAGTTTGGTTAACTGAGGCATATTATCTGCATACTGGGAAAAATAGAGTTCACATTGTTGAAATACATTTTTAATTTAAGTCTTAAAAGCTAGTTTCACAGTCCACCAGATGTTAGTGTGACTCAATGATATTCCAGGAGAAGGAGTCAGCTTGAAAGTTTTGAGTTTAAATAACTGTATTTTCCAACAAGTCATCCAAACAACAAATTGCAATGTTTGTAACACTCCTTCAGAACGACACAGAAGTTTCCTCATCTGATGCAAGAATCAGCAGTGGAACAATTTGTCTGTGCCTTCCGAAATCACTGCTGCAAAAATAAAACCGTTTTGTAATCTTACACAGCTTTGGTTCAGGTTTGGTTCATTTTAGGCACAAAAATAACTTGCTTAGGTTTAGGGAAAGATCATGGTTTGTTTTAAAATGACTACTTTGTTAAGGTTGGTGGACCCTCATCATCAGAGTTACAATAATAACCACATGTTTTTTCTGACCCATCTAAAAACCCTGGTATCATCCCTCTTTAGACTTTGTGGACAAGAGCCATGATTCCCATTGCCACTAGAGGGCTTTGACACTTAAACATTAAAACATGTATTTTGAGCATTTGCTGAAACCACTGATTCTGTCTGGAAGGATAGTCTTGAATTTTCATTAATGAAAAAAAAAAACGACAAAAGACTAACCAAACTGTGACCATTTCACAATGTTAATCAGACAAACTTTATTGTGATGGTTTAATTGGACGTTGCATATTTACTCTTGCTGACTTGACCACAGAGCCCTGCGCATTCAGAAATTACATGAGAGGGGCACCTAGAGTGTCGTATTTTGACGTGGAGGGCCACTGATTAAGCAGTGGTATTTGACAAGTTGGGAGTGAGAACGTGTTGGCTGGAGCAGTATGCATTTAATCATGAAATACCCTCTAACCTTGGTCCACTGTTTAACATTTAGAAGGATCTATTGGCAAAAAGGCAATACATTTTTTTTTTATAGTTTTCATTAGTGTACAATCACCATGTTAAACTGCCATGTTTCTACAGTAGTCCAGAACGAACCAACAAAACTTTCTCTAGATAAGGACTCACAAAGAGAGGATGAAGCATGAGAGTTGCAATCTGCAACAACACTGCTAGATTCCATCAAATCCTATACACTGGACCTTCAAATTTAGTTTCTAGTTAAGAAATAGCAAATTTGCCATTCTGTGCCAACATCGCTCCTTGGAAGGCCTTGGCTTACTCTTTCCTGAGAGCTTTTACATAGACTTGATTGAAGCTTTTGATCATTTATCCTCAGTTTCTAATTGCCAGTGAATAGCTTTTACCAACCTGTTCCTTAGGTCAGCGCTAGAGTATTGTCATTTTTCATTCATGACTTCAAACGGACCAGTTGTAAAAATTGGTAAGGAGCATAGCCACAGAGACGGTGGTAACCAGAGATGTTTTCTCAGTAATTCCCTCTTGGATTTGGGTAAAACCACGCCTGCAGCGCATGGGAAAGGCAGTTCACAGCAACAGCGAGAAAGGGAAAAGGAGAGTGAGAAAGGGAAAAGGACAGTGAGAGAGACAGAGATAATAAAGAGAGCTGAAAAAAAGAATAAAAGAGTACAACAGACGAGTCCCCGAATGAGAGCAGATGATAAAGAATGAGAAAATAGACTATGCAGTTGGTGAGAGACATGGAGTGACTGAGGAGATGGTTTTATTCACTGTTCTGCTTCCAGGTTCAACATATGGACAATGACAAAACAGTCACATTTGATTCACTGCAAAACAAATAAAAACTTGAAAACAAATAACTTAATCCTACATTAATACAGATATTTCCAATATTTGCCACTCTATTTGCTTTTTATATTGTTTAGATTATTTTGACTGCATTAGAGAATCACACTAAACTACATATGTGTAAGTAAATGGTTATCAGTTGTTGGCAAATAAGTTTATGTTATCAGCAAATGAATAACACTAGTGTTAAGGTTTAATATGCACAGGTAAGTAGGATGGATCCACCTTTAAACCTGAGCTTGTGGGGTGTTTATGATGAGAATGCAACATGGACCAATGACAAGATAAGTCAAAATATATTTCTGCCCAGTATCATCATTAATAATTTATATATAAGTCCTAAGAGGTGTACAGCATTTTAATTTCATAAATATAGTAAAATAAACAAAGAGAAGCTTAAACACTTTTAACTACTTAAAACTAAAGATAAACTGAATCTGCTAAACGTTACTATTCAGATTATTTCAGTTGGAATTTGGAACCAAAATTGAATTTTAGTTTAACTGGAATAAAACAGGAAGAATTTTGTCTTTTTCATTTCATATTCTTTTTTATTTGTATAATTGTTACTTAGAACCAATTAAAAAATAATTGCAATTAACTGTATGACTGTGCTGAACATTGCCTGTTTCAAACATACTATAATACTTGCATTGATAAATGACTGAGATACAGTATATAATTGAAAAATACCCTTTTTGGTACTTCCAAAACTGCAACATTATTATTAAAAATACCATATTTTGACCTAAGACTTTAAAATTTGCCAACCTGTCGCCAAATGGGACTGATCCAGTTATAGTCCAGCTATAGAACTTGGACAGCATTCTAGGAGTAATTGTAGGCTTACTGGTAAGCCTTAATGGGACAAGAAACGCGTGTCTTATTTATCTAATGCTTTTACAGATTAAAAATATCCACTTCCATCTGCCAAGTGTCATGTTTTTCTTCCTCCTCTGTGGTGATTAAAGGGAAAACCACTGTGACTTGAATGTGAACCAAAAAACCTTCAAATGATTCAGCTCCTGACTTTTCCACTTCATGTGTCACCTGTCAAAAAAACAGAGAAAAGAATAACACGAGTATCGAATTACCAGAAGCGCTGTGCAGAGGGGAAAAATATATATACAAACACCCCCTTACCTGACATTAATCTTCAATTACTCTCTGTGCTAATAGCTATCAAACTATTGCGCTAACATGGAAATGCGAGGGCTTATATGTTCAGGTGCCAGTGCAGCGCGGATGTGGGGAGAATGTGGGCAGACTACTAATAAAAGGCTTCCTTGCACGTAAATGACCCACTTTGAGAGATGAAATGTCGTTCACCATTGATTAAATGGTTACAATGGGAGTACATTGAGAACAAAAAGTGAAGCTCTGTGGAGACAAGTGGAAAAAACCTGAAACCTAACCTAGCTAGGCAAGATAAATGTGTCATGCAGTTTAGTAATTGCAAATATCAATGCCCTCAATGAATACCTTAATCATGACAGATAAAAAAGTATAAGTTGTTTTATAAAAACATATAAAACAAACAAATAAATTAATAAATTGAAGTAGAGGTTTATACCTGGCAGTCTGGAATATGCTTTAAAACAAGATTAGGCATTCTAGGGAAAAAATGTAAGGAAAATCTAAAAAACTAAGATTACCTGATTATATGAAATATAACGAAAAAAACCTTGAGACGCTGTTCTTTTGTTCCTGGTTAAACTTTTTTTTAGGGGGAAACTATGTACCAAGACATTAAGAGAATGAGAGCAATTTGATAAATAAAGGCAGAGGGGATATGAGTCATTTAAGTACCTCCTGAAAGATTTTTTATTTTTTTGTCTTTGACGGAAGATTGAGTGACATTGCTGTTCTGGAGGGCTGTGAAGACTTTCAATATATTCAACTACTAAAGGGGGTAAAGGGTTCAATTCCCACCAGGGTTGCTTGTGCACTCTTTGGATAAATGGGCATGTATTATGTTTAGCATTGGCAACAGATATAGAGATATATTTCTCTACTGGAATGCTATAAATTTGGAAGGTGGGTGGGCGTCTACAGGTATTTTGTCAGTGTGTGTGTGCAGGGGGTGTACTGTAGCCAAGGCCATTCATCAGTCCAGGGTGGGCCTGGTGCTGAAAGGGCCAGTGTTGAACTGCTTTGATTGATCTGTGCAGGAGATTGGCCATGGCCTGGGGCATGTCGTTCTCTGCTTTGGCTATGGCAAATTATATCAGTGGGGGTTTTGAGTAATGCAGCAGTTCAAAATATAGCCTGCTTTTCTCTTCCTGGGAAAAAGCAAGGCCTGCAAGTCCAGCATCCTTTTTACTCTATGTCCAGTCATTTTTCATTTGATTCTTCTTGACTGTCAAAATTTGCAGCAGAATTTTCTTTTATGCACTGTATTTCAATATTTTGTCTTGTTTATTTACGAAAGAGTTAGAGTGTACTCATTATTGTCGCCTGTTGGATTGGATTGGACTAAATTGCAATTTATTAGTAGATTTATCTGAAAACTGCCTCAGATCAAAACTGAAAGTATGGGTGCTTTTGAAAATTCTCCTTCTATTTTTTAATACGATGTAGTTCTCTCCATTGTTTAGAGTCATTTCTGTAAAGAAAAACAGCACTGGTTTTGAGAATATGTTACAGGAAATGCATGCTCATATATTATATCTGCAAAACTCGGACAATCAAAATAATCCACAAAAGTATGTTTAAAAGAAAGAAAATTAGTCAAAGCAGTCACAAAATACTGAATTATCTCATAATCTCCATCCTGTGTGGGAAAGTTGATTTGTCTTTGAAAATTAATCCTCATTTGTAGAAACTGCAGAGCCAATTGGGTAAATCTCTACAGCAAAAATAAAACCATATTTAATCTGCTACATGTGAATGCTGAAACTTTGACTCAGACCCAATAAATGAAGCTGATGAAAATATTTTTACATTTTCAGGTTTTGGATAAATGAAGGTATTGGAGAAATTGATATCCTGATCTGATGACCAATTCATCCCAAGGCTGACTAGAACGTCTGTACCAAAATTCATGGCAATCCTCCCAATAGTTTTTGAGATGTTTCAGTCAAAACCACAAATATCAACCTGCTGGTTAGCATTAGAGTAAACGTCACCAAAATCACAAAAGCACCAATTAGGGTACATCCTCTGGGGCTTGTGAATGTCTACACTAAATATCATAGTATTATGCAGCTGTTGCGATATTATAGTCTGGCCCAAAGTTGTGGACTTACCAACTGACAGACCAATATTTCCATCACTAGACACTAGCAGTGGACACCATGACTTTGTAATGTGGAATAGCGGTGTTGCCTCCCCAGGCTTTATCAACTGCATTTACATTTTCAGTGCGTTTGGTTTTATGTGTGGCAGCTGTTGTTTATGTAATTTCTGATAAACAATATAAACTGACGTAATTTTCCTTCTCCCTTCTGGTCCTGTCGCCATAAAATCAGGGTCTAAGACCACAGTACAAAAAAGCGTGAGAAATGGGAGAAAAGGGGGGGAGGCAAGGTTGAATAATAGGACTGGGGTAATGGATGGATGGCTGTGTGTGTGTGTGTGTGTGTGTGTGTGTGTATATGTGTGTGTGTGTGTGTGTGTGTGTGTATGTATGTGCGTGCGTGCGTGTCCAAATGTGTGACTCTAACGTGTGATTCTCTGCAGAACCAGGTTGACTTTCACCCTGCTGTGCTGACATTGTGCTGGATGTCTGAGCTCTAAGGGTCACTGCCAGAATGGACACACTCCTACGCACTCCATCCCTCCTCAGCTTGACGTTTGCCCTTTCAGCCACACCGGATGACAACAAAAGTAACAAAACAACAACACAGTAAGTGAATTATATTTTGGATTGAGGTTGATCCAAAAGCAGAATATATTGAGACGTCAGTGTTTGAAAAAGGTCACAGTAATTGGAAACCAAAGCAGTCAACCTTGGGTTTTTTTTTTCCATATTCCTGTCTTCCAAAAATCAATTCAAACAATTTTAAATTGATGATGTCACTATTTTGACCATAGCAACAGTTTGATCTTCAGGAGTTGTGCTGCCAACTCATACTTTAGAGAGACTTTTGTGCTCAGTGAGGGGCACTTGAATCAAAAGATTAAACCTGTTTCCTTTGGACCCCCAGTTTGATAGATTAAAGTAGATTTCAAAGTGGTCGGGTGAGGGAATCATTTCCCTTTGGCGAGACCGAGCAAACTGAAAACCTGCATTACTTTGTTATTGTTTGACAGAATCTCTGATCTCTTAGGTGGTGGGTACTGTTGTGACCACTCATCCAGTTAGCAGCATACAAAAAAGGTTCAAACAGAGGACATGAAGAACTGATCTGTAGTTACAGAATGAGGCTTCCTGTTGAGAAAAAGTGTGTTGTTTTTCAGGACTGAGCTGTTGAAGGCCTAAATTTCAGCTTGTCAAGCAATACTGTCAAAATGTTGCCACCATGTGTAAAAAGATTTCAAAATATGGGCAATACCCAAACTATTAAAGTTTAGTCTATTTACATTGAAATAAACCGGTAAATAAAAATAAATTAAATATAAATTAAAGGTCCAGTGTGTAACGTTTAGAAATGGAATATACTTATCATAAAGTAAGCCTTGAGCCACCACATGGACATGCATTTATATATATAAATAATCCAAGAGTCTAATTTGCAATTCAGGCAGACTATGACTACTCATTTTGAACCAGCATCCTTTTTGCTATCTGCCCAAAACTCAAAACCCTACTTTACACTAGTTCCGGTTAAGGACTCAAAGAACAGAGACAGGAAGCTCATCTGAACTTTTTGTTATGGTGGTACAGGGTGTGGGGGGTTATGGTAGTCAAGGTCATTCTCCGACCCTTAGATAGCAACGCTTGTGATCTGCCCATTTCAAACAAAGACAGCTGAGTCATATTTGAGGAAATCGTGACTGATAGAAGGACAGAAGGAGACTAGGAAATGTTATAGTCAAACACTGACTGTAACCCCAAACAATGACTTCATCAAAGGAAGGAGGTGGTTGACTGTTTCTCTGTGACATTACATCAATGTCAAATGGCCTAATTCAATTTAAAATGATTTTCAAAGTACGGAAATTTGACTTGCAGACAAAAAAATTGTATTAAAACAGATAGCAAAACACACTATATACCATCACTTGTTAAACCCAAACAAGAGGTAAGTAATTTCCCACTGATTATAGCATAGTTTGTTAATTTATGGTTACCCACTCAACAGTATACCTAAAGCATGTGTATGGGGATCAGATTTTGGAAGGAATATTGGATCTTATGGCTGACAATGAACTTTCAAACAATCAATCAACAAAATAGGCCCAGAAATGATAAATCACCAATAGCTGTTTTTAAGGTATTATCCTAAAGGTCTTGAAAGTAAAACCCTACTTTGGCTCAAACTGTAGCGACTGTAGTTTGGTCAAAGTCTTTTCACAAGCATCTGGGCTGAAGTCCAAGGCAAAAGCACCCCTCCCCCTCCTTTGCGATTTTTATGCGCAGGAGTTTTTAACAAAGCTCTTGGAATATGTTTTTTTTTTACACAAGGTTATGATCTTTAATTACCTTTCCTGGATGGGTGCTCCATGATTTTTGGTTTCCAAACAGTAACAGGCGTGTTCATTAATGCATTTGTATACTCAGGATGAGTTAATTACATCACTCTCTCCCACGCTCCCTCAACCCTTTAAAGAGTGTTTTATTTTAGACGAATCATAGATCTTCACAAGAACTGCTGAGGTTTGCGGCAATTAAGCCACTGTGTACTGTATCAGTGTGATAAACTGGAAAACTGGTACCTCCTGCTACACACTCTTACATCATTTTAAGATAGAATAAGATTTAATGAACAGTTACTTTCACTGATGTTTATGAGTTTACCAAGGAGTCAGAATATTTGATTGGTTTTATGGAGAAAAAAACCTCTTAAATTGTTACTTACAGATTTCCTATGTTGTCAACAGAAGACCTAATGGCTTAGAAAGTCTGGTGGCATCGCAAATATAAATTGCCAGGATCTACATCAGCCTTGGAAAATCCTCTGACTCCAGTTGATGCATATGATATCCCTTTATAATTATATAAAACCAAACTGTTTACAGGGAACTTCAGACATAATGTCATACTACCTTTTAGTGAATGATGATGTTTCTATGAGAAATGAAGTAGTGGCATCTGTGGAGCAATGTTTAGTCAAGTCAAAATGTGCCATTTAACTTAAGTAGATGAATAATTGATGCCCCATTGTGCTATGCAGGACGACTTCTTGATAAAATGATTCTAATTATCTCCACCTGTTAAACTGTCATCATAACACCTCAATCCACCTTCAATTCCTCCAAGTAGAAGCCCCTGTCTTCCATAGGTGTTTCACAGAGTATCCTCTTTGGGTTTAGACACCTAAGCTGGTAGGTGAAGTTACCCACTTGCCTGCCCATACTAACTCTCACCCTCTGTTCTCATTAACCTATGGCTTCTATGTTCATCATGAACTCAACATTTGTCCAGCTTTCCACCTTCACTGCCAAAGAACAACTGCTTTCCCATTACTGGCCTGGGAAAGTGAACGTTTATTTGGGCATCAGCAGTACACATAGTACAATATAATGTATTGAATAATAAGGCTTTTGGAACACCCATTATTAAATGTATATGTCTGTGTTTTACTTGCATGTAAAAATGGGAATTCACAATACTTTGTTACAATCTCTGGATCTTGGAAATGATCTAAAAAGTTAGGTAAACTTAGGTCCTTTAGAGATATTCCGTATCCTCTATCCTTTGGGTTTCCTTATCCCTCTACAGGAAGTAGGATAGGAAGCCAACATAGCTGAAGATGACCAGGGATCTCCATCTTGTAGGGAGATGACACAGACGTCCTTGTGAAATCCCCTTGTGAGATAAGTGACATCATTGGTTATGTTATGATCAGTCTGACAGATGTAGTTATATAGGATCACACTCATCTAGGGTTCACTGTCTAATTATAGCAGTGTATTGCCATGACATGTCATCCAGACACGATGGGTGATTCCCAAATGCTATTCCATTAGCTGCATCAAATTAGCCTGCTAGCTCTTAGCCATACATTAATCCTCACGTGAGCGCTCCAAGTTGAGAATGAGAAGGCAAATCATTCCTCAATATGTCTGTACAGCACCCCAGTGTCCATGTCTGGAGATTTATTACAGGTCCAATTTGCTTTTCAACCTCTCCAGGACCCCTAGTAAATCGCCAGGCAAAGGTTTGACTTAACAACTAATGATCCAACATGAAAAGAGACAGAGGAATTATGTCATTTCAAACTGGCTCAAAGTTGTTGACTAGGAAGCCTCAATGGCCCACTAAAGCTTAGGAGGATGAGAGAAATGCAGCAGCCAAAAGACAGATGGGCAGGCCTGCAGTGCGTCAGCTTCTGTACTTCCTGAACTATGGGAAACCCCTTCACACAGTGAAACATCCTGAGGATTCCCTGCTAGCATTTACCTGCCCAGCACTTTGCTGCTTTAGGGAGCTGGTTTTATTGTGAGATCCCATGTTAAAACTACTACGCTGGTTTCTATTTTTGGGGGGCCCATACTGGGCTGGGTATTGTGATTTTGCAACCAAAATAACTCAATAAACTTTTAGTGGGAAAGTTTAATACCTATGCGGCTCTTGTGTGGTCTCCTTTTCATGATAAAGGCCTCATTTTCCACTAAAGCTCTGGAAACTCAAGCTCTAACGCAAGCTCTACAGTAACTTAAGTGGAGTTACTTGGTCCCGCATAGAGGCCTGGGGCCAAGTTTCTGGAGAGCCTGCTACTGGACAATCCTCCTGTTGGCAGATGTCCTAACTAGGCTGAGAAACGGTTCTCCCTTGACTCCCAAGGCCTCAATATGATGTGATACTGTGGTTTAACAATTTAAGTGATAATATAAACATGAAATGTAATTTAAATTGCTTAAATCTTTTGCATTTTATTTACCTTGGCATGGAATTTTGCAAGCAAATTCTTCTTTTTATCACTTCTCATTTCTAGTTAAACTGCACCAGGACTTTCTGTGCATACAGTCGAACCTGTGAGGAATGCATGATGTGTACATGAGTTTGCAGAATTCCACCTTTGAGGGATAAAAGTGGTTAACCTGCTTGTACTCTTGTTTTGGAAATGAGACTTTTCCCCATACACATCATTAAATAAGAGAACGTAAAATAGAAGAACAAAGGTGATACTGTTAAGTAAATAAGTATATTTAATGTTCCACATCACAGAAAAGTCATTAAAAGGCACCCGAGGAGAACTGTTAAATACACACTGTAGTCTGTGGGAACTTTTGATTACAGAGACAATGATTTATAGAGCAAAGACATACCGCTGAGATGCAGAGATAAGGACTTGTAACACTGTTTATTTTGATGTATAAACATGAAATGTGTCAGACTTGTCTTTACCTGCTTATTATAACAACATATTGGAAAGAAAGGTTGGAAAAATGCAATTGAGGTCTCTCACCATCAGATAAATAGACCACTTATCATCAATCACATCTTGGCACCACCCACACAGAGGACAAACTTGCTCTTTGTACTATTTCTCTGACAGGTATAATTACATTACAGTGCATTTATCTATCGCAAAATAAATGGGAAACAGTGTGTGAAAAGTTAATTGTCATTTCTTGTGCATGGAAAGGTGGCCAAGAAATTGCCTTAGGACATAAATGACCTTCACAGTAAGCTTATCTTTGTATGGTGAAAGAACTGTACTTGTGTTTTCTATATAGCAAATTTCAACCACAAAGGAGTGATTTACATAAGAAAAAATGTAAATCAGCATGAAAAAGAAACACAATCAGGGCAGCCCAGCTAAACCCCACATGCTACATCTATCTTAGACAGAGCATGCCACTGTAGCATCCTGGATTACAACCCGGAAGACTACAGGGCAGATGACAACAGCAATGAGTTCTCTATACTACTGGTGTCTTTGCCACCCTGATCAACCCCATGATGGTCTGACAAACTCTAATCCAGAATCACACCTCTGGATGAGAACTTGCCTGTGGTTTTTTACAGACAATATCCTGATAGGATAAGAAGTCGCCAGCATGATAAACAGTAGATGGCATGTGGATTATGGATGTCACATTGCACAATAACTGAAAACCGGACACAGATTTGATGCTGTATGTATGTATGTATGTATCAACACTACAAGCTGGTGGTAAAAATCTCTTTACAAAGACCAAAAAGCGCAAGGATGGGAGGCAATTGGGAGAACTATGGATGCATGGATGTCCATGGAGAATCTTTGCTCCCTGATTGCTTTCCACATGCATGGAATTCAAAACATCTGTGCCAAATTCATATCAGATAAGGATTTTTTATCAGTTGAATGGGGTCTTAAGCCAGACATTTTGAGCTTTTGAGTGGTTTACACATGCAGAGGTGGACCTATTTGCCTCATGGAAGAGCACCTTCTACCCCTTGTGGTTTGCCCTGAACTGAAGCATCAATACATAATCCAGGAGCACAATCTCCGCAGCTCTGTAGTACAGTGATAAAAAAAACATGCCAGCAGTATGAACAGCAACAGTCCACGCAGATTAGAACCTGTCATAACTGTATAACTGCAAAAGATTGGGATGCTTTAAGTAGCAGGGTGGACATGAGACTAAAAGTTAATGTATGGGAAAGCTCTGTTCTGCTCCACTCTACTCTATCCCTCTACTGTATATCACATCTGTGCATGTGATAATAAGGCAGGAAACGAGTCCCTGTTAAAGTGAGCTGTACCCATAATGGGTTTCCTGTCTATAGCCTTGATGTGTCATTGTCTGCAATGCCTTATTCACACAGAGCTTTAATGGTGCCCTAATCATTGAAAATTTGAATCATCAGTCAAGAAGAACCCGAGTCTGTTTGCTACGCCAAGGCTTTCTGCTCTGGTGTTGAAAGTTAGCAAAGTCAGCTAAATACTTTTGAAGAAGAGGAGAGACGATCCATGGATGCACTGACTGAACTATGACCACCACTTTTTATTTCTCCAAACCCCAAATAAATTTTCATAAGTCAGAATTTGTACAAAAACACTTCCTTTGAGTAGATTTCATAATGTGGGTTATTGCAAGGTATGTAGGCTTTCACAAATAATAACAATACTTTGACAAAATATATATCTACTGACATATTAATGTCTGACTAATATAATTCAAACACTGTGTTTTACATAATAAAATTTTACCACTGATTTGGGTTTAAATGCTTTTGAATAACTGCACTGAATTGTAATACAATGCCATATGCGCTCAGTTGTCCCACACTGTATCCATAGCAGGAGATACTTGAGTCAAAGCAAAATACTCAAATGCTAGAGCAGACCTGCACCTCATACATTCCGCCCATCAGCATGCATTTGTTTTGATTGCCTTCACAAAATAAAATAAAGTAAAATACAGGCCACATTCTATTTTAGATCTGCTTCCTTTTCCATTTGTGAATCTAACGTTTGCCACAACCTTGATTTACAAAACAGCCCTGTAAACTTCAACCCTTATAGACCACAAGCAAATGTGCATGAACGTGTACACTCACACAACAAAATATACTCTGTATTATTTACTTAGGTGGGGAATTTGTTGCAGTTTTCTTTTCTACTTATTCACTTTTTGATGACAACAGCATCAACAACAGTTGTTCCGGTAGGATTTAATGTCAGGGTCTTCCCAGTGATTTTATTGAGGGCTCTCCACACCTAAGAGTAAGCCTGTAGTTACCCAATGGATTGTGACTGCTGTCAACAACACCCCTGCTGCAGCCTGTGGGGGGTATTGATAGGCTACACATAAAGACCAGTATTTCCATTCTTGTTATTGTCAAACCTTTCCCATGCCAGTCATACCCAGGTGATTGTCAGGCTTCATAAAATCTCTGCTTCTTTCATCCATATACCTGGATATGGCCACACATATGGAATAGAAAGGAATATTGAAAATACTCCCAGGGGAAGACGATTCCTGACATGCCAGAGTTGTTTGCTCCAAAGTGCTCAGAGGGGTAAAATCTTGGCTTCGCACTGGACCTGTGCTTAGGTTGCAATAATTACTATACATATATTCATGAAGTGCTTTGTATTATAGAGGAAAGCTATATGCTTTGAGTCACAGACTTATTGGATGGCATTCAGTTCTGATGCCTGCGGGTTCAGGTTGCCAAGGAAATTAGCAAGTTCCTCCTGTAAAGGTGCGAAATACGCACTCAAAAAGCACCCTAGTTTACCGCATCTTTGGAGGCGGTGAACACACATTACGTTTAAAAAAGGACTAGAAAAAACCTATTGAAAAAAAATCAAGTATGTGAAAATTTCAATGTAACAACCCACTCGCACCCTCAAACTAAGGCTATTGCAACGTTATAGATCATTGGTGTCTGCTGACGCACTAACTGTAACCCTATTCCAATTGCATCATGTCCTTTCATCATCACAGGAAAAAGAGGGTGTAGGTATCGCCCACATTGTTTACACTTCAAAATAATGGAGCCTATGATTAAGTTTGATTTACATGAATTCATTACTTGTGGTATAGCTGTTAAAGTAGGTGAATCACCCAATATGACAAGAAGCAACGCATATCCTCTGAGTTGAGTAATCAGAGTAAAACAGGAAGTGATATCTGAAGATATCCGGAATTCAAAGTCTCTCTGCCATGTGTGAAGCAGACTTGTGATGTAAGAAGAGGACACGTTTATTTGATGGAGTAGAAGTGGAGGGGATCTGGTCACAGTGTGTGAGAGATCAGACATGTTCATGATGTTATTGCCTCAAAAGTATGGCTAAGTTCATAATTTTTAGTTAATAATTAATGTGAACACAGTGTAACTCACGAAAATGGGGTATGTTTAAGTATCTAAAATCAAACAAAAGGTGAAGCAAAAGAAGGTGTGATGGCACATGAAATAGACAAGGGGATGACATGTACAGCCTGTGTACACAGAGGCTCCTTTGTAGCTGTAGTTGATGACGCTCCTTCTACAACTGCCTCCTCTCTGTCAGGTGTTGCAATACTGGGTATTTCTGCAGGTTTCAGAAATACCCAGTATTACAACAAAGTATTGCAGTAGTTAAAAAAAAAAAAAAAAAAAACAAGATTTACACTGCTGTAAATGTGTTTAATTAACAACCCGGGGCCCTCATCTCACTGCCCCATAATGTTCTGTTCTGTTATTTGGAGGGGTTGTCCATAATTGGAGGTGGAACCTTTTCTTGCACATTTTTCACATGCCCACAGAGAGTGAATTATCCAAAAAGTCAGTTAGCCTCCTTGATTAAATTAGTTGTAGCATGATTGAGTCACAATGTTCCACATCACTCAGACCCAACACAAAGAAAAATGCCAAAACCACACAGTAGAAAGGCAGGGTTTAGTGGACCTCTGATATGAGTAGCCATAGATATTCCCAGCACGCACCTCTTCACAAAAGGAAACGGGGGAAAGAATCCCAGTTTCTTTAACTAGAGCACCAATGGCACTTGGTACAAAACAAGGCTACCAATAAAAATGAATGCCAAAAAGGAAGGAAAAAGGGGGAAAATGTGGAGAAAAATAGCCATTGACATGTTGCGCCAGACTGAGAGAAAGTAGCATTGTTTGGATCTTTTTGTTTGCAACAGCAGGGGTAGGCTTCCAGCGAGGACTGAGGCACATAACGTGCTTCGCTTAAACCCCTGAAAGAGCAAAGAGAGAGCCAAAACTCAGCCTGAACGGCTCTAAAAGTCTTTGAAGTCAAATAAAGCCACCTCATCGATCACTGATTCAAAGGGCCTTTTTTCTTCTCCTTTCTCCCTGTCTCTCTTTTCACTCTTGAGAAGCTTTTGTTTATTGTACAAATGAACCTGTTATAAGGCTCCTTCACTTCCCTTGAAAAAAAAAGTCAAAACACAAATTCTCAGATAGACTGGATTACATGACTCTGGTACTTTGATGTGAAGGCACTGCTAGTCAACCATGATTATACAAACCCTGAATATAATGCACTGATTCAGATGAAGTCTACTTCAATATTGAACTTCAGTCTATAAAACTACTGTCATCTTGGACAGATCTGATTTCACATCCCCATCTGAGACACCTCCAGTTTCCAAAGACTTGTTTACAGGGTAGTTTATTGAGGGGAGTGGTTTTAATTTGAAAATACCTGTGTCTTAACTCTTCATACAGGTTTATTAAAGTTGTATTTCTATGCTGTCAATGGTTCATTTAGAATTTTAGTATTTGTATGCAAGTAGAACTGACCGAGTTTAGAGTGTATTTGGAAAAAACAATGCAGCCCCATACGCAACAAACTGCGATGCACTGTGTGTTCTGACACCTTTCTATCAGAACCAGCATTAACCGTTCCAACACACCATTTAGAAAGTTGCTGAACACAGAAAAGCCTCTCTTAAAATGAATTGTTGTGCATAAAAAATTCCAGCAGACCACCAAATTCTGGCACTTACTATAACATCAGGGACTGCACAGCGCACATCAGCCGTGATTTCACCCCTTGTGCATCAGGATTAGGCACTACCATGATCAACAGCTAATTTATAAATGAGGAAGAAAGGGGAAGTGTGGCCACAAAGTTACTCCTATCCCATGCAGTTTTAAACCCTAAGAGTCCTGATTGATGCACAAGGCATAGAGTTCATCCACACGCCAAACTGGCGACTGTTTTCAGTGACAGCCACTTCAGTTTGTCCCAGAGGCTTGAATGAAGGCTGGCAGTGACTGTCCAATGTATAGATAAAGTTCAAAGAGGGGACAGAATTTGGCTGTTGTGTTGCACCCTTCAGAAAAATGCAAAAAAAAATATTTAATCAGTGTTAGAACTATTGCTGACCGAGTGATACAACCTCTCTGTCATCATGAAAGTATGGAAAGGAAAGGTTACCTGGTGTCACCCTGGCCACACGTGACTTTGAGTGTGAGCTGGCATCTCCAGGAGTACTTCTGGTGGTCAGAATGTAAAATTGCTCTACACTACCCACTGCCTTCTTCAGCATAAAATGAAAGCAACTGAAGACGTCATCTTGAAAAAAAAAAAAGAGACAGACATTCATCATTCATTGGACATATTCCATCATGCAGCAAGTTAGGCAAAAATTGTGTACCTCTTGTGTTCTCATTTGTTTGTGATATATTGATCATTGAAAGCAAGGGATGTTTTTCTTGTGTTGTTTACTCATTGATTCAAATAAAATAAAAAAGCCTATCCAAATTACACAAATAAAATAAATCTACATTTAACACTTTTGGAATTCATCTATAAATCTTTCATCTTCTTGCGTGCTGCCACTAATATGCCTTAATAAGTCTGTCATATAGTGCAACATGTTGTTTAAGTTACCTAGTTTATGGCGTTGATGACTTTTTGAGGATCCTGGGAAGAAAAGGGGACTGATAAAGAAAGAATGAATTAAACAAATGTAAGGCAATTGAAAGCTGGGCAGATCGAATCCGACCCACTAGGGATCTGCGATTATCACTGCAGGACTGGACTCCCAGTTCTTAGGGACTGAAGGAAAAATCATTCATTTTGCCATTGAGAGGAAAGACGGGGCCATGATCTAATACTTTCCATACTTCCTCTTTCAGAATACTCTCACAGGACCATTTTTAGAAAGGCAAAAGTGGCACCTGAAACGTACAATGAGCCAATCGGATGCAGTGGCTTAAATTCATTTGCAGTGGCTTTGCCTTCAGGATCCGCTCCTTAGTCCTTTGTCGATGACCTTGACTGGGCTGTTCACAGTTAATTGCTTAAGTCATGTTTTGGTAAACCTGAACCCCTAATCGCTCTTGCTCACTCTGTCTTGCTCTCTCTGTTTCCACCCCTCCCCTCTGTTTCTGTTTCCCCCTGCCTGTGGCTTCTCGCTCTCTTTCACTCTCTTCCCCTCTTCAGTATTACTGCAGTTTTTGTGAGTGCGCCCCCACCCTCCCCCATTTCCGCTGGTGCAAGTTGTTGGTAGGAGAGCTCAGCCAAGGGTCACTGGTGTACTCTTGCTAGCTCCGTCCCTGTGCACCTCTTTTACTCTCTCTTCATCTTTTGCCGCAATCATCCTCAAAGATCTGAGCGATTTCACCCTCAATCACAGACAGCCGAACTACTAAGGACACACACCATCCTACTCCTTGTGCAACACATCATACAGGTGACAAAACCCCTGATCATTTTTAGACTAGATTGATACCAACACCCCAGTCTTCTCAAGTGTTCACAAGGAGCCACATCAAACCTTTCTTGTCAAAGACCAAGAAAGAAATAGTTGTAGAACTCAAAGACCAAAGTTGGAATTAAATTTTCATGGGAAACCACTTAAGGTTAGGGCCCCCAAGAACCTTTGTGTGTATTCATCCTTGGAGAGGCCAGGTGCTGACACAATGGTTTGGGCCGAAAACGCTCATACAGACTTCTATCCACAGGACAAATATTTTATCAGTTACTGCATCATATCTAGCATGAGCATGCTGTCCTTGCATTGTTTAAAGATAGCAGACACTAGTGGCAATCTAAAATATGCACTTAAGATAGAGTACACTTATATACTTGAAAAGGAAACTCATTGTTAACTGTGAACAAGTTGTATTTTATGTAGACTTTGTTATATAAACTCATGTAATGACAAATGTTTAAGAGGGTAGGCCAATATCATATGGGAAAAATACTTTTTTTTTTGCTTTTAATGAGTTTGCTTTAACAAAAAATTGCTTTCCAAAAAGATGTCACTGTGAGACTTGGGGTAAACACTGTTTGGCACTCCAGATTAGGGTTTGATTGAGACCACTCTGTTGCCAGATGGCTGGGGATCACTATATGGGTAAATACAATGAAATCCGGAAAGTTTAGACAACCACTAAAGGTCAATTTCATATACTTTTCCAAGACTTACAATTTACCTGAGGCTATCGGAGTTGCACTTATGCTGTAAATATCAGCCATCTGGTACATTAAACAAAATGCGCACAGAGGAGGAGAAGAGAATAAAGTTTCCTTTCATTTGTGAAATTGAAAGGTTTCATTTCCATAACTGATGATGATTGCTTAAAAGTCAAAACTAACAGGCTAACAATTCTGGCATAAGCGTTTGGATTTTCTTGTTAGTTATATTTTCTCCATGTATGAGATATTTAGTTTTTTTCTTTAAATATTTATGAAAAACATCACACAAACAGAACACGTTTTTAATCTCAGCTTTCTGTCACAAAGACCTAAGTCAGAACATGAGACATACCAGATACACACAGAACATAAAGGGTACATGCCAATTCCCCTATTTGATCATTCCTTGTCCTCGCTTGATGTCTACGTTCCCTGAAACCTTTGGGTTTACAAATCATTTCTTTAAATTAGAGACTAACCATAATCTGTGTTGTAAATAATGCATTTACAAACAATATTACTATATTTAAAATAAAGCATTTTGCCAGTAGAAATGGTTCATTTACATTCAACATCTGATCGACACAGTATGAATACAGGATGATGCAGATTTTTAATAAATGTGCAGATGTTTGTCAAGCAGTTTATTTTAAGAGGAAGCAAAACGGCATAGCTATGGAAAGGATGTGTCATCTCTCTAAAAACATGTATCTTCTTGTGTCTTCAATGGGAGGAACTAGGACACGAGGATAAGTCACAAGCGTGGGAAATGTGAATGCAATTAGAGGTCCAATGTGTAACATTTACTAAGGTCTACTGGTCAGAAATAGAATATAATTTTTATTTTAGAATATATTATATAGTGTATAATCACCTGAATATAAGACAAGTTGTGTTATTGTTACCTTAGAATTAGCTGTTTTTATCTACAGACGTCGCAGTTTGCCTTCCATAGAGTCTGTCATGTTGAACTACCATGTTTCAGTAGCCCAGAATGGACAAACCAAACCCTGGCTGTAGATAGGGCCTTTCTTGTTTTTTGCAATAGTTTCTCCTACACATTCACAGCCTGTTGTCATTCATGTCGTCAAATACAGGTGCGAACACTGTTTAATTAGTTGCAATCCGCAACGTCACCACTAGATGCCGCTAAATCCTACACATTGGTCCTTTAAGGCAACCAGCACGTACCCTTACTCTCTCACAAGGAGGAGGAGTCGTCAATTAACAATGAACTCACCTGAGAAGATTAGTGACGCACATACACAAAGCAGTGTATACAAAAACATGAGTGTATATATTCGTCTTAAAGCCTTTGCACATCAAGTCTGTATTTTTCATCCAAATTTGTCACTGTTTTACATGTCACATTGTTTTAGGAACAGGTTCAATTTTCTGCGTTATTTCACACCGGTCGGATGCAGACAGCACACAGACTGAGAGGGCGAACAGCTCAGCCTCTTGTAGGTGCGGTGCCATATGCAAGATGCGACCGCCTGTGGAGGAAGCTTCAATGGAGAGAAACAAGGGAGGAACTGAGAGAAATGAGTGAGTGACAGAGTGACAGCAGCGAGCAGACAGCTCCTTTATCAGTAGGTGAAGCTCTCCATGACACCTTGGACCCAATATTTCCTTTCTTGCTTTCTACTTTCTAGTAAGAGGACCAAATAATTATCCTCATTGTGTGATCCATCTCATAATAACATAGACTTCCACTGCTAAAACATACTAATTCATTGAGTGACAATGGTGATTCGGTAGCCAGTCTATCAATCTACCCTGAGTCTGACTTAGCACAAACTAATGTTCTGAACTGTTGCCTTTCACCAAAGAAGCGATAATGTCTTGTTATATTGTCTGTTCTGAAATAGTAGAAGTATTATTACAGTAGCTTTCCAAACTTGACTTGACTTTGGGCCCCTGTGGAGGCAAGTGAAAAGTTTGTATAGTGTAACTAAAATGTTGTAGTAGGACTTTACACACTACCTATTCAGACTGATCATCCAGCATTCCAAAGAAGCTGCCCTACAGTCACAAGATCACTCCTCTAACCATAAGGATACTCTTGCTTCCAATGTACTTTATCTGTTGTTGGTTCTGTCCCTGACAAAGTAGTTTGGTTTTACAAAACTGTTTTAAAAAAAGAAGAGGTGTGTGTGTGTGTGTGTGTGTGTGTGTGTGTGTGTGTGTGTGTGTGTGTGTGTGTGTGTGTGTGCTTGTGTGTGTGTGTGTGTGTGTGTGTGTGTGTGTGTGTGTGTGTTGCGAAGTAATCAGTGTGCCAGTTGTGCCATAATGGCTTACATCTGTTTGAAGCAGACTTCAAAACATGAACCCCTCAAAAATCATCCACTAATGTGAACAACTGAAGTTCTACCTACAGCCTTGTGTTCTTGTGATTTGGAGCACATTTATATATATCACACAGTATATTTACTCAGCCCAGCCTTAGAAGTTTCTTTTTTTTAACCCTTTAATATTTCACATAATAATTTGCAACAATATTATTGCATACTTGTGCCAATATCGACAAAAGTGTGTGTGTGTGTGTGTGTGGCCACAGGACCTTACTGCTATCTCCATCTTCTATTTTCTGTCTATGGGGATATACTTGCTTCAGCCATGATTTCATACTAACTGGCAGGAAATCAAACAGTTTCGATAACGTCTGTAATTGCTTTAACACTGCAAAAAGAGATTAGGGTATTTTTGATAAGATTACGGTACGTGCGTTATCCTGCATCTCTTTTGGCTAGGCAGGCAACTCTGAAAAACAGGTTTGATGAGGAGTGCTTAAAGTTGATTAACAAAAAAGATCTAGTATGGGTTACTCATAAACAAGTCAGACACACACATTCATCCACATAATAAAAAAAAACATGCACACACTCACGTAGCACATGAGCATGTCCACATTTTAGTGATACTAAACAGCGTTGTGAAAAATGGCAAAATAAAAGCTTTTTTTATTGTTTCATTTCCTTTACAAGTTCATTTGTGATGACGTGTTGACAGTTACCTGTTTGTATTACCGGTATCTTCAATTAAAAACAAATAAATCATCATGCTTAATGTTCAAGCCGTTTATGAGCAACCCATTACTTCAAGATATTTATGCCTGTCTCCATCAGCATTGAGCATCACCATCATCTGATGGAAGCAAATGGATGTTTCAATCAGTAATTCACACCTCTGCGCCTTCCAAAAATGTGGTCACACCATCCAAAAGTCATTAAACCAAACCAGGAACTTGGCGGCAGCAGCACAACTGTTAAACATTACACTTGCTCGAGGAAAAACTGTTTATGCCCTTACAGGGTGAAATACAGTCCAGCATGACATCTGAGGACACACTCCAGGTTTCAGTCAACACACCGTAAAACTTTGTGTAGCTACAAATTTTGTGTGTGAAATTTCAGCAGGGATGTTTCATGTGCTACTTTGTGAAGGTGTTGGGGGTTGGAAGTCACTGTTAAATGGCAGCTCTTCAGCATCGGGTCATTTGCATTTCGTCATAGTTAAAAATAGACATTTGGGTGTTCTGCAGCCAGCCTGCCCACAAATAGGAACAATAGATTGACTAGATGGATGCCAACGCATGCAAAACCAATCAGCGAGGATAATTAGAAGTTATTGTTCTTTCCTTCACACCTCCACACAGCAACGTGATTGGGCTGCAGTAATCATTTCTGGTCGCTTTGTTAAGGAAATTTAGCCATAGTCTGGCACTATATACTCAGACATGCATGAACTCTTAAAATTGCATCACTGATTCCTGCATATGGTGAAATCCAGTTGTGTATTTTAGCAATATGACTGTAAACTTAAAAAAATGTAAAATTACGAATCTGACTGGCATTTCCACTTCTGACGTTTCTAGCATACACTCTCACACACACCACTCTAAGGCTCATCAACTTTGTTCTATATATATATATATATATATATACATACATATATTTAAGTAGTAGATGTGTTTAAACTCATTTTCATAAGTTTGAATGTTTTCTCAACTCTCAACTAAGCTTCTTGTCATACAAAATACAGAGACAAATGCCAAGACAGGGCCAATGAGCTGCTGTTTATGTACAAATGTCCCCTAATGTATAAAAAAATAGATTGAATATTGGGTCTTTGCTCTAAAAATGTGCTTGTTGTAATAATTGTCAAATGTTAATATAGAAAATTGCATACGTTCCTAGATAACTATATAATCTAAAGACAAACATAAGGAAACCTAGCCCTTGTAGAGTCAGGCACTGTTATTACACATTCACATGCATCCATCTTTTGTTCTTCGGGTAATTAAGCAGGTGGGTGGCAGCAGCTGATGTGGTGGTGGGAGTTGTCAATGCCTGGACAACAATGACCTGAAATGCACACTGACCCTTATCATACACAAACACACAGGCTCTGCTCTCACACCAGCAGCCCTCTCAGACATCACTGTGATGACATCAAACTGTCCCATTTGTCAGTACAGGGCATCGTGGGAGTGATGTATGTTCTCTGGGAGCAACATCTTTTCTGAATCTTCTGCCAATCTCTCTTGCAAATTGATGCAAAAGGTAGGAGGTTCATTTGACACATTTTAATATGATGTTTTATGCGAAGGTGTGTGTGAGTTTGCAGTCTCTCCTATCCCTGACTCACCAAGCTCCTCAATGGTGCCCTTGCAGCCATTTACCTCAGCAGTCTCTAGGGGGGGTCTCTGGATGGCAGTGCCTTGGATTTATACTGGGGACTTGACTATTATTCATCCTCGCTCATTCCAGATAGGCAGCCTTTTAAAGGTTAATTGCACTGGCTAATTGCTCCCCCTCCCTCTTGCTAACGAGGGCGCACTCCTCGATGATGTCATTGAGTGGACGAACCAAAATACCTCTCCAACTACTTTGGCGATGGCTCCTCACTTCAGAAGGGCACAGCAATGTCTAATCTGTTTCGCTGCGGTGAGGCAAGCTTTGGCAATGTGAGCAAACCGTGCATAAAAACATTTTTCCTCTACTATTTTAGTTTAATGGATAATCTTTAAAAAGGTCTCGATGACATTTAGCTAGTACCATAACTCACAATGTCAAATCATGTGCACATCATCATGTACAACTCTGACAGTACAGACACACAACTGCCGCCATTAGGAAATGTGCAGATTTAGAAGTATTATGAACCAGTTTAAATCAGTGAGAGCGGTATAACTCAGTGTTCCCTTCAGTATTTTATTCTTCAGTCTCTGCTTCACATCACATCACCTTTCTGTAAAAAGGCTAACCTAACAGAGGCAGAAGTAGAAGTAGGGTAGAATTATTTATTCAATAAATTAAAAATAAATGGTCTTAGAATTTAGTAGTCATGTTTAAAAGAAACAAAATATATCAGGACATTTCCAGACAAAAAATAAATACCTGTTTTACACCTTCCAGCAACAGGAAGAAACACACAAGCTGATAATATAAAACATATCAAATATTTATAAATGCTTATAATAATCACTTTTTTGTAATGCTTTGGTAACCCCTTCTTAGAAATCTGATATAAACAACACCATAACAAAAAGTATCTTGTTTTTAACTTCTTCTGACTCACATAAATTGCAAAACTTGGCCTGTTTATCAGTACCTAAAAACTTCCAGTTAAAAGCAATATCTTACCACTGAGCTGGGCACAAATCCAGCAGACCTCTCACAATATTTTAGTAATACTAATAAAGAACTTCAAGATTTATGCCTCTTAAAAATGCTTCTCTAAAATACAATGATGTATAATGCCTAAAGACCACCTGTGTCCCATATTAGTAGTTTCTTACATAGCCTACCATCATTCATTCTCACTAATTCTTGTCTGCGCAAATAAAGCTCAGCATGCCCTCACAAGTTCCACATCTACTGTTACAATAAGGTTGGGGAGAATGTATTTACAACCAAGAAAGAGCCAGTTATTGCACACATTCACCCTTCGTAAACTTTACAAAGTGCCAGTGCCATAGCCCAGCATTACATCAACAGTATATCTCTATAACATCTGTGTAACTTTCTTTCTCAGACAGCATCTGACCTGATAATCAACCCCCTCAGTGAGGTCCTCTATTTGATCTTGCTTTATGTGTCAAGGCAGTATGAACAATTTCCATAGTGTAAGTGCCTCAACACGACTGTAGACCAGCACTCGCCCTGTCTATCTCCACTTTACATCCTGGAAACACATCCTGCAAAAGTGCAGTAGTTACAGGAAGCAGATAAATGTCCATTGCATGTTTGACCCAACTGCGTCAAATGTTGCGTCTTCTGATACAGCCATGTCATTATAAAAACAGTGATAGACACCATTATCTTATTGTGACTAGGCAAAGGTGGTGGTGCTTGGTCAAGGGTTACAGAACTGGGCCTGTGACCAATTTAAATCCCCACACTGACTTGGACAATCCAGCTTAGTGCCACAAGAAAAAAAACGGAACGCTAAGGGTTTTCTTCTTAGACTCCTCTAGCAGTACATTAATGTGCTGAGAAAATAAATGTGCTGAGCAAAACCCTTCACGAGAAAGAAAAAAGAGCAAAAAATGCCATTTGACATTAAACTCACATAGCTACATGAGACCTGTTATGCAGGTGCTTCAGGGGAAATGAGTATGCAGTATCCATTTATGATGGTCATAAAGAGGAGCGAACCCTGATGGGCTCCTCCGCTTGAGGATGATGTTATCCCCCATTACTACTCTCGACATTTATCGCTCAGACAACTGTGCCTTCCCCACGTCAGGCTGCTTGGTGGCCTAGTGCCTAGGAGTTCAGGTTTGCTCTCTCCTAATGTCAACGAGTCCATCAACAGCCACGTGTCCACTCCAAGTGTCTAACCAACCTATTCATTTGCAGACATATTGGATTAGAGTATTAGCTAAATGCCGGAGATGTGAATAGATGGATGCAGGTTAGAAGAGTTTGGACATCAAATCTGTCCCGACTGCTACAGGTCAGCTGACAATGTTCTGTGGGTCAACCAAACAGTACATTTAGAGTAAAGGGAAAAGACTAATTCTAGCCAATGCATCACAACTGGACTTGATTGTCTCTCATCACTGAAGACTTAACTAATACAGTGTTTGAACTGTACTGAACTGTGGCTGTGGCTTTGACTCTAGCTATTGCTTTTTAGTACAAAGTTACAATGATATTAATTGAAGATCAATCTTTAACTACTGGTCCTTCAGAATAAGAACATTACAGCTACAAGGCTACAGTGTAGTTAAACTGGCACTGGAGAATGTGATCCTCTCCAGTCTTACGTTGGGGTGTATATAGTTTGTTCTCAACTCTAAGTACATGATCTAGAAAAGGTGGTCCAACTTGTGTTGCACTTTATACTCACAGTGAGCTGCTATTGGAAATATAGATTGGATATAAACAGTTCTGCATGCGGCTAAGTGTTCCGAGAGTTTTGCGGCAGGTTAACATGTCATTGAGATCTGACAGAGTAGTGCATTGTTGATGCATGAATGAGAAAGTTTAAACAGCTGCATGGGTTATACAGACAGTTACTGTTCACTGTCTTCAGGAGAGTTTATCTGTCAAGAACAAAATTTGAGTTTGACGTCTTGAACAAATGGGAATGTATAACATGGCTGACTAATACCCTGGCAGACCACCGTCATCGGCTAAGCTGTGCGTCACAATAATAGGTTCATCAAATCAAGGTGTCTGTTTCTTGTAACTTGGTTACTCTTGGTTTTATGTACTTTTACATCGCTTATAAATAAATACAGTCTGAAGGTCATAACAATGTATTTATGTAGTATACTAAGTTAACTGACTGTTTACAGCTTTCAACTCGAGGCTGATCTTTTTTCTGTCTTTAGTGATTTAAGTAATTATATTAAGAGTGTGGCTGCTTTTGCAAAGGAACACTTCTCAGAAACAGTGAGTGTCTGACTCTAAAACAATACACACTTGGTTTACATTTCAGCAGATCATGATGATGACCAAGCACGCTGACACTGATGTTGTATTTAGCAAATGTTAAACTGGAGTATAAAACTAGGTGAGAGAATTGCCCTTTGCTAGACTAGATGTTCATACCTATAATCAGCTAATCAACTCTGAGCATGACATTGTCACGTATCAGCCTGACTGCAAATCAAAGTAAACATCAAAAACTTTACACATCACACGTAATGTAAAGTACCTCCGCTATAGACAAAACAATAATGAAATTCACAGCTGCAAATGACACACACAATCAAGACATCTATTAAACGTGACAGTGGCGATATTATTGTACAAGCAGTCTTCATGTTTTACCAGCGGACCCTCCCAGTAAAACCAACACGATCAAACAGCAGAAAGGGGTCATGTGGACATGTTCCAAAACATTGTTAGCACCGGCCTGCCACTGTTTCAAAGCTCTCTGAGATTAGATTGGGCAGGTAACTCCATGGAAACACATGATTAGGTTTAGGGGCTGTGAGGTTAGAAAAAGGTAACGTTGCAACTGAAAACCCGATGTGACCAAAAGTTAAGACCTGTGAGGTTTTTTCCCAGGGAGGGAACAGGATGGGAATGGCAGAGATGGCCTATTATTGCTATAAATCCCCCAAAACACAGCGTAGGAAATGATTTATGTGCATAAATCTGCCTAGTGGGGAAAAGATGGCGGATCACATTACTGTTTCTGTGTTTGTGCATCTGGGGTTCACGGGTGGTGCGTAACAGATCCCAGTGTACACACCTAAAGTTTTGCGTGGGTTGGCAGAGACATCTCTCACATCATCAGATCGTTTGTCCTGCACATACAGTGATTAGTGAAAGCGCTCTAAGTTTGGAGAAAAAGATACCATTTTTTGATGCAACATTTCATGTCTGCTCCGATATAATATAATACAGTTGACAGGTGTTTAAGATAGGAGTAGAATTGAGAGGGGCTCACCATTGTCATATCAGGTTTGGACAGGGAGTTGTCTGAGGCTATAAAAGTTAAGTGGACAGCTAAAGTGAAGTTGTGAGTTTTACCATTATTTGATTAAGAAAATAAGTATGAACAACAAAAAGTCAAGTTCATTAACATGGATGAGGTTTTCAAAAGCGACTTGGAGTGCACCCGTGCATCACATGACTTTGTTGCCAATGCGTGTGATGGGAAGTGTAAAAGCAGTTCCCTTGGAGTTTTCTATAATGCCAATCTCCAAAATATCCAGTTCTGAGCTCTTGCTCTTACACAATTTACTCCTTGACTGTGCTATTGCTTTAGTTCAGCACTTCAGCATATATAAGATGGAGAAGCAGTGACCCTCTGATCTTGCCCCAGCAGCCACATGATGGTTAGTGATTCCCATTGTCCCGTCTTTCCTCATCTCCCGCCAAACTACAAATGCCTTCTCTGAAGTGGAGTACTATCTGTGCCACGAATTAATCTGCCTGGCTGTCAAGAAGAATGAAAGAACTTGGGATTGCTGGGGTGCTACAGGCCATAATGCAAGAAAATTTAAACTAGAGCCTGAACACAACATACAGTGCTAGTAAGTTTACACACATTTGTGGAAACAGTACAAGGAAAAGGACAAAAAGTCTCTCAGCAGGTCAGAAGTGGTCTGGACCTAAGTTGCAAACAACAGAGGATTCACTGTAAAACTTGACAGTGACGAAGCAAAACTAAATAACAAACAGAATCCTCGCATGTAATTGGTCATTCGCTGAAACCTGAACCTGACAAGACAAACAAAACAAACAAAACAATATAGTAGGACCTTTATCAACCTTAAGAGGACATTCAGCTAATTTTCATCCAATATGGTCTCCTTCTCAGTGAAAGGCATGATGATGATTAAGCTGAAGTTAATGGCTGTAATTTAGTGATGAAAAGAACCAGCTGAGGTCATTATTCAACAACTATGGTAGAAGAAAGGCTCTCAGTGGATCCCCATGGCTATGTGACACCATCCTTCCATCCTTTTCTCTTTTAATTTCGTATTGCCCTTCTTTTCTTCACTCCCACTGAGGACATCCCTGCTGCTCGGTGTATTTACATACCACTTTGGTTTGGTGAGACACAGTAGGGAAAAATAGAGTCGTCAATGGATTGTGATCAGATGTAAATTCCCCAGGAGGGCATAAATTATTCCCAGTAGGCAATTAAAATGGGAAAAAAACATAGGAAACCATAAAATAAGCCATTTGTCTATAATGGGCTTCTAGGAACTAGATACTTTTATTAATCTGGTGCATGTGTTGATAAAACAATTCTGTCACCTTCAGTCACGTAAAAAGCTGTGGAAATACAGTACATGCATTATATTATTCTGTATGATTTTTTATTCTAAAACCAATTGTGTAATGCAAAAATGTAAGCAAAGATAAGTCATTTCAGCCACCTATTTTGATTTTATAGAAAATTGAAAAAAAGGATTCAGTCTGTTAAACTGATCATCAGTAAATCAGTCATTGTGTTAAACCAAAAACTTAGGTCATCCACAGTAATCTTTCTGTAATTTAATATCAGTCACTATGTAAGATTAAATGTGGAGCAAAACTTATTATTATTCAACCTTGCAGTAATAATTACTCACCGTTTCCTCCCTTGAGATCATCACAGCAAAAATATACAAACAGTACACAAACCAAGACAACCGTCTCTCACTGTTGCTAACCAGCATCCACAAAAGAAAAAGTTTTCTACTGTGCAACCCAAAGCATCTCCTTGTTTGTGTCACATAGGCAACCCCTGATTGGATGTCCTCTCATTGCTGTATCAAGTACAGTGATCGCTGGTGGGGTCGTTTCAACACATCCTCCCATTGGAAACATTCAGGGGCTATTTACAAAGAACATTTCTATTTAGCACAGTTAGAATGAGCTCACAGGGAAGTGATGGAAGGAGTGAAAGTAAATCAGACAAATCAGAAAATAGTGACTCCCTCCAGCAGTGTATCACAGCATTAAGATGATCCATTGACGCAAACAAATAGAATGACTTAACATGTTTAGGGGGAAATTCCAGTCAAGCAGAAATATGACATGGCAAATCTGTAACAATGTCTGGAATTTGTTTACTACATAAAATTAAATAATCTGATTCCTCTAATAATATTAGCAGCAGTGAAACCGTATGTACCGGTAGCCTACTCTTCTGGCAACTTCTCTCCAATTTTTTGACTCAATACAAATTATTATACGAATATCTGTCGAGAAAAAAATATACGATATGTTTATTATGTAACGTTAAATCCTTTTAAGTATGATGAGATTAATTACCGTGCTGTAAAAAAGATTAAGGGAAGAAGGTAATATAACAATAACACAAAAACACTTTTCAACACAGCCATGTGTCCTGCTCTTATTAAGTCTCAGGGACATGAGCTTTAATTGATGACTTCACATGCTGTGCTTGTTAGCTGCCAAAGGTTATTATTTCCCGGCCCTAGGTGAACAACTCTCTGTGTGAGCTTGACATAATTAATTCTGATAAACTATCAGTTATCTGACGACAGCCGTGACCACACCAGGCAAAACCTACTCCTAAGTCAGTTACTGTACTGTTAGTTTGCAGTGATCCATGGCACTAGCTGCATCATTCCATTATCCACTAATATTATGAAAAATTCATTCTCATTTAAGTAAAAAATTTAACTTAACCTTTTGCACATGATCCTTTCTCTGGAAGTATGAATATATTAACAAATCTTCAGTTTTTTAACAGTATAAATTAGGTATTGGTGTTCTCTTATTTAAGTGCAAAATATAGGTCAGAAAAAGAAAAAAACAGCATATAAAACCTCAGTCTCAGACGCTGAACTTTACATATGATCTGAGAAACAATGAAAACCCTCCCTTTCCTGGCTGGAAAGGACGTTGTGTCAGCAAGATGGACTTCAAAGTTTCTCAAGTGTGAGAGGAAGAAAAAAGGAAATGAAGAGATTTTTCAGGGCTGCTCTCTCCTCTCACATTACACGAGAGAGTATGAGAAGACTGCAGTTTCTGCTACGTTTAATGATAACCGTCTCATCTTGTTGTATATCCACATTTTGTACTCTGGCCTTCTGAAGCTCTTATCCAGATGGGCTATTGCCTTGCTCATTATTTATCAAATTAAATTATTATTAATAATTAATGAATTATTAAAATACCCTTCAGCCAGTCATACATTTCTGTGCATATACTCCCTAATTTGATCTCAGGTGTAATCCCAGTATAAATCTAACATGACCCTACTCCAGCTTTCTATTACATCACAGCAGAAGTGTTTGCAGACTTTCTCATTTTGCCATATCTACTAATTCAATGCTAACATACACCTTTTACCCACCACTGGCACACACCAGGAGCTCTAGCCCAATGATTTCACACAACACCAAATCACAGCTGTGGCTCGCCGGTCTTTGATGTCTCATTAAGGCGACTGCGAAGGAAAACAAGTTGAATAGTGAGGGAGAGAAAGGAGAGAAAAATAACATTTAGCCTTTACACTGGGGGAAAAACGTTCAACACTGTACAGACCCTGAGAGCCCTTCGGTGCCTGACTTTCCGCAGGACCACCTAAAAAGCAGCTCTACAAACCCAGAAAGCTCTGAGAAAACTCAGGGGTTTTCTTTAATGGACAACGCCCTTGCCATGTGCTCATCAGGTTCAGCTTCTCTCTGAGCAGGGAACGCTCACACTGTTTTGATGTGGCCGAGCTCGGACTGTACATAGGTATGCACACATGATTTAATTATAGTCAATCATAGCCGTGCAGGGGATTGACTCTGACTGCGTCAATTGCCTCTGTCATTTACACAGCTCAGTATGATGTGCGAATGTAAAGCCTAAGTAAGGTGACTGCTTTTACGTGCGACTTTAACAAGATAGCACTAACATCATCTCATCCTTGCACTACTTTTTTTTTTTGTAGCAGAATAGGTCTGTGTTTACACTGTGCAGATGGCTAATCTAACACGGCTCCGCACTCTCACAAAGCTAGGTCCAAGACTAACATGAAATGAGCGGCACAAATTACTATAAAAATAGAGGGCTGCTTTAAAATAAACCCAGCTGATTTTACATTTACTGCAATATTAGTTCATCTGAGCCCCCTTCCACATTTTTTCAACCACAATCTCTCTCTCTCTTTTCTTCACCTTTTCAGTGAAAAATCAAATGTAAACAACCGACCAGAGTCTGTATTATTTCTGGTGAATGGCTGAGGTAATGTTTCCTTTTCTGAAGAGATCAAACGGCACCGTAAGTGCACGGCCTGTTGGATAATGTGCACGACCTACAAACATTCTGACATACACTGTAATATGTTACACATCATCATTATATCTTAACCATTATTTTTACATTAATTTAGCTTGCAATGAGAGCAATAGTAGAATAAAGCTTTCCTTGCTTTTGGGGGCCTATGGAGGCTTTTATAAGTATATTTTATAAGTTGTGGCAAAGAGAAATCACAACTTTTACAAAGCTTGTCTTCCTGCTAGATAAAATAACTTGATTTACTTGCACATTCTCTTTTTGCTTTGCCTTTTGAACTTTATGATGACTGATTTGATTTGACAGGCTTTTTACTGGTTTTACTTCGCTATTAACAATTACATAATAAGGATGATATGAGAGGCTATGGCTGTTTCAAATCACCAAATAAAGTTTCTGCATGTCCACTTTCTCTTTCTTGTCCTCTTGTGCACTTTCACTATATCTCTCTCGTTCTCTTTTTCTCTTTATTTTAGACATGTTTGTTTATTAGGATCCATTAGCATTAGCACCAGCAGTCCCTTACATTCAATCAAATAACCATTCTAATCAGAAATCCCTGTTTCCCAAGAGTTTTTATAACTGCATTTAACCATTTTGGGAAGATGACTGTGCATTGGCGGGTTTACAGGCAACAAGAATTATTACTGTAGCATAAGAAGCGAAAGCCATCATGTTGTGGCACTGCTGACAACATTTGATTGACAGCTGATCAAAGAGTATAAAAACCACTATACTTGATTCAACCATGCATATAAGAGGCTCAAGACAGGTAGCAGATTCATTTAGACCAGTACTTTCCCTAAGCCAATAACATTCAGGAGTTACCTCACACTCAAAGGTACTGAACTGTGTTGACACAATTTTATAGAATGTCCAAACCTGTAAAATTTCAGCTGAAAAGGGATATGTAATTTGAAAGTGACTATTTTTTTTAAATGCTAAAAATACATAATGGCACAGTAAGTGGAAAGTTATTTTGGGCTACAGAAAAGCTGAAAAATACAATAAATTGAATTCATACTTTCCATTTTTGCCCAGCTGCCACGGATAAGAAAACCAGGAACCCAGACCATGACTAAAGTGGAAGGGTATCATATAACCGGACCGTCTGCTTTACAAATGAAGCTTTGTGTGTTTGCATGTTGCTCAGCTACAGAACAGCAGGGCCAGCGAGTCCTGTGCAAGGCAGTTGGAATGGTCACATTTTTGCGCAAAGAAAAAGAAACATTTTGCAAAGTGCAGACCCCCTTTGCTTGGTGGAAAATGTGTAGCAACTGCCATAATCATGTTCTAAAAATAAATTTATGTCAATCTCTGAAATTATTGCTGTTGGACATCTTCTGGTTTTTTGATAAATGAAAGTGGTGGCGCCGAAGGAAATGGTGGAGGGAAGTGGGTTATACTTCACTATATGTCACTATTTTTGTGTAGTAACCTCGCTGTAACACTAACACAAATACATTTTTGGTGTTGATCTGTTGGTAAGGTCATTATGTAGGAATTTTTAATTATGTAAAAGACCAGAGTGGCATCGTGGCAAAATGAACAGCCGGGTAATTTGGGCAACAGTCGCTGTTTGTCTGATTGAGAAGAGCTGAAAATCAGAACAGAGGTTTATGTTGGAAATTACTTGTTAGCCATTGCAGAATGGTGCAAAATAATACGGTAAATAATTACAGTTACTTCAGTTTCTGTAACTGAGTATGTATATTTACTATGAGGGTATTTAATTTACTTGGTATGGAGGTTTATTATATATTCATTATGCTACATCCATTTGGATATGAAATGTAATATTGTTAAACATGAGGTGAAGAGTTCATCATTTTCAAAGGGAATAAAAAAAAATAATAAAATGATGCTCTCTTAGGCTAAACTGTAAGTTGGTGGCTTTCAAATGACATACACAACATTTAACTTTAATATTAGCATGTCCACAGGTTAAAATTAACATTTTGTTGAATTAGGGAATACTCCACCACTGTCTCCAACCCTGGCAGTAATCCATATCTCAACACCTGAAGGATGGTTGGACTCCCTGTCTCTCTCGCTCTCTCTTTCCTCAGTTTTCCTTTGTCTTTCGTCCATTATCTAACTATCTCTCTTTCTGTCTGTCTCACTATATCTATTCTGGTCTGTGTCTCTAAAGTAATTGCCAGCTGTATGGATCAAGACTCTGCTATGGTAACAGCCGGAATAAAGCCCAGTGTTAAAATCATTATGGCGCCATGCTGATGAGGCTCTCAGTGTTACTTCCACTCGGGAGGCATTCCAGGTGTACCACCACTCCCTTGGAAATGTTTAATTATAGCTGCATCTCAATCTGTAATTGCATTTTCTTCTATGTTCTATTTCCCAGAAGCTCCTTGGTTCATCATTGTTGACTGGCATCATACGTATACGGTGAGTTGAGTTATTCTACTCACATGTCAGAGTTCACAAATATGTCTTTACAAGGCTGGTTTATACTTACTGTAGACTGGAAGTGTAAATTGGATGTTCATAAATTTGCAAAACATGATGGAAATCTGGCATTTATGTTTGTTTCATGTATTTATTTGAGGAAACATAACTCTGATGTTTTTATCTGCCACAATGTGCAGTCTTTTCAGTGGAGCCAAAGCCTCACCTACACCAACTTTCCACCTCAGCCAAGAGCAAAAAGGTTTTTTCAATATTCTTAAACATTTCCACTTTCCACGTTTGCACTTTTTTATGCACAATGGGGAATGGAAATGAGAACTGAAGTTGTGACACCCTGCCACCAAAAAGAGATGAGTTGTTTCTTTACAGGTTCAGTTAATGTTGTTGATTAAAGTAACTTAACTCAAGAAAATGCTTTCCTTTTTTAGATGCAAAAGTGTTTGTATGTAATTTGTGTAATGCAAATAATGCCATTAAACACATCATTATTTCATATATCCATTGTCTTAAACTTAAGCATATGCTGTTCAGGGTACCATCCCAAAAAAACAATCAGGGAGAGGCAGGGTAGTTCAGTGTCAGTATTTCTGAAAGAATAGGGTATAAACATGAAGAAAAGCCTCACTGTACTGCCATCTAGCATTTAGAATTTTACTCCGGGCCCTTTTCAGAGATTACATGATTTTGGAGATCAGAGGACACAAATAGGCCCTGTATCCTTCCCTCAGTCACTTAGGCCAACAAGCATTTTACAAAATGTGTGTGTGGTAGTTGCAAACAGGCTAATGGAGGGTAATTACTCTGTGATATCTCAATGACATCTGACCCGCTCCCTGTGTTTGTTAAAAATCATGCAACAGCAGCACCAACAAAATCAAGAATAATATAGAATTATCATTACATGGTCAGGACTGCCTACCAGTATTGAAGGCTGTTGGCAAAATGTATTTTACAATAGTATATGTTGTAATAATTTTCTTTAAATTAGTTTTATTGAACTAAAATAAAATCTCCAGCTGCAGGTTATCCAAACAATACCATTGCTGACTTACTGAACAAACAAGCTGTCATCAAACCCATATATTGATCCAAATGTGTTACACAGCAAGAAGAACCTTTACCGACATATTCCTTTACAGACGCTGACTGCCTATCAGTGACAAAGTAAATGCATTGAAAAAAAAGAAAAACATTGATCAAAGTAAATAACAACAGCAGACAAAGAGACACATGTTGAAGCACCACTAGAAGTAAGCTCTAAAAGATGGCTTCACCTGATAGCATGCTTAGTCTTTAAGCTGGGCAGCTTCTGGTGGCGCCTGTCTACAGTTATTTTGCTCGGTTGCTCCTTGTGACCCTTCCACCCTCCATGGCGAAACATAACCCAGCCCCATGTAGGGAGGGGGGACATTACATCAGCCTAGCCTAAGGCCACGGTAAGTGTGGATGTGTACGCTGAGTCAGGCTGACATCATGCCAGACTTTCATCCGGCGGGTACCAATGGCGCTGCCCTCCTCCCGTCGACCCCCCACATTCCTGTCCTCCTCTCCCACCTGATTGCTTTCTTCTTGGACTTGGAGGCTTCCATCTGTCAGCAATCATCTGCCCTTCAAACCCTGGACTGAGCCATTGTTCGCCAATTGGCCCCACCTGCCAGTAATCTTCCCCATAAGGCAGCGGCGCTGGTTCCGAATCGGGTCCGCCATTTGTTTCCCCTCCGATGCTAATCACCTGTTTGTTGTGAAAGTCCCAGTTCCCAGTACAGTACAGGAGACACTGTGCCGCTGTATTTGGTGATGAGATCAAACAACCTAATGACCTGGACCACAATGGAGACTGCTTGCGCTGAACTGAATCCAACTTGACCAACTGATCACAAAAGGCAGAAATTGCACTGCACAGCATTTTATAATACAATTTAACTTGATTGAATTAATTGTTTTTTTCATTTTACATAACATACATTTTGAGACACTCATAACATTCAAATGTCAGTACAGCACAGCAGCACAATAATCACAGCGTTGTGGTGTACCTTGATGCACAGGATGTAAGGCAGTTTTTAGCTTGAAATACACCAATGAAGAACTGGGTAGATGAAAGTCCAATGACAGACATCATGGTACAATTACTGTTTGACTGGCAGGTGAATTCTAGGAAACGCAGCGTCAAAACACAAACAATATCACAGAACCTAGCAGGCTATCACATATTTGATCCATAAGGCCATAAAAAAAGAAAAATATTTAACTTTTTCAATCCCCAATGGTAACATTTTTTCTTTGATTTTTAATTTTATTTTTATTTTTTTTAAAACACAAAGACCAAAAATACAATCACACACACACAGGCCACATTGACACGCAAATGTGGAGAGAAGGTGGAGTGATGGGGCTGCCATGTAACTGCACACCCGGGAGTAGTTAGAAATCGGTAACTTTCAGTAAGGGCAATTTGGCAGTGCCCAGGAGCTGAAGTGACACCTCTCCAGCTGGACTTGAAGTGGCCACCCTCTGGTTCCCAAGCCAAGTCCCCACAGACTGAGGACCATTACAGGCAGAACTAAGTCATACTGTGTCGACAGCTCTAAGATGAAAATGACAGTAAATAAAGAGAATTGCTGGCGAAAGCAATACAGCATGTGATGTAAAATAATTGAAAATAAGTATTTTCATACTGCAACCCGCATTTTATTTGTAATAAAGAAAAGACACAAGCATTAAAAAGAGCCTGCTAGATATACGCTCATAAAAGTAAGAAAATCTGTTTTATTATCAGTAAAAATAATAAAAAAAGCAGCTGCTTGACTATAGTACAGTTACATAAGGTAGAATTAAACTGAAGATCCAGTAACTTTCACAAACAAATGGTAAATGGACCTGTACTTGTATAGCGCCTTTCTAGTCTTCTGACCACTCAAAGCACTTTTACACTACGTGCCACATTCACACAGTGATGGCAAAGTCCATAGAACAGAAACTAACATTCATACACATTCACACACCAATGCATGGCATCGGGAGCAATTTGGGGTTTAGTATCTTGCTCAAGGATACTTCGACATGTGGCACCAGGAGCCGGGGATCAAACCCACAACCTTCCGATTAAGGAACGACCCGCTCTGTCTCTGAGCCACAGCCGCCTGTCAATTTCCACTCTCTGAAATTCTGTCAGTTAATATTGATCTGTGGCTGGATATCTGAATCCATATCTTTTACCATCAAACTGGCTCCCTACTCTTAAATTTAATGCATCTAATATAGTTGCATTCACTTTAAGAAACCAAGCACAAAAAGGAGGAAATAAGAAAAAAACATATACAGCTATTGAATTTATAACCAAACACAATTCCATTTCCCACAGTTATTCCACACTGGGAATCTATTTTGAGCAGTCAAATTACTGCAGTGTGTTTCATACAGTGCAAATTAATGCTGCATGCAAAGAAACACTTCTCCCTTTACCCCAAAACCCACAGGTATTGGGCTTGGATATCCTACTTGGCTGAAGAGGAACCGGCAGAACCATGCTCTAAAAGTGTTACGTCATTAAGTGAGCACCAACAGAGGTGGAGCATGTGGCTGTCTATATCATGGAAGAAATGGTGTTAAGTGTACAGTTGTGGGTTTGAGCTATGTTGTCTACAAATGGGGAAGGTGGGATAAGCTTTAAAGGAAGAGAGCATTTCTCATCTTTTGCCTTTGAATGCATTTAACTCTACATGCCATTGCATGCCTGGGAAAAGAATGCATTGTGGGGTAGCCACAAAATCTGAAATTGAATTGCATGATGTGTAAATGTGAACGTTCAAAGTCAAACTCTCAAATTTCCATTAAATTATTTCCTCTAATTTACATTTCTTTGATAAATATTTCAGAAGCATTTAACACTAACGCTGTCCACTTGACCAAAGCCAAATATATATTTTCTTCTTCTACTTAGGTGTACATAGACTAATTTTACAACTGCGAGAGGGAACACCGAAAACAAATTCTATAATTATTGTTACAACATAGCACTCCTGCCTCCATCTGTTTTTCTTTTTCTTTACTGGCATCACTCATTTCACATACGCTCTACCATGACATTGTTTTGCTCACAAACTTTGAAGTAGAGCCCATATCTGAAGGTTTTGACTTTCCCACATTTTATAATAAAAACCTACTCATTTCTGTGCTTTGGTGAACATGGCCAGCATGATGCCAAACAAGTAAAGCCCCTAATAATGAGGAAAGTCTTTTTCGTAAAACTTGCTAAGCATCTGGGAGTGGTTGTGTAGGACGAGGCATCATCAAGGGGTCTTTGGCATGGCTCATCTATGTTGGAAACACATTCTTTCCAAAATCCAGAACAAAAACAAAACAAAACAAAACAAAACAAGTGCTCCGGCAGTACTACACTACTCACTGGGAAACACCACCATAAACGGTCGCCTCGTGTGCATTAGCACACCAAGCAGCTCACTCTTAAAACTATGACCAGAAAGGTCTCTGAGTTTTACAGGTACAATGGTTTTGATTTGGAAAGTGGCAAATGCCACCACAGGCAGAACCATTTCTTGAGAGGAAATTAACCTTGATCACATTCAAATGTTTTGGTAAATTAATCTTAACAGCTTAATGTGCGCTTACCTCCTACGCTGCTGGAAAAACTAAGCAGTATCCATAATGAAATGGTGTCTGTCCTTTATCAATTTAATAAGGGTCTGTTAAAATCCTCCCTACGAGGAATGAAATGGTGTACTATTCAACTAGATGATTTAGGAGATTTAGAGGGTATTTCTGGGATCAGGAGGTATACTCAAAGTCTCTTTTGGGAATCCTGTGATGAATTTGGAGCAATACAATATCAGTGGTAGTCCACTATCTCGATAATACAATACATATGCACTAAAGCCTTATTTATCCTGGCAAGTTGGTGGTCTGTGAAAGAGGCTGCGACTGTATTGAATCAAGACACATGCACATGTGGATGTGGGATACATAGTGTATTTTCAGTCACTGAGTGCAGTTAACAATGCCTTGCTCAAGGGCAACTCAGGAGTAAGTGCTGACGGAGTGGAAAACACATCCTATTCCTATCCTCTACTCTGATTTTCCTAGTTCCTCCTTGAATCTGACACATGACCTTTTTAAGTTACAAGCTGTCTTTTCTTTCTATGATTATGATATCATGAATGAACACTGAGCAGAAAAGTCAAATGTTTTTTTCTACTTGTATTTTCCTGTGTGTGTCTGTAGTGCACAGTTTGTTTATGTGAAAAATCTGATTGCTTGGCTGTAACTACCTGTTGTATAATCCATAGTTAATCACTGGAACTCTTTTTCTTAGACGGTAATAAGTTCCATTCAGTAACTCAGTTAGCAGATGCCTGATGCTATCATATCCTGATAATGTGCATATGTGTTTTTTTTCAGGCACTGGATCCAATCATTATCAAAAGATATTGCAGAGATAAATTCCAAAATGCTATTCCTATCCATTTTGGAAAACATTTTCCTTGAAATTTACGAGGGTGGTTTCTCTAAAATATAGTGGCTCTGACTGCAAAATGAGGTAAATCACTGCAATCACTGTATGTTGCAATCATCATTTTATAATGACAGATAGCAACTTTTTAAAGAAAATGTTATTTCCGTTTACAATATCGAGTGCTTCAGGGATGGTAATAACTACCCATTGCTGGTGTATTAGAAAAATTGAAAAAGAAACAAATTAGCTTCAACAAATCAAATGAAGCCTGTGTGCGTCATCACTAGACGTGCTAATTCTACGTCAACACATCCCTTTAAATAAGTTATTGGTGTTTAAGGCTACATAACAAAAGGCTCCATGAGTCTCAAGGAAGTGGAGCAAGCAGATAACAACCCTGTGGCTCTAAAAGCTTTGTCCTCCACTCCAGACCGTTCACACCCAGGACCTTCTGACTTTGTGCTACGGATGGTCAGATAATGAGTGTGAGGGTGGATCAACTTATTCATTGCCTTTATCATGACCTGCCATGCTGCAATCTTAAAGATACACGTATCAAAGGGTTGGAGAAACCAAACCCCTGTCACGCTGTGTCTGTTAATCACTCTTGTAAAAAAAAGGCAGAAAACAAAAGGCATTACAAGTGGTTCTCACCAAACAGCTGACTACTTACTGAAGTCCAGCTGGCTACTTTTATTCCCAGAAAAAATGCAGTATTACTGCTAATGCACACTGAAATGCACACTGAAAACTGGTGCAGTTTCACATTAAAAGTATTTAATTGACTTTTATTATGAAATAGGTTAATCACAGGAAATTGGTGGATGGAAAGGATATGATGGAACAAAGTTTGATGACGTAAGTGTGAAATAGCGTGTGATTATGTTGTGTTCACCACCATTGCCATCATTGCAGTCAGCTACTCCCAATTAGGATTTCTTCAGGTTTCATTGTTCAGGAGGTGTTTAATGGGAGCGAATTATGCACAGAGGTATCCTCCTCTCCAAAACTAATGGACCTGGTGATTAAAACAGTTAAAAACACTGAATAAAGCAGTTTCACTTTAAAGATCAGTGCCTCTCTGATGGTGTTCGGCAGAAAAAGGATGTCCTAAGGACCTGCCAGCCGAGCTGCCACTAAACTTAGCCCAGCTTGCTTCTCTAATAACTTAACAGCCATACATCCAATGGCTAAAATCTTTCATCCAGTTAAAATCAGCCTCACACTGCCATGTTACAGTTAAAAATGTCCTGGATCACTTTTGTCATTTTTTTTGTTTTTGCCATTGACTAATTGTGCAAACTACCCCCCCTACCTGATTACTTTTACACGCAGGCTGGCTGGTCCATATCCTTGTGGAAAGCCCTGTTAATGTGCCCTTTTGCTGCTAAAAATATACAGTTTCATACTTTGTGGTCTGCCAATTCTCAACCAAGAATATGAGCCTACTCACAATGAAAACTATATTTGAAAATCAATTTTATCTTGGCTTTCAAATACATTTTTGATATTGTCTTCCTTTTTTTTTTGTACTTTGGGTTTACACTATTTATAGAAGCTTCATTTGTTTTAAGAGCTGCTTTGCCACACAGTCTCCTCCAGTCTCACAACAATCAGCTTTTTCCATGTGTTTTGCTCAAATTTCCGACACACTTTATGGTTACCCTTAATGACCTGATTATTTGTCTTCCCATATCAAAAACAGATTTCGACCGAACAAATTCTTTCCCTTGGAAGCCAAAGGGGGATTCCATTAAGGCTGCTTCTAATCTCAGATGGGTTATTAAGAAAGAAAGTGCTGGTATCAATTAAAAAGCACTACAGACTTCACACCAAGGGGAATGTGCTTTGATGTAGCTACTTATCACAGGGAACTTGTAACTCATGCCCATTCTGTATGTTGTTAAAATATCTCACGCTTATAGTAAGCTACCCAAGCCTGAAAGTGACCATATCCCCTGTATTTCTACAAAATCTATAGTATGTTAAAAGACAATTCGGCCCATGTACACACAATTTCACCACACAGGCAGCAGCAGGATACAGTTATTTCCGTGTGCTGCAACCAATGAACCAATAAAGAAGCATGCATTTCTGAAGTCCTCTATAAAAGACATCAATTAAAAGCATGAATCATTATTTCCTCAATGCCACTGTTGCCCATTAAAGACAGGGATGGAGACAAAGAGGCCTCTACAGCTGGCAGGCAGCAAACTGATAAAACCAACATGGAGGCTCTACTGCACATAGCACCTCGGGTCGATCCCTGCTGAAAGATCTATCAAAGCCTGCCAGGTTCGATAGCCATTACGTAGATATTATTCACTGCTGACAAGGAAATCCTATACTGACTCCACCACGGGCATTCAAACAAAGCTTACAAAGCTGAATGGGGGGTAATGTGAAATGTACTGTACATGTTACTCACCAGCCTGTTTGATGCGTCAGAGTGCTACAGAACTTTATGACAGAAAATCTGTAAGTGGTCCTGTACATCATCACAGAAAGGTCAGTGAGTTTGCTTAAACACTGTATATTGAGCATTTTCTGGTAACTGCGAGAGGAAAACAGTCAGTGGCCTTGTTTCTGGGCAATTTCATTTCCATGCAAATTTCAATTCCTAGCATGCAAATCATGGGCAACCCCTTTCTGGACTGAATTACAACAACTGTCCAAAGTGCAAACACAGTTAAACAGAAACCATTTCCAGGGGAAAAAACGGAATCCCCTGTTAAATGAACTAAACTGCTGACTCTATGATAAACAAATAGCAGGTAAGGGCCAAACATTGCACGAAGGTGCTTGGAAAGAATGCTAACATTTAACAACTTGCAGTGTGTGTGTGTTTGTCTTTTTTTCTTTTTCACCTCAGCCTTCCCGTATCTAAAGTAAGTGGCACTGGAACATGTAAACACAGAGCAGGGAAAGTCACTCAAATGCCACCAGATCTGGAGCTACATTCTCCCATTCCTTAAAGGATTGAGGGAGTTGCAAGGAGGGGTTGTTTTTATGCGCCAGAAGTGGAAAATCCAGTAAGGAGGCACCCCTTGTCGAGCGCATAATGAGCAAAGAGCAGTTGTATATTTTGGGGGGCTGCTGGAAATGTGTAGTGAGGCGAGGGAATCCCCCAGTGCTTTCAGAATAAGAATACTTCCTAAGATGCTCTTTCAGCGATGGAATAACTAAAAGGCAGATATCCAGGCCTAACTGTTAGTGATTAAAAGGCAACATATTTTCCAAAATCTGCTTTGCAATCAGGAGAGACTTCATTTTGAATGAACATATATATTTAATTGACATATGCACAATAAAGATGAGAAATGTGAAAAGACCCCATTGTGATGTCTTCGAATTCGAAGGGGTCAGTAAAGCTGTGATTAGTATAGCAAACCCCTGTGATGGAGTTTAGAAACTGGGGATGGTGGTGAAGGATGAAGAGAATGTCTGAAGATCTGGATGTGACGAGGAGTGGACTTCTGATGGATTCAATCTGGATATGATGAACTGGAGGTGATTGTGGAAAAGTCTGATCGTTTGAACTGAAAGAGTAAGAACCCAAAGGCAGCTGATTAAGAAGGAGTGTGAGAATGAAAGAGATTTGTGAATGAATGAGGCATAAAGAAATAAAACTTAAGTAATGAACTTGAAAACATGTCATTAGAGTGAAGGCCCTCTCCATACAAAATATACCAAACCTAGACATGGACAAGAATCTTAAAGAGTTTTGAGTATGAGTAGAACACTATGCAGACCCTAAATAAAGGACCTATTCATGACCACAGAAAGCATATATAACCTACATACGGCCAAGCTTGGGGTTGAATCCTACATCTTGCCACAGTAGGAACCCGATATCTAGACATCACCTAGACATGTCATCACCTGTTGGTATCCATATCTAAAGTACACATTTGGTATAATTTTGTTTCCTTTGTCATTGTTTCTGCCACATGAGTTGGGTAATATTTTCTCATGATAAAGAGCCGAATGTGACAAGGGGCAGGTAATGCAAGGAAAGCCTGGGTGTGATTATGCCTGAGCCTTAAAATAGATCTGTTACCTGAGAATGAATGAAATACATATTGAGAAATATGTTAACTCCATATGTGAAGGAAATAGATTTCACATATGTGCCATGTTAGTTCACTTCAGAAAATCTACCTCAGGGTCCGATGAAACATATGTAATCACACTGGTCGGACTGTACTATATTATACAAACAGAGGATGTAACTTGTGTAAGCTAATTTTCTGATGATGTACTGATGAAGTTATAACTGACAAATCTTGAATGGGCAAGCTAAATTTTATTTCCAATAAACTTTTTTCATATTTTTTCTTTCTCTTTCTGACTTTTTTAGAGTGCTGCAGGGATGAGTTACCATTGCAGAACTTCTGGTTCCCTCGTTTCAGGGTCACTGGGTATTTTTTAATTTTAAGGTTTATGTTTTATGTAACATAAAATACATGAGCAAATACCCCACCCATAAAATTTGAAGCTTTTACATGTCTTAAAAAAGGCAGTTGCTAACAAGTGGCTGAATAAGACAACGGATGTTGTTCGTGACTTAGCTATTCACTAATCCGTCTGTATTTGTACTCACACTCTAGCAAATTACTCTAAATCAAACTTTCCAACTGTTTTAATTTTAATTACAAAATGTAATTAAAAGACGGAAGTTTAGTGGTGGTGACACTGAAGTCATGTGGCTCTGATGCAGTTATAGCCTAACGTTAGCTTTTTATTTCTGGTGATTGCTTCAAAAATCCTAAAAGTGGTCTCCATTTGTAAAGATTATCTTGCTGAACAAAACATGCAAGTATCCTAAACCTTTGTTCACCACAGAGCTTCTTTTCTGCAATAATCAAAATAATTCCATTGGCTTTTTGTTGGAAGGAACCAGGGCGATACTAACTTCGCGGTTAGCCTACAAAAAACATAATCTCTGCAGCACTCTGAAATTGGAATATATATATATATATATATATATATATATATTAATAATGTTGCAAAATATTAACATAATCAAGAGGTCAGGGGGTTTAACAAGATTGTTATTACACTTTTACTGTCAATGATTTGTTTTATTAGGCTTATTCATCAACAGTAAGTTGATTTCTGCACAAACACATGTATGTCTCTAAAAATATATTTAGAATTATGTGTGCTTATATAACAGTATAAAAGACAAACGTATCAGTAGGTTTACAGAAATAGACGGCTTATTTATATCAAATTAATTTAAAATAATCCCCTTGTGCGTCTTGATTTGCTTGATAATTAAACAAACACACACAAACACAAACACACACACACAGATCTATCAGACCAGTTTAAAGCCTGTTAGCATTCAAGTGGAGAGCAGCCACAGGGAGCACTACCTGAGAATTAAGTGAAGGCAGATTGGAAGCTTGACGACAAATTTCCTACTTCGAAGGTTGTATGGAAGAAATTACTGTGCCCTGTAATGCCTGCAGATCCCGAAGATATTCTAAGACTCTTTGGCCTGATGAGGTTCTTGGATCGCACACATGACGCAGACAAGCATGACGGACTGACCTGTGTGCATGTTCCCTTTGTACTTCTGGTAAGTCAACGCAAAATGGAACACACACCACCAAGGCACACAAACACATACAGATCACACAAACAGAGGCAGTTAGTTTTCGAATGACTCATCATTGCACAGGTCCATAGGGAAATCTCAGTGAATCAGCACTAATTTTCCTATCAGCGCTAATAATGTGCTCACCACTAACAGTCCAGTCTTACTGAAGTTCCCTAGTGGTAAGTGGCTCAACATGCCTCCAATGTTTTGGTGTCTGAGGTCATATCCTTAAAGGAATTAAAGGCAGGCCCGTACCCCCAACTCCACATTGAAATGCATTGATCTCACTTAGCCAAAGGCAAGCTTGCAAGATTGTGACAGAAAAGAGCACACAGTTTTCACAGTTTTCTGTCATAGTGTTTTGGGCCGCCGGTGTAACAGCTGCTGATAAAAGAGATGAAAACACTAATCAGATTTAGTAGTGGTAGAATAATTAGATATTAGACTTTTCAGTAATATGTACTGTGACAGTTCACCAACAATTAGACTCTCAAGGCTCTCCCTCAGCTACATTAAAATATTCCGTCAAGTTACAGTCAAAACTTAATTTTCCATGCACGTTGTGTAGTTGTTTCATATTTTTAACAATAAATAATATTTTTTGTAAGGGTAAGCAGTAACATTGTTGTGAGCTTAATTGTGAAAAAAAAGCTAAATCCCCCTCCCCCCTTCCCTCATCAACAGCTAACATGGACAGCTCTCAGAGGACCTTACCTGTATCTGTAACTGAGTGATTGTAAAGCTTTCTGTAACTAAGTGGTTGTGATGCGTGGCATTGCCCCAGGTAAATTAAGTTTAGAAGAAACCTTTTTAATGATCCCTTTTATCTGCTGTAAGGATTTTTCTCGAGCATTTACGTGGTTGGATTCTCACACGTCATCCCCTGCTTTCCTAAATTTCCTCTCCTCTCCTGGCTGCATGTGCATTAGACAGACACTAATTTGTGTGAATTACTCTGTAATTAGGCCATCTCTTATACAGCTACAGTTGCCGACAGCTGCATCTCGTTCCAAAGCTAGACACTGGCATGTCCCTTTGAGACAATCGTTTTTGAAATCAGGTAATTAGAGCAATTAGCCACATTGTACCTAATTACCTGCTGTCGTTTAGGCTAATGATATTACTTACAAACACTCTTTAAAGGAAGATAGAGCTACCTACAGTACTGAGCCTCCAACTTCGGTGTTTAGGCCAACAAATGAAAGCATGCCAGCTGTTTAGCAGACTTTAGTGCTAGCTATAATGTATGCTTTCAAATGTCACAGTGACAGACACAGGATGATAATGATTGCTCATATAGACAAACAGGTTATTCATGCTGCTGTCCATTGCCCATTTCAATTGATGAACAGCCTCCATGAGTGAAGAAAGAGACGAGTCAAAGATTGAGGATTCATATCTTGCCTATAAAAGTTGGCATACTGCAGCAGAAAAGGGAGAGAGACATGTGACATACTGACAAAACAATATTGCTGTTTTATTACATTTATATCCAAAGGGGTAATGCTATTTCATATTGCTAAGCAGGCATTTTTTTTCTGCCCTCTTTCAGCAAATACAAACAAGTAATCTTTCTGTTGTTCTCATCTAAAATGGAACAGATTTTAAGGCATGTCAGAAAAAAGTGGGAAAAAGTCAGACTTCAGCAGAGCCAGAGTTCTGCCCAGTAGAAATATAGGTCATAAACACAACTTAATTTACCAGTCACACTGCTGTGGAGCAGTTGACTAAGACTACAAGATGCCAGGCTGAATTTTCAGCCTCTCTTTGACTGTTAACTAAACAGTAATCACCAAACAGTGTGGCTAGTGTTTGTACAAGAAGGATAGGAAGCAAGTAGTAGCTTAAAGGATAAAGCAATGGTCTTATGACTGAATAGAGTGGAAAAGTGACGGGATAACTCACACAAAAACAACCAACAAGGCGATCATGTGTTGAGCTAATCACTGATCATAATTTGACACTGTACTAAAGGCAAGCTCTAAATTAGTGTGTAATGTTTGTGGAAGATGGACCATGAGGGGGGCTTAAGATGAAGAAAAATATCAAAAACAACAAAATTATTGGCTGACATGCATATGACTATGACTTAGCTAATAGTTTCAGATCATTGAATATTACTGTTGATGTTTCAGAACCATGGACAGCGCTGTTAGCTGTGTGTATGGGTGCACTGCACGTAACATGAAAAACAAAGTCGCAAAAACCTAAACTAGCTTGTAGTTCACATTAACATTAAAGTTAGCTTGTTGCAGCTGTAAAACCATAAATGCAGTTGGGTTTTTTTTCATTGAGCATAAGAAAATATATATGTTAGGGAAGTCATATACAAACATGAAGGAGAGAAATCAATTTTCAGTGGTGGACATGCTACTATAGCACACTTAAACATAGAAGCAGACAATAAAACGTGATTTTGTAAGAAAAAACTAAACACGGTAGGGACCCCAGCCAAGGCCAGTAGCCCAAGCAGCAGCAATGATAATGCTGAGGCCGAGTTAGCCGTGACCGAGCTAGCTCCACCACCACTCGGCAATGAAGCAGTACATGGTTGAGAGTACTGCAGGCCAGCAGGATAGAGGAAGTGAGACAGAGCGCAAGCGGTTCTTCTTCAGCACTGGACAGTGCTATTGGGGAAATGAACAGAAGATTTAGTAAACAGGAACGCCAGCTGGTTGAGGTGCTGTGTACTCTTGACCCAGACGGTCTTCACTTTTTAGATGTGCAGAAGGGGAAACCACTGCTAGAGCTCACCAACACAGCTTTGGTGTAATCTGTAGCTTGCCACTTTTTACAGTCTGAAATGGCCCACTCTACTGAGGACACGCGGAACCCTGCTGCCATCCTGCAACATTACTCCGGGCCTCTCACCCCAATGCCAAACAAACAAGGATGCTGCAACTCTACTGAGGAAAGGTTATAATTTAGTTTATTTTGTAAGAATTCTGCTGAATTATGTGGGTCTGCCAATCTAATTTGAGGCTATTTGCAGAGGTGTAAGTGGGGGCTGCGCTGTCCATAGTACTGAAATGGAGCAAAGTAAATCGACAGGCAGACAGACGGACAGACAGACAGAACACTCCTGCTTTCCTGCTTGCTTTTCATGGTTGTAAATATAATTTTCGGACCAAATAATAACTTTAACCTTTATGAAGCTATTGCATTGTTTTGTTATATTTTATTTTATAGAAAATGTTTACCCCCTCGCAATTTTTACCAGCCCCCTCAGTCACTTTATTCCAGCACCAAGCCTGATGGAAGGTGTTTTATATTTACAGATCTCACACAAATAATATTGAGACAAATCTCCATACTTCCAACAATATGGTTTAAGTCATTCACTGTACACTACATCATAAAGATCATTATAAACTGCCTTCTATATAGTTTTTTTGCTGCAGCTGACCTGCAGAAGTGAAAGGGATTGCAACCAATGGAAGTATCTGGAAAAAAAGAACATGTAATATGGATAAGTCCAGCTTTCTAAGTATACACAGTGGGGTCACTCTCAAGGTTTAGGATTAGAATTTCAAACAGAGTCTATAGGATCTCAGTGTAAAGGAGATGGAAACATTTGGCTTGTTTTCCTTATGATTTTGATTATTAGCAAAATGTCCACGATCAAAACCTAAAGGTCATGCTCTAAAGTTAAACAGTTGTCACAAAAAATATACTAGGAGAAGCTTATGTACAAGTTCCAAGCGACTTCACTCATGGTGGTCCCTTTCCTCACTGAGCAGCCCTATGCAGTGTACATGTTGTTCAGCGATAGCTCCCTGCAGTCCTCTCCTCCATTGAACACTAATTGCCTGAGAAGTGCAGAGTCAGTAGCAAAACAGAAATAAAGTTAGTCTTTAGAACAAGCCTGAAGAAGTCTCTCACACTTGCGAAGAACTCAAAGCGCACCACAACAACAATACCGGGCCTGCTGCCAACTCAGGATGGGTATTTTAACTAATCATATGAGAGTGCAGTTGTTGTCGTAATCATCCTTCAATCTAAAGGGGCTTGCTAGTACAGAGCCAGGAGGTCTTGTTACCTTAATCTAGTGAGAAAAGACCCCTGCCAGACTTTCCCTCTTTTTTATCAGGCCTGTAATTTACTCTGAACTCTTGGTACTTCAGAGCACTGGTCACTACACTCTAAAAAATTGAAGAAAAAATAAAGGGTGCTGGAACAAATGTTCTTTAGACTGCAATTAAAAGGGAGCTCCAGAGCTATGTTTAGAGAGTCTCTTCAAAAGGAAATGACTTGTCTTCAAAGAACTCAATACGGTTATGAGATAGAATTCTGAGACACTCTTTGGTTCCCTTTGAAGAAATTCAGTTGAATCCTTCGTTTCTACAGTGTAGGCTCCCCATTGACAACACTGAGAAAAATTGAGGGTATGGAAGTAATTATTGAGCCTTTTTTCATTTCAAAGTACCCTATCACACTATCACAATACTTTGAAAGGCTTTATCATTAAGAGGTCAGGGGGTTGAAGATCGTTATTGCACTTTTACTGTCAGTTAATGTTCTATTAGGCTTATGCATCAGCAGATGACTGAGAATATTTGCTCTTTTTCAACACTGGCCTACTTCACCCAAATACGTACATTCACACATAGTGTTTCAAAAGCTGATTATCAATGTCAAGAGTTCAGTTTTTCGTGTGTTTATAGGAAGTATTAACTTCTCAAGAACAGGATTTAAAGTGTTACAATATAAAATGTGTGCTTGGCTATTTATCCTTTCAAATTAAGACAGATGTTTCTTATCCGGACTACTTCAATCAGCTCTGACCGTTAGGTTGTTGTTTTGTTTGTTTGTTCCAGACATTATTTGTAAGTCTTGTAATGAATTTTGGGGTTTTCCTTTTAGTCTTGCCAACCAAGATGTATACTTGAAAGTGTAAAATACAGCACTCTTTCATTCTGGAATCGCAATCATTGTTGGACACACGGACGGAAGCAAGAATAGAGAATTAAAAAAACCTTTAGTTAAGTTGTCTGCCACCAATTTCACTGTGTTTTTTAAAATCATGCTGATACATTTTGCCTAAAACAGGCTCGCAACATACCTACAAGTCCTGTGGACTCCATCAGATCCAAATATATTACGACAAATAAATATTACAATATTCACGCCCCGGCAAAAGACAATGGATGGTGATTCAGAGATAATGCTACGGAATACCACCTTAATACCGCCTGAACCACCTTAATTGGCTTCTTCAATGTGAAGGAGCTGGGGTTCAAGTCTGTCTGGACATGTGAGCCTCCACCTTGTTTGTCCATATGGCTGAGCCCAGACACACTATGCAGAATGCTCAGTTTGTACCATGCTATCTATTGTATGTCACGCTTGTCTGACAGAGCTATTGGTTATGAGCACTTCCCTTTTAGGCTCAGCTCCTTCTTCACTACGACAGTCCACTATAAGGCCCATATCACAGCCGATGTCCCATCAATCAATCACTTGGGGATACAACACACTAACAACCCAAAGGGAGTAGTCCATCATTTTCTGGTGTGCCATGGCCTTAGACTTAGAAGTTGCTGACCCTCATTCCTACTGATATTTTAGATGGCTGTAGGTCATACACAAATAAAGCCTTACCTGGCACTGCAGTGGTCACTAATTATCTCAGTGAACTTTGTCCAAGAGACAGTCAAATTCTGGAGTTCCTCAAAGTGTTTCCTTACCACTGCCTGACTATTTCCGTAGTTGAGGTCAATGGTTTCCCAACTGTGCTTAGAAATGCCTGGGCAAGGCCATGTCACGATTTCCTAAGTAATCTGACAGTTTGCCAGAACCTCTTTGGGGCCAACTGTAAGTCGTTCTCATTTGCCTCCCACACACAGCAAATTTTTGCTTCCACAAGTACATTCTGGCCTGCCGATATACCCCCCCTGCTGATTCAGGAGTTTCCTGGGCTAGTAAAGAATGAAAAGGCATCCTTTCTGGGTTTACCAGGTCTGCTTTTCCTTTGCCTATCTGACCCCAATCACAGTTGGAAGCTCTGCTCCCCTCTTCCAAGTGTCCAAGATATGTAATGGCATGTCCTACAACTACAAAGTTGATCATCAATCTTTGGCCAAAGGTTTTTCATCTTGCTCAGGTTCTGATTTCTTCTTAGTCACCAAACATCAGGTTTCGCTTCTATTAACTGTGTGAGCATTGAGGTCCAACAAAACTCTGCAGTTCTCAGGTGCATACTCTCTAGGATCCCACACAGAATGTCCGAAACAGCAACAGCATTTATAACAGCATTCACTTAATGTCATCCAGTACTGTAAACGCACAAAAACCTGAAGCCTTTAGCAACATCATTTAGAACAGATGTACGTTTTTTGTACACATATTTCAAAACATCATCTCAAATTAAACAGTCATCATATGGAAACTGATTATGTACACATTCTTTGATCCTCTTTATTGTCAGACAATTGGCACTGATGGCTGAGCTTAAGATCTTTTGGTCCCCTTGACTAATTGACTTGAACTACTTTTCCTCCACTTTGACTCAATGACTTTGTCATGGCCTCTAAAAGCTTCCTCTTGTAGGGTCATTGAAAGAGGCATCATATGAAGTCATATTTTTAAATTTCCATGGCAAAAGGGATCAGGAATATTGACAGTGCTTGCAAATGATGTAGTATTATTAAAGTGACAAATTATCCTGCAATAAATGTTACATTACATGTTATTCCATCTGATGTCAACTTTTTCAAATTGACTTGTTTAGCTTGAATGGATCAAGCTAAAGGTTTAGTTTAGGTAAATCAGTTGCCTAGAGGAACAACAGACTTAGCTATATTTCATAATAATTTGGTTAGACACTGTATATATCAGTTGTCATAGCCGTTTACAACATCCAATGGTATTAGTAAGCCAATGACATATTGTATTATGACAACACCACATTATTCCTAGACCAAACTACTTTATACATAATAGTTGGCAGTTTAGGAAATGTGTTTTCACATAAATCAGAGTTCAGAAAAATATGTAAATAGCAGAATAAGTTTACTATCTTATGTTTAGCCTTTCTAACCTCTTGTGCCATCATTACGTTTTGCAAATAAATACTATGAAGTAAAGATACATATTTTTATATATATATTCTGGCCACACAATCTGGTCATAATAATAAGAAATTATTAATACAATTTAAATACCATTTATTGAATGAGAAATTAATTGTATTGCTTGCCATAACAACTTGAGAATAGCTTTCTTTGAATGTAAAGTCCCCCAAGTCAATTCTGGTTTTATTGGGTCCAGATGATAGGATTTTTTAATTCACTGAATGTAGACATTAAAGCGGTGAGTAGTTGAGTTAGTTAAACCAAACTAAACTGTTTTTGAACACCTGCTGAAAATGTAGTTCCTTGTGTGAGACCTTGGATCAGCATATAACATGAATTGTTAGCCTGGCACGTATATTATAGCCTAATTTTCCCACTGTTGTCTTCTATTACAGCTGATACATTTGAAGTTATTACAACACTGAGTGGTGCTTGTAGCCACTGATTAATTAGAGTACATTTTTTTCACCTACGGTGGCACATGGTAATGCTAGCTACTGTTCCTCTAACTCATAAGCTTTATGAAGCAGAGTTAAAAGGTAATTTTGCTGTAGTCAAACGCTTCCAGCAAACTAATCTCACACTCTAATTTGACAGCTTTTTAAATAAATGCCATGCTAATAATATAGCAGGTGCTTATATTGTAATGCAGCCAACAGGATGGCTGGCTACACCGTAAGACTGTGGCCATCACTCTGGCTCACATTTAGAGACATCTGAGGTCACTCTGTCATCAACTGCTGAATGCCCTATAGTTTGAGGGCTTGGTTTACTGGTCATCATGCATACCACTGAATAAGCTGTGATAAAGTGTTTCTTAACCACAGACTCACACACACACTTCCTTTTTAATGACTGTGGGTCACTGAAAGATGTGGCCCTTTTAGTGCAAAGCTTCACTCGGGCTTGAAGTAAAAATAGCACTTCAACCTTTCTTCCAGTTTTGTGGGGAAGGAAACAGGCAGTGTTCGCCTAATGGCTAGCACAGAGACTGTCGTCATGGGAGTATGAACAGGGAATTTGTGTCACCATTCCCTTCCTGTTGGCCCGGGCCAACAGTAGACCTTAAACCCCAAGATAAGAACTTTAAGCAGTCCCAGCTCCACTTTATTACTGCAGCCTAATGCAAAAACCAAAGCACTTCATAAGCTGGAACTTTGCTTGCTTGTGGTACCCAGGCAGCTAGCCATTTCTCCTCTACCCATCGCATCAACAGCAAGTGACAGGAACGGAAGCTTCGAGGGGAATTTCTGAAAGTATCGCCAAGGGAGAGCCATGGTCTGTTTTACATTACGCAAGTCTGCCATGTTATGGCATTTGACAACAGCCAAGGGAAGATGAGACAAATAACAATTTGAGATTTCAAAACAAAGTAGGTCTACCCAAAGCCACACCTCCGCTGGTTCCATGGTGAGCCTGAGGTTTGATTATCTCATAAGTTTACGTTTGCTGTTGAAGTACGTCACATCTTGAGCCACATTGATGAGTCATTAGTTACTCAGTATATGGCAGGAATGGTAACCATAAACAGAGGCGCACTGTTTGGGTTGGGTTGGTCCATTGTGTTCCTTCATCAACGCTCCTAAATAATCGTACACAATCCTTATTTGAATGATCAGTTTATATTTTTTTTGGTACACGTTAAACAGTGGCAATGACATCATGGAAAATATTTTAATATGTATTGTACCCTTAAAGTAAACTGCCACATATAACTATTTAAACCTCAACATGGAAAATGGCTATAAACTGCAACATAAGCTATCCATGGAAAATCATATTCATATTATAAAGGTTTGACACATTGAGAGTGAATTGAGATAGAGAGGTGGCCAGCATCATAACAGATTATGGTATATGTCAAGGTAATTGTCAAACTGATGTTCATATTTGGTTCTGTGACTAAACATGCAGTCCATCTTTAGTTTGTCCTTTTTGAGACAAATGCTCAATGCTTGCCCTGTGTGGGATCTACAGTATAGGAATGATTTCCTTTGTCAGACTTCCTCTTTTGGCTCATTCCCAGTGGAACACATTACATCAACAGGGAGGGCAAATCTTGATTTTGAGTGACCAGGGTTAATGCCAATTAACTTCCCCCTATGTAAAACTGAAATCTGGATTTGCGATTACAAGGGGAGTGTCCATTGGCGACACTGGTCCTGTGTCTAAGTCTCTAGGACAAATGTCCAGAGCCAAAGCACATGCCTTCCAAAAGGGAAAATCTGATCAGACTTTTAATTTTGATTGGTAGCATAATATGCACTAAAACATAAAACGTTTTATGTATATATTTAATTTCTGAGGCCCAGTGAGATCACACTTACATACCTGCATGTACGTAGTGCACGTATTTTAGGTTTTATCTAATTGTCTTATCCACTTATTCATATATAAAATTGGAAAACCGGACATGCATCAATTCTGAGTACTCTCATTTGAAGCAGCCAGTAGCGACTAGTGTCACAAAACCCAAATTAATATTCATGAAGAGTATTGTAGCAGGTGCAACAGACTACTACTGTAAGCGAGAGTACAGTGGGGGATAAAATCGTAGCCAGAGATATAAATCATGCAATTTGATAAGATAGATCATAAGCACAAATACATTTGCTTTTCAAGATAATAATTTAGTTGGATCATAAGCTTTAAACAAGCAATGTTAACAACAGTTGAGTGTTAATAACAGCACCCACTGATTGGTGTGATATATTCCCGAGCATAATTGGATTCCAACACAATCAGTGAAGGGAAAAACCAAAAAGCAATGAGTCTGAGTGAAGTTTTAAGTGGCTGGTGACTGTTGCCCAGTGCGGTCTGCCGCATGTGTTTTAATACGGAGCTTTGAGGTCGAGAACAGCACACCTGGGACACAACACACACACTGCTAGAGGAAGTAGTCCTCCGCCAAAGAAAGCAATAGAAATTTCCAGCTAATTCACCAGTCTGCTGAGACCCCCCTTCAACCCCCCTTTTATACTTGTTCCTTTGTAAAGGATGAAAACAATGTCCCTAATTGGACGTTTTGAGAACAATTTTATACAGTACATGCTTCTTTTGCAGTAACATGTAACTGATATCGGCCTAAATAGACATTCATGGCCGTATTCAGATAGTCACACATAAATGCACATATCAAGGCATGTTGTTTAAATAGAATAGCTAGATATTGGAACCCGTTGGTAACAAATATGTTTAATTGCCGCTTAAAACACATTTGTTGCCATTAAAAAACATATGCACTTTCAGCCTGTCATGTTGAGGCATAAAGTAATTTATTTTATTCCAATCCAATAGTCTTGTTTGTGTTTGCTGATCTGCTTTTCTTGGCATAAATTGTCAAATAGGCCGTGACAAAGAAAACCCATTTTGCCACTGCATTGCATTTCTCTTATTAAGTGTTTTATGGTATGTTAAAATGCCTACGATTGTAGCGGAATTTCTTAAGTGAATAAAAATAGATTAAGTTACACGTATAGTACAAGATTATAATTGTGTAATGTTTAAAGACAGAAAAATCTATGTAGCATCTGCAACTTAGATCACATAATAGCCATTATAATGTGATTTGCAAACCCTCCATTTCATTGCTTTTCCAATATTCAGTGTCGAGCCGCAGAAGTAGAATTGCCTCCAAGTGAATATTGGCTATTATGCTGCATTCATTGGGAGGGGAGGAAAAACATTATGTCTCTTTGGCTTATCTCATGGAGTCAAAAATCACCACAGGCAGGTTAGTTAGAGCTGCACCCCTCCCTCTGATTCCATTAAAATATCTCATCTCTTAGATAGATTCTATCTTGAATAGTCCAGTTTGTTATTCCAATGCATGCACCCATTTCCACACGTGGCAACTGGATAAATAATAGCATTTATCTATTACGACGCAAACCCACAGGTTGAATTCCAACTGAGTGTCCAATAAAATTACTATTCAGATTTTTATAGGCTATATCTGTGCAGGCCATTTGTTTTAATGACATGTGCTTTGTTTTTTATGGTTTGGTGGCATTTGGAAGCCTATAGAACTTTTGTTATGTTGTGTCATACTGTTTCATACAGTGTGTACTTTTTTCCCCCTGAGGTTTAGCCAATTTCACAGTGTTCAGCTTCATTTCTCCGTACAAAATTCTGTAATGGAGAAAGTGTTGATATGGATTTTATTTTTTTCTCAAATGTGGTTTGTGTACATGACAATTTGAATAACTTTTCAGCGGTTTGACATGTAAACATGGGACAAGCCTGAAAATAAAACAATATGCACATGGGTGGCTGGTTTGAGACAATTAAATCCTCATCTAGAATGACTGAAGCAGTCATACCTACAAGGCTTTAGGTGCAGAAGTCAGAGCACTTTCCAAAGTTTATTTTGATAGGATTAACTTGACTCTGAATGCAGACCCCGACCTGACTAGGCCACCAGAGAAAATATGAAGCAGAGGTTGTCACTGTTACAAATTCTCATGGTTCCTGTTACTAATTGCAAGCTTAAGTTAGTGAAGTTTGGTCTCTGGTGTAGTCTTATATGTTTTAAGTGTTTTCCTTGTAAGACTTGGTACAAAACAATGTAGGCTTGTTAGAATTTCAGACAGATTTGATTAGCAAAATTTGGAAATCAACCAAGCTTCTTTATCTGTTTGCTTGCTTGTTTGGAGACAATATTTCTGTCTTAATTAAACTGCATACACAAGACAGATCTGAAAATTATGCCTTTTGGCATGCCAGTGAGCCAAAGAACGAGTTGTTCTTTTAAGTGATATTCAACATGTAGTGGCACTACACAATCTGACAGACATCAGCAATGTTAGTCAAGAGAAGCTTATCTAAGAAGCCAAAAAATTAAGTAAAACAGGGTGGTGTGGGGAGAGGGAAAGGGCTATTCTTTTGGGTGGGAGTTATCAGAAAGGCCCTTGGTTCTCCACCTCCTAAACATCAGGTTCCTGGTGTGTAAGGATTTGATGGAGCTTTTTCCTGTCCTCTGTCTTTCAAGGGGGGATCCAAATGATTTGCTGTTACTCAGGCATTGCTCAGCTGCCAGCCCAGACGCTCCCTTAATGATTGCAATGCCCAAAAATATCAGACGGCCTTGGTATCTTGGCAAGCTGCATTCTAAATTAGGCGCAAAACACATTAACATTGCTGTCTGAAGCTAACAAAAACCATATTTAACTTAAAATATATGACCTTAACAGATAAGAGTCAGCAATGATTTTTTTTTTTAAACACAGCCGTTTCCTCTTAAACAAAACAATCAAATCCTTGAACCAAATGAGTGTGATAGAATATATGGGTTTACTGTACAGGAAGCAGCTCATGCTGACATTTCCCTGCACTCAGGCTTCATTTCAGATTTAACAGGAACTCTACTCATGTCCTTTGTTTCTGGAATCAAATCCTTACCCTCCCCCACTTATCTTTGAGTCAAATGTTTACCTTGTAATTTTTCCAGAGGATTTGTGCGGAAAAGACCCTATGTCATTTCCCCACAACCTATTGGGATTTTATGATGTGATTAACTGTAAGGCCAACCAAAAGGGTTTTATCATTTATTATTTCCTAAAGCTAATACCCAGCAGAGCACACACATCTCTTTTTACAACTTTTAATTTGACAATTTACAGTGGGATATTACTTAGGTGTCCCCCACAAATGTATGATGAATATAAATGGGGCAAAAAGTAACATCACATTTAATATTAAACTTACGGATGACTAATCAAGGTAAACAATATGTCCATAAACACCCTTGTCGCTGCTTGTAATTTATGTGTTAATCCCAAAAAAAGACCAGTGAATTCCCAAAAGACAGTTTATCCAAACATACTCTGCACACTCACATACACTACTGCTACTGTGAGTGTGTGTGTGTGTGTGTGTGTGTGTGTGTGTGTGTGTGTGTGTGTGTGTGTGTGTTTGTGTGGGTGGGTGTGTGGGGGTTGAACACGAGCATAATTGGAGTTGAACACAGTTCTCTGAAGCACATTAGCACAGAACCCACAGTGTACCTGGTTCCACAGAAGGCAACACAGCTGCACAAAAACAGGTATATGGAAAACGAAGCTGATACAAAACAGAAATGTCTGAACTGAACAACAAGGAGGGGCAATGGGTAGGGGGAGGGCTAACCACGATCAGGGACCACCTCGAAATGGACCCACAGAATCCAACAGGAAGAAAATTTGATCTTCAGCCAGTTTTCTACAGGATTTCTATGTTACCCTACACTGAGGGACTGTTACAGCATGCTAGTAGAAAAACAAAAGATCCATCTTGACTCAGCCGTTTTTATGAGACATGAGAAATGGTGATAGACGGATCTTTTAGTTTTCTTTGCCTGAAGGGTGTGTGTGTGAGTGTCGCCATGGACATCACAATCGGCTTGGTTTAACTTTAAATTGGTGTTATCTGTTAAAAGGAAGATGGATATACTTTAATAGTGATAATAGTTTCCTGAAAGCAAACAGTATGCACATTTATCATTTAGGTTTCATCTTTTAGACATGTGGCAATTGTTAGCAATTAGGGATACCTGGTTACAGATCAGTATCAATGGCTCCACTATGTTTACCAAAGAACACTAAGCTTTGGAGTTATGCTTTGTCAGTTTTGAATCAGCTTTCAGACATTCAAATCCGCATCCATTTGGGCAACTGACATACAGTTTGTCATCTGCTAATGTTTGTGAGTGTATGGATGGCACTCTCAACAAACCTGAACATGTCTGTGTATGAAGATACCCAATAACTGCATGTGATTCTGCTTTCTGCATTCATTGGGGGTCCTCTGCGACCCCTAAGAATGGGAACATCTTCCCTCTGTGCCAGAATTGGGGGATGGCAACAGCAAAAGTGTGGATGAGAACAATGCAGCCTTAACTGTTGTTGTAAGTCTACTTATTTATTAAATCTGCATATTTCTTCAGTTGACGCAAAACATCTTGAAATTAAAAAACTGAAAATGGCTGACATGAACAGATTTAGACTGAATAATGAAATGAAACAAAATGGTAATTCTGTCTCATTGTCGAGCTATCCTCAGTCAGCCTTGGTGCATTCTACTATTTTTTAAACACTGCGGCCAAATTGTAACACATGAATTTCCATTTGGCTAATCTCTGTTGCCAGTTGATATGAAAATATAATGATTCTGCCAAGGTAATTAAAGCAGTTTGATTTATTGTCCTTAACACTAAGCATCTGGTAGGTCTTTAGTGGGAAAGAAACTCTGCGGTGCACAGGAAGTGATGCTGTTCGCGTGTGTAAACATCAGAATACATCAAATATCTACAGTCCACAAACCTATAGCGACCCACAGAAGCTACATTGGCATCAACAGAAAATCCAAGGAAAAGACATCTCAGCACAAGCCACATTGTATGATTGACAAGTGAACTCTGGGAACTACAGTGCAGGAACACCACAGCAATGAGCACTTCACACCAATGATGCTGCCAGAATGACAAAATAAGGATCTTGTGGATTACCACTTGAACTTTTAACCAGATGAGCACAAACAGACACAAAAACCAAATGAAGTGCATTTCTTTCAACATGTTATATCATCATCGCTACCATAACCATATGCTCATGAAACCAGAGTGCAGCTACACGTTTTGTGATTACACACATATGGCAGCAATTAAGCTCATGCCAGTCGGGCTAGCTTCTTGTGGCCAGACATTGTGGTAGTCACACCAGTTTCTCTGAAGTCATTGTGCCAAGTATGGTTAGTGTCACAGCAGATGATTTGAACCTGACGCATCCATGTCTTCACAGAACGAGTGCTGAAGCCGTCTGGTAAACTGTATGGTTATGTGCCGGATGACGGTGAAGTCGGATTAGTCTAATATCATTGTCTGAGTAACAGTTTCCAAAGATGTTAAGCGCAGTTTGATGAGCTTTTTCCTGCTGTCCATTTTCCTGTCTAAAGGTTGTGGTTTACCGAGGAGGGCGGGTCCAGAGAGTTCGATTTCTTTGCGACAGGCACTGAGTCAATTGAAGTGATGCAGGCTGGCATATTCATCCAAGAGTGCGGTGGCTGAATACGTGCTGATTTGCAGAGGCGGATTAACATGTCCCCTCCTAAAATAGCCTCTGTCTTGACTAAGAATTACATAGTCTTTTTTTTCCCGATCAATTTTAGTATAGACTAGCAAAGGAATAAAGATTTTGATATTGAACTCCACCAGTTTTGAAAATCTAAGGTATGGAAGTAGTTGTAGTTGACCGTAGCATTTGCACATTTGCCATAAATGCAAACTACAAAACGTGCAGTCAAGAGTCAGTGTTTGGTTTGTCCATTTTGAGCTACTGTAAGAACACGGCGGCCTCCACAGAAGGCAATCCACCTATGTAGATAAAAACAGCTCATTCTAAGGTAAAGAAAATACAACAAGTCCTATATTCAGATCATTATACACTAATCAAGTATACTACACACCTGCTTCGCATCAGATCATCTATCTGCAGTATACCTTCTCCAGCTCTTCATCCACTCCTCACCAGATTGTTGTTCAACCACAGTAGCAGTTAAGCTTCAGGCCAAACTTAAATATAGCCCCTGTTTATGCAGTGACAACCTTGACATTTTTCTTGTCTCCTTTCCTGAAATTATTGTTGTTTCTCCTCCCTGAAAAGAGTGAGGAAAATTACCAAATTCCCAGAATATAGAGACCACAAACAGGAAAAAGGTGTCATCGTCATTAAAGACTACCAGATTTACAGGGACTCATTTTAAAACAACGGGAGCTGCATGCCAAAGTGCTTAACTAAAGGCCACATAACAGCTCAGGTATATTACATTACCTGACTCCTGGAAGTTTTGTTAGGCAATTTTCAGCAAAACAAACCTCACACATTCTCCTCTTAAATAAAAAAAATTTATGGAAAGGGCATGGAGGAATTAAGGGTGATTAAACCTGGAAGCTGACGACCAAACAAACTGCTGAGAGGGAAGTTGCTTGGTTATAACTTGGAGAATTAGCATGTTTCCAAACCTATCTTTCAGCTTCCTGCCACAAACTTCCAAACAGTGTCAGCGGGTAAAACAAAAGTTTGTTTTGATGCTCTGTAGTCTTAATTGTTCTTGTTGACTCATGCTCCAGCTTCTCAGCTGCAAAAAATCCCACCATTCCCTCAGCATCCATTTGTTTAATTTTGTTTTTGTGGAAAGTAACGATCGAAATTTCCACTTTTGCATAAAAAAAAAAGAGAAATGTGTTCCAAAATTCTCTTTTACGTCTTCTTTTTCACTCACTCTTAAGTGAAAATGTAAAAGCTGGGTAATAGTTTAAGTCTTTGGTTGACAAAGTAATAATACACAGACTGACAGGACTCATCGTTTTTGAGATGAACGGACTCTTTGAAAGACAGATATCTTCCCCTTCTCCCTATGTGACATTTTAGGTTTCTTAGTCTTTCTGTCTTCCTTTTTTAATTGTACTTACAAATAAAGTGGTCGCACATTAACTGATTCTTTCAGTTCTTGATAAATTACATGGAATTATGGTTGCTGATCTGTACAGCTTTCAAAGGTTTAACAGTGACATTTCTTCGGCATGTTGATGCATCATACAATGCGTCTATTCATCTGTCAAAGGACACCATAACAGACAATGCGAGGCACACTACTTCGCCCACTATGTACTGATATCAATCCAAATTCTGGCAGTGATAATTTCCTATGCTCTTAAGATTCGTGTTTGTGCAGAGCAGTCCAGAAATACATTATCTAAACTAATAGTCTTGCTTTTAATGACGCCAAGCCTTTTATTCTGTGCCAAATTGCACTAGTCAGACGCCTTTCGGTGTTTCTTCCTACTCAAGGCACCACTATTGGGTTTCAAGCCCTTAATTTAGTTCAAATCAACATCCCCACCCAGAACAAATGGTCTACCTCAGATGACTCTCAAAACAGATCACACAGGATGAGCCCAGGTCTCCAACTGTGTTTCCTATAACCTTTGAAAGCCCTCCGAGGAGCCTCTCCTCGTCAAGTGTTTCAGCAGATCAAAGGCAGATCAAAAGTTTGAATGTTTTTCTTTGCTGTGTATTTCCTGTCCAGTCAGTTGACCAACTGACTTCAACTCAAAATTAGTGAAAATGGAAAATGAAATTCACAATAATACTATGTGGTGGATGTACACAGTCCCTTACCTCTAAATGATTGATCTCTTTTTGAAACTCAAAATAAATCATTTGAATTTGTCAAGTTAGATTTCAATTTTATTTGAAGGAAACAAGAGGGATGAGTTTAAACCATACAAACATTTCTCTGAAGCAAAACTGGAGCCTGACATAATCTCACTGGTTGACTTAAAACCACAGCAGGAAGAGATAAAGAACCACAGTCAGCCAGTGAATTGAATGAATGACAGTGACTTATCACTCATTCACAATCTTGAAAGACTTCCACTGAAGGCTAACTACCTAACTTAGTATAGATAGTTTTTTGTTAATGGCAGCCTCAGGCTTCATGTTCGCAACCTCTGCTCTCTCAATCATTTCTCCCTGGACACCAAGTTGACATTACTTAGCCAGAAAATTTGAGGCTCTTTGGCTTGCACACAGAGGACTGACTCAGCCAATGAGATTATTTAGAAATGTTTGTATTGTATAACTACTACTTGTATCTGAACAATGGGGATTTTTCACAAGCATGCAGCCCGATGGGTCTGTCAGTCAGAGGCAGAGGGAGAGGAGAGGGGGACTGGGGATAAGGAGAATTATCACCCTCAGGGAGGATACAGCAGGGCAGGAGACAACATGGCAAAGACAGCAAGAACACTCGAAGAACATGGCTGACTGCCAAGAGTAGTTTTGCAGACCTCGGCTGACACAGCACTCACTGCAGCAGCCACACAAACTTTTTTACAGGACTTTGAGCTGAAACAAACTCCCTCTGCCTCATGCATGCAAACAGTGCACACAGATTAAGATCGGATGCAGTCAGACATGACAGTACTCTTACAAAACCAATATGCGCACACTTGAAGGGTCTATATTAAGCTAGTAAAGCACCTTGCATAGGCCAGGCATGCTGCCATATAAACAAAACCCATGCCAGAACAGACAGTATTAGGCAGACCACACAGAAACACACAGTGCACACCCAAACTTGTGATCATGTCAGGACTTTCATGTACTGTATTCATTCCCCAAACTCTAAACCCTCCTGTCCCTAATATGCCTCACCACAATCTGTACCTTAAGTACCGTTTCACACATATTACTGACACCATGTATGCAGAGTATTAAAGGCAAAGTACACACAGAATGTACTAATGATACCATGCACACATTAGTGAAAATACACTCGCACTTTTGATACATGTCTGTTGAAACAAAGCATACACATTTGTGAAACACACACAAATGCACATTGCATTGTCATTGAGAAATGATTGGATACATTTATTTGTTGAATCAAAACGAGGCAGACTTAGCTTTCAATCTGCTACGCTACTGCTTGTACTAAAACTATAGCTGGATAGCTACCTCGCTAACATAGCAAATAGATGTGATAAGCATGAGTGACATGACCGTTGTCAGCGGTGGGGTTGTAGTAGTTATACTGACATTATATATTATGTTTTGTCATGTGGCCATCTTGGCTGGTGTTGCTTTAGTGTCTTGTAAGCCCACATGGGCCTGGCACCATAGAATGAAACTTAAATAAATAAAATCAATCAATGTCCTGAAAAAGGATAAAAAAATGGGGTTGTGGTTTATTAATCTTTCAGCATCATTTTTCACAAACTAGTTAGCAACTTACCGTTAAAGCTTGACTCGGCCCCACCGTCTACTCAGTTGCAATGTGTACTATGTGTAGCATACTACATGGCTGACTTCACTAATTGCTACTTCTTGTCTCCAATCCTACCCCTGTACTGTAAGCTGGTACAATATAATACATTTTACCCAGCATGCTTGGGTCCTGGACAGGCTGAGACTGCAAGCTTCTCCAGACATCAACTAAACTTGTTTTGGCAGGCTATGCTGGAAGTCAGTTTTCAGCTTTTTGTATTATTTTTTGGGAGAAACAAAGAATCCTTGCTCCTGCTTGGTCATCATATCAAAATTAAACAACTCTCTTTCTCAACATTTGTTGTCTCGCCTTTCAACCGGTTTATTTAAAATTTAAATTAGTCAAATGGAGTTTGGGTATTTGATTTTGTGTACCACAAGGGCCCCTTCACACACATGCACACTGATCAACCAGTCTATCTCCTGAGCCACGGTTGCCCCTATAGTGTGACAAATGGGGTGAGGCAGGTCTGATCTGAGGACTGCACTTGGTAAGGCTGAACTTGGATACAGTTTTTTACATAAATGACTGTGTTTGTAAGAATTTTAATAATATTTATATGCATTAATGTGTGGGCCTGCGTATTTATTTGTATGCATTCATGTGCTGATAACTGTATGCAAGCCAAGTTTTCAATTTTAGCCTAGTCAGCTTTTAATAAAGACTCAGTATGCACACACAGACACACACATTAAGTGCATACATACAGTGTATCATCAAACAAGAAAAAACAACTACAACAACGGCAGCTATGTCTCTTGAATAAGCATAACAAGACAAGACAAACAGATTGATTATATAAACGAAAAATTGAAAACACAACTTGAAGCCTGACAGTTTTATGCTGTACTTGTTTGTAAAGGGGGTTATGAAGTATCTGTACTATGTGTTGAAACTACACAGAACTGACAGTGGGAAATATTTGTGGCTAATATTTCCTCTGCTGCAAGTGGTTATTAACAGACATATTTACAAGGACTCCAGGGACAAATTGCTCTGCTGTGACCTGGGCTCACCTTAGCTGTGCACGTTATATGCTGTACACAGCAAGGATTGTCAAATTATCCAAATATTTACTTAAAAATCATTCAAAACACTTGACTGAATCAACCTACGAGTTTAAGGAAACAGTACTGTAAACACAGTTTAACATAATTCATCACAGAGGTAATAATGCTGACATGAGTTTTAAATGAGCCATAAAAAACACATCCGATGCCTCTAAATAAATTTGCCTTGGCCTTTGGGAGATAATATTTTCATTACCTGTTTTTTCACATCATCATTGCAACATTTGTAACTGCAGGGCAGAAACTATGGCTTCTCTACAGCAGTGTTTTTGGATGTTGTGTTACTGTCTGATCTTGTCATGCTGAAGAAATTTGACTGTTAAACTGTTGAAAGCTGTACGGATCAGCAACCACAATTCCAGTTAATTTATCAAGAACTGAAAGGATCAGTTAATGTGCGATCACTTTATTTGTAAGTGAAAAAGGAAGACAGAAAGACTAAAAAACCTATGAAATGTCACATAGGGAGCAGGGGGGATATCAGTATTTCAAAGAATCTGTTTCTGAAGGACAAATCTATTAGTTTTTGATTGACACTAAACCCACACCACCTTGCTGACTGCTGTGGACAGTGTCCTACTAATAAGATCAAATTACAGACTAGCCACAGATTACCTTTATGGTAACATGAACTCAGTAAAAGGTGACATGGCTAGTTTGCCAGTGAGGTAAGGTATGCTAATATTAGCTCAAAGTAACAAAGGAGTAACGCTGTCAGCAGACAGATTCATGGTTAATTACATGGCATTACAAGGAACCTGACTACCCTGTTGCTCGACACCACCATCCGGTGCTACACTGTTTTAGGAAACAAACGTCCACTTCCAATGCTCACTGCCAGCTGCTAGTGCAACGACAATTGATGGCAATAATTTGGGATAAAGCTCCTCCCAGATGTGAGGGCAGCTTTAGGTCTTATAAAGTGAAGAAGTCTTGCTTTTACAACCACCCACTCAACGTCCACCGAAAGGTTTCCCTTCCGTTCCACAAGTGTATTACTTATTTGGAGAACCTAATAACGATTATTCAGGGTGGCAGGGTGGCCTAGTGGTTACAGTGACAAGGGTTCAATTGCAGTAACAGCTGTACGTCCTGGCCAAAAGCCCTTCAGCAAGATGCTGAAACCACTCACTCAGTCACTGAAAGTCACTCTGGATATGACTTCTCACCACATGTTAACATGCTCTGAATTAAGTGCAGTGTTTTTTGTTTTTTGTTTAATTTTCATATTAAATCTAGAACGTCAGGCCCTAAAAACACACTGTGACTCATGGAGCAGATAAAATTGCAAAAAGAATTTATCAAAACACACGCGGTCACTGAACATTAATACCACATCTCATTAATGAGAAAGACACACTTTGTGGAATTGAGTTCAGTGTGAACTAGGTGAAGGAATGTGAAAAACAATATAGGCAATGTGTGTCTGGATGGAAGAAGATAATGTCTTTATAATAAATTGCATAGTTCAATGTCACACTGGAACAAAAATAATGAAAGCAATAATGAAAGCAGACGTCGTCTTGTCTTACACTAAATGGTCCTAATATATGTGGGAAAAAAAACTTTGCTCAAAGAGCACTGGTGATTTTACACAATATTGACATCATTATTATTTTTTGTTACCATCTCTTTGTAAGTCACTGAATGATGAGGAAAGGAGGTATGTCCTATAAACACTGATCAGCCATAATGGGTACACCCTGGGCACCCTGGTGGTCATAATGTTATGCAGCCCGGTACACAACAAACTGTGATGCACTGTGTGTTCTGACACCTTTCTATCAGAACCAACATTAACATTTTCAGCAATTTGAGCTACAGTAGCTCGTCTGTTGGATCAGACCAAACGGGCCAGCCTTCACTCCTCACGTGCTTCAGTGAACCTTGGCCACCCATGACCCTGTCTCCAGTTTACCACTTTTCCTTCTTTGGGCCACTTTTGATAGGTACTGACCACTGCAGACCAGGAACACTCCACAAGAACTGCAGTTTTGGAGATGCTCTGACCCAGTCATCTAGCTATCACAATTTGGCCCTTGTCAAAATCACTCAAATCCTCACGCTGCCCATTTTTCCTGCTTCTAACACATCAACTTTGAAGGCAAAATGTTCACTTGCTGCCTAATATATCCCACCCACTGACAGGTTCCATGATAACAAGATAATCATATTGTATATTGCTTGTATTTTAATGATCAATGGTAATCAAATATGTATATATAAGGACGATGAATCAGTAACCCCTGTCCACTGTTTTAAAGAATTTTTAAAGGTTTTTTTAAAGAATTAACTTTCAAGTCTTCCTCCTTGATGATGGCAACTACTTACTGGCATTTACCAATCCGTTGTTTCTTTCAACACTGGCAACTATGTAGATTTACTTTAACTTATTTGTGCAGTTTAAATGTAAGTTTGTTCAACTGATTGACAGTACATCACAGTACATGAAATACTTGAAACTCTGAACAATTTAATTTCTTATTGAGAGATGTGTTTGGTCACAGATGGATCGGGAAGAATTAATCTTTGATTACAGCATAAATCTTGGCATCTTACTGCTGCTGTAATGCCTTTAGGAAGGCATGTAAACTGGGCAATTAGAGATACTGACTCAGCTAGCAAAATAAACAGATGATATCTGCTTTTATTTCCGAGAAGATTCTGCAAGTCAGAATATGTGAGAACCTAAACGAGACTGACAGGTGTTGAGCAAGAAGGTAATCATTACGGTGCAGATCTTACACATCAAAAGCCAAGCAAAGGAGTGCAGAATACATTTATAGAAACGCGAGATTGATATCTACTTGTTATCACTGTGCCAACAAAATGCCACAATATAATTTCAAAGCCTAAGGGTCCTGCAGAGAAAAAAAAAAAAAAATTGAATAAAAAGTAATGATAACAAGAGTGTTTCCAATATTTCATAAGTAGGAGTCTGGAAACCTTTCAAAATTGGTTGCTGGCTCTTTTTAATAATGCATTTTTAAAGTAAACAATAATTCAGTGTTCACATGCCCACAGGAGAGGGTAAATGAGGATAAAACTAACCAAACAACAGCCACAGTCAACAGTTAGTAATTAGTTATTGTATGGTAGCTACTGTTTACATATTTAGTATCTCAAATGCTCCCACATAGTGATATTGATCATCTTGCCCATGGTTATTATAAGGGGAAATGTTTGCAAAGATTTGTATTGTAGACTGGTATTTTAGTTAACAATGCTTTGCATTCAAAATCAGCAGGACATGCACCTTGAATCAATGTGTTATAGGACATTATTGGATTTTATAAACAACTGCAAAGCAAGGGGCCCACTCATGGAAGAATAAGCATGATGTATGAGTTGGCCAATTATGAACATACAGTTGATTTGTGGAACATCACTCTCTCCCATTGATTTGTGCTTTTTTATCTGTTTGTTGTTTTAGTTACAAATCCTCCAGATTAGCTGGTAATGAAAAAAAGCTGACGATCCCGCTCAGAAACGGGGACCAAAGGAAATGCGGATGGGAAATGTGAGGTGGGTCCACGCCCTTGAGTATAATGCCTCAGACATGGACTTTATGGCCATTACCAGTCCCTAATTTGATTCCGCCGTACGATCCGGAACAATCAGGACCAGGCTTGTCTTTAAGGATGACTGCTAAAACCCAGCCAACGGAAAAGTCATTCTGCATAGCAACATGGAGACGATGCAATAACAAGCTCACTCAGACCCCTCGTAGGTCAGTTACACATCAGGAGGGAACAGACTTGACAATGCACACACCTGTAGCCACTAGAATATAAAAAGACAAAAAAAAGCAGGCAAAACCTCCACCTTCCCACTAAAACCCACTATATCACAATTAATAGAACCATCTTAAAGTAGAGAAGTCTATATGGCAGCACAATATGTGAATCTCTTTGTAGCTAGTTAGAACATGATGGAAACTTGTTCCTCATCCTCACTACCGTGGCCAGTTTAACAGCTTTTCCATGGGAACGCTCCCCAGTATACCCCAACTGCCGGAAGGGAGCCAAGAGATGCAGGGTTTGAATGTGGGCTAGGGCGAGCCTCCATTAAACTGGTGATCCCAGCATGGCGGTAAACCTCGGTGTGCTTCACTCCTTCCTACTGTAAAAGCCTGGTTGAGGCGTCAGGCCTGGCCAGGCAGAGACAGCCCTCTGCCCCTCCCTGGCCAAATATTGTACCTCCAAACTGATGCTAAAGCTTCAGCCCAGTGCTGATTGGATCTCCAGGCAATACCAATGTCTCAAAAGAACTTCCTGTTCCTGTTTCTTATTCTGCTTTCTGAATAAGAATAAAAATTTGCTGTACACACTATCTGGATAGAGATTGTGATTATTGTGCTTACCTTTCACTTGCTGACATTCTTGTTTACAGTACCTTAAACATTCAACATTTATTTTCAACTTAGAAGATACAGTTTGAGCGTCACAAAATTATGGTTTGCAGTAATGAGTAATGTAAGGGATATAATTACTAATGCAGATAACACTGTTCACTCCCAACACTTTGGGATAAGACCATTGGATGACCAGATCAACTAGGCCTGCTGGAACTTGCTGGAGGCTGGATTTGGGTTAGGCTCAGAGCACACTGGGGGTACCTCGTTAATTCATAAAAATTGAGCAGAATTATTCATGTTTTTATAAAATCGTATCTCATAATTATGACGTAAGTAATTCATTTAGAAAATTAAGCCTTTTTTGCAAAGTGTAAAAGTATCGGGTTATCACATAAGTCAACTAAACAGACTTTGTTGTGATGTAATTGCAATAAATGGATCAAATTGATGCCGAAATAACTACATCATGATGGCTATTTGGACTTCAGACTTGGTCAGGTCTGTCCGCAAAACAGGCCAACGACTTTTAAATAGCTTGTTTTTTTAAAGGAGTTCAGAACGATCAGGGGTATGCTAACTTAGTCTATAGTAAAGTAAAATTAATAGCTGGAGTAATATATACTAAACATTTTAAGTACTTACCAGGCAGTCCAACTTCTTCACTTACTTTTCTCCAGGCAATGTTCTTTTTGTTTCGAAAAAAATAAGTAGTATCACAGAGCTCTGGGTGCCCATACGTTGGATTGGCACCTACATGGCTTGAAACACACAGGTGGAGAGTGTAGTCTACTTTTTAATCCTAAATGTTTAAAAAAAAAATAACTCTAAGCTCTCCTTTTGCCTGTAAACAGGTCCAAATCAGAGCAGAATTCAGTGTTCCTTTAGAAGCTGTGGCTCTGCCCCAGGCTCTCTTCTACAGAGCTCCCCAGAGCTCTCTGTCGGCGAGCAACAACTCTGTCTCTTCGATCCTCCCCACACACACAACACTCTGTAAAGACTTGCAGCATGCACAAATCTTTTCCTCAAAGTTGAATATTTTTAAAACATTTGCATCTTTGTATGTAGTTTTGTATGTAATCACTTTGTATGTCATCTCTTCGCTGTAATTTGCTTTACTTTATGTGTGAGCACCATTAGGTTATATACACTGAACAAAATTATAAACGCAACACTTTTGCCCCCATTCATCATGAGCTGAACTTAAAGTTCTAAGACTTTCTCTATGTACACAAAAGGCCTATTTCTCTCAAATAGTGTTCATAAATCAGTCAAAATCTATGTTAGTGAGCACTTCTCCTTTGCTGAGATAATCCATCTACCTCACAGGTGTGGCATATCAAGATGCTGATCAGACAGCATGGGTATTGCACAGATGTGCCTTAGGCTGGCCCCAATAAAAGGCCACTCGAAAATGTGCAGTTCCATCACACAGCACAATGCCACAGATGTCGCATGTTTTGAGGGACCGTGCAATTGGCATGCTGACTGCAGGAATGTCCACCAGAGCTGTTGCCCGTGAATTGAATGTTCATTTCTCGCAGACCACATGTAACCACACCAGCCCAGGACCTCCACATCCAGCATCTTCACCTCCAAGATCGTCTGAGACCAGCCACCCGGACAGCTGCTGCAACAATCGGTTTGGATAACCAAAGAATTTCTGCACAAACTGTCAAGAACCAGGTCTCAGGGAAGCTCATCTGCATGCTCGTCGTCCTCATCGGGGTCTCGACCTGACTGCAGTTCGTCGTCGTAACCGACTTGAGTGGGCAAATGCTCACATTCGATGGCGTCTGGCACTTTGGAGAGGTGTTCTCTTCACGTCACGTCCTGCCAATATCCAGCAACTTCGCACAGCCATTGAAGAGGAGTGGACCAACAACCGGATCAACTCTATTCAAAGGAGATGTGTTGCACTGCGTGAGGCAAATGGTGGTCACACCAGATAATGACTGGTTTCCGGACCCCCCCAATACAGTGACACTGCACATTTTCGAGTGGTCTCTTATTGTGGCCAGCCTAAGGCACACCTGTGCAATACCCATGCTGTCTGATCAGCATCTTGATATGCCACACCTGTGAGGTAGATGGATTATCTCGGCAAAGGAGAAGTGCTCACTAACACAGATTTTGACAGAGTTGTGAACAATATTTGAGAGAAATAGGCCTTTTGTGTACATAGAAAAGTCTTAGATCTTTGAGTTCAGCTAATGATGAATGGGAGCAAAAACAAAAGTGTTTATAATTTTGTTCAGTGTATGATGCATACTTTTTTGTTTTTCAGCAATTATAATGAGTAAACAATTCCCAGAACACCACATAGCCAAAGTTGTCTTAACAAATGACATTAGTGTCTTACCTAGCTTTTGTAGAATCTGTGGCTTCACTGAGGGATATCTGTGAGGTTGAATGCAGTCACCTGTCGTAGCTATTGATGACATTAGCTCTAATAATAGAGTATTCCCATCATCAAAGAGAGGTAAACTGTACGTTAAATAATACCAATCCAAATTTCATGTCCTGTTTTCAATATTTTAGTTTACCTGCAAATGTCACATCAGTCTGGTTAGATGCTAGTGTGGTTCTTCTCTTCAATAGCAGTGTAACTCACTGTCTGCTCATTGCTTGTAAGCTAAACTAAAGTATTATGTAGTAGGTTTTAAATCCTATGAAACTTATGTAACTCTGTGACGTCAGCTGTAACTACCAGGTTAACTTTTACTACAAAAGGTGGATACGTTTTTCCCAGGGTATGTTGTCATGGCAATTTACTCTCCATGTCTAAACTGCTCTGAGCAGGTTATCTTTGTGGTTAAATTAATGTTACCCTATAAACCTCCTCTACTCCAGACCATCAAAGTCCTCTAGTTGACCCCAATGATGTTCTCTTATGAAAGATATTGATTTAAATCTGAGGGAATTCAGTATATGTGCCACCTTCTAGTGTCAGAAGGCATTTGTTATGTTTCCATTTAATTGTTATAAAGATCAACAAGGCTTTTTATGCGCTCGCAGGTAATTTACAATATAGAAAGACTTTTTAATATACGTAGACGAGGCCTATATACAGAATTATTTATAATTCCAGAGGAATCCAGAGGGTGATTAGTGCAACTGACTGTACACTTGTACAGTAACAACAGCATTACATTCACACAGCCTGTAAACCTTCAGCCTAAGATTTCAGGCAGAGAGCAGTTTTAAATCCATATAATTCAATTCAATAAATTGTATGCATTTCCTCCCAGATAACTCTTCATGCTTGCTTTTTTTGCTTTAATCACTGTTAATTAATTAATGGATCAATTTTTGAGATATTATTTTAGTTAATAAAATAAAGGAAGAGTCTGTAAGAGAAGATAGAGAACCTATGACATGAACACTGTAATGTTATGTTGTCTTTTGTTGGCCCTTATTACAGTGAGATTAGTCTGTCAGCTTTTTTTTTAAATTCCTCATATCCTGATATTTTCATTGTACATTCTTCTGGGGACAAACACATAGCACGAGCCTTAATGGAAAAACTCTTCTTGCACTGCTGAACATGCCCCTTTTTCTGTGAATGTGCACAACCTCAGATTAAGTTGACCCAGTCTCAACTCACATCTTAACCATTGTAGTACATTTATCACTATTATAGGCAATCAGCCTTGATAACCCCGAGTTAAATCTGAGTAGGCTCAACACCTTTCTTTCAGTCCTACAGGGCCTCAGTTGAGGTTGTTTGCCAGTTTCACAGTGACATCACTTTCAATGATCTGGAGAGAGTTTTGCTCCTCCAGGATCAGAGATGGGACCATCAGGTCGGTGACAGTGACAGGGTCCCCTCTCTAGTCTAACTAATCACAGCTTTATGACATTGTGTCTGCAAAGCGGTCTGGCTTGCGATCTTGATATTTTCAGTTTCATCTACTATGAAGATGCTGAGGATCTCATTTTCAACTCCACAGCGTTGGACCATCTAAGTTGATGGTCATCACCTTTTCTCTCACCTCTCTAATGTACAGCACAGTGACACATGGAGCTCAGAGGAGGGGATAAGACAGACAAAGAGGAAAATTGACAATGTGTATTTGTTGCGTTGGTGTGCATGAAAGCATTGCAAGTAACAACGCGTGTGAAAGTTGATTTAAAACAAAGCATATCAGGCTCAATATAGTCAATACCAATCAGTGAAAAAAATATTTGATAGGCCCTGATGCCAATCGGAGATTGGATCGGGAGATACCTACTTAGAAGTTTCTTTTAGGCAGCAGGGTATACTGGATTCATCTGCAAAATAACCATTAGGTTCATTATAGGTTAAGAAGGATCTGATTTGACATCCTACCAATATAACTTATTTTTACATGCATGGACTATGCCTTGCAGCACTAGATTACTCATGTTGTTGGGCTTAATGTCAATTATCTGCATTGTAAACACACACACACACACGACACCATTTTCCATTGCTATGTCAATGAATTTCCACTTTATGAAATACATTTTGTAAATAAAGTTTCTTTACCTTCAATGCAATTCAGATATTTATTTATTGGCACAATAAAATAAAACTTGCATGACAGATTTTAGCACAAATTATAAACTTAGTCAATACCGAAATGAAGATGAGTGAGGGAAATCCAGAGCAGTTCAATGATTATTTACACAAAACAGAGGTACAAAGGCTTACAGGATATCAAGGCATGCAAGGGTCAAAACCTGAAGGTAGTCCAACACAAGCAGAAAAATCCAGTAAGGAGCAGGCAGGAATCCAAAGTTCAGACACAGGTCAGACAGCAAGTTCCAGATACAATTCTCAGGTAAAAAGATAAACAGAATACAAGTACCAACGCTAGAAAGCCAAGAAATGAAGCACAAGTGAGAGACATTGTGGATAAACCCAATGGCTAATTATGGGTTCTCGCTGGTTCCCACATTGGTACTAGTAGACGCCATTGAAAATTAATCATTTATCTCAAAACTAGTTTGCAATTTGTTTGCTACAGAATGTTGGCAGGTAGGTTGAGGAGTCTGGTACTGAAGCACAAGGAAACGCAGTAAGGCAGAGACTAAACCACAAGGAAATAAATCACAAGAAGACTAGTTTGAAAACGAGGCCTGAAACAAATGCTACCACTGTAACTGACTAAACAATCTATGGGAGAAGAGCCGGGGCTGAAATACTGTAGAGGGGATGAGCTGATGGTCTGCAGGTGTGTGTGTGTAGACTGAGAGGTGACAAGCTGATTGCAGACAGGTGTGCAGAAGGAGCAGAACCAGGAGCCAGGAGAGAAGCCTTGTCCACACACACACACACACACACATAGAGGGAAAGGGGAACAGGGATACATAAGGAAAACAACTGAAGGCACGGCCGTGGCTGTGACAGAGAAATCTACAGCCTAGGTTTGTTTACTTCGTCTGTAGTTTCCCTGCTGGGGAAATGTGAACAGCGGTAACAAGACAGTTTTATGTTTATTGTGTGTTTTATCTTCACATAAGTTCGACATTTGAGGAAGTGTCCATCCACTTGTGTTTGAGCACCAAGCATCATCGATAAGAGTCCGCCTGTTAAGTGTTGATCCGGGATGTTGATGAAGCAGGTCTCTGTAAAGCTTTGGGCACAACAGAGTCGGATTTTTGATACTAATATTTTTTTTCTTTTTAATAATACATTTTGTTTTAAATACTGATATTATTTTAGATATTTTTTCAGTCAATCTTATAGAAAGCTTTAAGGTCTAGTGTGTAATCTTTATGAGGATCTATTCGCAGAAATGGAATACAATAGGCATAACTATGTTGTCATTAGTGTTTAATCACCTAAAAATCTTTATGTTTTTGTTACCTTTGAATTTGCCTTTTAGAAGTACAAAGGCCTCGAGTCACTTTCCATTGAAGCTGCCATGTTGAACCACCATGTTTCCACAGTAGCCCAGAACGGACAAACTGAACACTGGCTAGGTAGGGCCGTTTGCATTTTTTCATGATGTCAGTTGTTATCTGTTCATCACTTTATGTAGAGTTATCAATATTTACTGCCTAGTTTTTCATTGAGCCACTCCAGCCACTTCCAGTTTTCCCAGGCTTGTTTGTGGTTATTAATCTATAATGGTTACAAGTAATTTGGGTGGTTGGATTTAATGATTCAGTATGTGCCTGTCAGATAAAATAACATGATATCTGTGGAAGAACACTGACCACTCTGTTTGCAACTGTCTTTCACCTCTGAATTATAATATCATATAATATAAGAAAGAGGTCACCCAGGGGTTATAGTGCAGTTCATTCACAGCCAGTCTATACCATATGACAGGAGTTTATAAAAGCGGTGCTTAACGCTGCTTGACAGCCGCCTGAGTTTGCCTTTAATGTGGCAAGTCAGACGCCCTTCCATAGCGCTTGGGTTACTGTCTTCTATCCACTCTCATTTTAGCCTCAGCTGTAGAGGCATACTGGGTGAAAAAATATCTTTATTGAATTAGCTCCTGGCTGTAAAGTTAACTGCCATCAAGCAACAGACTTTTTCTCAGGTCTCAGGCCAACAGGTTTCTGTTAATGCGTCAGGATCCCAGACCTCTGCCTCGTCATTGTGCAGTGTCTTTGTGTGTAGTCATACAAAGGTAAGTGAGGCATTCATTCTGGTAAATCATACAATTAAATACAATAAACAAGATTAAACAATATAACATCTGTGAGGTCATACAATATTAAATCCATGCATATTAAATGAAACCTGAAAGAAAATGAGTTTATGTGCCAAATCCAGACTCCAAAACAATTTGACACTCAGTCCACCAAAGAACACAAAAATTACAGAAAATGCAAATCACACACATACTGTAAATATAAAGAGTCTGTATTTTATTCTGCGCTAACTAGCTCATTATAGATCTGTGTGGCCTTTGCGCAGGTCCACCTAACTTGACGTCAGAAATCACCCACTAAATAGGAGGCACATGGGAGTTAGGAGTGAGGGTTATTTTGAAAACCCCATCAGCAGACTGGCTTGGTTTGTCTGATTTAGGTTAGACCTCACATGGTCACCACGCCACTTGTCAAATGTTTCATCTGGTTTGAAATTGCTCTGGTGTGCAAGTGGCTATCACAGCTCCAAATGGCAGCTAGACTCCTAAATGCAGGTTTCAGTGAAAGGCAAAGCCATAATGGCACCTCATTTCCAGTCAGCCAGAACATTCTCTCACTTTTCCAGCAGAACTGGCAACGAAGGTTATGGTGACATGCTGAAAAATCTTTCAATGGTAAAAAACGAAACTATTCTCACTGACTGAATAAATTATATATAATCGGTGTTTTTAACATGACTATATAGTAAACATATTCTCAGAAATTGAGGACACAACTAAATTTTTTTTTTTTTCCTTAGGATGCCCTGTTACACTGTATTTAGCAATGTAGGGTTTAGGAAACACAGGAAATAGCTGCTTTTGGATGTAAAGCTAAGACAAAATTAGTTCTTGAGCACCTTATCTGACAACCTTGAGGAAGGAAAGTGGTTTGGTCATTTTCCGGACACTGAGTTATTTCTGTCTGTCCAGGGTTTAAATCACAAATCCACATGGTGTTCATAAAAATCTGACGAGTGAGGACTGATTCAACCTGATAACAGATTGTTAATAAGTAGTTCCTAAATAACCCAGATTCAACGACTATAATAATGAGTTACTAGAGAACAGACTGGGATAGGCCTATACAATGTTAATGAATCATTAGATAATGATTAGTTCATAAACATCTGTTAATCGAATAATGATCTAACCATACAACATGAATGCATATTAGGTGAGAGGTCAGAGCACAAAATTCTCCATTTGTCTTGCTAAATGATACCTCAGATAAAACAATTTCTTGGGTCAGCTTAGATAAGGGGTTTCAGTGAGCATAAGTTCATGCCTAGTTATTATTGTATTGTATTTTACTACAACTAGAGCTGAAATACTGAGTCAATTATTTGTGTTGGATTAACAAAAAATTAATCACAACTACTAATAGAATACATTTTTTCTAGGAAAAAATGTCAAATATTATCTCGTTCCAGCTTCGCAGGTGTAAGGGGTTACCAGCTTTTCTTTGTCATATATGACATAAAACTGAATATTTTGGGGCTTTGGGTGATATAGTGTAATATAACAAATATTTTGCAGACACCACTGGGCTCAGTATGTTTGATATCGTTACTGATGTGAAGTAAGTGTGATTTGAAGTAAATGGGATATAACATTTTGGCCTTATTCAGACAGATAACTGTACTGTGTGAAAAACAAGGCGCATGAAATCATAATGAAATAAGTGCAAGCTTACATTCTTGACAGATTTCACTGCTTACATTTGGCAACACAGGAGATAAACGGATTGTCACTGATATATTTTCAGAGTTGTAAATTCCTTCCTCATACTGAGCAATGGTTTGATGTATAACTCAGACTGGCCTTGAATTGTATTACATTGTCTCCCTAGTATCTGAAACAACAAGCCCCCACCAACACAGTGCTGTTTTGATGTAAACACCTGATATTTTCAGGTCTAATTTCAATTTTTACATCAGTTCATGATAGCAACTTTTAATACCTGTTTTTTTATTTATTTTATTATTCTATAAACACACTGGTAAATTGTCCTGTCCGAGAGTCTTTGCTTGTTGACTCATTTTTAAGCGTCTCCTGGGCAGAAACGTCAGCTAGAAGCCCTAAAACCCTTTACCAAGCCTTTGAATTTCCTTTGTGGTTGTCTTGACACACATTCCTTGTTGTTTTTCAAGTGGAGCAAAGTAGTGACCTCACGTGAAGCATCTGCAGCTCTGGATTTGTAGTTCAGCTGATGTTGGGTTACATCACACCCTGAATGCAGTTTCTCTTTAGACATTACGACAAGAGTTAAAATATTTTGTCTCATGGAAGATGTTTTTTAGTTGAAGGTCAAGTAATTGTATCACACCTCTGTGTCTTTACTGGCTCTATTTTTTCTCCTTTATTGACATTGGGTTGTGTGGAAATATGTATTAGTGGTGATTGAAAAGTGAACAAACTGACTTGTTGTTTGGGGTCCCACTACAAGGGTGTGTCCTTCCCCAAAAAGAATGTTGTCTTTATTTTAGACCTCTCTGTCAGTACTGAACAATAGTTAAAATGAACAGCAATTAAATATGTTGATGACAAACTGTTTAATGGACTAGTAACCTATGAGTATACTTGAATGTACCCTGCTCTACACCACTGATTATAGGATTGTGTTTCAGTGGAACGGTGTGCAATTGGGTACAACAGCACATGTCATTCTGTTGAGCGCAGATAAAATGGCTGTTAATACTTGCAAAACCATGAATGATATATTCTACATCCTCATGACTCACTGTGAGTTTTAAAAGCAATTACTCATAAATTAGATATTGGGGAAATACTGTTCTCAAATAAAAAAAATAATTAGGGAAACAGTGTGTTGCAGTGTCTTTATGCAATAGCATTTGTCTAGCACTAGGACACTTCATTTACAGTCGAGCAAATTATTTGGAACCTCGATCCAAGATTATATATCTGCGATGAAATGTCCATGTTTCCATGTGGTTTTGTCACAGCTTGTGCCACCCAAACCCCAAACACGCGTTTTTCCACATGGTTTGAAAAACACAAGCGACACACCAGTGTTAGAGTAGCTTAGAAAAACATCTCTGCCACCAAGTATGTGTGCCAGTGCTCTGAACACTGGAATAAATGCTTTTAAAACAGTCTGGATATTATTCACTTTTATGATTTTAATAGAAATTGTAACATTGGCAGTGACAACAATAATAATGGGGGCGATTTTTTTTTTTTAATCTGAATAATCATTATGATGATTGTAGCTTTTTTTTTTGTTTAAATGACGCCATGGGGAGAAACATGCTGTCACACTGATATCATTGGCCCAGTATTTGCGGATGTTAGCAATTTGTGCATGTGTAGTTACATTCATTTCAACTGCAACTGCTAAACACAAATCCAGTAAAATAAGCCAGACAGCATCTCTTGTGGTCCAGAAAACTAAATATCTGTGCAAGAATAGCTTTTGACCTAAGAGAGTCTTTCATATGTTCTTTCCTTATGCCTCCAGATTGGAATGTTTTTCAGACTGAGGCAATATGCCATGAGAGCAAAAAATTACACACAGGAAACAATCTGTGGAGTATTTTTGGCATAAGAGTTAAATATATGAACAGTAGGGTAAATAGTTAGCAGTGTCATGCCATTAAAGTAGTGTAGCATTTTCTAAATTAAAGTCTTCACAGGGAACGGGCATTGTTGTTCACTTAACCTTTTTTAGGCGTCTTTTGGCATGCCTGGAATTTGGCAGAGGTTTTAAAGTGCAACACCATGGCTGTTTGATGATATCATGAGATGAGATGAATCTCACAGACAATTTGAATTGTTTGTAGATGACTGAACATTTTCCGCTTTTTAGTCATCTCAATGTCTGCTCAAAAATCATGAGTATATTTTGGTTATGGAATTACAATAAAGTAAAAACACTAGTGCATGCTTTGGAATGGGCAATAAAACCCTATTGTTCATATGACTATATTCCACTTGTGGCTTCTTCTTCCTTTGTATTGGCTTCATGCATGACCAACGCCGAACAATATTTCTGAGGAAAATCATCTGTCAAGCTCTGACACCTGCATTACTCGGTCTGTGACATAACTGGTATTCTTGAGACCCATCAAACCACATATGTGGTACTGTGGTTTTATAACAGGGTTTCCTTTATTATACAACATGCAGTAGTTCCCAAAGTCCGACAATCTCCAGGCACCCTTGTCTCTGTCGGTCACATTTGTGCTGTGATTGTGACTTTTACAAACGTTTTATCCAGTTTATTAAGTACAAATTGAGTGATTAAAAAAAAAAAAGAAGAACAATTGGAAATTAACCTATTCTAGCAATTAAAAATATTGGCACCATGTAGCCAGCCGTTAAAAAGGTTTCCCCCACACGTGCCACCAGCTTTGCAAAGTAATGCAATTTCTAATAATGGTTCACTGCAGAGAGCGGACAATGGCATCAGACTTTAAGGCCTGCTTTCTACCGACTAGAAAGAAATGTGGGTTGGGATGTGTTGTTCATCACAAGTTAAATCAAACAATGAATACTAAAATGGAAAAATATTTGGTGCGTAAATAGAGCATATAGAACAATAAATCCTGTATCTTAGTATTTGTGCACACTAAACTAAATTCATATTTGTACGTTTGCTCTGCTCTCTGATTGGCTATGGAACAGCAATGTGACTGATTGACACAGGTGTGGATTGTTTCGCCCCTTGCCAAAGAAAAAAAACGAGTGCAAAAAAACATCTATGTGTGTAAAACACAAAGTTGTTTTTTCAACACTTTCCATGGGAAGGTTGTGCAAAAAATATCTCTGTGTGGGCTTGTCAAATGAAGATCTGCACTCACAACCCCACGTTTTGTACTTTTTCTTCCATTTCACGAAACCTCATATATGTTTGGAAATCTTGTGTGTGAATAATATATGCATTTGTCGCTCTCTAGTAAAGCAAATGTTCTTAGTTAACCTAAAAATAATGTAATGACACATAGGATCAAGAAGGCTACACCAACCTCATGAAAAAAAGGTAATTTTTGACCCTGTTATGTGTGTATACAAGAGTCTTACATATCCGTCCATTAAAGGCAAGCCTGTTGCTGGTGCATGTGAAAGCCTTCAGAGCACTTGTGCAAAAAGCATTAAAATTCCCCACGCAATAAAACCGTTATTTATAGGACCGTAACAGCCTTGTAGTTTGTCTTACACAAACCCCAGAGGAGGAACCAAGACACTCAATCCTCCCATAGACACTCACTGCTAATGCTACTGCAACACATGGCCCCTCCGCTGCATGGTTTGTATAGCCTCCTGATGCAAACCAGTCAAGTTCTTTCAGCCACATGAAAGCAAAAAGATTTATTGAAAATTAAGCGGATAAGAATTTGCGGCAAAGGCAGAGTGAGAAAGGGGGGAACAAAAGGACAAAGCAAAATAGGTGCTCTCAGTAACCCGTGTGATGTCATTGGGAAAAGTGTGTAACATTGTTAAACTATACAAAAAAAGACAAACTTGTGACACAACACTTGCGGCATTAAGGAAGAATGTGTCACTCACTTGTTAAAATTCAAAAGAAATTAGCAATGAGAGAAAAATGTTGCATAAAACCAGAGAAGTCATTACGGACACGAGGTCAGCAGAGTTCAGCAGCTCCACGATGTTGCTGCTGTGAAAGTTGACTGCGCATTAGTTAAGATATGAGGTGGCATCCTCTTCTCCCTCTCACTACAGGTACCTCAGAGTGTGAGAGGGATTTTCCAGTTGCAGTTGCTGAAAGCGGCAAACCCTCAATTAGTTCATAGAAAGAACTCAATGAGACTTCCTTTCGTCTTAAGTATGGGAAACAAAAGCATCTCTCCTTGATGATTGCTGGCATTGCGGCACCCCACTGCCACAAAAAGCTGCAATAGAGCATGGAGTCTGTCATTTTTGGACAAAATCTTGATGACAGGGCAAGCCCAGGTCTGGAAACTTACACTTGAACATATCAGAATTTTTCATGGGCCTTTGCATCCAACTTTCCCTGCTCGCCACAAACATACAGTATGAACATCAGTAAGTACATTAAATAAATGAATGCGATGACTGACTGATATTTTCACAGTGTATTGTTGCACAAAGGAGCAACTGGCTTCCATTTGCAGGTTCTGTGCATTGCAGGATAGTCTTGGGTAACAAAAAATGTCCCAAGTTCAATTCCTGCAACAGCTGTGTGATGCAACTTCAGTCTGCTCTAATTAAAACTAAAGAAAAACATCAGATAAAATATGTTCCAAAATGTTTCATGCAATGCACAGTAATTATATGTCTGACAACAAACTGGTGAGTCAGTGAAAGTAGTGCCACTCACAGACGTAAGGATATGTGACTCATGTCAGAGAACTACATGTTGTGGGTGACTGAGTTGTCTTATAATAACTTTTTAATAACGTTTATTTTTTTCATCAGGCAAAGTACTATCTGTGGGAAGCACATGTGTCTATGCATGACCACAAACGGTGCGAAGGGAGAGTTTCATCAAATTATCTCATTCCTATTATTGAACCGCTAGCAGCCAGTATTAGACAAAGTCGTCTAATATCGCCTATCAACATTTATGGACAAGAGCATTATATTTCACTTTATGCGGACGACATTCTTTTATTCATTTCTCATCCTCAAGCTTCAATACCTCATCTTTTGGCTTTAATTAGCAACTTTGGCAGACTCTCCGGAAATTTTGCCTCATTTACACAGCTACAAGCCAAATATAGAATATCTGCCTCAAGTTTTTTCAGGTTTTTGCAGATTAGAGATTTTGTTAAAAAAAAATTACCAAACTTTGAAGTTCTAAATAAACATGATACTCTTGAGGCAGTTAACAGATATGACCCAGGCTCCCGAGGGGCAGTCTCTGCTTTCTATCGAATGCTTCATGATGGAGCTCTGATGAATACAGAGTTGTATAAACGGTCATGGGCAGATGACTTGAATATGGAATTAAATGATGAAATTGGGGGAAAATGTCTACGTAACGTGCAAATGTGTTCAGTTAAGACCAGACAAAACCTAATACAGTATAAAACCCGGCACAGACTCTATTATTCGCAGTTACACAATTTTTATCCTGATATCCCACCAGTATGTAACCGATGTAAATCCAAGATAGGAACTCTAGCACATTCATGTTGGAAGTGTATTTTTCATTTTTTTGCTGAGGCTTTTGGAAAGAATTTGGTACCCAGCCCCTTGGTAGCGATCCTGGGGGCCACAAGTGTCCTTTCCTCCATCAATAAATTTGAAAGAAGAGCTATTCAATTTGGAATGGTGATTGCAAAAAAGATTTTACGTGTATGGAAAATGGATTCTGTGCCATCATATAATTTGTGGCTGGGAGAATTGTCAAACACTTTACATCTGGAAAGATTGAGATTCTATAATGAAGATAGAGGAGACAAGTTTGATAAAACATGGGACCTGGTACTGAATTACCTTAAAAATGTGAGCTCAGAGACATTGGCTATTGTATAAAACCTCACTTTGCAAATGAGTATGTGACTTTGTATATGTCGAATTCATTTATTTTTTCTACTTTTAGATGTTTTTGTTTATAATACCCATCTTAACTATGACCATGGATTATTGTTGTTGTGATCCAAGATGTGCTGTGTTCTGTATGTTATGTGATCTTTGCTAGGTGTTCTTTTTCCTTTTCATTTCTAAAAAAAAAATGTGTCTCATTCCTTGTTTCACTGCCTCACACTATCTCCAATACGGCCTAGCTGACCATTAAGAAGCACAGATCATGACCTGGTTTCAAGCTGCCTCCTCTCATTTTACTTCGCTCCAGCAACTTTCAATTAATTGTAGTCTGTTTTGGCAGAAAATAATAGCCATAGAAATATTCATGAAAACAATCAGGATCACTTAGATTAAACAAAAGTACAATAGCCTCTAATTAAAATTCCAGATCACTGGGAAAATCTGGACAAGGTATGAATGAAAATGTTCATCACTGACTGTCAAAGTGACCTTAAACAAGGCCTATCACCCTGAAACATCCCAAGTGCAGCTGCTTAAAGGTAGAGGACTGCTTACACCGAGCAGGGTAATGTGTGACAGCATGCCTCTGTGCTGTGTTAAAGAGGATAAAGCATAGTAAAAAAAAAAGAGTATGCATGTTCAGTAAACATTCACTGAATTAATCAAATAAATAAAAAGCTCTAATCTGCTGTTTGATGTGAACCCTTTTGTCCCCACAGACGTAGTTCGTGAACAAACATAAATGCAGTTCTGAAAGTTTCATTTTCCTTACACAATCATTTATAGTTAAACTGCAATATTTTCATATCAGTAAATGTCTGGTTTGCTACTGATTGATATAACACAATAGTGTTTCCCAGTTCACAAGAGGTTTTGAGTCTGTTGTTATAGTGTCTGGTTGCTCTTTCCTGGGAAAATTCTGCCCAGCAAGTCTTCTATTTATTCCTGGGCATACAGGAATGAATAGAAAAAATGGCTAGTTGGTATGAGCAACGATAATCACCATGGTTGAGCAGAAGAAAAGAGTGCCAACCACTGAAACTGAAAATTTAATCAAAGGATTACAAGGAAGACGCCACGCTGTTTTATTCAGAAATTATCTCACAGAAGTGCAGTGGAGAAACACTGCTAAAACCAAATGATGTTGTGGGACCAAAAATTAAAGACGAAAATACTACATATGGGAGTGAGAGACCAAAAAAACATGATTTTCTCTATACAAAGAAAATGTACTTTTGCAGACAGATGGTTTTTCCTTAAGAGAATAAGGAGTATTTTGGGGCCTAACTGGGACCAGCTCTTACAATACATGTGAGTAGGGACGGGATGCATTCTTTGTTTTGAGTGTGTGTTTGCTTGTGTGTGTCAGGATGAGGGCAATATGTTTGCCCGGTGAGCGATGTTGGCCTGTAAAGATCAGGTATTAGCCGGTAATGTTGTTCATCTATAAAATTATAGAGATTTCTTCCTGAGAGTTGCTAGGGGGAGACTAAAACGTGGCTTAAATTGTTTTTTGCACTTTTTATTTACTAAAATCTAAAACAAATGTATGGGTTTCACTAGCAAGTGCTGTTTCAGATACTTTCACACATTTGTCAGAGTAGGGTTGTGGGGTGATGCACTGAATATATGAAGTCATTTGTATAACCAAAGAGAGATAACAGTGAGAGCAAAGTATGTTATGAATGCTGACGTAAATGTGATGGCTGCTGCTGTCTATCACCCAAACATCACCTTTGCAACACAATTCCAAACACAAAACCTGCCACATTTTTTTAGATGCATGTTTCAAGGCTCATAGAACATAACATAAGATTTAAATATGATACATCACACAGACAAATAGGGATTTATTGATTTTCTTTCATCACATTGCATATGCCTGGTCTGCTGTGAGTAACGACTTACTTTCACAGGATTGTATTGATCCCGTAAACATCTGACTGTGAGGGGTATTCACTTTTCGGCACAGCAAATACTGCCACTCTGTGTTCCAAAATAGACGGTGCTGCCTGTCTGCCTACAGCTCCGCTCTACTGGAACCACACTGCACCAGAATCACTCCACACTGAAAAAAATATCACTTGTTACTGACTTTTTATTTCACCTTAAACATTTTTTTCCCCCTTTAAAGTGTGTGAAACAACCCGTCTGTGGGTTTAATGATTTCAGTTCAAGTTATTTCAATATAATGTCCTTCTCTTGACGCTGATAAAATAATCTGCCAACTGTAACTGATTTTAACATGAGGCCTTTCTCATTCTGCATTCATGAGTGCAGCATTTAAGCATTGTAAATAAGTTGAATTATCTCATATCAAAAGATATGTCAATATACAGTGACATTGCTATAATATTAAATGTCATTGGGTAATTAAGCATTAATATCAGGCTAAACTGTATTAGTAGATCCTTCTTTGTGGTTGTATCTTCTTGATTGTAATGTGGTAAAACCATCTATGCTCTAGGTTATACTTTTTCTGGTCTACACCTCTTGGTTGCTTCAAAGATTCTGAAAAGGGTCCACCTAACTATAATGAAGGGTTAGTCCCCAAAACCCTTTACTGATATATAAAAAATCTTTAAAGAATACTTTAAAGCAAAGGGGGTCTTAAACATTTTATAATATGGATTCCATGTAGCACTAAAATTATTTATACCTCCAGGCTTTAAAAGATTCTGTTTTGGACCTTTATTGTGCTGTAAAGACAGCAGAAAATTACCTAAATCCAGAATATAAATATATCAGTTGGAAGAACAATACAGCAATATATATTCTGGATTGACATTGTAGTGGTAATTATTGTTAATCAAGGTTAGTGTATATGTTTCTTTATAGAGCTATAACACCAATATAATTAAGGAATCTCAATCAACCTCCTTTTTGAGTGTGGGCAGGTGGCTGTCTGGACAGAAGCAGAAGCTCACACACATCCATGACGACCTCATGGTCTAAACACTCATCATGTGATGCTGTGAGTCAGAGGAGCCCCAGCATGTGTCTGTTTTGTTCTGCGATGCGACAGGTCTGATTGAAACGCACACCGTAAAATATCTCCAAGATCCACAAAACAAACCCTCAAGTCACATGTGAAGTAATGATGTATGAGTTTTTGCGCAGAGTGTAATTCCCATCCAGACACGTTAAATGAGGTTCTCTGCTTAATGCGAATCATTTCTGTCGTATGAACCATCAGTTCCATTTAATTTTGAATGTGCCATGGTGGTAGATGTCATCGCTCCGCGTAAAGTCAAATTTCCAGAAACCACTTTGCGCACAGATGCTTAAATCTGATACGCGATGTGTTACACAAAGTTCATCCCTGTTTCTTTATATCCTTTCCACAGCCATTCAGTTTCATGCTGACATTTTAAAATGTAACTTTTCTTTTAAAATGAATGAATGATGGGGCTGCAGTGTGACATATCCACTTTCTTCTAGGGCAATCTCGTATTTAAAATATGTTCAAGAAAGTGTTAATTAAGATAATGACACTATCTGGAACGTCTGTGAAAATAAGGTAAATTCTTTAGAATTTGAATATTCACTTCTTCTGTAAACAAAATATGTCATTCATACTCTCACAGTATAACATATGACTTGTTAAGATGTTTCGCAGGGCAGGCGGCTGGCATCTTTGAGGTCATTCCTCTGCCAAAGTCGCTCTTCAGCTCTTAACGCGCAGCCTTTGAAAGCACCTTCGATTTCAGCTGCTGCATCTCAGCCAGAGGTCTAAAAGTTAAAAAACTGAGTTTTTTGATAGCTCATAGGCTATCTCATTTCCTCCAAAGCCTCGATGACCGGAGCTTGTATCATTTAATTAATCCCTGGCATGACGTGCTTCGCGGCAGGTAGAGAAAACAGGGAGTTGGCGCGGAAGGAGGACCATTACGCAGGTTGGCATGACATCACCATGGGCTGGCTATAAAGCGGTGAGGACTAATACACAGAGTTAGAGGAGCACTTGAGCTTTGGAGTAAAGGACGAACAGAAGCTTCTTATGTTTAACAGCTGATTGGCTGCTGCTTCCGTCCCTCTTTCTGAACTTCAGCGCAGAGGAATCCCTTAAAGAATACAAGACTTGTCAAAATGAACTTGTCGTACTTGGTAGCTTGTGGACTTATGGTCACCCTGCTTTCAGTAAGGATGGGGGCAAAACCTTTATCTCAGGCGCAGCAAAAGGTAAGAAAAAGTCCCATATATTCTTATTTCTGAGAACTAAACCAGTTTATTTGCTTCGCACTATTAACAGTTGGAAGCTGAATGTTGCTTCAGGAGTGAACAGCTGTTTTGTGGTCCAGGCGTTGAAGACTGTTGTTTTACGCATCATGTTTCATAATTTTAGTCATGCTTAGCAATTCAGCGAGGGAATTTTTTCCCACACTCTGAATCTAAAACATCCAACATTTTTAATAAAGAGACAGTATTTTTATATTCAGTGATGTCTAACCCCTAAAGACAAAGTAGCTACAGAGCAAAACTCCCCAGCATTTGTCAGTTTTACCATTTAAGCACCCAATGAAGTCATTTGACAAGCGCTCCAAAGAAACAAGAAACCAAAGGTTTTAGGTGAAACCATTCAAGTTAAAAACGTTTTTTTCAGAAATATAAGAAACGACTTTACACAATGTAGATATTCACTTTCAACTTGGAATTGATATTTTACAATTGTTTGCCAAAATTAAACTACATCAAAGTTAACCATTGTGCGTAAAATCAACATTACGCATAGACTTCACCTGTAGAATCAACTGTAACACCAAAACTTCAGAAATAATGATTTTAAAGAAGAGTTTTAGTTATTGGCTCAGGTGGCTAGAATTTAGGATGTCTGCAAGCTGCTGCCACAGTCTGCGTTCACACCAGAGGAGCGGGCTTCATGCAGGCACCTGCTTTACCTGGGTCTTTACTGAAGGCGTGAAAACATCATAAAGAGTCTCAGAGCTGATCTTAGAGTAAAAACGTACAAAAAAATGTAGAACCCTCACCAGAAATTAACTGCCTTAAGTGCGTGCTTTGAGGTTTGCATTGAATAACTGCAGCATCCTGTGGATCTATCCGACAGTTTGTTTTTGATCATCAAACAGGACCATTGTCTTTAAATCCCATAGCGCCGTGCGGCAAGAATGATAACATTTCCCCACTTGGCCAATGCACAATATGCAAATTCCCCCAATTTAAAATCAAGTATTGTGAAAACGGCTGCTCTGCTCAGAGGCACCAATCATGTACTTCAGTTTTATCGAAAGCATATCTCTTTGCACATCGTATGTGCCTCAGGGATACATCGTTTATTTACTTTTTCAATCTGTGTCCAGTCTCTTAGAAGTTTGCTGGGCGAGGAGCTGGCGGAGTTTCTGGAGTCGGAGGAGAGAGAGAGACGGCTAGACGCTGTGCGCTCTCGGATACGGTTACTGCGCGATTTACGCATGGACACCCGGGCCAGAGGGATGTGGGCTCGTCTCCTTAACGACCAACCCGCACCAAGGAGACACAAAACCGGAAACAAGAAAGGGGGTTCCACGTCGCGGAGTGGCTGCTTCGGACATAAGATGGACAGGATAGGAACCATCAGCGGCATGGGTTGCTAGGGTTGGAGCAGTGCTGTGATGGTGAGTTTAAGTCACAGTCCCACTTCGCACTTAGATCTAGTGTAACCTGACTCACTGACATATAAATAGTGGGGAGGAGGGAAAGAGAACTAAGGGTCTAGTCCATAGAAGGATGGTGCAAAAGGATGGAGGGCCAGTAGGAAGAACATATGGATGATAGGAGGAAAGAAAGAAGGAAAAAGGGGAATGGCAGGATAAATGCATCAAATTTAGTTTTTTTCTTTTGTCAGTGATCATTGAAAGACTCCATGTAGGTGACAAATGGGTGGCAGTAATAAAGACAAAGAGAGAAAGCAAGCGGAAAAGAAAGCTTTTCTGTTTCATCAAAGGTAATGGGTCTTGTGCGTAACTGAAGAAAGGACAGGGGGAAAAGAAGGAAGGAAGGAAGGGAGGTAGGGAGGGAGAGAGAAAAAAAGCAAACAAGAGCCAGATTATCATTGTTCTTGATGGTCGTCTCAGGACATTGTGTGTTTTGCATCCACGGTTAGTAGGCCAGTTTAGAATAAAAGTCCAATCATGGTGGCAGTGATACACAGTAAAACGAGTGGTGAGTGATGACCATATATTCTGTCAGATGATGTATGCAGAGTCTAGGTCAAAGGTCAGCTTGAGGCAAGAAATCAGCTATATGCTATCGACCTCAGCTGCCTGACTGACTCTTCGTATCATCAAACCTCGACCTATAGTCTAGCAGTGTTGTCTTCTCCAGCAGGAAAGCCCACTTAAACAGATCCAAACTGATGTATGGGAAACAATCCAGTGGGTATTTCGGAAGCTCACTGTTGTATTTATGCACTTCACCATGAATGCTTCCATTTGTTTTATCTAGAGACAAGCGGCATATATCAAGTTTAAGAAGAAGAGAGGACAGGGAGAGATGGGGGAGGGAAGAGGGGATGCAGACAGGCCAACACACACACATTATAAACACACAGCACCCTGTGGTGGCCAGGATCTTTCTGGGAAACCCATGTTCTTTACCGAAGTGATTTTAACAAAAACAACAAAGGGGCTTTGGTGGTGAATGAAGTAATGAGGAAGCTAGGTGACGCACAATTAGTCCTGAGGCTTGAGGCCTTTTTGTGGTTGTGGCAAACTGTGAAACCCTGATGGGGGAGTGTGATTTTGTGACTAACTTGAGTGAGTGTGTGTACATGTTTTTTCATCAGCTGACACCCGTCTTTCCCTCTCATGGGCTGTAGTGAATCGTAAATGAGACCTCCACATTTACAATTCACTACAGTGTTAGTTAAAGTGTTACTCTTCACTTAACACGCTTAAGCATGAAACTGAAAAGTCAATGAGTGAAGTTAATACTTATTAGATAAAAGAGGCTAAAATACTGAATTAAATGAACTTGCATGGATTAAGTTGTTGTTTCTGAATGCTCAGCCTAACCGCACCTCTCCTGTTTCCTCTCTTTCTCTAGATCTCTGGACGATGGGTTTGGATAACAAAGGTTCAGTTTGTTCTCACCTGAGGGAAAAGAAAACTCACCAAGTGACAGATTTTCGGTACGAAAGTCACCACGACCAGCATAAACAAAGACTGAGATGACAATGCTACAAAACCTTCATATAAATATATATATATATATATATATACATATATATATAATAAATATGCAGGTATATATACATATATAGATATCTGTATACCATACAAATGGTCAGCAGATACAAACACAGATGCATACTACAAGATAGCGGACAATGGTGTAAAAACTACAAACCGCAAAGCTGTATATTGTGCTGCTGCTGCTGTACATTCATGTACTTCATCTTCCCCTGCATAAATGTATTTATGTTTAAAAAACTATTTATATGTTTATAAAAAGAGATATTTATAAATATGAGTTTTATTTATGTAACATTTTGAAAATGGATGCAAACTGCAGGTCAATTCTGTTTGTAACGTTTTTCTTTTGTCTCAAATAGTTGTAAATGTTTTCAAAATGATAAAAAGAACATTCCATGTGCACTTACATGTATCTCTCAGGGTTTTATGTTTCATTGAAGTTGGCAAATTCTAGTTACTGAACATTTTTTGCATGGCGTCCAGGTGAAAACGTGGTATCTTATGACATATGAGCATGTCAGGAGCTAAGAGAAAAGTTACCTACATTTCATATATGAAGTTCAGATAACATACAATACAGAAAATGGAAACATGGCATTGTACCATTACATTTCATATTCACACCTAGAGTGACCTAGACTGAGAGCAATAGAATAAGATTTAATACCATGATCATCATCACAAATTCACATCACAAAAGTGGGCTAAATGCTCCTAAGCAGACATGTTCATGATGTTCGTGCAGTCCAGAGTATTAGCACCGATTGAATTATGAAGAACACATATGGTGTCGTCAGGGGGCAGAGGAGATGAAGAGATTCTTAAAGAAGAAAGTTTTCAAGTTTTGTTGCAATAAGTCTTGAAGCCGGGAACCAAGTCAAGCTTTTACTTCCAACGCTTTAAGTTTTATGATTAAGGTTAATAACAATACCTAACTTTATTTATGTGGCACACATCTAAAAGCAGAGTTTCCAAAGTCAAAGGCATAAAGAGTTTACAGAAAAGAACATAAATGTGTGAGATATTAAAAGAAACAAACAACCAACCTGAGAATATAAGATGGAAACATATAAAGGCAAGTCTATAAAAGTGTGTTTATGAGGAAAACGTGATAATGAATTAGCAAGCTGAAGAGACTAAGACAAGCTGCTCCACAGTTTCATGGTATAATCACCCAGAAGGGAGAAGACTGTAAGAAAAAGATCAAAACATGGTATTTAAATTTATTTTACCGAGTTTTTGTAGACCAACCTTCATGACAAATGTAAGTTACTGTAGTCACCTGTAGAGATCTACGAATTCAAATGAGTACAGAAAGTCCAGGTTACAAAGTCTACACACTAGTAAAAGGGTATGTGGTATACTTATATACTTAGTCCAAATAATTTTGAGAAAAGCTTTTCGAATCTACTTAAACATGATAGTTACAGAATACAAAAAAAGTGCTCAACCAAGTGATGATGACTTGCACCAATATACTCCAACACTAGAGGGCAGCATAGAGTTCAGGGAAAGAAAGACCTGTTGTGGGCACACACACACACACACACACACACACACACACACACACACACACAATGGACTCTATTATTTACCAATTTATGAAAAAATATTACATTTGTAAAAGTCAAGTGACTTTCAATGATCTATGGAGAGTCATGTTGTCCCCTGTGTGATATTATTACAGCAGTGACATTTTATACACAGTTGTCGTACAAACCATTTTTAATGAATGTACAGTGCTCAAATAACACATATATACATGTGATGAGGTATTAATTTAAAAGAGTAAAAATAATACTGTTAAAAATAATACCTCACATAGTTGATGTCCAAATTGCAGGAACACTGGTCACAAAAAGATGAACCAACCACAACCACATGGATAAAAAACGTCGTATAAGCCACAAGCAGGGATGAATACACTGAGCAGGATAGCTGCTCCATGTGGTGAGCTCTGTTAAACTGATATTTGTGGCAGGAGTGTCATTCATTTAAGCTGCATCAAAGGCCAGTATAAAAAGATAAATGTGTGAGAGCACAAAAATCCTCATTGGAGCTAGTCTGACTATTTCTCTATATGGTTACATAACAGTCAAGGTATATGGTGAATATGTCAAAAGATTCAATTCTCCCTGGCTCAAACACAGTTTCCTCATAATGTTTCCATATTCAAGATGACAATTCAAAAACCAATCATTAAACTGAGCAACGAAACTGAGTGTGTCACCCATTGATACCACAATGGATGGCTGTAATGTTTACTAAATTTGAGCCCTTTTTGGCATTACCAGAGCATTTGTACCTATATTTAGGGTTTTAATATCACAAATCACTTTATAAACAAACATATTTAACCCAGATTATCTTTCTGTCACAGCCTTTTTTTTAATGCTCTTGATACTGGGTTTTCAAAAGGGGGTCCACACAATTGTATACAATGTATGGGACCTTGCTCTGTCTCTCTATCAGGTAAGGGGTCCTTGGCCATAAAAAACACAAAAAACCCTGCTCTAGATTATTCAGAAGCATGTGTTTGAAACATTTGGGGTTGAATTGTTGTATAAAACATGCCTTACACAGATTTGTAGATATTTTGATGTCTGTATGAAGGTAACAGGTATGTGAAGATGTCCATTTACTTTATAACTCAAAGAACTACAGATATTCCTTCTTGTAAAAATAGCCCAGTATCTATATGCAAGTCCAGGAAGGAGAATGAACATGCTCTAAAGTATCTTTACTCTTGTTGTTTACTTTGGACGTTGGTGTATTCTGTGTTCCTATTATTTTGTCCACCTCATGTGCCAGCTGTGACAAGTTGGCTCTGTTGAGAATTTGTAGAACCATACTGCAGTCAGTGACTCATAAGAGCAGACGAGAGTTTTTAGTATTTAACTCCATTAGTAAGTTTGCAAACACTTCCAGAAATATTGACATTTTAAGAAACATTACCAAAGATTTACCACTGTATGCTTTTAGCAACAATTTACAGCCAAGTTTAAATCTTACTCTGGTCTGTTTTGGGTGTATTCCCAGAAACAAATGAGCATTTCCCTATGATAAAAGAAACCCCCTTCATGAGAGTGTGAACAGCACAAATCACATAGAATCTTTTTAAATTGTGATTTGAGCCACTTTGTGGTCCAAATCAGATACAGCTATAGGTCGGATTTTTCTGCAAAGTGACCTGTGAGAACAGTCAATTCAGAATTCATGTGACTGTTACGTCACTTTAGATTCAACATTCGTCATGTGGCTCACTTCAGGACATACACTGGAATCTGATATGGGCCACAGTTTAAAAAAATGATGTACAACCAAACAAAAAACCCCCAGATCTGATCAATAAATCAGAATGAAGCACTAATGCTTGGAGGCTTGCAGTCCGAACGTAGTGTCTCAGTGTCACATTATAAGCAGGATTGTCAAACAAGTCAACCATATACATGTAGCTGTGTGGATGTATTGTCATCCCTGTCACTGTTACTGGGGAATGACAAGGTCTAGAACAATCTGAGAAAAAGGGGCTGACAAGTGACAACTATGATGTACTTTGCCAGAAAGATATATGACAGCCAGTTTTTAATATTTTAAGCTCAAAAGACATCATCAGGATCAGTGACATGTGATCTTTGTTAAGTGTTTTGTAGACCTGGAGTTTACAATCTACTATTAAAAAGACAATGGTGACAAAAATGATTTCCCCCCTAAAATTGAATGCAAAAGGTTTACATGCCTTTTCAGTTAAAAACCAATGAATGTAGCTAATAACCCACAATCACTAATAAAATAATATAGCCTTATTTCACTGTGAGTAATATGTATAATAAAAAGCGAGGTTAAGCTGGTTCAAACAGAACAGTTTTCTCTACCCAGTGCTCTGTGATATAAGTGAGCAATGCTGCCTCTGTGTGGTGCTGAGGGTTAATTACTCAAATGTGCTGTTGGTGTCCCCTGGGAATCAGTTGAGTCTTTGATTAAATACTTAGGCCTGCTTACCTAACGCACACACACACACAGACACACACAAACACACACACTTTCATATACCGGTATACATATATGTGTGTAAAACAGGACAGGAACCGACTACAACGGAATTGACAGTCAATTCAATTCAATTCAATTTTATTTGTATAGCGCCAAATCATAACAGAAGTTATCTCAGGACACTTTTCAAAATAGAGCAAGTCTAGACCATACTCCTTATAAAATCATTTACAGAGACCCAACAGTTCCCACCATGAGCAAGCACTTGGCGACAGCGGCAAGGAAAAACTTCAGCAGTCAGGACTGCAGATATCAGTCACTGATCACTGGTGCCAACCTGCCATCCATTCAGGACCTATACTTGTCCAGAGTCAGGAAATGGGCAGGAAGCATCACTGCAAATCCATCACAACCTGTTCCAACTTCTCCCCTCTGGTAGGCGCTACAGAGCACTGTACTGTACGCCAAAACAAACAGGAACAGAAACACTTTCTACACTTTCTAAAAACAGGCATCACTCTGACAAACAGTTAACTCCAGACCCACAGTGTCAGGAACAATCCCTGTGCAATAACCATGGTATTCTAACATCTACTGCACCTGTAAACTATTTATTATTTATTTTCCATTGTTTAAATTCAGTTTCTTTTTTAAAACATAAATACAATCAATACATACAATTCAAATACATCTACCTATGATGTGCGTATATACTGAAACCTGCACTTAAATATTTATTTCAGCATCTTTGCACTATTGTCTACTGAGCTTGTTGTCCTGTTTATTTATGCTTTGCCTGTGTTTATACATTGAGAGCAACGTAAAACCGGAACTCCTTGTATGTGTCCACATACCTGACCAATAAAAGTGATTCTGATTTTGATTCTGATTTTGATTCTGAACACACACAGACTTGTAATACCTTCACAAGCTCCAGAACCAGTGCCAGAACAGCTAATACTTGGTGACAAGGTCCTTAAAGTCAAAGTGTTAAAATGGAAATTTCTTCAGTTCCTTGACAAATGGGCAGTTAACTGCATCCGCTGAGGAAGATGGAGCATATGGGGAGAATGATTTGAACTGCTACAATATCCTTCCTGCTGCAGTGGCTGTCCAATATGTGTTATCAATTGTTATCAATGATGGAATACTATATTAAGATCTTACCAAATTATAATTTATGTAATTTAGGTTTATAAAATACATGTATTATTAGTATGTAGCCTTAAATGTAGCCTACTGAAACTACCAAAAGTGCATAAGAACAGACATTGTTATGTTCTGATAGCTATAATTTCTGTTACTGATGTTTTCATGTTTAAGAAGATTTTAATTTTGTATGCAAGGTTGAGGTGGAACTATTTTACCAACTTTATTGTTAAGTAGTTCAATAAAACCTATGTAGCCTATAATTTTTAGGATGATATGTAAAATCTTATTTGTAAAGTAACTAGTAATTTATGACAAATAGCGCTCTTAAATGTAGTGGAGAAGAAGTATACAGCAGCATTAAATGGAAGTATTAAAGTAAATGAGTGCCTTAAATTGTGTAAAGTACTTGAGTAAATGTCGTTACGTTACTATACTTGGTAGAGTTGTGATCCGCGTGGTACGCTACACGTGGTTGATGAGTGATGGCAACTGGCTCCAACCACGTGGGCCATATAAACAGCTGCATGGGGCATAAAGACACTTTGTGCTGAGTGGGCATAAAATAAATAAAATGATTTATGAAATAATGAAATTATGAAATTGTCAACAAATTATATTTCTCTAAACATTAAAGGTATATGACTACCATGAGGAAATAACCTTTTTTGTTTGTGTTAAGTTCAGCATACTTGTGTCTTCAGAAGCAAAACATTATTTCATAAAAGCTTTGACACTAAGTGATTATTTATTAATAAAAAAATTATAATAATTAATCATTTATTTATCTATAAGTACCGTTAACAAAAATCGCTTGTTTCCGGGGAGTACTACATTTCACACACATTGCCTGCCTATGTAGGCGAGGCGCGGGCACGATGGAAATGTGCTAACTTGTGATTGGTGGAAACAGTCATGTGGGCGGGTCGACGTGGACGCGCAGGGCAGGAGAGTAACGAGCGCGTCTTCTACATATCTGTCTTTCCTGCCCAATGTCCCACCGAGTAGGCTGAGCCACGTGTGTTCATTTAGCTATTTCGTTACTTGTTTCCAAACGTCCAGTTCTTTGTGTTTCGTTGAAACACACAACAGCAACATGGTGAAGTTAGCAAAGGTAAGAGCAAATATCACGCGTATTTGACTGTTTAGGTTTGTGCTATTGTGATAGAAAAGCTGTGTTTACGCATGCGGCCTTTTGCGTAGAAGTTGCTGCGTACAGAGAGAAAAAGGATACCGACAGCGGAGGAAATGTCTATTTGTGTACCGTAACTAATGCTCTTTGTTTATTAAATTAATGGGTTCTGTAAGAGTGTGCTTGGTCGAGAGAAAAAACCCCGTGGTGGTATAATTGCACTTACACAAAATGTTTCCCCTCCGTTGTGATCGGCCATGTTTGTGCCTTGCTGCTGGGGGTTTTTCTGGCCTGCTAAAAGCTAACAGACTATTCAAGATGGCATTCATGCGCGTTCTCGTATTAAGCCTGGAGTTTAGAGACACATTAAAAGGAAAGATTGATTAAACGGAGTGTCACACAGGTTTACCAAACGATTGCAACATTTAGTGGATCCTTATTGGAAGACCTGAGGTGTATGCACCATGCTGGCTAACGTGTAGTTGGTTTAATTGTTAGCATTAGCGCAGTAGTACGAATGAAGCGCTGACGCTTATTTCCGTCGAGATGTTAACATAAAACGGCGATGTTAATTACGATTCACGGTGTTTCCTGATTTAAAATTTAGCTTACTGCTTGTAGCATAGCTTATTGCTGTTTTTCCCCGCAGCCGACTTTAATAATGAATTCACCGTGCGTTTAAAGGTTTGTCTGCTAATGGTAGAATTAGCCGACATGCTAACAGCCCGACCTCCTGAGCTCCACGTGGGTTGTGCGCCTGCTCTGAGTGACACACGCGGTGAAAAACCAAAACTGAGTAGCCCGATTAGCGCCCACACAGACAGCTATCAGTGAACGTGTCTCGTGTTTAACTTACGTAAATCGGCAAAATGATTAAAACGTCAATTTCGTTTGAATTCGGGTGTTTTTTTTTTACTTGTCGGGAATCCCAATGTCAGCAGAGATGCTGGAGCAGCCTGCCTGTTTGTCTGGAGTACCATACAACTGGATTTTAATTATGCGTCCTGTGCTTTTGACTAGTGCGCGTCAATTACATTTGTATTTTGTCTCTTTTCACAGGCAGCAAACAAGCAAGCAACTCAGAAGAAAAAAGCCCCTCCACCCCCCAAAGAAGTGGAGGAGGAATCTAGTGAAGAGGAAAGCAGCGATGAGGAAGAAGAGGTGCGGTATACTTGAGTTTGTCGTCGTATAAAACCATTGCGGGGTTTTCCCGGACATTTAAAGCAAAGTAAATGCAGATTTTAAACCGGGTTTTGTGTTTTTGTATTGCAGGCACCTCCACCTAAAGCAGTGAAGAAAGCCACTCCAGCCAAAGCCGCCCCAGCCGTTAAAAATGGCACTCCTGCCAAAAAAGCAGAAAGTGAGGATGACGATGATTCTGGTGAGCAATTTCATTTGATACACGTGATTAACATCTCAACGCAAGGTCCATTTAGTATCTATTCTGGAGATTTTGACAATTTTCTTCCCTGAAAGCAGTTTGTATATGGGTCGTTTAATTGCATTCATGAGCTCGCCTGTGATGAGAGAGCTGTTTTCCAGTCTGTAGCAACTGGAAAGACATTTTAATGTTTTCAGAGTAAATCCATTTGGGTGTACAATCCAAATGTATGGGGAATAGTGACAGGCTGATCCTTATTTATAAAATTTAATTGGGCATTAGTCAGACATGATGACTGCACAAAAGGAGAATTGCATTTGACATGTTATACCACTTAAAATGCAAAATGCTGTTCTGTAAAATCTGCATTTAATACTGTAGATTTTACAGCTAACCAGGAAGTCAGGTTGAATGACTGATATCAAAACATCCACTCACCACTACTGTGGATTTATTCTGTCATGTTCCAATTGGATATACTATAATTTGGTATGGTCTTCAACCTACAGAGGAGGAGTCTGAGGAGGAGGCCCCACCACCAAAAAAGACCCCCGCAAAAGCAGCACCGGCTAAACCCAAGGCAGCCCCCGCAAAGGCTGAGGAGTCAGATGATGATGACGATGATGGTAAGAAACAGCATTGCAGACTGCAGAAAAACTTAATTTTGCATGTTAATGTTAATTTTTTTATATAATTTTATTTTTTCAAAAATTACTGCACAATCCCTCCATTTCTTGGCATACATGTGGTTGTTTAGTACCCGTGTATGTAATGTACGGAGGAACAGTAAATGCAGCGCTATGTCTTCGGTACCGGTGTGTATTTGATGGTCTGCCGGTTCTATCCTCAATCGCTGTTACATTCATGTGTTATAGCTTTTGTCTCTGCAGATTTCTTCCAAATGAATTGTCATGCACTTTTTTTTTGTTGAAATTCACAATTTGTGTGTTTATTGTCTAGACGAGTCAGAAGAAGAGGCCCCACCACCCAAGAAAGCAGCCAAACCTGCTGCCAAGCCTGCTGCCAAGCCTGCGGTGAAAGCTCAACCTGCAAAGGAGTCCTCTGATGATGAAGATGAGGATTCAGAAGAAGAGGCCCCACCTCCCAAGAAGGCAGCTCCAGCTAAACAAGCTGCAAAGGCCAAAGCTGCCAAAGAGGAGTCTGACGATGACGACGATGAAGATGGTAAGACTGCAACTTTTTTGACTACTTTTCTCGTTTTTGAGAATGTTTATTCTACAGTCTTGCAGTATGATGATCAACAAGGGACTTAATACTGATTTTGTATGATGTCACCTTTATATATAGATCTGATGCAGGTTAATGGCAGGTGATCAGTGGTTTGATTTTGTTCCCGATTGGAATGACTGTTAACAGTGTTTGTGGTTCTTCAGACTCTGAAGAGGAGATGGACACCACCCCTGCTCCAGCAGCCGCAAAGGCAAAGAAAGCAGGCATGGTGAAGGCCAAGGAAGAGTCTGAGGAGGACGATGACGATGATGACGACGACGACGATGAGGACGATGAGGAAGATGGTGAGTTTGGTGATGCAGAAATTGAATGATCACTAGCCAAAATATGCTATATCAATCTAATTTATTACTTAGTTTTAATAGATGGCTCACTCTCAAAGTAGATTTCCAATCTGTGTAAAGGTACTTCAAATTATTTATTTACATTATAAATAATTTTAATATCACCATGGGTGAAAATGTGCAAAACATGGCTGAACTTGAAAAATTGCCATATTGATAGAGAAGACCCAGTGAACCCATTGGAGTATCATGGTTCCCATGCTGTTGCTTGACTAGCTCTACCAAAAAATGGTAATATGCACCATAGGACAAACAAATTACATGGTACATGACATGTGGACAGTAGACAAATTCCAAAAATACAACCAGTGCACATATTTTAGACAAACAATGCAGTGTTTAATCCAAATGAAATAAATAGTGATGACTGAAACATGTTCACTATTTATGCTAACCCTTTAGTACAGTTTAAAACGATTTGCATTTTCCAGACCTCCTTTCTGTCTTGGCAGAATCAATGTCTGTGAATTTTTAATATAATGCAATCCTCTTGTCTCTACAGATGCCCCAGTGACTCCTGCAAAGAGGAAGGCAGAGGGCAAGAAAGACACACCTCCAGCCAAGAAGGCGAAGTCAGAAGGCGACGGTAGGAATAAATGCTCTTGCCTATACATCAAACTTCAGAATATTTATTATGATGATCAACAAGGGACTTAATACTGATGTGTGATGTCACCTTTTTTTATTCTGAATCTTTGTGGCATAATTCATGCATTAGATACATTTTTATACAATAAATGAAACTCAGTGGACATTTTCTCTCCCATTCACCAGGGTTTTGTCTATTTGTTGGAAACTTGAACTCCAACAAAGACTTTGAAGAAATCAAAGAATCCCTGAGAAAATTCTTCACCAAGAACGAACTTGAGGTCACCGATGTCCGGTTAGGTGGATCCAAGTAAGCAATACATTTAATTTTTTTAAATGGTGCCCAAATCCAGGTGTTTCTCTTGATATTTTTCAGTGCCACAACAAAGGCAGTACAGATAAAATGCTAGTGCTACAACTCTAGACTAAAACTTTAATTAGGCCTGTTTAATTAGGTCAACATCTGCAGTGATAACAATCTAGTGTTAACTGCAAGCTGTCAAAAATGGTTGATTTGAGAGTTGATGTATCTGTTACTATTTTAATTCTCTTGATGGTAGTCATTTTTTATATTGCACTTTACAATGAATCCCCCCCCCAAATGGTGAAATTAATCTGTACATGCAACCCAAGACAGTTTTCAAACCCTGGCATGCCATGATGTCAGAGCTTTTTTTTCTCTCCCTTGAAGCAGGAATGTCTAACGGTTTTTGCATGGCTTGCCTCAACAGGAAATTTGGCTATGTGGAATTTGCATCTGAGGATGACATGCAGAAGGCACTGGAACTTAATGGCAAGAAGGTCATGGGCCAGGAGATTAAGTTGGACAGGGCCCGAAGCAAGGACAGCTCACAGGAGGGCAAGAAAGGTAAGATACCCATACTGACATTTGTCCCACAGAGGGAGGGGTGCACTCTGCTTAAAATTTTGCATTCTAACTTTAAATTGCTACACAACCTCCATTTCTTGGCATGCATGTGGTTATTTAGTACTCATGTGTGTAATGTACGGAGGAACAGTAAATGCAGCGCTATGTCTTCGGTACCGGTGTGTATTTGATGGTCTGCCGGTTCTATCCTCAATCGCTGTTACATTAATGCTTTTATTTTTTTCTGCACATGTGCCTGTGTATGTCATGGGAAAGTTACAAAAAAAAAGATTGAAAAGAAGTGAACCAACAACCAAACTGACTTTGACATTTGTCCCACAGAGAGGGATGCACGCACACTGTTTGTAAAAAACCTTCCCTTCTCTGCAACTGCTGATGACCTGAAGGAAGTCTTTGAAGATGCTGTAGATGTCAGGTTACCTCCAGGCCAGAACGGTTCAAACAGAGGGTAAGAACAAACCAGAGCTTAATAGAGATGTAATTGTTGTTGTTCTCTTAAACAGATGACACTGCTTGGTAGAATATACAAGTAACACAAAAGCTCCACACGAGTCCTTCCAACTAATCTTGGATGAGAATCCTAGACAGTGTAGGAAACTTACTAATGTATAGGCTATAGAGGACGGATGTTGATCTGATTTTCATCTCAAAGTACTAAAACTTGCCATTCATGTATAGCTGACCAGCAGTTTAGTTGGTAATATACCACTCATATTCCAGACAAGTAATCTCTTTTCTCCTGTGACAGCATTGCCTACATCGAGTTCAAAACTGAGGCCGAAGCAGAGAAGATGCTGGAGGAGGCCCAGGGAGCTGACGTACAGGGGAGGTCCATCATGGTTGATTTTGTTGGAGAAAAGAGCCAGAAGGGGGGCAAGGTGTCAGGTAAACTCTTTAAACATCTTGTACGGTTACAAAGCTAGCATTGGTGTTTAAACTCTAGTAAAGTTGTTGTTTGTGTGCGTTAGTTAATTACCCAGTGATTATAGCAGAATGTTTATTGAAAAAATTCGTAAGCTGTTCAAGATGGTAGAATATAAAAGCTTGTCTTCATATTCATCTCACCAGTATGCTTTCTTCCCTCTCTCCGTGTAGTGGCCGGTGCAGCCAGTAAAACCCTGGTAGTGAATAATCTGGCCTTCAGTGCCACAGAGGAAGTCCTACAATCCACATTTGAGAAGGCTGTCTCTATAAGGATTCCACAGAGAGATGGCAGACCTAAAGGGTAAGTAATCTGTGTGGCATATGATGACTGCGTTGATGGGTTCAAGAGGGTCGATCTTTCAATGGGCTGTAAATTTTCATCCTTAAAACGGGTCAAATCTCAAACTGCTACACCTTCTCATGAGCTCCTCTTAATCTTACTCGTGATTATTATGGATTCGCACGAGAAGCAGAGCCAATGCGCAGTTAGAACAGACTGACTCTACTCTCATATGGGTGTAGCCTATGTCTGCTGTGCAACAGGTAGAAATGTTTAATTGAGAATGCACTTGGCAAAATAATAAGAGATTGTAACACCTGCATGGTAAACAAGACTTTGTTCGAGTTTACCCTTTCCTAATGTTGTACGTCTTTCTTTAGTTTTGCTTTTGTAGAATTTGAGAGCACAGAGGAGGCCAAGGATGCCCTGGAAAACCTCAACAACACAGACATTGAAGGCCGGTCGATCCGACTGGAGTACAGCCAGAACAGTGGCGGGAGAGAAGGGGGCAGGGGAAACTCAGGTAGGTTTGCAAACTTTACTTTTGAAGGTGGGCCAGGTGTGATGAAAGCTTGACCCATCCTGAAACTCTGTGATGAATGAAGGATAGTCAAGTCCTGATCTGGTCTGTAAAGAAGTTTTAGCTTGCTGGAGTATTTGTTAGTCCACATTTCCATTGTAGTCATAAAAGCCATAGTTTTAATGACTTCTCTCTGCCACCAGGTCCAACAAAAACCCTCTTTGTCAAGGGTCTCTCCGAGGACACGACAGATCAGACCCTGAGGGATTCGTTTGAGGGCGCCGTAGCAGCCAGGATAGTCACAGACCGAGACACAGGGTCATCAAAAGGGTAAGTTTGTAGAGTTGTAAATAGTTCCTCGGGCTGTTCACTCTTATGAGCACCAGTCTGTCCAGCAGTGACAGTGTACGGATTCGCATGAGAAGAAGAGCAAACTCGCAGTTGAACAGGCAGCTACCTTAGTGGGAGTTACCCATGTCTGATGTGATACAAATCAACACAATATGGTTGATTGGTACTTAAAAGTATTGAGAACATCAGTTTAGGTATTAAATACATTTTCAAATTTGATCCGATTATTAAAACTAATCACTTTATTTAATCTTAACATTTAGTGAGTTTCCACTTGGCCTTTTTAGTGAAGTTTTCTTCTGCCTTCCCCCTGTAGTTTTGGCTTTGTGGACTTTGACAATGAGGACGACTGCAAGGCAGCCAAGGAGGCCATGGATGACGGTGAGATCGATGGCAGCAAGGTGACCCTGGACTACGCCAAGCCCAAGGGTGAAGGTGGCTTCCGTGGCGGTCGAGGTGGTGGTGGATTTGGCGGTGGATTTGGAGGCCGTGGTGGTGGCGGCAGAGGAGGCCGCGGCGGTTTCGGAGGCTTTGGAGGCTTCGGCGGTCGTGGTGGTGGCGGCAGAGGAGGAGGAGGAAGGGGAGGCCCTCGTGGAGGTGGACGCGGACGTGGCGGCTTTGGAGGTAATTATTTACTGTTAGCTTAAAGGGGCAGAGGACACCAGCTAATGGCTAGTCAGCTAACATTTAGTTGTTGAAATGGATGGGAAAGGCAATAATGAGGTTTCATGGTTTTCATGAGCTGAATGACAAAAGTTATGGAGCTGATGTGCGGGGTTGTGATTTTTATTTTTTGGTTTGGGCTGGATGATACTTTGGTCCTTTCGAGTCGTAATGATTCTGGCCAGTGAACTTAACTAAGTTTCCTTTCCTTTCTCATTCTAGGTGGAAGAGGTGGCGGTGGATTTGGAGCTAAACCCCAGGGGAAGAAAATCAAGTTTGATGACTAAATCCTTGGTCTATTTTACTTTTCGAATGGACTCTGGTTTCATCACTTTTCAGAGCTTTTGGACATTCCAGAAAGCGTCATTGATATATATTTAACTGTTAATGGGCATTTTAGCCCTTTATTTAGACCCCTAAAACCTTCCCGACCCTTCTGTGCCAGACTGGTACTTTTGACCTTCTCAGCTCAAGTACTACGTGTTAGTACTGAATGTCCCTAATGCAAACCTGCACCTCTTGCCCTCATTAGCTTACTTGCTTTTCTGAAGGAGTAAAATGGAATGGGTCTGGCAAACAAGTTTGCTGTGAAAAATACGCTCGTCTTTGTCAGATACATTGTGTAAATTTAAACAGTTTGTATGATTTTATTTTACCTTTTGTAAAAAAAAAAAATTACACCTGTATCCATATGTTTTTGTTTTTATTTTGTTTAGTTTGCTTTAGGTGCCAAGTTTTACTGTAATGTGCAAAGCATATTTTGATAGAAGATGAGTCAGTGCTCTAGAGTTGGGTGTTAAGAAATATGGCAAAGATGTTCTGTCATGTTGTTTTGGTGGGGCACAGTCAGTGTCTGAGTCACAGAGGATGAAATACCTCTTATGTATGTAACATAAAAATATTTGTAGTGCATTGACTAATTTTTTCCCATCTGAGAATCTCAAGATTTTCACGTGATTAAATAAAATCTTGTAGGTGGTGATTTTTAAATGTCTGTTCTTATTGCACCATTGAATTCCGCATTGACGTATCAGCAGGGTCCCTCAGTATCATCGAATACAGAGAAAGAGTAACCATACTTGGCAATTGTGAACAATGACTGAGTTGCTACTTTATTGAATGCAGCTAGTGGCATCTAATGCTAAACAAACAAAATCTGTTGATTGAGCTATGATAATTATGGAGGCTCGTATTGCATTGTATGATTAGTGTTTATAATATTGTCCAACCCAGCTGACATAAAAAAGGAATTGACAGTTTATTTAAAATCGGCTAGAAGTCTGCCAGTAATATTTGTGACCACACAAATGTAACCATATCTAGCCTTTGTTACGAATAAAAAAATGCTGCATCACTGTTAGGTCAGCTGAAAATAGTTAATGGATGACAACTCCTTTTCTCCACCAGGTGGCAATCTCGTTTGGGAAGCGCTTTGAGTGTAGTGACACCTCCAGACAATGGCCGGTGTTCTGTTGATGGGGAGCTGTGCATACTGAGTGTACTTATATGCAAGTGATGCTAAACTGGGCATTGATGGATTTAGGATTAACCCAGGGCTGTGCCATCTATGAAGGCTTGAATGTTGTCCAGAAATTACAATTTAAAACGGACATATCTGCACAGTCTTATTCAGGCTATTTACAAAACAGTGGTATTGAACGGACAGCCTTAGAAATGCAGATTATCTGTGGAGCTTTGCCTATTCAAATCCCACAGTTAGCAGGGAAACTAGACCAAGGCAATGGTTCGGCCCCTCCAAATTGTGGGACTCGAATCACCAAGCATGCAAGTGATTCTCTCTCAGACCTTTTGAGGCAGCAAGGCATTACAAGTAATATTACTCACTTGTAACTAGTAGAGTTACTAATTACTAATAAACAGCCCTCCCCGAAACAAGGAAATCCAATGACATCCTTGGATTCGGTTTTTTAATAGTGTAGGAAACTAGCCTGGAAGATGGAAACGCTTTACGGATGGAAATACTCCCATCACTTTAAATTTAACAAACAAAACTGGATTTTAAGTAAGTCGGAATTTTCAGGAGAAGGGACAATTTTGAGGGGAGTAGCAGAAAAGAAATAGAACAAATCTAGTCTTAATTACTCTTGGCAGGGAGTAATAAGTAATAAATTACTTTTTTTGAGTAACTAGTCCAACACTGATACTTACACTGTCAATAACAAGGACAACAAAGCTAAACAGTAACAGTAATTATGCGTGTGCGAGTAGGTGAAATAAACTAATACACAATGTGCTCTGGAAACTGGACTTTATTAACAGTGCCCCTGTGCTGCTGGGCAGGTCTCTCTCTCAGTGACACTACCAGACGGGACAGCAGTATGCTGTCATCCCGAGGCCCTGACAGCTGAACAGGGATCTTTGTTCCTGAAGGTGCCTGGGCGGGAGGCACTGATGATGGCACCACTGAATACCTCCATTTAGAGATTTGTTGCCCCCCGCCTCGAACGGTGACAGAGGTCATGGTAGCTTTTCTCTGTGGCGTTATGTCAGCCGTCTAGAATGTCCCGTGCGCTTTCTTTTCAATCTCAGAGTTCACCTTTGAGTGCTTTCCTGTTGTATTCTTCTTTATCAACACAGTCATCCACACAGATACAGTAGACATGAGTTTCACTATCCAGTTGATCAAATGCAACCAGTAATATACAATAAAAGTTGCAGCAAACTGCATAGCTCTGTATGTATGAGGTTTTTTTTTCATAATGGAGGTAGCAAGGGGGGGGAGGGAATATGATCAGGGAGGTGAGTCTTTACCGACTAGATTTTTACTAATAACTGCCAGACCTCAAGCATGAAGCAGATTTGATAAAGCATGATGCTGAGTCAATGGAGCATTGTGAAGAGGAGAGAGGACAGAGACCGATACTTTAGCTCATTTGTTTAGTGGCTGGTCTAAATAGGGCCCTCTTTAAACGGGAGTATACTGCTCGGAGTCCTCTTCACAAAGGATCTTTGTCAAGTACGTGGTGTCCTATAGCACAGATGTACTATGAAGTCGCATTGCCTTGGCCTCTTTTCCAGTGTGACATGGGGAGACTGTACTGTCCTTGAGTGGGCATACAAATAAGAATTCAGCTCCTTTACATTTCCTGCATGTGTGTAATAGAGAACATACTGTGCTTGCTTTCTTCACTGCCTGAGAACCATGCATGTGTAAATATTTATTGCTGCTGGTACACCCTTGTACAAAGATTCATTTTCAGTATCATAAATCAAATGTCGATGTTTGCAAAAAGAATATATAGTGGAATAACATGGAGTCTGTTAGTAAATTACTAAATGTTGTAAAAATTTACAAGTAGATGGATTTCATAACCTTCAGACAGAGCGAGGCTAGCTGTTTCCCCATTTCCAGTCTTTGTGCTAGTGATGTGTCGTGACCGATGATAGCGGCTCCTGTCTGAATGCGGATTTCTTCTTTCTTATTTAAATAAAAAATAATGAATACAAGACAGGATAATAGCATGATCCTCTAATGTATGTGTTGAATATGATCCAGAAACATTTCACTTTGGTAATAACTTTAAGACTCCCGCCTGGTGAGACTTCTATGTCATGCCAGTTTCCAACGTAAAAAACACAGTTTAATAAAAATATAATGTTCAATACACACCTGTTTTTGCATTATTTAAGGTTTTTAAACCAAGCATAATGTAAAATTACAATTTTTCTGTAAATTATAAGGGTTAGTAATTACATTGAAGAATTTAAATAACATATGTAGACTCTTCTCAGTTCACTTTCTGCAAGAACGTGAAAAGATACACTTCCCAAAATGTCAACCATTCCTTTAACTTTTCAGTAGGGCGATGTTGAGTTTGTTTTCTAGCATTATACTGTTTTGGACAACCTTAATATTTTGTTTGTATCATACACATTTCTATACTCATGTTTATGGTGATTATTTAGTTAATCAGTCCAGATTTTTTCCAATGATAATGTTAAGTGTTTTTTTTTTTTTACATATCTGTGTACTTCTATTATTTTTTTGTTCTATCCTTCAGGCAGCCATTTGTTGTAATTTGTCTCAGTACATGACAAAAGTCAACTGGTATTGCACGCTGTATGAGATGTTCTGCGATGCCTGAAAGGCTGTCTGTAGGTTGAGGAATGTTCTTTTTAATTTAAGCCCAAGCAACAACATTCCCATCTTCAGCCCATGCCAATGATGGTTCTCCAGAGGCCTTTGAAGAAAATAGAGGGCTAGTGTGAAAGCTTGCAGGCCCTTCCAGCTGACCCATTGACCATGCTGACATCAAAAGCTTCCTCCAATTAGTGTCAACAAATAAGCAGCCCCTGGTCTGCAAGGCAGGTTGGGAAGCTGTATCTATACTCACAGTCAAACATCACCACTTACTCCAGATTGTGCACATTTTGGTTGGTGGATGATGAGTCAATCCTTCCTGCAACAGAATCATTGTTTTTTCAGTCACTCCGGCGGGGAAAGATTCAGAATTCACCTGTTACTTGTCAGATTAACAATTGTGTCTCTCAACTTTTAATGCGACCCTCCTTCCCCGGTACGTATTCGGGTTTCAGGTTCCTCTTTACTTGCAGATGTTCCAGTCTGAGCTCTGAGGAAGGGCTTGAGACATGAATCATTTTTTTTTATTATTTTAAACCACTCTGTCTCACACGCAAATTTCACACTTACTAACCACTAACGCCTCGTGCATGCTAATGCACTTCCTCAGGAACTGCTCAAACTACAGAAAGTTCATAATGTACAAGAGTGAATTTTTTTTTTTTTTTTAATGCACACAGATCTCAAAATGATTTGACTGAGAGTCCTTTTCCAGCCATGTCTTTGAAGAAATACCTTTGGTGTTCAAATAACCGTGTTTGTTTCCTGTGGTTTTGTTTATTTTGAATAATTCAGTTAAGGTTTATAAGACTGTTGAATCAGATATCAATCTCTCTATCTTATTGATGGTTCAGCTTTATGGTTATTGTCTTTATTCACTAACATGCGCACATTGACAATGCTAACATGCCGATGTTTGGGGCGCCATAAAGTTAACCATTATTTCCAGCATAGTTTGTTAACATGCCAACATTTGCTGCTATTTTGCAGGTATTTGGTCATAAATCAAAGTATTTACGCTCTCACAGACATTTATTGGTGCGACACCATGTTAAAAGAGAAGAAAGATATTTTAACTATCCCATGAAACTACTGCTTGCGTGTCCTATCAGTAAGCAAGAGTTATAGTCATAGGCATTTTATCTGTGGCATGAGGGGCCCACCGGATTTTAAAATGAAACTAAAATTTGGTACCTTTTCAAACAGGAACATCCTTGTGTCGCTTGTGTTTCTTTGAACATTGAGCTGTAGAATTCACTACCACCGATAACTTACTTGACGCCCCCCTGCATTTCACACCCTCTTGTTGCCAGTAGCTGGACCCCCAGGACCCCAAACAACAGAGGAAATTTACAGATGCTAATAGAACACCTTTAAGTTGCTCACTATTGCCTCTTAACCCTTATTGTGTTTTGTTAAAACAGTCTCTGCAATGTTAAAGCTCAATGGAAACTAAATCACAGACAGTAAATGATAGGTTCAGTGTCATAGTGAATATACCACACTGATAAAAGAGATAATTCAGCTCATTTTCTTGATAAGTTTGACTCCATATCACTACAATGTGTTTCACAAAGATGGCAGTTGAAAGAGATAAACCCTCTTAAACTATGCTTCTGTATTGGCAAGTGTGCCCCTCATGAAACACAATATAGAGAAGATCCAGTGTCCCTATGGCTTTTTTTGCTTTTGTCCTCAAAGAGATTGTGAAGAACAACAGGAAGGTATTTGTTTTGTTTTGTGATGCCCTCTTTGTCTTTTTTGGCCAACTTAAAGCTCTAAACAAAATCTTCACTGTTAACTAGCAGTTTCGGTTTCAGCAGTCCTGCTCGGTGAAAAAAGACACTATATTTGACATGGACACTTAACATAAACTGTGAAATGTGACACCAAGCATGTGCAATTACTTTTTTGAAAACGAATACAAAATAGACTGTGGGAATGTTTCCCATGCCAAATAACAAAAGATTATTGGAGAAAGTTGTGCCATATTTGGTTTGAGATTTTTTCTTCTACCAAAATGGACATTCTGTCTCTTACATTTACACATGAATTATCAAAGTGACGGTCCTTTGACATCTTCTCAGAGGAAGACAGAGAATACTGGACACACTCATGGGTTAAGCTGCTCAACATTAATAAAATAGACACTTACTGGATTGATTTTTGAGAATACCATTATCACGTTTTGAGCACATATGTTTTCTTCACTGTTTAGTTGTGTAACTGATACCCACATGTCAACAATGGACACTATTGTACAGTGAACTGATATGGATTTTCACATGGATGTTTGATGCTGATAAGGCCAGACACAACAACAACTAATCTAGGACAGATTTTCAAAGACAACCGTATTGTCAAGGTGTTTATTTACAAAGGACATTTTATGTACATTTTGATTTTTACATATATTTACATCACCTAGACATAATCACCACCCACTACACCCACAACATTCATCTTCATAATCATTGAACATTCCATTAATATCCTCATCTGATACTTTAAATTAAATAGAAGAACCCCACATTTGCCCCCTTTCATTGGGGGATGATTAAATTAACATGTCAGATACTCGTACCAGCAATAGTTTTAGTTCACAGTGTCATTGTAAACCCTCTACCAAATCCATGTCAAGTATATCAGCACATTCAAATCCACAGACAGCATACAAGTAACAAGTTTAGACATTTTGTTTTAAAGTTTCCAGTAGTATAAGAGTAGTAGATGTCCAGATCAAGTCAGTCACATTCCAGAAAAAACGAGTGCAAGGACCTCTATGATACAACAAGTGATTAGAATCTTACTTAAGGAACATGTACTGCATATCAAGATAATGGTTTCATGGTTACACTTACAGTAGAAAAGCTGACCAATGATGAACATTAGGAGTTTTTCTTTTTATACCAAATCACTGAGGTAGAGAGAGTTGTTTCTTTCTCTTAACTGAAGCCATTTGAAGCCACTGCAGCATGCCATACTGGCGGCAATGTGTAACACTTACTGCAAACCCAAAAGGCTTGCATAACTACAGGTTGTGCAGCATGTGCAATGGCTTTTCGAACCCAAGTTTCCAGAGCACACACTAATACTAACTGCCCATTATTTTTCAAGAACAAACTACGGCAAACATTATTTCCATCTGACCTATCTGAAAGCGCGATATGTTACAGCAAATTCAACATATTCATGGTTTTATCACTTGCCCTCCCAACAAATTTTAACTTAATTTTTTTTAGGAGTATTCACATTAATGGGTTAGCTATCATTGTTGATTTGGTGCCAACTCACTGTCACAAGGCTTCTGGGTTCTTGGCCCATGAAAAACTTATCTAACCAGAAGGAAGAACAAATACAGGTGTGGCCACAAGGGGGAAGGGAGGGGAAATAACTGTCCTCCTTAGTGCGCCCATTGATGCAGCAACCCAACTTTGGTTGTTGTCTCAGAATCTGCGTGCTGACAGCGTTAGTCCTTCAAAGCCTATATAAATATACGATTCTAAGTCAACCTTTAAAAACTCTGTATAATTTACTTGACTTTTGAGGAACCTCCTCCAAAAATTGAAACTGCATGACTGCACAGAAACAGCATATTCAAATATTGTCCATGGCCGCTCTCCACATAAAGGAGAGTTTACTGGGAAATTTGCCTTTTGAGTCATACTTGTATCCACCGAGGTGTAGCTCAGCTCTTTTGGTGCTGTCCTTACCTGGTGTTCCCATCAAGCTATAGGATCTCCACTTTTTGTGAGCAGACTAGGTCACTGTTGACCAGATTCCACATGTGCATGAGGTCCGACGGAAGCAGCTTGTGCACCACAATCATGCTCTTAAAGAAACAGGGTTCTCTGTTCAATTTACTGTTTTTATTTTTCACCAAGCCAAACGTCTTAAAGGCGTTGTGTTTTACAGGAGTGACCTGAAGCACCTCCAGACACATGCCCAAGAAGACATCATCGATGGGGTAGAGCTCCAGGGTGTCTGCTACCCAGTGAAGCCTCCTTGCCAGGGTCCCATCCATCAGAAAACCCCCTCCACCTGCATATGGAGGGTAGTGTGTCTTATTATACAGAACCTGGGGGATGTAGTATTTGTTTTCTTTTTTACGAATGGGCTTAGCCTTGAAAATCACATCCCCTACAAACAGGTTCTTTGTGTGCTTGCTGCTTTCTAGAAACTCAAAGATGTTCTCCACGCTGACAAAAACGTCATCGTCCCCCTTGAAGACGTAGCGTACACTGGGGCAGTAAGTGTGGAACCACTTGAGGAAGTGAGTCTCCTTAAGCGTGAGGTTGAAAAAGCTATCCAGGAAGTCCCACTGGAGGATGTCGCCGTAGATGTAGTCCTCGTACTCCACTAGTTTCTGATGGTTCGCTCTCTCTGCCTCATTGGAAGGTTTACCAAGAAGGAAGAGGGTCTTAATCCTCTTGCCATCAACCACCTGCTCTTTGCCCCAGGTTTTTCGGATGACCTCCCTGCGATCGTGCTGGGTGGCCACAGATTTTATAACCATGAGCAAATATATGTCCCCCGCGCACTTCTCTGGGTGGTTGAAGAGCATGGGGAAGTAACGGCAGTGTCGAAAAAGCATGAACTGCTTGAAATTTTGCTCCAAGCCCCTGAACCAGTCCTGACTTGAGAGGTTGAGGTTGGCGGTACAGTTAGAGCTGGTTACATCCCACATTTTGGGGCTGCTGTCCTCTGTGATTCTTGGCTTCTGCGTTGTGGACTTAACTTCAGGCGCTGGCTGTTTTTTGCTCGACTTCCAGAAGCCTTTTAACCCCATGTACGAGCCACTCTTCTCTTCCAAAACGGCTCCAGGCTCCACTCCCGCAGAGGCATCCATGCGTGCCTGCCTCTCGAGTTCGAAGGGAGTCCCCATATTGATGCTCCCTCTCTGGACGACAGTCAGTGCCACGACAGCCAGGAAAAACATGACACTCACCCTCTTGTACACCCTCCAGCGATCTCTGTTGTTCATCCTGGGTGAAGACAAAGATCAGAGATGTCAGTCAGAGATAGGGTATTCTCACTCAGATACCTTTTTATAGATTTTTCTTGTATTGTCAGGTCAAAAAATATAAAAATATAGGCAAACATGCATGGTTTAGATTAAACCCTGTTCACAATACTAACAGTAGATTACTTGCTCTTGTTGCCTGCAAAGCAAAGAAGGGCAGATTGTCACCATAATAAGTTCCCACACGCTAACACGATCTCCAAGAGCTGTATATGCAGTTTTATGTATTCCCAGCAACACAAAGAATAGCCTGAAGGGTTGGTTGTCATTATACTATGATCGTTGTCGGCTTTCTCTGTAACTAGACCCATTTTTGCATACACGCCAGACAAGTATCTACATAAAAAGCCAGATGATAATATAATTTTCTCCCTGTGTGTTGCAGTGTACCATTATTTTATTTTGCTCTAACACAAATCACATGCAGCAGAGAGATGCCCTTACTTTTTAACACAGATCAAGTATCACTTGTCACTTTTTATTTAATCAATGTCACCTCTGGAGTAACGTGGAATGTACTACTTGGAAAGTGAAGTAACCCACTGTCATGCCAGGGCTCGTTACATCCATTCAGGACCCCAGAGACACTCCCATGTGGGCCCCTCTGTCTCTGAAGGAAAGTTTTCCCCTCGATAACAACAAACAAGGTAAATCCTATCCAATTCTACAACCAGCCAACACACTGCTAAAAGAAATCAGAATCAGAGGTCATCTTAACGAAATTCAGCATTTAAATAATTGACAGTTACACTTATTGATCATAGAAACTCACTTGTGAGTTGTCTTGAGTCACACCTTGAAACAGCAAACAGCACTTTCTACACTTTTTTAGTTTTACCCCCCTCCTACTAAAACCTACACAGCATCACCTTGAAATTAATATAGTAAACTGAATCTTAATATGTACTCCTTGTTCTTTTGCTAAAACAAGTGGGATGAGACATTGATCACTAAATTCCAAGAAGCACATTTGCATTTTCTGATGTTAAAAATCTTGATTTTGATGACTTCAGTAGTTTGAAGAAGAAAGAAATTGTGCGACTGACGGGCGGGTGATTCAGGCGAGAGGACAAGCCAAATAAGCATCGTGTAAAAAATGATCAATCTTTAGAATAAAGAAATATTTAAGGAAGATGCCACTTACATTTTCTCTTATGCTTTTTCAGTCGATCTGCGATGGTTGCTTGGAGACTAAACCCATAAAAAACAAAAAGCCGATTACTGAGCCCAGAAAAGTGGGATGTCTGGGAGTTTATATATCTCATCGGCTTATGGACCAAATGTTGTAATAATCCTTTTCATTGAAGCAGTCCCGAATGAGCGGAGAGTTTCTTTGCCTGGTGGTGCAGATGTGCGCTGCGGAAGACTGCGCTCTCTCTCTCTCTCTATGACTCTCTCTCCCTCACTGAGATTCGCTTTTTAAAGGCACGGCCGTAGTTACGTAGGCTACCACATAGACCACAGGAGGTGGATGATAAATGAACGGGGGAGGGGGGAGTCGGAGCTACACACCTATGGTACACACACATATCCCGCAAGCATGATACTTAGTCATAGGTTAACACAGCCCCTCAGATTAGGTCAATATTTAATTTAGGGACCGAGCCAGTTCACTGAACTGGAAGGTCTCTATTGTTTTCCTATGTTTATTATTATTATTTTCAGAACATTGAGCGCATTTCACCCCCTACCAATTATAATATTCGCATTTTATTGGCACATTGCAAGCTCTCAAACTCGGAGATTCTATGCAGATCAGCCACTAGGTAGGCCACTAGGTGGCGCTATTTAAAAGATCTGAAAGGCTAATAACTCCCGCATAGTTTGTCTCACATTCAAAAACCTTATATCCACGCGTTCGGGAATGGAGCGAACCCCCCATAAGGCCACGCCCACTCCGCCTAGATTTTTTTTCTAGAGCGCAAAATGTCCACAAATGACTTTTGGTGTTCATCCTACACACTTTGTCCGATTCGCACGAAATTTTGCACGAGCATCTGTGGACCGCCCTGACAACAAAAGTAATTGAAGAATTTTGATATTTTAAAAAATAAGCGTGTTATAAAATTAGCACTTCCTGTTGATTTTCGTCAAAAGGAAGTGGACCATTTCTCCACATTTGTATGTCCGATCGACACCATGCTTGGGTACATAGTTCCCCATGTCTTCCTTAGGCATCGGCACAATTCAGGTCATCACCACAAGGTGGCGCTCTTCAAATGAAGGAGTTTATATCTCTACAACGGATGGTGATTAAAATGAAACTGGACGCTGCTTCCCCATGGCCCCTGAGGCCCCCTAAAAAGAAAACACGCCACTAGGTGGCACTCTGGTGGCAGGGTAAATCACTGTGCACACACCATAATAGTTATGAATATGAAATTCACTGGGCACGTGAGAGGGTGCCTGAAGCCACATACCAAAGATCGGGTTTGTCGTGCTTGAGCGCCCCTATAGGATAAAAACATCAGCCCCGGCGCCACGTTTCATCGATATGACGAAACTCAAAGGCATGTAAATGTGCCGGGCGACAAAAAGCCTCTGGACCCATACCTCAAATCCCACAGGAAGTCCTATTTACATTTAAAATTTGCACTTTGGCAGCCATTTTGTGCTCATTTTGACCTTTGGGCTTCTTGGAACTAACTGATCCTAGGGAATTTATCGGATCTGCTTCAAAATGGTCAGTACAGCAAAACATGGTGCTTAATGAACGCATTATATTTGGTGACTGACGTTGAAGGGCGTGTCCGTGGCGTGCCCTCAAAGTTGGCCATTTAGAACAATGTCACACTGTGATGTCATTTTTGCATTTCAGGGCTTCTATTTGATTGATGCCCTCCTACAGCTCTATCGGATCTTCTTCAAAATTAAACAGTCCAGTCACAACATGGGCTGAATGAACGCATTATATTTTGTGACTGTACGTTGAAGGGCGTGTCCGTGGCGTGCCCTCAAAGTTCGCCATTTTGAACAAATGTCACACTGTGATGTCATTTGGCCTTTCAGGGCTTCTATTTGAATGATCTCCTAATACAGGTTCTATCGGATCTTCTTCAAATGGCAGACAGTCACAACATGGTGCTGAATGAACGCATTATATTTTGGACTGTACGTTGAAGGGCGTGTCCGGGGCGTGCCCTCAAAGTTGGCCATTTAGAACAAATGTCACACTGTGATGTCATTTTGGCCTTTCAGGGCTTCTATATGAATGATCTGCTCCTACACGTTCTAACGGATCTTCTTCAAAATTGGGCAGTACAGTCACAACATGGTGCTGAATGAACGCATTTCATTTTGTGACTGTACGTTGAAGGGCGTGTCCGTGGCGTGCCGTCAAAGGTGGCCATTTTGAAGCCCGTGGTCCTGTATTTGAACAAACAAAGTCCTTGAGACTTTATCAGATCTGCTTCAAAACTTGACAGTACTCTTGAATAATCTTGCTGATTACAAGTTGTGCTATTTATGACTGTACGTTGAAGGGCGTGTCCCAGGTGTCTCGTCAAAGTTGGACATTTTGAATGATGTGGTCTTTTTTTTCAAAGTGATGAAACACAAACACCCCTCCGCTCCCACTAGCCACATCTAAAAACCATATTTCCTAGGGAGTATTGTTCGTGGAGCATAGTGGGAAACCGCTGGAAGTCACTTATTAAATTGCAAGATAAATAGGGGACTTATCAAATCAACTTCATAATTGGACAGTCTTATAAAAACAAAGTGTACATGAAGAATTGAGCTATTTGTGACTGTACGCCAAACTGCGTGCCACTGACCCCTTGTCGAATTCTGATGATTTTCCATTAAGCAGTACTCATAACTTCAGTGTGCAATGTCCAATTTCCAATAAACTTGATATATTCTGTAACAGTCTCGCCCTGAACGCGTCCTCATAACATCAGCCTACGCATTACAGTCCCGCCCCTGAACTTGTCTACGTGACAAGATTCAGATAAAGTGAAAGCACAGCATACTGGCAACAGGAAGGAAGCGCTGCGTGGCGACACGGAGCTGATTTGGAGCAGATTTACGTGACGGGTTCGCGTTGCGGTCCGCGCTCGTTACGACGGCACGTGCGTGGCCTCGGCGCACCCCGACCGCACGTGACGCGCTTGCGGCCCGCCCCCGACGAGCGCCGGGTGCGAGGTCCCGCCCAACGCTGCTTGCAGCTTTAATTTCTTTTGTTTCTTCTATTTTACTTCAGTCTGAAGGGTAAAATAACCAGACAAGTGTTGTTTTACTGGCATTAGTTATATTTGACATTTTCAATATTTATTTAGCCTAACTGTTAAAATATGTGTTCTGTAGCCTTTAATCTACTTCCCCGTAAACTTTCCCCACAATGCCAGGAATATAGCTACAGGTAATTATGGAGAAGAAATGTTATTCACTTTGTGCTTTTGGCCTAAAACCAAAAGGAATTCAAGAATTCTGATTTAAATCCTTCTTAGGCCATTAAAACTCCCAAATTCAGTAAAAAAAAAAAAAAAATAAGTATTGTGGACATGACTTCCATTTCCTTAGTGAGTTCTAATTTAATTGCAAATCCCTATTCTCCATAGTGTACTGTACTGTATGTGGTGGTGTTTCCTGCCTCAGTCAGCTGTGTAAAACAGGTGAAATAAAAATGCTATGTATTCAAGTATCAAAGGTTTCATACGTAAGTAAATGTACTGAGATTCTTTCCACTACTTACCTTGCTGTTCACAAAAGAATCAATCAACAACTTGACACAAAAGGGATTACAAACAAGGAAACATTCTTCTTTTTGTACAATGTGCCGGAGCTGAAGAAAAGCCTTTTGAAGAACCAGAAAAACCTTTTTGTTAATGTCTAATCCCCACTTATGTAACGTAGTTGAAAAGAAGATATTACTTTGTATTAATAAAAAACTATACTCCTATTGTTTCTTGTTGCTACAACTATATGTTAACCTACCACACAACAGGCTTATTTGTTTGCTAAATAACAATACACCACAATACGCCGTTGTAACTATGCTGTTGTATTCCACACAGCATAGCACTGTTTAACTCGTCATCCCTAATTATTAGAAATCAATGTTTTTGATATTCACAGATAATTACATTAACACCTCACTTCAGCTGCTCTATGTGCATTTGTTTTTTGAGCCTCTTATAGGTCTTTGGTTTTTTTTTTGGCACATTTGCTGTATGTTTAAGACTGACACGTTTCAAACCACTCACCCATTTCCAATAAAATATCCTCCGAACCCACTGCACTGTACACAGCAGACAAAAAGTAGAGACCAAAACAAAGTAAAATGGAGCGTACATCCTTGATGTCTGACTCACCAGGTAGTCAGAAACGTGAAATGGATGCTAATTGTTTGCTCACAAGTTTGCCATAAAAACGTTTTAAGCAGGGATATGGTGATGCTCATTTTATGCCCTCTAGTGGCCACAACGTGATAAATATAGCTTTAAGTAAAGATATATTGTCGCTGAAACCTTGTATCTCCATAGTTTGTCACTTTTTTCATAAATCAATGCTATTTACGTATATTTATGAACCAATAAAAGGTATTAAAACCAACATGCCGACGATATTTCTAACATATTAAGTGACCAGGCAACCTCAAATCAGAATATCTGTTTTACAATTTAAATGGACAAAACATACACACAACATTAAAACAAACAATACAATAGGAATTATAAAAAGCAAGGCACAGTGTCTTTATATTTGCACAATGGAAACATGAGGAAGTGGAACTGAAACATTTCTTAAGTTAATATAAACCCTTGGCTTGTCATGTTGGCCTCTATGGACAGTATAAATAACTAATAGAGCCACAATGATTAGCTAAACTATTCATAATATTAGTCAACCCATACAGTGGACGTCAGCAAGAGGTTTTATTATTAATGAGCTGTTACAGAGCAAACAGGTTTTTTTTTTCCACTGCCTTTCACAGCCATTGTGTGACAAAGGATTTCATGTGTATGACGGCCTGTAAACGTATGTTGATATGTCACTTTTATGGATTGGCTTGTGTGGAAACAATGTTCTATAAAGGTTAGAGCTTTTGATGAATGCATTAAAAGAAAGTTTGGTTTTCTCTGAAGTGATATGATCTGAGAAATCACAAAGATACTGTATCGCCAAAAGATGAGTTGTGGACATAAAACAGATTTTACTGACAAGGAGGAACTTTGAATCACACTCTTAAGGTGATAGCTGAAATACTGATTGCATAGCTGTCACCACCACAACCGCACTTAACCGTTGCTGTGGCAAACTGCACTTCCGCCTCTTTATGGTCTGGGAAAAGAACAACAAAACGTGTCTCTGTGCTTCAAAACAGGAATTTTTCAATCCGAACACAGCTGTGATCCAAAATCTCTCCTTCCTCTCCTTCTCTCTCCATTTCCTGGATCCAACCAGCCATCCTTCTCAGGGCCATGTGCATCCTGTTGCCTGCTGGCGGTGTTTTTTCCCGTTTTGATTTTTTTTTTCCTCTCTGGGGATTCGGGCTCTGCAAGTGCTGTAGAGGAGTGAAGTGGTGATGGACACCACAGTCCCTCATCTGTACCTTGGCTGGAAAGTCAGCGTCCGTCACTGATGTCCCTATGAACACAGTGACTCATTGTAACACGTGGTCAGTGTCAGGATATGACCTTGTAACTGCAATTATGTTGATTTGCAGTTTTCCACAGACAAGAGCAACATTAAAGCTGCACTAATCAACACTTATTTACAATGGATCACATGACTACTTGAATGTGAAAGGGATGAAACCAAAGAAATGTATCACCACACTCTCCAGTTCCCCTCATCTTTGTGGTGGGTTTTAGCATCATTCAGCTCATAGTTTTAGTTTTACGGCCTTTACAACTTTACTGTTTTGGGTCACTCTTGCTGCTCTCATTAACCTTGCAACAGCTGCAGGCAGTTGTTTTCATCAAAATAGCTTAAAAACTTGCTCAGCACCAAACCATAGACAGTCCACAGCTAGCTGGTTAACATGGTTTCCCAAGGACAACTCCATGTTTGCTCTGTGTCTGTTGACCCCCAAGTGACCAAAAAAACCCCCAACACTGCTTAAAGTTACTTTAAAGTCATATTGTGTAATCTATGATCATAGATGACTTTTGCTCGCATTGCAAAATAATGAAAGTCCTTACCCTGATATACACTAGTACTGCAGGCATATCTACCATCCCTTGAATCGTGGTCACAGTCTACATTTGTGATGTAAATTAAAAAAAAATAATAAAAGACCTAAAATGACCAAAACAAGAAAAGAGAAGAGGCAATATGATCGGGTTGTAAAATATATTGATAATAATAATTCATGCTGAAATGTATCATCATTGAAAAACAAGTATTGTTCTTAAAACAAAAGTCCAAAGGTCAAGACCAGGAAATTAAATGGTTAATAATTACAGAAGCCTACAGAATTATTTCCCTGTCTGATGAAACCTTTCAGTTTGATGATAAATGAGCACCTGTGTGCTGGGAAACGGTAGCAGAGTTGTGAAACCTTGTCCTGAGCGGGTGAAATGACACAATTTGACCCACCCTTGCCACAACTGTCCTCCCCTCTGTCCCACCCACTTGTCTACTCAACAGCTCCTTTTCACTTTTTGTACTAGTTTATGCGTGAATGAAGAACTCAAGGTGTGCTAGAGGGCTGGGGGGAAAAGGAAAATAACCTGTTAATACGAAATGGAAAACCATGCTGCTGTGTTTGGCTCAGAGGAAGTCTGTGCTAATCCCTTGTTGAGTTTAACACACCTGAGGGACTTGAGCGAGGATTACCTTTGGTCTGTTCCGACTCTTGTCAACTGTCTCACTGAAATGAACGAGCCTCAGAAAATTCATGGGTCCCTCCTCCTTTGGATAAGTGAGGGGCCCTGGGTGCTAACTCCTCAGTCACCATGAAAGAATTTACTGCTGGGGAAGAAAATGTGGCTTGAGGGGATAATTTTTTCCTTCCCTCTCTATCTTTTCCACTCAGACGTCAAGTGAGGATGTTCCTATCTGAAAAGGCTGCTAGAACAAAGGCAATGTGATCAAACTGTGTTATGAATGCCCCTGTCAGCTGTGGCTATAGGTAAACACCTGCCCCCTCTAGAACCACCTAGAGGGCCCTATGGGTTTAGTAAACACTGTAGCAAGGTCACCAGCGCCCAACTACAAAGGACAATATGAAAAACTCAAAAATCTATTTTCTTCATGCTCATTTTACCAACTGAAATCTTTGAAAGGCTTGTGTCGTTGTGCTGACACACCTCATAGTTCTGTTTGAAATACATTACTGATTTACGTCGTCATAAATGTCCTAAAGGCAAAGTCACAGGAATAATATTAATGATTTACATAAAGTTATTTTGGGAAACCGAGTATGTTCATTGTGTGATTAGCATGTTGCAGCATCAGAACAATTCGAGAGATTGGCAAAACTTTCTTAAGTCACTCATCACTCTTTTTTTCCATAGCTTTTAAGCATATCTTGTGGTCCTCATCAGCAGAGGTTGTTGCTGAGCCTTATACCCCTAGTGTGGCGTCTTCTTCGCCTCATTGTGATTCACTGAGCTGTAATGGGCTAATTAATGCCCCCAAAGGGCCCTTGGGTAGAGAACACAGACTGGTAATTGAAGTTGGTGAGAACAGTAGTTGTACTTGGTTGTATTCAAAGGTGGCAAAAGTACATACATTCTTTACTCTAGTAGAAGTAGCAAAAAAAAATAGTCTGGTAAAAGCAAAAGTACTGATTCAACTTCTTTAGTGCTCTGAAATGTAAGTAAAGAAGTATAAAAGTAAAAAGTATTCTCTGGGTTCTCTACTCTACTGGCTGTTTCTGTGCAAAGCTAACATAAACTTCAAATGGAGTTGAGTCTCCTTCTCATGCCTTTTTCTGTAAATTTCTTACATCCTTTTTGGTGATTTTGTCGTATTATGTCTATCATGTGTGACATGCACCAGTCTTTGATGTTGGGAAGTCATGCAATACAAATAATAATAATAATAATAATAATAAAACAAGCCTGTTTTGAAAATGTAAAGAGTAGATATTTGTGTAAAAATGTAGGGGGAAAAGTAAAAAAGTTGTCAGGAAAATAAATGTAAATACTGAAAAAACTAAATAAGAGACCACTGCTCACATAGAAACAAGTTTAAACTAGTGCAACCGCTTTATATATCTCTATTAAAATGTACATATCTTGTAATGTAACTGAAAGTGAAAAATAATTCTTGTATCTACCCCGTGATCCGCTCAAACACCGTTTCTTCCTTGACCCTTGCTTCCACCAAGTTTCATGAAAATTGGGCCAGTTTTCCGTAATTTCTTTTCCCGTAATACGGCTGAGAGGTAATCAAATTGTACCGAAAACATAACCCTGCTTGGCAGCACAAAGGTGAAATTAATGCTTTATCAGAAGTGTTTTCAAACAGTATTTTTCAGTTTTACAAGGCAAAAGATTTCAAGTTTGTCAAACATACGTCTGATAAGATGCTGTCAAAGAACAGCACCCAGCTGCTGAACATCTACAGTTCTGCGACATCTGGGCAAACTCCATCTGCTGATAAAGACCATGTGATGCAGCCAAAATCTCAAGAACAGGCAAATAAGTGGCCTTTGAGTTTAGATAATTTACCGTAGTTTTCAGTGTAAAAAAAACAAACTGTCAAGCTCAGTTACAGAAACGCTGGTGTCGTCCACAGATGGGTCACCCTGTGTGCGTGCAGAAAAAAGCCCAGAGGACATGCAGCTAGCGTGGCTTGCTGTTAAACTAATGCAGCTGTCATCTGTGGCACTGATTGATCTTTGATCCCCCTTCCTGTTGAAGAACCAACAGCCTTAGACCGGCATTTACTTCTACAAAACATGCTAACCCACAGTTTGGATTTGCGCTAGAGTAAACACAGAAAAAGTGTAGGTGCATTCAAACTAAAGGTTAATGGGTAGTTTGTGAGGACATTCCTGAGAAGGTCAAAAACGTAAAAGGTGATGCCAAATAAGCTTTAGTCTTTAGTCTGTTTGATGAGTGGCCTCTTTAACCTTGAACAATACCGTGCTTATGAAAATATCTACAGCTCTGACCAGAATGCACTTTGTCAATATGTAGTTCTTTTTAATAAGAGTGTTCTTTTTTTTTTTTTTTTTTGGTGCATTTACCAAAAGGACCAAACATAGCCTGAAAGGAAACACAGCACAGCTTCAAGTGTTTACAACAAAAGGACAGTTGCAGGGGGTCACTTCTATCTATCCGTTCAAAAGGACCGGTCAGGAGGAAACAGGAGGCTCAGGAGACAGAGACACTGAAATGCTGTCTCCTTGGTTGGCGTCACCTTTTATCAGTAGAGCACATGGTTGTCTACTGATAAACGCATCTGAAAGGGGTGCCAGTGAGCCTGATGACAGTTAGGGCTTGTGAGTAGAGGATGCTACTGTCGTTGGAGATTTGAGTGTCTTCATGAAAAAAAAAAAAAACAAACTGTCAAACTTTTTTGTAGTTTTGGAAATTTTTTCCCCCACTGTCATGGTAACATTTTCTCACCAGATTAGTTATAGACACAAGAAGATGCAAGGTCATAAACTACTCATGAGGTTAACTGTATTAACAAAACCGCTTTTTACAATTAAAGTCAAAGGTGAAAGTTGACTTATTATATAAACTTGCTGTTGCAAATGTTGCAAAAAAGACGTTTCCTGGTTCAACATTGTACTTGCTTACTTTTTTTTTACGCTTTAAAATGTAACATCATAGATATGTTGTGCAATAATTTGATTTAATCAATTAATTTAGGAATATACAACATATGAGCACAAAACTGAAATAATAAAGTCCTCAAACATAGATTTTGACGGACACTGTTTTCAAGACGGGGCCTCAAGATGAGGTAACAAGGCAGGAAGCACCTACAGACTGTTATCATCTCAACTTTCAATTAAATTAACCTAAACTGGACACTTTCAGGGCTTTTGTTTGCACACTCAGCCTGGTTGATAACACAGCCCTGTATACAATAGAATAGCCTTACAACTTTTAAAAGTGGAATGGGAAATTAGATACACGCTGAAGGTGAAATGTGTTTTCCTGAACTTGGTGCTGTGAAGGCCCAGGGAGTCATGAAACAAGTCTGAACCCCCTCAGTGTGATAAAGGCCTGTTAAAGAAAAAAAAAAGAAAAATACTGTTTGATAATTTTCCATATCTGTAAAGCCCATCCCCTAGTCTTTATCCACACTTTTGTTTTGATAGAAAGCAGCAGCTTCCTCTCTGTTGCCGTTACAGCTGGCCAGTACCAGCGCGGCTCGAGCTCAGGGTTACGCGGCCACCTGGCTGCAAGTGCGTCAGTCTGTCATGTGCGGCCGGTTTCCTCGCATTGTGCTGCTGCTCACTGGCAGTGTCCACATTATTAATCGCTGAATATGTCATCCCTTGGGGGACCACATGTGAGAGTTAGTAAGACTTGCCGAGCTAAAACTAACTATCATTCCTGTAGCCTTTATATATCAGAGTTGACTCAGAGTTGGAAGTTGACTGACCATCTGGTTGTCATGGCTGGGTATTATTAAGTGATTTGTGGTGCTAACATCTTGATCACAGGAACTTCACTTGTAGTTGACTTTTGTTTGTGTTTCGGACTGTATAGCAGTTTGGAAAAACGCAGGATTGGCACAGGCTGCCAAGTAACATTACAGGAAAAGAGAAGCTTTCCTTTAACTTTAGGTTTTGAAATTGGCTTCAGTGGTGGCTTCTTTGAAGTCAAATCAACTCTATTAGCCTGGAGCTCTGCAAGAAATGTGTTAATTTAAAATTTATATTACCAATGTATCAAATTAAAATGTGACCATGTGAAAGAGCTTGATGAACCTACTGAAAATCTGCAGTCTAGCAGCTCTGTTTAGGAGTGTGAGGCATACATACTGTGCATCCTGTATGTTGATACTCGCTTCAGCATTCCTCCTAATATCTATTTTTTGGATTAACATAAGGATAAAATAATCCTTCACTGATTACACACCTATCTCATTCATTCATTCCCATTTTAAGACTTTCATCAATGATTGGTGCAATATACTCTGAAACTCGAGAGGCATAGCTGCTGCCAGCAATGTCTAACCTTAGCGCTTTAATATTATTCCTCACAACTGTACAAATCACATTCTTCCACTCAGGTCTTAGATTACATTACATTTGTAATCACACAAATCCCACGCTTTCCAAACCCTTAGACAGTTGAAATGCATACAGTCCACTTCTCCAATCTTGTCACCTGTTAAGGATCTTTGCAATCCACGTCATCTGTAAATTCACACTTCCTGTTGTTACTTCACAGAAGCATAATTCAGGCCATCCTGTTGTACGGTCTCCCCTGCCCCTTAACCGCGCATGCTGTTTCCAAAAACAAACCAACAATATCAGATAAGCCACTTCCAAAATCAGCCTCCCAACATCTGACCTCTTAGACCTCAACCATATGACACCAATCACCCTCTCAATCCACACTTCACATTACTTTCGTCTGGCCACAGATACGGGACTTAAAATACGAGACTGAAATAGAGAAGAGCTTGCTTTGGCAGGAGCTTTGCCCCTTCTACCACAGCAGTCCTAAGAACATGATAATTATTTATGGGGACTATAATGAAGACTTCAGCATGTCCCCAGGACTTCTGTACGGGTGCAGCTGTCCGGTGAGTTGGCGAGTGTGACATAGCTTTCAGTTTACAACACGATACGGGAGCAGAAATCCTCCTGCTGTGTGACATCTTGATGAGTTGAACACAAAGAGTTTTTTCTTTCCGCAGTGCAGCACAGAGGCGAGCACACAACATTGTGTGGGCACAATATGCCAACTACTCGCTGGCAGTAATTATGTAAGGGGAAATGACTTATGATTCTGAAGACTGAGCCAATTGGGCCAGCTAAGGATCCTTCAACAATGGGGCAAAGAATATAAATGTAAAAACAATAATAAGATCAGAAAACAGGTGACATGTGACACATTTATTTAAAACCACTTAAAAAGTATCAAAATCAATTACTATCAAACTCCATTTCAACAAAACTGTAGCAGTTCACATAAATATACTGTACATCACAACACAGGAGAAACAGTGCAAATGTACAATGCAATGAATTTAAGACGTTCACACAAATTCAAGTCGTACGGATGGTATTGTATATAACAGTAATAAGGAATATTTTTTGTGTGCTAGCCTGACAGTTCATGTCAAACCGTGTGTCTTTCTTGTAAACATTTCATGGAGCATAAGATAAAAATGAGCAGCTCCTCACATATGAGATAATGTTTTATATTCGAAGTAAAGCTGGTGCAATTATTTATTTATGTGGACGGATATTTTCACCCAAGTCAAAAATCAATATATACAGTATGTACTGAAATTCAGAAGGTTATAGATTTGTAGAATCAGGATGAGAACTTTGCATAAGAGCTTTTGTATAACTCTTTTTTTTTTTTTTTTTTTTATATCTGTACAATAAAAGGTCCTTACCTTACTTAATTTTTAAATGAATCAAATGTGTGGTAATTACAGAAAGGTTATTGAACATTTTATCTCTATGCCTAGTCATGTCAGGTTTCCTTAACCAGTAATCCAGAGTTTACATGGAGTTACCAGCTAAAACAATACTGTGCTCAAGTCTGAACACTTCCGCTTGTATTCAGACTTAAGCGCAGATATTGAGGATTCATCAAGAAAAAGATCATCTCCATCTCTGGGACTCTGTTTATCCCTGCTGATGTGAAGAAAATGGAAAGGAATGTGCTTATGTCAGAAGGCCAGTAAGCAGATATAGAAAGGTGCTCAAATATTTTCTGCCCCAGTGTACTGCCCCAACTCAGAGCTATACTCTCTGCATCTCCTTACGCAAGAATTTTGTCATGGTTGGAGGATGTCGCACAAATTTAGGTGTGCCTAAAACTATCACCTGGGGGGTTGTGATTATCATCTGACCTCATATCAGGTTACAGAAGAAGTCTGTGCTGAAGCAGAAGAGGGGGGGGGGGGAAATGCAGAGCCACAATCCTCCACATTGTTCAAGCCCCTCCTCCTCCTCCTCCTGCCGCTGATCCTCGACCATCTCTGTTGCCCTGACCCCGATCACAACCTGGGGGGATGAAGTTACAGGAAGCCTGATGCACCCGGGGAGATAGTGCTACTCCATGGTGACAGCCCCCTCTTCACCTCCTCTTTGACTGGCTGCCTGAAGGAGGAGAGAGAAGAGGAAGGGATGTGGGGTGATAAAGGGGAAAAGAAGAGAAGGAAAAGGACAGTCAGCTTTTAAGTTATAAATAAAAGGAGAAATATTTAAGATGTCCTCCTGACGTATTTAAGTACAAAAAAAAATAAAATAAATAACATATTATCACATATTTATCACATATAAAAATCTTCATATTCCTAAAAAAAAACAACCTTGAATCTATGAATATGCTGAATTGTTTGACTGCTGCTGGACACAATTTGTCTCCAAATTGACTTTGGCTGAGACATGCTGGCAATGTGTGGTCAGTGATATAAAATCCAAGCACCTCATTCTGAAAAGGTAATGATTTTGGTTCTGTTATACCATTTCCTTCTTATTTGTGAGAAAAAAACAAACATATTTTCTCATCACATTTTTCATTCAGGTCCAGAGTGACACTACTGCATTCTCTCCACTTTGTCTAGCTGCATGGCAACATAACAGGGATCTCTCATCACATAAAGTCAGCCTTGTCGACACTGACTTGGTTAGTATAATACAATTTTTTCCCCATCTTCTCAACGCGGCGAGGCGGCAGCAGCTCCTCTCCTTGTTTGTGCTGGCTGAGTGGGTGGTCAGCTACAAAAACAGCTCCTCTAAGAGGAGAGTCTCTGTCAGTCACAACGGAAGTGTTTACCAAAAGTGGGCCTAAAGGGGATCCTGTCTCAGCGTGTGGTTGGGGTTCCTTTCTTGCCGCCAGACTCCACCAAGCAGCAAATATTGGCCATAATAATGCTCGACAGTAAGCAGAAGCTGAATTCAAGGAAACATAAATTGAAAAGTAGCTCAAGAAAAACAAAAACAATTAAGAGCTAGCAGTAAACAAACCAGTAAAATCTAAAGATTGTTACAGTAAAAGTTTACTTAGTTTATTTGCCGCGTCATGCGAGCCTGCTTATTGCCCTTTAAACGGAGATAGGATTAAGTGACTTCCTCATGAGTGCATAAATGTCTGACACTTGCCAGACCTCAAACGTACAACACACACATACAGGAGGATGTGGTGGCTTCGACTAATCATTAAACCCTATTACAGGCTTTATGGTAGGGGCAGCCGGCGAAAGAGCCGGACGTAATCGCCCATCAAATGCAATTAAGATGAATCAGAGCATGGAGAGATGTTATCACACAACTAAGAGCACCAGAGCAACTGATCAAGCCATCTCCCCTGCAGTGACTCAAGTTCTCTGTTTAACATGTGAAGTTGGCAGCAAATAAATATGTAGCTGTGGTAGGGAGGGGCTATGTCACTGGTGTTTGAAGAAATTGCGTCTTGAACTAAAAAATACTAATACTACTAAAAAATCTGTCCTTCTTTTATTTGTTCTAACAGCCATATAATGTATGTACTGCCAACAGTAGAGTAATTTTCATACTGTAATTTTCTAAGTTTGCTATACAAGTTCAGACAAACATTACCATCAAAAATCTTTTCTTTGGTTTTCTTAGTTTAAACGAGATCCAAAAACATAGTCAGGTGGCCTAAAAACCATTCATGTATTTTAGGACACCTGCTTGCCCAACACACTTGTCCACTGTTCCATCTGAAGGGACCAGCCTGGTCAAACTTACGGCAACTGTGGCTAAGGCATCAGTGAGTGAATAAAGAAAATTGTGGAATAAACACGTCTTAAGTTTCTAGTCTTGTTTTTGTTAACTGATAATTGAGTGTCACTATTGGGAACTACAGAAAAAAAAGTTTTAGAAAGATTTTGTTGCACAATTCCAGTTCCAAAACTGCTAAAAACCCAATGTGTAACTCAAGATCTGAGCTTAAAGGAAACTGGAGCATGATTCATCATCTTACCATAAATTCCACTTTTGTCTCGTTGCACGTTATTGTGAGTCTGCTTTTGTTTTCAGACAAACTAGAGTGGACAGTTCTGGTAAGACCTGTTTGTAAGGAGCAGGAAAATGATGATATTTGGCTGATATAAAACAGAGATAGAGAGGGAAAATGGCCTAGACAAACAGCTACGACACAATACAATGGCAGATTTATGATGCAGTAGCTGGCAAACACTGTTTGCTCTGAACACAGAACAGTTGTACAGGCAGATAACATCCACAGTCCTGCAGTTACACCTACCCACCAACTGCGAGTGAAGTTGGGTGATTTGATGATGCAGGTTTTTTACTGTACCATTTCTACTGAGTTAGCTATCCTTTCAATTGTATTTTAAAAGGTAATTGCAGTCAATGCAACAAATCTATCAGCATGACTACTTCATGGTTATATTGATTTTAGAGGACTCTAACTTGCATCAACGAGACAAAGTACGTTGATTTGTAAGGTATTTAGTGTCCAATTAGCCAATGCCTTTGTGGTTATCTTCCAAATGGCTGGAAAAGTAGACAAAGTAACAAAATTGGATAGTGGCCATGTGCTTACCTCCACTTTGTCGTCCCCCTCCTCCTGCGGAGCTGGCAGAGCCTGGCCGGCTGCTCTGCTGTGGCTCCGAATGGGAAAACTGGGGTGCCAAAGTCGGGCCTCGACCCCGGTGAGCACTGTTCTGGCTGGCTGCTGTGTCAGGTGTACGGGGAATCTTGGGCTGGCTTGCAAATGCAGGGATGTAATCACCGCTGATGACAAGGAATAGAAGAGGAAGGAGACAAATGAATACAAGTATGCTTTTGCTTTCAGTGGTAATACATTATAATAGACAAAAATCACCACCACCAATCATAATAATAAGAAATGGTGAAAACCATACAATCAAACAGCACTGGCTTATGAAAAATCTCAAAAAATAGAAAATGTAAGACAAAATATGACAAGGCTACATTGACCAAGCAGACATTCTCAGACAAAACGAAAAGTGCCCTTTATTGAATATTTTCCATTTTCTTTTTTATCACTGCTACTCTCATTTCTCACTTGCTCACGGTTAGAAGGATCATTCAGAGGTCGTCATTTTGCTGCTCAGTAGCCGTGAGACACTACAGTCATGAACAGATCTCATTTCATAGAAGGTTTCACAGAAATCACGGCTGTCTTGGGTACAACATCAACCTTGCACAAGCCTCTTGCCCTTGACACTCGATAGCATCCATTTCACTTCGTTTCAGTTTCTTCTGTGCCAGATTTTTTTATCGATACTTCCAAGATACCCAGTAGGGACAGCTATCGTGGGGTCATCCATACCATATAGACTCTAAAGGAGCTGACTGACTGTATAGCAAGTCTGTATTATGTTTTTTTTGATTTCTAGTTTTTTTATTTTATTTCTTTTGATACTATAAAACACATCTAACATCATACACAAGATTTTTAAAATGAGAGGCAGTTTTTAGTTTTGAGGGCATCATAGGCATGTTTCCAGAGTTCCGTGAAGGCCACCGATATGTGGGGGAAAAGGGGAAAGCCTTCTGGGGCCAAGCCGCTAGGGGGGCTCATGGGGGCCATCAATAATCCTATCACAGAGGAGGGAGCCGAACACTAGTCACTATGAGTAAAGCAGATTTGGGGAGGGCCTTGACATTTCTGTGGGTGGGCCTGGTCCAGTGTTTCTGAGAGATTCACTGTGTATGCTATTTAATGAGGTGCACCAGCTGTTAACTTGTTTTTTGGTTTTTTTTCAGATAGGATCAGATATTGTATTTTCCCTGCCTGCTGCTTGAATTGCTGTTAGTTGATCATTATCTTACCTGTATGCTTTTACTTCCTGTTCAACCTACCCATGCTGACGACATTCTTTTTCCTTTGAAAAAAAAAATAACAGTTTTTTTGTTGTGACTATATGACTATGAATAAAGAATGTTAACGCTTCATTAGTAACCGTCATACTGTGACATAATGCATAAAGCTAATACGATAAACTAAATAAATAAATAAATAAAACTTTTCACTGGATATATTTATAAGTAAATTGTATTCACAGTAATGTAATACTAGTCTAATTTACATTTTATGGTTGCATCCTTTTATGCAAATTACAAAATATGTTGCAGCTAATTTACATTGGCTTACATTGGCCCTATTGTGTCGTAGAAACCACAAAGAAGACAATTTGTATTTATGTCTCTGTGTGTAGCAGTAACATTGGCTCCAATATCCCTGATAACATCTGGTATAACTGAATATTACAAACAGTAGCCGTCATGCTCTGAAAACAACTGAGGAGCGACCTCTAAAAGGCTCTATAAACTTGCATGCTCTGTGGTGCAGCAAACCAAAATTTGCATACATGCTACATGAATGGCCATTAGCCCCTAAAATCCTACCCACAAAATCAGCAAGGGTATCAAGAGCTCAGTGTGTACCAGATGCGCTAAATGCTGTGTAGCATTTGGTGGCAGTTCAACATGGCGGACTCCTTAGAGGAGGACCCGCTCCTTCTGTAGATAAAAGAATTCTAAGGTTACGAAAACACAATTATTCTTATCTTTAGGTCATTATACACTAATGCATGCTATACCTATGAATATTATTATCATTATTTCTACCAGTAGATCCTCCTTAATGTTACACACTGGGCCTTTAACTTTGACATCTGAGTATCACCATGTGTAAATAAATGAGTTTAAGTTTTGTTAAAAAAATTAATAAATAAATAATAATAATAAAGCGGGTCCATTGACCTGAAAACAAACGTCAAAAATATATATCTTCTCATTTGATATTTTCTAAATTGCAGTGTTGCTAAGATTCTTTTCACCTATCAAGGACGGAGTCCTGAAATATCCTCTCACGATGGTTTGGTCTGGTATCTGAACTGGTGTGAAATGAGGCCACTGAAGTCAGTATTGTAGAGGCATTGTACGTTCCTGAGAGAAGGGATAACTGAAGCGTTTTCCTGGGACTCATTACTCTTGGCGGGATTCAGGAGTCAAGTTCCTCTGGGATTTAAAGGAGAGGAGAAGCAGGGGAGGTTTGATTGAATGGGTCTCTTTGTGAGCACTGCTCGTTTAAACGCATGTCACAGTCTCACAGACCAGCTTGGCAGTGCTGAGTCACCGATTGGTGTAGATGAACACTCTTGCCAACTCTCTCCACAGACGCACAAAAACACTGACACACAACTCAGAGTTTTACCTCAGCTGACTTACACTGTTTGTTTTTATTAGCATTATTCCCTATTCCCCCTCGGGTCCCTTTTATGATAGGTAGCTGATACCAAACATCTAACTATATGCACCTTTAACCTTAAGTCTCATCATTGACACGCTGCAATTTTATTGTTGTGTTCAAACTCCTTTTTTGTGCTTCTTTAGAATGTATGTATATATATATATATATATATATATATATATATATATATATATACACACACGTATGTAGTATATACACACACACACACACACACACACACATATAGTTGTATTCTTCATGTGTTATCCATCTCTTGTTATTTTTGCAACCCGCAGCTCACCTTGACTGAATTCAGTGGTTCTGAGAGAATGACAGCCAGTTTGTAGCAGACAGAGAGGACAAATATGGTGTTGAATAGGAATGGCTCGGATTGATATCACACAGGGCTCACCCTCTAACCATAAATAGGCTTGCCTACTCACTTCTGCTGAGCAGTGAACTGAAAGTTTGCAATTACAACAGGCCCCTTTCAGGAGGTTCTGTATATATGACCACTGTACCAGAACTTATCATCCAAATTCTTTCAGCAACTGAACCAGCCTGCGGTCAAGACAGGCCTTCTTTCCTCCTCAATAGTGACAATTTGTAATGCCTGTTGAAGCCTGCTGCTACTGCTGAAGTACTTCCATAAATTTATTTTATATTGTATATTTCATGTTACCATTGGGGGAGTACAAACTTTTAATTGAACTAAATTGTACTACTATGCATATGGCAATGAACTTGAAACATGGAATGATATTTAATTTGAAGATCTCATAGATGTTGGAAATGATGGCAAAGACTGTCACGACTGTGGCAAAGCAGAACACACAGCAATCAAATGAGCCACTCTCACAAACAGCATCGAGCTCTTCCTCTAGCTGTCTGATAATGGACTAGGATGTGGCTTTTTTACAGTAAAGTATATATATATATACAGTATATATATATACAGTATATATATATATATGTATACAGAAATCTTCACATGCCACTACCTGGCCCTTAATTTGAGCTTGAATCCATGAATCATCCGAGCTGATGATGTTTCATTTGCTCTGGCAGATTATTGACAGATACTGATGATATCATCAGATAATGATACTTGGAGGAACAGTCTAGCCGTGGTGAGCTGCTCTAGAGGACAAACCACTATGATGTACTACGTTCTGTATATAATAAGGACTATTGTTCAACATGTGTTGAAAAACCATATGAATACCATGGGGATATATATTTCTGAATGCATGTCCGTGTTAGTCTTGTTAGTTCCAGAGATGCCTATTTGTCCTTGTGTGTGGGCTCTCAAATCAGTCTAAATCATTAGAATCAAGTTTTTGGAAACTTGCTGAGCTCATTAAGAAACTCTCTCTGTTTTAGCCTTTAAACTGCCTGTGTGTGTGTGTGTACAGTTAACACTTGTGTCAGTTTACCTGGCAGACTGTCCATTGTGTTCCTCCTGGGACTGTGCTTTTCTGGCTCCCCCTTCATATGGCCTGTCCAACTCTGACTCCTGGGACAACCGGCCACACTCTGAATCTGAGTGTGTGCGTGTGTGTGTGTGTTTATGTTTGATAGAGAAGGAGGACAAGTTACGGCTTCATCACACTACTTTTGGAAGTATCAAAGTTTCAAATTTAAACTAAAGTCAACACAACACTAAGAATAAAAACAGTTACACATTTACAGGCGCCACTGAACACATCCTGATGCCACGCAGACATTAGTTATATAGAATGCCAAAATGGGTCATTAGCCATTTGGTGCCCATTTTGCTGAGTCGTTATGCTTTCTGAGGAAGTTGCATGAGCTTCCTTGCCTAGTGGACACTGGGCATCACATCAAATGAATCCAATATAAACCAAATAATGAGCAGCAGGTGGAAGGGAAATTAAATTGTCCCACAAATATGGAGCTGATTTTCAGTCCACAAAAAATGTATTAAGCATGAGTAATCCGACTGCAAACATCTGATAAACAGCCACAGCAGTTTGACATGGTTTCTATTTTACTGCTATCAAATGTATATATGCATTTATTGGTAAATGACATCCACCCACCGATGCTGTGACGTAGGGAGTCAGCAGTACTGGGGCAACTGCCGGAGCGTGTAGGAGGTCGGGAGTTGTGTCGTGAAGGAGGCAGGCTCCCTTCCTCGCTCTTCTGTCTGCTCAGAGGATATTCTCTGTCCCTGCTACCCTCCCCCCCCTGACTGCCGGATCGATAATCCCTACAAATGACACAAACGCAAATAATACAGTTCAGGTTTCGTAAGAACTAACATCAAGATGTTCATGTTGGTAGTATTCTATTTTTATAGCATGGCATAAAACCTTTATCTTCTAGTTAGGAAGTTATAAAACCGGTGTATGAATTACTAGCTGTGAGTTGATGCTCCCTTTTCTCTGGGAACAGGTGTGTATGATACCAATCCCTCATAACTGTCGTTACTCTTTCTTGTATTCTTCCAGACTAGTTTACAGTTTTCATTGACAATAATCTGCCTCTCAGTGCTAAGCGGTTCCAGAGTCCTCCTTCACAAGCATTTCAGTCGGTATTGTGATGGTAAATAGCATAATGTATCTGAAACCATTCTTTCTTTGACCCACTAAACTACTTTTAATGGCTGGAGAGACTTGTGAACAAAGGGGGCAGCACGATCATTGTCAAAGTGACCTATGGGTCAGGCTACAAGCTGTCTGTGCTTTTGTAAACTGGTCCACCTTGAGGGAAAAGGCGCTAGGCGTCAGGTGTCAGATGTATCTAAATACAGTATTCATGGGTAGTTTACACATCTAATGTACAATGTATAACTAAAGTACCCTTGAACATGAAACTAAACGTTATCCTGCATACTTCCTGTCACTCAGACACCTGAATTAGCATGTCAGTTTGGACTGTCTGTGTGTGTGTTAAACTTACGGTGCGTTGACATTACGATGAGAACTTGGTGTGACTGGCCGTTGTAAGGGTTCATCGACACTTGGTTGAGGCAGAGGGGTTGACTTCCTCTTCACTTTTGCCATGTTGGTCATAATCTAGACAATCAAGAGAATTTTTTATACATTAGTTTATGAGACTAGTATGCGTCACTCTTACTCCAAGCTTTCCATGTCTTGTCTGTCAGTGTGAAGGGTACACGACCAATCTCAAGATCACTGTTCACTTTCAAACCAAAGTTAAACAGAAGTTCTGTGAGCCCACGGAATCAGTCACTAAATTTAGAGTAAATTCAGCATGCTGGGGATATCAACTTAAAAAGATTCCAGATTTCCTGTTTCTGTTTTCAGATATGAACTTTTAGACACTAATTATTGGAACAGCCTCCTTTAAAGGGAACCCCTTCTTGTGAGCTTTTTGGACATGACCACTTGCATGTCACAGATACATGCTGTGACCTCTGTAGTCATCTAGCATTGGCAGTACAATTATATAAAATCTTACAATTCCTGAGGCGTGTCTAGTGTCTCTTTCGCGTGCAACACACGACTACAAACAATATCAGTTCCCCTTGTTGCAGGTATCATTACCTTTAGCGGCTGTATCTTGAACTAGCTGGAACTGTGTGCAGCTGGCTCAGCCGCAGACTGACAGAACTTATTAAGAAACAGCCTTTTTGAAAGTAGTTTATGTCTGTTAAGCAAACAACAACATGTTTATTTATCTTGTTCATAGTGAGGAGTGTTGTGAGTGTGTGTTTTGCCCTTACTCCCAGGTACTCAGTGGTGAGCAGACTTTCCCCAGACAGTTCCCTGGGCTGTGGTTGGAGAACTTCCTCTGTATCAAGGTCTGTCTCCATTAAATCTTCCTGTCACAAGACAAAGATAGTAAATCAGAATTACACACTTTGCAGTTGTGTGTTTCACAAACATGCGGAACATAATGGTCACAAAAGACTACCTGAGTATGCAGTGACAGTAATACAGAATAATAGTCTGCATTTGATGACAGCATGAAATCAAATAATAAAATCAACACAAATCAACCTCTTCCTTCCACCATTAAACACCATTATATAAAATCCTATGAGTGTTGATAGCTATGACTATGGTTAGTTTTGTGCTGCCTAATTTATTCATCTATATTTAAAATGAACTCGTTGTGAGTCTCCAAACTAGGTTAAATACTAACACAATGCTTGGCACCAAGTAACACGGTGCCAACAAGAGACCAGTGTAGTCCACACTGGTCTACATATATCAGTTCACCCTTATAGCAATGGTAAATGGATAGCAGCTACAAAAACACCACATCTGAGATCAGAGGCAATGGAATAAGGGCACTCACACTCAAGGAATTCTTATGTGACCACGAGGGGAATACGGGGACACACATACTATACACATACACACACCTTGGAGACTCCAGGCACTTTAAATACTACCATATACCTTATCTTGATAACCCAGTTTCCCACAGAATCCAATCTGCCAGGCCCATCACCCTCCCTATACACATATACATATGCACAAACACACAGGTGGGAGACACCCAATATCTGTGTCATGCTGAGATTGCTATCTACGGGTTTGGGAAAGGTGTCAAATATGAGGTGCTCCCCTTTGTAGTTCTGATCTGTTTTTGTTAATATATATTCCTATAGCTGTGTTGGAATAATGTGTAGATGGGTATATATTAAGATGGGGTAAAGAATGAACTTATCAATGTCGAATGTGCTGAGGGGAGGACTTACATCATTGTCGTCCTCCTCTTCTTCATCGTCTGACTCTGGCCCCTCTTCTTCAGCTGGGTGGAGCACAAGGATTAAACAAGTCAGTGCAGTGTCAAAAAAACTAAACAGCAGCAGTATATGTCACTTACTGCTCCACTTTGGAATATAATTCCAAAGGCACATATAGTTTAAATAATAAAATACAAAAACAAACCTGAGTTAAGCTGTTTAATGATGAACTCAATTTGTCTGTTGAGGTCTGGGTTCTCCTCCTTGCTGTAGCAGCGGAGAATCTCCTCTACACTCTACACACGTGAGGGAAACACATGTAACATGCATGTAAGCACATAACTTTACAGCTGAAAGTTAGCTTCAGAATCAAAACCAGTGACTCAGTGTTCAAACTATAAACTGTAATAACAATTGGCTAAAGTCACAAATACTAACAACTTTAAACTACTTTAAGCCATGCAAGTAAGTTGATTATAAAGTATTGTAATTGTGTAACTGTGTAATTGTGTAATTCAATTCAATTCAATTTTTATTTGTATAGCGCCAATTCATAACAGAAGTTATCTCAGGACACTTTTCAAATAGAGCAGGTCTAGACCGAACTCTTTATAACATTATTTACAGAGACCCAACTGTACCACCATGAGCAAGCACTTGGTGACAAGGGCAAGGAAAAACTGCCTGTAATGATAACAGATATCTGAGGCGTCTGCTTATATATGATATTTGTTGGAGAGGATAGACCCAGCCCCATCCATACTCCAAATGTCGTTGCATGAAGAAAAATTACTCTTCCAACTTGTGTTTGAGTCAATATGAAGCACTGACACATCCCACCATCTCACCAGTCTCAGGGTACAGTGACTGTGTCATATGACTGTAAACACCTGTTGTCTCCCCTCCAAACACCGGATGCGTGATGACATAAAGAGACAAATTCAGAGCAAACACACAAACTAAGTTTCCTCCAAGCAAGACATTTCAGCTATCTCACCATCTCTTTGGCTTCCTGTCTCACAGAGGGAATACACAGGATACTGTACAGGGCTCCATTCACATACGGTCGAATCTGAGGAAAGCAAAGTGACACACACAGACACACACACAGACACACACACACACACACAGACACACACACACACACACACACACACACACACACACACACACACACACACACACACACACACACACACACACACACACACACTTTCTGATCTCAGGCCAAATGGTAACAACTTGTATGAGCATGCAGCAGCAAGGAATCATGGATACAAGGAGGAAAAAAGAATGCTTATGTAGTGGATCCAAATACCAGTATATTTCTATATGGCTTTCCAAAGTTCCTGACAACCTTTCATAAAATGGAATGGAGCTAGTGTTATTTATGTTTTATAGAGTCATAGTCATAGCTCATTTCTATCAAAACATCCAAACATTCTGGAGGGCATCATAAACATAACTTTATGGCAAGCCTGGATATGTCTGCTTGGGTATTGGCATTTGTGTTACATTTACTCTTAAATAATGAAGTGTTGTCCACTTTGGTGTTTAGAGTTTCAGTTTTGCTCTGCCGAATGTTGCCAACTCTCAGTTCTTTTGTTCTCTTTGTTGTTTTCTGAGCAAGCCCCAATACTGCATGTGTTAATGAGTAAAATATGCTGCGCCCATTTTCTTCAGCCTCAATGAATGTGTTCTGTGTGGGCATTAAATGCATTGCACATGTAACATCTGTGTGAAAGTGTTGACGGATGATCACCTCATGGTTCTCATGTCCAAGGAGGTCAGTTAGAACCTTTAGCACATGCTTGGCGTTCTCTGCGCACTTCCTTTTTCCTGTACAAAGACAGCCATCCAACACACACAAACATACGCACGTGCTTCAATTTAACTACCTGCAATGGGATCTGATTCCCTTCAGCATTTTCTTTGTGTATTATCTTTCTCCACGTGTAAGATAATAAAACCACTGACAAATCAATCAAACACAGTGCAGTATTTCACTTTGGCATTCTATGAAAAACAGGCCCTGGGCAGCTGAGACAAAAATTAAGGAAGTTCTGAGAAAGAAAAAAAAAAAGAGTATCTTAGCTCGTCTGTGTACAGTAAAAGGGTTAGGGCTTGGGTGGTTGTTGGCATGAACAAAGATACAATCAAGGTATGATGTAAGAGTAAATAAGTAAAAAGGGGAGTGCATCGATAAGTACTCTGTTCAGAAGAAGCTGTAAAAGCTAATATTTTATACGCAATGCAAATACAAACAAAGACATGTACTCTGCTGATAATACAATCATTCAACAGGGTCATAGTTAGACACAGACGATATGCGGCTTTTTCTTGGCTTCTTCAACAAACCTACGATATACTATTGCAGTGCCAGCTAGATATACAGAGCGGTATAGTGGACTACGACTGTGGTTTTTGGCTTAAATGTGTGTAAGTGAAAATTAAACAAGCTGCACAACTCCCCTCCAGTACACTAGGCTTTATTCTGAAATGTTTTCAGCTTATTGTCTTCATTAGGGTCAAAAACATTTGGGGGGGAAAAGGATGATATACTGAAGCCTTGAGATTGTTTTCAAATTTCTTATAGAATTACTTTAATACACAGAAGCATGCAGAAGTCTATTCCTTGTTGTAATTGTATATTTTTAATGAAAACTAATTATATGTCATTTTAAAAAGGGACAGTCCCTCACTCACAAAGCTGATATCCTGTGTAGTATTTAAATGTATAAGTAAAGTGTTCAACCATATCTCAAACAGTTATTCTACAATTATTCAACCGTATCTACACGGTATCCACCTAGGCCTCGCCTTTACCTTTTGTTCGCAGACACAGGTTCATGAGCAGAGCTGCAGAGTACTCCAGGGCGTAGTCACCCAGGCAGTCTGAATCCTGAAGCTCATCCACCAGCCAGCCAATCAGATCATCTGCTATCATGGCAGTCTGCTGGCTTCTCCTACCAGGTAAAGGTAAATAGTGGATTAAAAGGAACTTGAACTTAAATATTTGTGTTCCTCAGCTGTGCAGTCTGTTCTTTAGGTTCCCTGTCCATGTTAATGTGGGTTTGTTGCGATTGTAGACCATCTACAAGTTGACTGCATGTGATTGAAACTGAAAAAGCAAGGATTTATAAAAACAGTGGGTGTTTTTAAATTTACCTGAGGCTGAGTTTCTGCAGGGCCACTAGCACATTCTCTCTAGTGAGGGAGTCATTTTCCTCCTTCCTGAGTGCCTCTGTCAGAAGTTTCAGAAGAATGGGGATTTGGGAGAGATAAACCCGACCTGTAAGCATTCACAGAACATGAATTAGAAATAAGCCTCTTCCTGACATTTTAAAGCTTCACTGGGCAACGTCCGTTCCTATAAAAACACACCAGTTTTGTCTAAGTTACAAGGAGTGGCTTTAAAAAAGAAAAGCCATAAATTTGCCAATTGATTTTGAGGTACAACTGTGAACACAAGCGAGGACAATACAGTACAACAGAATGATCTCCTTAACAAAAGCAAAGCTGACTGGACGGAAAAAACATCTCAACCCCTGCCTGTTACTGAGAAGAAATTTAGTTCTAAGTTCACAATTTACTAGTGTCACATTACATGTTTTCTCAGTATTTATGTTGCTCAAATCTTTTCAAATTCAAGTCCAATCACACTTACCGTAAACAATTCCTTGTTGTTGAGAATGAATGTTAACTAATAACTCTAATTACTACTCAAAATAGTCTTACCACAACTACTTACGACTACATGATAGAAATTTTATTTGTCTTTACAGAATGTCCACCACAGTTAATGGCATGCTGCTGTGAAGGATCATTAGCGGTTTCAAACCTGAATGGAAAGTTATGATAAAAGGCCTACCATGAATCTATGTCTCCAAATGCATCCAGTCTGACAATGACTCATGATACAAAAAAATAATGATGCTTAACCGAATGTAATGCCAGTTGAGCACTTACCCTCTGCAAGGGAAGCGAATGCATTGATGAGACGAGCCATGTACTGGCGGACAATCTCGTTCTTCGATCTCAATAAATCAAGCACGGTTTTCTATGAAAACATAAAATGTAGGTTAGTTAGAAATCATTAATGCTCCATAGCTCGTCTATACTTTGGTGAATCCAGTTTTCTTGTTCCTGTACTAACTCATTTAATACCTGTGGTCTAACACTTGTTAATGAAATCTTGTAGCTTTCTGATTTCGAATCACTATCAGTGAATCTCTTCAGTATTGTTTTTTGCGGTTTCAGAATTGCTTCCAGTAAAAGTGTGTGTGAAAGGCAGAATGTGCTGACAAGGGGACAAAGATGAGCTCTTAAGAGCACTTTATGGAACTGGCCTGATCATAGCATTAGTATTTTAAGAACCGCAGTCAGGCCACAAGCTGACCAGCGCACTGGGAAAACTTGCTGCAAATGTTCGTTCCCTATGGTAGGGCAATTTATGCTTTTTACCATTGTCAAACACAGAACATTTATTTTTGTGATTTGATTACGAGAAATTGACACCCTTCCACTATTATTATGTCTCTCAATAGTACATGGTGTCATTCGGAGGTTGAGCACCGTGGTAAGTACAAAGACAAAGAGCTCAGGTGTGAGGTGAGGATCATTTACACCTCTATAAAGGGATTATTTTTAACATGGAACCCAACGGCTAAAGGCTAGGTGAAGGGGCTGTGAAAAGAAGAAAAGAAAAATAAATAAATAAAGCATGTAAGAAAGACATGCGGCTTCAGAAAGCCCTTTGAGAAGGTTAAATTTGGAATGTAATCGTTTCCTTGTCATAAGAACAACATAAGACAACAACAATAAGTCTCCAGCTAGTTTAAAATGAATAGAATTACATATTTATAATATTGTGGGTCAATAGGTGTCAGGCGTAAAATTAGATTAAATGTCAAGACAGTGATTAAGAAGGTCACTGTAGGTAAGAGTTATTCTAACTATGACTAAGTATCAGTCAAGACATTGTTAACACCCAAAATATTTTTAAATGGTGGGAAACTGATGTCAAAGCAATATGATGATTATTTCAGTGCTCACCTCTAATAACTGTAAATAAATACTGTATCTGTAGTTGATAACATTGTTTCTGACAGATTGTTTTTGACAGATTTAGTTTGAATCAACAGAAAGAGCTTCTCCTTGCCATCTATATGGTATGCAAATGTTAAAACAGACAACATATCCCAGAAGCATAAGGGTGACATCTGAAACGGTATGTCCAGTTTGTCTACAGTCTATGATCTTCACCCACTTTGCAGCATTAAGGCAATGGCAGGTGAGAATCAAACCTGTGTGCACCCAGCAAAGGTGCCAGTTCACCAGCTCAGGCCTGCCCTGAAATTAGAGCCTGGGGATTAATTAGGCAGTGAGGCAAATGAACAAGAAGTTATTTTTTACTTTTGCGCTGGTGATTGCATAAAATATAGGTTGGAAAAATATCTGTGTCATTTCAGTTCACATCAGTAGACATTTTAGCAGAAATCTTCCATAGTAATTGCTTTACAGTGTTAAAATACATTAAAAGTTGTAGTGCTATGGTCCCACCTGTTTAGTGCTGTAGCGCTCCAGCAGATCGTTACTGATATACGCCTGAAGCACAGTGTCTCTCTGTTCACCAGGGAGTGAACGAGTCAGTCTCTAAAAAAACGTGAGAAAGAGACCCACCAGTGAAGACTCAAAACAGTACACATGCAAAGTGATTATGAATGGTGCTCAGCTCCTTAAAAGCTGCCTCGCAGTAAAACCTCTGTTTTTTATTTAATACAGCTGCTCAGTAGAATACTATAGATACTCTCGGCTGCAATAGCTTTGTGTGAACAACGTATACTGTTTGCTAGGACAGAAAACATTTGCTAAATTTGCTAGAATGAAAAAATTAGGCAAAACAGGGAAAGGGTAAATTTGCTATCACTTTGCTGTACAGTATATCACATTAGCCTTTCTGTAAAATGCTAATCATGGATAATATTACAGCCAAGTGTAAAGTCCTAATGGGTGACCAGGGATAATCCACAAACGCTTCACTAGAGGTTAGGAATTGCTTAGCATTTCCACAATTGTGATGCCATTTCCCTATCATGCTAACTTCAGAAGATTTATGCTACAAATGTAAGACTAAACTTTGCCCTGAATGGAAGTTGGGTACTTTCAGCAAAACAGTAAGAAAGAACAAAGTAACCTAAAGCAAACATTCAAGGATTAAGGCACAAAAAAGTGTGGATTACAGCCTTAAGGGAGTAGACAAACAAGGAGTAGCAGTGGTCATACATGTTAGTAAATAAGTATAATAGTGACAATCATGAAACTATCAAAACATGCAAGATATGACATGGCATAAGAGGAATAGGAGATCATTAATATACTGTAAATAAGAATATAAATACTCACCCAGCGTAGCGCCTGAAGCAGCAGGGATCTGAGTCTATCTGGGCCTTCAAACAGGTCTTTCTTCAGCTTTTCATAATCCAGTGAGGGTAGCATTGGCACCTCCTTAGATCTTCTTGAGATGAATAAAGAATACGTGTCAGCCATGTTTTATCATGGCACATATCAAACTGTGCAGACTGAAAACCTCTTCAAATGTAAGACTTACTGCGGTGCGATGGATGCTCGTAGCATCGACGATGCCTGCCACGGGGGGCAAAATTGAGAAAAGACAAAGAGGAGCAAATGTATTTTAGAATTTACTTATTTATTACTCATTATATTTATCACAACTCTTAATGTGTGGAAAACATTACCCATGCGACTGTGCATCTGTTATCATCCTTACTATCTGGTTAGACACTGTCTAAATAAGTTATTAGTGTTTTTCTGGACATGCATGCATCATGCTTGTGGTACATGCTAAATCCCCAGACATACATCAAAGTACTGTTTGGTAACATCGCCCATGCAGTCAGTGTTAAGTAGGCTGTAAGATAATTCAGCAGTTAAAAAGTACCACAGAGGGCAGGTTAGTGTGAAATAGCCATCCTGTCATTTGTTACACCTCAGTGTACTTGTTCTGTAGGCCTGCGTGTTGTTATTTTAGAGAAAAGGCTTCTGAACAGAGTAATATAATATGCTGGCAGTGCTGTGTCTGTGTGGAGGAAGGGTGAAAGAACTAATTATTAGTGTTTTTTACTATTGAAAGGGGATTTTGAGCCCTGAAATCCAATCTGAAGCCTGGGTGGTTAGGCCTATAGCAGGAGCAGCGTAAGGTCAGGGGAGTGATGCGTGTCGTCTGAGGTATCAGGTGGTCTGGCCACATTTTTGTTTTGCTGTGTAGTAGGTAATACGGAAGTAGAGGAGAACACTGATACTTGGATTCCTTCCCAAATTCCTGGCTCCCTAAACATTGTCCTGAAGAATGCTGAAGGGCAAGGAGACATGTTTCACTGAGACATTTGACACTGGGGTGCCTAGACTCTGGGGGGCCTGACTGAGATTGACATCCAACACCATTATGCTGAATGTACAAATAAAACTAAGTTGGCAAACAACAAAAGAATGTATCTGCAACAATGGCAGGAAGGAAAACTACATCAAGTATTTTTTTTTACATTTTTAATAAATCTTTTGATTTTAAGGCCACATTTATTATCAGATTTCAGCTACACAAAGCAAAGGCTTGGCCTGAATTCTCTGACAATGCACAGTTTACATAAGAGATGCCTTTTCTGTTCTGCCTCTTTAGTATCTCATCTCACCATTTAATCTTTTATGACCCTGGGGACAACATCTGAAGGCCATCTATTGTTAATGTTAATGTCTATAAAAACATATATATATATATATAAAAATATATATATATATATATATATATATATATATATATAAAGACATAATTATGGTAAATTATGGATTTATGTTGCAATAAGTGGAACAGTTGCTTGTGAGGGCAAATATGGTCTCTCAGGTTTTAGTTACAGATGAGACAAATATTGTATCCAGGTTACCAGGTATGTTTACTATTATCCACCATATTTTGGCAGTCAGAGTAGAAAATTAGTTAACCACCAGTCCAATGCTGATAGATTTTGGCTGTTTTCATTTGTTTCTCTTACAAAAGTTAAAGGCTTGACCTGACCTTCCATGGAAGCAATTATTTAATATGTTTAACTTAAGAGCCTGCCATTACTGGTTTTATTACAAACCATCACAATTACATAAAGCCTTCTGCTTGCCTCTTTTCAAACAACTGTAATTTAATCTAGCCTGTTTGACAACCTGAGCTTGAGAGGGGTGCTTTTACATCTAAGCGGCCTTGTGCTGGCCATTATTGTGGTGTCACGATGTCTGTCCTTTCAATCCTTTCAAAAACTGTACCGTTCAAACAAATGGTAAGGGGAGAAAACTGAGCCTGACAGGGTATACAGTACCTTTAAAAAGAAGACAGATATCCCATAAGGAGTGGTGACAGGGGGGGCAATGCCTGCAGTCTTTGAAAACAAATGATTTTAATGATGAGGTACGCCCTGAGATGCTCTTGTTTGGCTTAACAAGTGGCCTGACAAAGGAGGTCATTCTCCCAACAAATTAGGTCAAACATCCTTTCAAGGTAGGACAATCTAGTAGAAACTACATGAAAATGGCAGGGAATATAGACTGAGCACAAAGGCAGGCCAATGTATATCTGTAGTAAAGGAGGGGGAGGCAGACATAAAGACAAGGAGAGGAGGAGGAGACACGGCGAGGCACAAGCAAGATGAGAAGTGGGAACCTGCTCGATGACAGGAAGTAAAGATGAATACATATGAAACTTACATAGCCATCATCATAGGGACTCATAGAGTAATATCCCTTTGTGGACAAAAGCATCACACACGCAAAAACACAAACACACAGAGAGAAGGTGTTCAGTTCAAACAGAAAGAAACAGATTTCAACACCACAATGAAGGCCACTGACAGTAAGCGTGAGGTTTTTGGACAGTTTTGTTTTGGTTTAATCACACTGTAACAGATATCAAACAATGGAAACAAGGATATAACTTTTAGGATATAAGCTTTTTTAGCTATTTGCGGTTTTATTTGAAACTTTCTACGCTACTCGCTCCTTTAGCGTGCAATTACACATATGGAAAATTTCTATTCTAACCAATATGATCAAAGTTACATTTCAAAAGTGATTTTGTGAGCCACTGTGACCAGTGTTTGAAATTGCTGTTGTTAAAGGTTAAAAAAGCCTTTCTCATCTGTGTGTATTAATGGAACACCAGGATCCTGTCACCTTTTTCCAGGATACAAAGCGCAAGATTACTACATGGCTTAAAGTTGGCTGCACAAAGTACAGGATATGGATAAACCCTCCTTTCTAAAACATCTCTTTAAAAATCCTTTTCAAACACAGTGTCAACTTGACCAACATGTGTGACGTAAGGCCCTGAGACCAGTTTTCTCTGCTAGTATTTACGTATAAGACTGAGGCTCCTATCAACAGTCCTCCCACTTGACATTTTCCATCATTGTACTGAAATCACCTTGCCTTCAGGCCTTGTGTTTTGTTATTCTTCTACCAGTGAGGTGTGAAGGAGAAAGAGAGAAGAATGGTCTGTGTGCTCTCACTCACAGTGCCAGGTCTCGTGAAGTCGGTGCTCTGCACCACGCTCTGCCTCATCTGGCTGCTGAACAGGCGAACACACACACTCTGCAGGTACTCAGGGGAGATCTGCAAAAACACCGTAGGCCCCTTGAGCTTTAAGAGCAGCAGGGTTGCCATTTTTGTGTCCCTGTTTAACAACTGTGCCGCCTACTAGCACGAGGGTGCATATACAAAATACTGTTCTAAAATTACACAGTGTGTATAAGAAGGTTTTTTATTTTAGTGATTGCATATAAAACAGTGGAATTTGCATATGTAAGTAACAGCCTAATTAAACCATTAATTAGATAATTAGTCTCATTTTGCGTGTGCGTCTCTTTCTGTGTGTCCGGCCTACCATTTTTCCGCTGACGGTGGCCTCCAATGAGTCGACCAGCTCAGCAGTGATTCCAATCAGGTTGTGGTAGTCGGCCTGCATCTTGTTGAACTTTCGCACGTAGCTAGCGATGCGGCGGTCGGATTCAGCCAGTTGGAGCTGTAGCTGTTGCATGGCCTCTGTGCAATCACATAAACAACAATCGTATCATGAGGTACCTTCTCTGTGTGAGGTTAAAGGGTTTGTCATAACATGTTAAATGTTTCATTTAAAAAATGTTAAATAAATGGACGGAGGTTTATCAACGTTTTAAAAGATATTTTTCAGTCTGCAAGTCAATATTTCAGATGTTGATTCTATCTTTAAGGGATTAATCATTAACCATTATCATCACCATTACTTGACTATGACAAAGAAAGAGTTTTTTATCTTTATCTGGACTATCTGTCCACCACTGTTAATAAATAAGCAGGTGTGGTCTTTAAGATTTCAGTGGGTGGAAGCTTTTTTTCCTTTCCAGAATGTGGATTTGAGGGTAAAATGAAAGCCAAAAATGACCACACCTATAGGTTGTATAGGCAGTCTGCATTGGTGTCAGCAAAAAGTACATTTGATATTTACCTTTAGTACTCCTTCCTCCCTCCTTCTGCATGACGCCTGTTAAAGAATACAAACTAGGACTCAATTGAACACAAATCAAACTACTGTAGTATTTGTTTCTTTAGCCACTATCTTCATCCAGAGCTACACAAATACAATAAATGACTACGTCAAGATGTAACGTTTAATTTTGACAGGACATCGGACAAACACACAGTATGTTATACATCCTGTTTTAAGCAGGCAAATTTGTTGAGGCTTAAGACAATCTGCGTTATTGCACGAAGAGATATACGTGTTCATATAGAAACAATGATAGTTTGTTTTAAAGGGAGGGATAGACTAATTTCCACTGCATGGGCAAACACAGCTGTCATTGGGTGCATTCACATGCATAGTCAGCTTACAGACGGATTTCTGCAGTGAGCTAATTTACATGTCATGAAAACGTTTGCGGGCACTCGACCAAAAGAACATTTTCATGTGACAGTATGTTGTGCCAGCTGCCAAAAGTTTGCAGTGTTTTCACATTGAAAGCTTATACATGTTATATAACCCGACTTTCTAATGTTTTATATTATGTTCAGACGTGACAGATTTTCTCTGGTCAGCCCCTGAGATGATAGGTGCTATGTATATACGCTTTGATCATCAGCCAGTAGGGATAGAGTTTAGTTTCATGAATGTGCAACAGGAAAGTTGATCCACTGGGTTTCCAGTAAGATCAACAATACTTGTTATCCTTCAATTGTCCTTCTAGTCTGAAGGGGTTAGGGTGAGTTAGTTACAGATTAGGTCTTGCCATATTCAAAGGTAGCCATCTATAAATGCAAATCAGACAGGATTTATTTGCAGGATATATAACAACCAGGTCTGGGAAACAGTCGGACTGTTAAGGCTGGGAATAATTTGGTAGTCACCTACAGAAAGGCTTTTTATTTGAGATTTAAATGTGTAGCTCAGCCAGAAGACAGAATGGAAATCACTCTGTACTTGGCCTCTGTTAAATCCCTGAGTTGTTCCTCTCAAGATTTAGTTGTGTTTTTCCCCACTGCTGATCTATTATTTTAAAGCCAATTCCTAGAGACATTGGTCTCCTTTGATAAGTCTACACAACTTGTTCTTAATGTTATGCAGTTTGGTAAGCCACCTCTGTGAGGGCTGTCAGGTGCTGTATGAACACAGTTAACTACTGGCAATTTAGTAGGATACCACTGCCAAATATCCAATTCAATGGTGATGTAAGAAGCTGAATTGAGCATTTCATAGTTGAAAGTTGTTTTCCACTACTTAGTATTTAGCTGTGGTTCTATTTGCTACTAATATCACATCACTGCAACACAGCAAAGACATTGAAATAGAAAGAGAAAGTCTCCCGACAGCAATGACATGAAAGCAAGTCACGATAAAGGATACATATAAATTCAGAAGCCTTGGGGTGTTGGACGGCCTCAATGTCACTGACAGAAACTGCTCCAGCTTATCCTTCAACTGCGGTATCCAGGAATCCTAAATATACATGATGTAGGTTGGAGGAAAATTAACAGTTATGTTCATTCTGAAGGTGGCACTGGGTGAAAATGTTGCATATGCACTATTATGACTAATTATCAACTAGGTAATGTTCTGTAATTGGCAGAGCACCTGGAAAAGATCTTTGAAAGAGGGATGGACGGTGGGGTTGGGAACGAAAGGCAACGCATAATAAGGCAGAAACTTTGTGGTTTGGCTCAGCGCTGCTCCTCGAGTCTCCAGGTACTGCTTGAAGTGGGAAATCCTCTCCTCAAACTCAGCTCGGTCCTGGAGACACATTCCAACTGATTTATTTCAAGTCGGTAACAAAATGTCATTTAAACCCTTTTCATTATTTAAAACACGTCTTCTGATGCATGCACACATTCTTTTTAATTATATGATTCTGTTTCTTAGCCTGTTATCGTGACTTGAAACTGAAGAAACTGCTGCTTTTTTTTAAAATAACTTTACATTTAAATATATAAACACAAACTGCAATGACCTAAACAGTGACAAGTATATGATAGAGGTTATAGATGCTTGCTTGTATAGTGCACCAGCATCATAGATAGCCCACTGAGAAAAAAGTCAGCAGCACAGCTTAGTGGTCATTTAGAAAAATAGCACATAATAATATTCAGCTTATTCACCATAGGGTTGCAGGATATAGTTGGATTTAAACAAGAAAACAAAACAAACAAACTTGGATGTACGTACGTGTCTACCAGGGTGTCTCCTCAGTGGGTAGATGGTGAAGTGGATGTGAAGGTAGAACTCCAGGCTCTGGGCCTCGGGGTCTGTATCTTTTACCTCTGAGGGAATATTGTCTGTCCACAGTTCAAAGAAGACTTTGTGGTCTCCATCATCAAAAGAGCTAATGAGGTCTTTCTAGAAAAGTCAGAGTTAAAGAAGAGTGGGTTAGGGAAAAACAACAATTTATGGAAAGATGTTACCCACCAGCAGGAACAATTTAGAAGTTTTAATGATCATTATATATTTACATATTACACAATGATGACTGATACACAATGAGCAAGAATCTTGACTCTCTCTCTGGAATATCCAAGTTAGTTGCTTTAGGACTACACCATGAAGCATGCTGTTGACTTTCATAATGCTAATATCACTCTATTGCCTTCTAAGCGGAGGTACAGGGTCCGAAGATGCAGAAGTGCTCGCTTTGGCAAAAGCCTTGTACCCCCAGCCATAGCAGCCCTAAACAGGGTTACTTGCCGATAGAATTATGAGTCTTGTTTTCATGTTGTTTTGCCTGTGGTTGCTGTACTTCATGTAATTCTCACATCATTGTTGTGTGATGACGTGTGTAAAGTGGAATGTGTATTTTCCCTTTGATATTCAGAGCTATGATAATAATATAAAAACACAGGCTGATAATTCTCAGCTGTACGGTCATAATTAGCAATGTGTGGGCAAATATCACGCTCCTGCAGGAAAGACAAGTTATAAGCAATGTATCATTTACCTGAATGACACGAGTCTTTGAGTCCCTCAGAATACTTCCTTGAGGCTTTGAGACGAGCTTGCCTTTGTTTTTGCACTCCTTGTCGAAAACGTGACCAGTCTCTTCAAAGTCCTCGAACTTAAGATACTACAAAAGACACACAACAAGCACAAGTGTCAATAACTCCATCATCATCTTATACAACTACTTGTATTGATGCTCAGTCTGAATTCCACATTGCTCTGTGTGGATTATCCAAATTTGAATGCGTTACCTCCTTGACCATCCCAAGAAGATCGGCTTCAGTTGCCAAGATGTCCCCCATCTTGGCTGCCTCCCTTGAACTCATGTGAGTGCCCAAAACCTTTAAAACACCTACCGACAGAAAATACTTCTGTTCTCATTAAATAACGTTTATACCTCCAGCCAGCATTCTGCAGAGCCTGCAAGGGTAGGACAGTAACGTTACATGCCACTGGTGATAGTCATGTGAGAAAGTGTAGCACACAAGAACTTTAATTATCAATCACTAAGGTGCAACTGATGAGTGTTTGTGTTTCGGGGTCTAAAATTGAGGTAAAGCAGCAATAAAAAGGTTTTAATGTAACTAACAGTGATATTCTTAACTGAATTATTTAACACAGACATTTTACTGGCATTTTAAAGCTGTAAGACCACAGCGAGGACGTAGATATGCTGCTTTTGAATTTTAGCATTAGCTTCAACAAACAACTTCTGCGACGACATCAACTTTAGTCAAAATGTGACAAGCTAGTCACTAGCTGACGGCTAATCAACGTTATTTCCCGGTAAGAGAGGAACATCATTCTCACCTTATTCGCACATATTTTCCCTCGGCTACAGGCTTATGTTGCTTTCAACGTGCTCATCCACAACTGAAACTTATATAATCCATTTTAGCCAAAGCTTTTGGGCTTCACTTAAGCTGACGTTAGTTAGCCAGCCATTAGCTAGCAACCGTACACAGTTAGGACGCTAAAACACCTAGCAACCGGGTGGTTGGGAAATTCAGGCTGGAAAGTGGAGGCAAATGTCGTAAAACAATGACAGCTCAACGCGCTCATCGTGTCAGCATCCGGTTTGGTTTTACTTAACGCTATTTTTATCCGAAACTATCAAACTATTTTTATATTTATCAAAAAATGCTTAATATTGCGCGGTCTCCCGTGAAAGCATGCTTTATTTAGCTAATAAATAATTATTTACACTAATGTTTTTTAACATTAAAATAACGACGAGATATATAGCTATAACGTTGATTTTCTTTTGTTATAATATTGTTTATTTTGTCATACATATATAATTACAATTCGTCCATTTTTTTTTTTTTAATATCAACACTTAATAACGAGTTTGTATTTTCGACCGGAAGCAGTTTGCGTGTCAAAGGTTGAGCACATTGTTCCTCGGCGGTACAGTCTCTTTCAAACCGTAATGAATGAAGTTTTCCTCCAATAAGATATCTAGCGCGCATTTTACACACACGGAGAGAAAGAGAGAGAGACATTGTGACTGCGACGGTTTCCCGTACATAATATCACACAAAGATTTCGTCTTATTTGAGGTAAGCTTGGGGAAGTGTGTGTACAACATGCCAATGCTAACAGCTAGCCTGAACTGGAAACACAAGCTGAAGTTGTAGTTATGACAAGACCTCATTAGTTTGGCTAACGCTAATTCAGCTACACCAGGATTCAACGTGTTTTTAAATGAACGCCGAGTCATAGTACATTTAGAAGCCAGCTAATGTTTACGTTTTACATGCTTAGCTAGTTGATGTTCATATGTTCCACATTGGCTCTTATGGGTTGGGATGTGTCCTCGTCAGTGTGAGTTAAAGCTAGTGTTGTGAAGGAGCTCATTTATTTCAGCTGCACTTTGCACTGTGTAGCTTTAACAAACGCTAATGTGTGATCCGGATATACACTGAACATTTTAGATGTAGTCCAGTATTATTTAAAAATCAAATTAGTGGTCATTTTTTGCTATATTGGTCTAAAATGTTCAACAGTAAGTCAAGCATCATCTTTCTAGTTGGATGTAACTTGTACAGGGTGTCTTAGACCGGGCCTTTAAATCATAAACCCACTAAAATGTGCTTTAAACATAACTTTTCTTGACACTTTAATAGGAATGTCTGCCTTTATCTCTGTTTCTGTCTCTGCTGATAAATATGTATTTAATAGTGTGCTGCTATATCATTCCTCGCAGCGTAGCATACGATCTTCCTGTTGTGTTTGTGGTCAGTTATAGCAATGCTGATGATATTTTAGCATGATAAACAAACATTGCAGGTGATACATCATTTCACCTGACATTCTAACAGCTTTAAAAAGTTTTATCTTTATGAAACATGCAGACACCTTGTTTGAAAGAGCATACTTTCCCCATCACTAGATAAGATTAATACGATATTTCGTTTGTTATTGTTTGTTTGTTCATATCCTTTTGTTGTTTTCCTTTACAAGTTTATAGACCAGAACAGAGATGGCTGGAATTCTGTTTGAAGATATCTTTGATGTAAAGGACATCGATCCCGATGGCAAGAAGTTTGACAGAGGTGTGTGAAACGGTTTACGGTGGAAAGTTATAACGTCAGCCAACAACCAAATGCTTGTATGTTGTAATAGTCTCTGGTCTTTACGACTATTCTGTTAATCACTGCAGGTAATCAACCATCACACACTTTACTCTTTTTAAATAAATATCACACAATCTAAAAATCATAAAGTCTAGCATCTCTCAGGCTAAACACTCAGATGTTTTTCTCTCTTTTGCGTCTCTTTATTTACATTTGGTTTCTATCATGTATCCTGTGTTGTTTTCCATTAGTGTCCTTGAAACTGCATATGAGCAAATACAAACTGTACAATGTTACTTGTTATTTGCTGCAGTGTCTCGTCTACATTGCGAAAGTGAATCTTTTAAGATGGACCTCATCTTGGATGTGAACATTCAGATCTATCCTGTTGATCTTGGTAAGGAGCAACCATTTAGTCTTTGTGTATATGTATTTTAAGTTGCATGCTTTAAGTCATTTAATGGTGGCATTTGTCACAATCATATTCTCAAATCAGCTTGTATACAGTATCATGTATGTGTTATCAGTGCACCTCTTGATAAAGCAATTGCTCTACTTTTTGAAAAGTTGGTCACATGGTTACACTCACTTGTACCATTACTAAACCCGCTGTATTTTTATCTGCATTTGTCCATTTCATTAAGGTGACAAGTTCAGACTGGTTATTGCCAGCACGTTATATGAAGATGGAACACCAGATGATGGAGAGTACAATCCTCAGGATGACCGGCCATCTAGGTATGACAGTTTGTCTTCATATATTGATGCATTAAACATTAGTAACAAATGCTATTTTAAAAGCTTCACAAATATATTTTGGCTTTCATGCAACATATAGCCTATCGAACATTTTACAAAGAAATTATAATGTAGAGGCTATAATTTCAATATCAGAATAGTACATATTATAATATTGTCTATATCAACCAACAATTTATTGGCCATATATATAAATATATCATACATTCCTAATTTGGTGGTCTTTTTTATTTAAAGGATTTAATACCATTTGTGTGTATGTTTTTGGTGTGACTGTCCCCTGTAGCATGCTGTACTTTTTGCTCCTTTTTCTCTCTCTCTCTAATTTAACCTTTGTTTGTATTTCCAGAGCTGACCAGTTTGATTACGTAATGTATGGGAAGGTTTACAAGATTGAGGGCGATGAGACTTCAACAGAAGCAGCTACACGACTGTGAGTGTACTTAATTGATTTTAGATTTTATTTTATTTATTTATGTATAATTGCTCTGCCTAAACTTTTATATGTTAATAAAACAACTTAGCCAAATAAACCATTAGAATAATTACAAGTAGCATTTTAGTTGTTGTTAATACATTATTAGGGCAGTAATTACCACAGTAACAAAAGTAATGAAAACATTATTTTAATTTAAAATTGCTCACATTTGTAGATAAATAAAATCCGGTAAGGTAGCATGACGAACACACACTATTGGTTGCTTGTAAGTGGATTATCATCAGTACACCATTGTCTGCAAATTATCACCAACAATTGTGTATGGCATTAATGGAAAGTCATTAATTTGCAACAAAAGACTGTGTGTGTGTGTGTGTGTGTGTGTGTGTGTGTGTGTGTGTGTGTGTGTGTGTGTGTGTGTGTGTGTGTGTGTGTGTGTGTGTGTGTGATAATGAGAGGTCATTATCATACTGTCATCAGTTTTTTTTACAAACTTTGGAAGCTCCCTCATTTGTTGGCGTTAATCAAGTTGCATGGATGTGCTCTTTCTCCCAGCTCTGCCTATGTGTCTTACGGCGGCCTCCTCATGAGGCTGCAGGGAGACGCCAACAACCTTCATGGCTTTGAGGTGGACTCCAGGGTCTACCTACTCATGAAGAAACTGGCCTTCTAGAACCAAACTCTGCTCAGCCACTCACCCCGGTTCTTCCAGTGCCACAGTCAGCCTTTAAAGTCATGCTGAGCTGCATACTGAAAACATTAATGTTTCCGAGTCTGGAGCACATGACCATCACCAAGAGCAACTCACAGACAGAACACATGGCGGCTGAAGAAAGCATATTTAGTTTTTTATTCTGGTAGTTACAATGTGTTTCCTCTAAGGATATGGACTCCCGACTAAAGACTGTGACACGTAAGAACTGCTGCAACCTCAATCTGCTGGCAAACTGTAAATAAAGATTTCTTTTATACAAAATGATTTAATCATTTAATAGTTTTTGTCTTGGCGTGTTTTTTCTCTGTGTTTTCTTCTTTCCACCACATCTTGTAACGTCAACAACTGCATAGGTGCTTTTTCAAACATACTGAATTGGGGTTTATTTTACTTATCAGCAGGAATGGGGAGTACATTTGTAACACTGTTTCTCAATATTTGGACTGCAGACAAGCTGTGTTGCTCCAGTAAAGAGCGTGGGAAAAGGTTTTATAAAGAAGGTGGTGTAACTATGTGCAGTAGTTCACAGGGCAGGAGTCTTTGGAAAAACATAATGGATAGACATTATACATATTCAAGTTTATATTCAGAAGGATTTCTTCAAGACCTCATAACGCTAATTCAGCTATACCACCAGATGCCGTTAAATTAACGTTGAGTTATAGTATTTCAGTAGCCAGTTGCTGCACTTTGCACTGGGTAACTTTGACAAAAGGTAATATGTGATCCGGATATACATTGAACATTTTAGATGTAGTCCAGTATTATTTAAAAATCAAATTAGTGGTAATTTTTTGCTATATTGGTCTAAAATATTCAACAGTAAGTCAAGCAAACGTTTTATCTAGATAATAGTTTTTTTTCAACATCTTTCTAGTTTGATGTAACTTGTACAGGGTGTCTTAGACCAGGCTTTTAAATCATAAACCCACTAAAATGCTCTTTAAACATAACTTTTCTTGACACTTTAATATGTGTGTCTGCCTTTATCTGTTTCTGTCTCTGCTGATAAATATGTATTTAATAGTGTGCTGCTATATCATTCCTCGCAGCGTAGCATAAGAGGATCTTCCTGTTGTGTTTGTGGTCAGTTATAGCAATGCTGACTATAATGACCTGTAACTATACTATTATCAGTTGGTATTTCTATTTATTCAAACATTGTAGGTGTTACATCTTTTTATCTGACATTAAAATAGCTTTAAAAAAGTTTAAACTTCATGAAACCTGCAGACACCTTGTTTGAAAGAGCATACTTTCCCCATCACTAGATAAGATATGAACGCTTGTCACTGAAGTCAAAAGCTTCCCAGATATTTCGTTAAAAACTGGTTGATCATATCCTTTTTGTTGTTTTCCTTTCCAAGTTTATAGACCAGAACAGAGATGGCTGGAATTCTGTTTGAAGATATCTTTGATGTAAAGGACATCGATCCTGATGGCAAGAAGTTTTAGACTGACTGACTGAAAGTAAACATATTTTAGTTAAAGTTAATTTGTGGTTGGCTCATGCCAAGCAAAAACAGCTTTGAAACTATTTTTTTCTTCAAGCTGTTTTTGCTTGGCATGAGCAAACCACAAATTAAACAGCCTTGAGGTACTTAAAATATTTGAACTTGACATGTTGACAGGATGCTCTGGCAAATATTTTAGGAAATTAAAATATTTTTCTCCCACCTCGCAGATGGGACTTTATTACCCAGCATCCCATAGGCAACCGTTCTATATTTGCTTGGATGGCAGTTAACTAAAATGCGGACGCTCAGGAGACATAAAATTAAATTAAGGGCAAAGAGGCAGCTTTTGTGTGCAGCACAGACGTCTCAGTGTCAGTAATTGATGTCACAGGATGGAGATGGAACACTGCCAGTGACTCACACAGACTCCTGATATGTGCATGGGAAGTCCTAAATACATCTGAATGTAGTGCTGCTGTAGAATAAGCACGTAGGCTTAAAGAAAGAAATTGTATGAATACCACACAATTTAGTATAGGAATATATATGTTGGAAGTCCAACTGGAAATATTGAATTTGAATGGTATACTGTATGTTTTTTCTTGAAAGCCATTTAAGTACTGCAGCTTCAGAGTGTGAAGGAGATTTTGTCTTGATCAGTAACTTAAATCTAACATTTCCTACCCAAACACTTAAAAATATTTTGGGTTTTGCATCAGAATATTCTTGCTGGGGTGGGAAAGCCTCTGAAACAGCTTTTTAAGTATCACAGGACCCAGGATGATTAATGTGTGTACCTCTGACACACCGTAAACCGTAGAAACTGTGGGTTATTTGCTCACATGCCCTGCAGGTGAATGGTTGGAGTAAATCATGTATGTAAATTCGTTTTCCCACTGGTGGCAACAGCAGCCTTGGACTGGAGCACAGAAGTGACAAAGTGCAGCTGTAACCTGCATTCAGTCAGAGGACATAGAATAACTGGACCAGGCATGTTCTCCTGTGGAATAACTTATTTTGCTACCACATGATTTTCTGGCATACTTTTTTTGGAGTTCAGACAGCTTAAGCTTTATATTTTGAGGTTTTCCAGTACAGCTTGTGTAGTAATTTGATTGCTGTAGATGTATTTTGTAAAGAGCTGTCTTTAAAAATAACTTTCTTTGTCTTTTTACCTAACTTACTTTGAGTCTTCTCTGCCTTCTCAATAATTTCTACTCATTTTACTGTGAAAATCTACATAAACTTGCAAAAAATGACCCTCTTTTCAAAATAATATCATCATATTTCATCTCATCTGACATGTGTGCACCAACTCTTCGGGGGGAGGTCAGTGCTTGGGACTGTGCCATGGTGTATGTTAGTCCCCCGGAAGTGATGTAGGTTGGGATTTAACTGCGCAGGAGCATCCCGGGGACGTTTGCCTTGTGCAGTGTTTTGCGAATCGGGGCTGGTGTTTCAGGCATTACCTGCTCAGGGAGTGTACCGCCCCGTGCGCACTCACTCTAAAGCTATGTTAACAATATGCATTCTTATTTTAAGCATTTTCCAAACGGGCTGCGGACAGGCTTGGTGACATGTCCCTGCGTATTCCTCTAATTGGAAGCACTGCACTCGGGATTATAGCTGCGGTGTGTTCTGACAGAGAGAGACTAGAATGAACGTGTATCTGGAGGAATAATGAAGGCGATCAGTCAAAGTATAGAAAGAAGATTATAGCAGGGCAAACACGATGGATAACCGACGGAAAAGGAAGCTGACATACTTCACCATTGGTCTTCTATTTCTTCTGAGCGGTGTGGAATATGGTAAGGTGCTGTTTTGGGTCATTATTCTGGCGTTCGCCCCTTTTAAATCCCAGAAATTGACTATCTGTATTAGAATGGGACACAAAAAATGATCAGTAAATGTCAAGTTAATAATTTCCCCATTAACACATACATGTTTTCACTCTAATAAGACCATATACATGCTGTCATTTCATTTGTGTCAGGCTATTTTAAATCAAGTTATAATTAATCATAATTATGCATTGATATGTTTCTGATGGTTGATGCTATGTGTATTTTTCACTGTGACATTCATTTTAGTGACTATGGAACATACTTGGCCTACTGGAACTTGGTTAATATGTTAACTAGTGGAGCCTGTTGACATTTTACCTCCTCTGAGGAGACACAGCCTTTATGAGCCTATCTGAGGGCAATGAGTGAATCAAAATTCCTCCAATACAGCTTCACTATTCAATCAGTTCATTTCACTGTGACATTGTATTGTAAGCACATTTTATCTACACCATCTGTTTAACAAATTATAGATTCTGCCTCAAAGAACCCCCCCTGTGGAATTTGTGTGTAATTGTAGAATAGGAAATCTTTCTCAGGCTGTTAAAACTTCAAAATAGCCTAACACAAAACAACACCAACACGACCTTGATGTTTTCACCTAGATCAAGTTGCAGAACAGTTAGTATTTAACTGAAAGGGTCAAGGGTCAGCACATAGTTTAGGCCCTTACACAGATGGCTCCTGAGCTATGATTGCAACAGGGTTTGCAACACCTGTAGGAACATGTTATTGATGTGTGAATCTGAAGTGTCTGGTCACTCGATACACTGCACTGCAATATAATATATTCCTGCAATGATCACTACTTACAGGTGAAATGTTTTTGTTGAGACAAGAACTTGTTTTTGTGTTTTACTTGATTTTATGGAACATTTTGAGGCTTTATATTAAAATATGTTATATGTGTTATTTTCTCCTTGTCAATTATATTGGCAAACTAGAAAAGCTTTACAATACAATGCAAAGAACCATTATATCAATGTCACGCTTACACTGCCATTAAGATTCAGAATGGTGGTATTTATTATAGGACTGTTGTATTTGATTGCATTAGAGTGTTTTTTTGGTCCCTCACATATAGTTTCCCTCCCTCTCACATACAGACATCTCTGTCAGGGTGATGAAACAATGGCAAGCCCACCCAGATGACAAGAAAATTTGAGCAATGATTGCTATCTGGAATTCTGCGAACACAGAATTGAATTAGGATTGTATTGAGTCAGCGCTACCCTTTGTCTATATCACAATAAAGCTGGAAGTGAAAGAGCTACCAGCCAAAGTTAAAGTTCACAATGAGTTCAGGCAGCTATTTCTGCATTACTACAGCATGCAACGTGAGCGTTAATGCATTAATAGTTTAACATATTTAAGTAAAAAAATATCTTTTTCCAGACCTTATACAGACTTGTAGTTGTCAGGAAGGTCTGATGGTAGGTACAAAATGTATGTGGATTAGTTTATCAATAATTTACCTTTAATTAAGGGAAATATTTACAGCTATGATGCGTATTCGTATTGCTCCTCCTCTGATAAATATCACGATAGGGCTCAGGGCAGTCACAGGGTTTCAATAAACATTGGGGATACAGCCAGGGGGATTACGCTTACTTACAGGCAGCCCAATGGAGCCACAGTATGGTCGATCAGCTCTGATCTAAATACTCAGCATCATTCAAGTCAAATCAGACACTGATATATAACAATACTTTACGAGAAAATGTACTTATATGTTTGCTTACTTCTGTCTCCCCAGCTGTAATATTGCCCACAATATGGAGGTATTTGCAGACTTTAGAGGCAGCGCCTTACTTTCTGGGTCTGGCCCTGTCAGCATTCAGCTTGAGTGGCCTGTTGTCGGGACCGCTGTTTGGACACTGGTCTGACAGGACAGGGGCCACAAAGAAGATCATCTTGTTTGCAAACTTTTTTGAGATAATTGGTGAGTCCACTCATATTTTCCTATTTCTACCACTACTTGCTTTGAAACAAGTATTTAACCCCTCGGACCCCAGTACTATTATATACTGAACTTTTTCTTTACTTTTGAATACTAAAAAATAATCTTTTTCCTCTGCAGGTAATTTCATGTACTTTATGGGGTTCTCCAAGTGGCTCTTATTGTCAAGCAGACTGGTGGCAGGTGAGTCTGCACAAAGTGACACTGTGACTAATTATTAATTTGGTTCATTCATTGGTGACAAGCCAGTAAAATACACCCAGCATATCAGTGCAGCTTGGCAGGATCATTATGTAAAGGTACACCCAACTGAAAAGATAACATTTTAAATTCACTCAATAGCAGCCAAAAATCTCAGAATTGAAGCTCATTGATAATGCCACAAGGAGGCACAACAACTCTGGCTTCGTATATTTTAGGAACATAATAAGAAGCTATATGACACAATATGACAATGATGTACATCCTCTCCAGCGCTCCAGTTTTCAGCCTCAATGTGTCAGCAGTAATTTTCTCATGAAATATGTATTTTCCTCAGGCATTGGCACAGGTGCTGGCTCATCTATCTTTGGCTTCCTGACCAGAAGCACTGCCCCTGAGGACCGTGCCACTGTGTTCGCTGCTGTCATGGCATGTCGACAAGCTGGCCTCCTGATTGGTGAGTTCTCATTAGCTTTCTGATGACAAATAGTAACCGCTGACTGCTGATCATTTGAGTTTAATTATTATGAATTCTGATTGTTCTTTACACAGAAAAAAAAACACAAGGTTATTGTGACTTTCAGGATCTAGCTCCCTGATACATTTCACATGCAGTTTAATGTGTCAAAAAGAAAAAGTCTGTACGATTGTAGTTGCTTTTGAGATTCATTTTCTCATTATTAAGTTTATGTAGAATAATTTGCTAAGGTTTGGTGGTAACATATGGTTAAAACACATTTTAACTTTTTGTCTGACACAGGTCCAGCATTTAACATCTTCCTGAGGCTGTGTGATTTCCACCTAGGTCCTTTTGTGGTCAATAAATATACTGCACCAGGGGTAATGACCAAAATATGGTGCAAATTAAATTGTTTAACCTTTAGTCACCACTGACCAAAGAAAAGCTGTAACGCTCTTCCTCCACCCCCTGCAGTTGTTCATGTGCCTGCTGTGGATTCTCCTTCAACTTGCCGTGGTCTTCATGTACTGGGACCTACCACCTCTGGAGAAGGGGAAGGCCAAGGAGAATTCGAAAAGCCGGAGCAGGGAGGAGGAGAGCGAGCAAGGGCTTGTGGAAGAAGACAATGAAGAGGAGAAGCCGCTAATGGTGTCCCAGGAGCTGGTGGGGTCCTACGGCTCAGTAGTGACCTCTAGCCCACCCACACACCGGACCCCTGCTGCCTCAAACGCCACACTGAATCACATCTCTCCACCTCTCTCCCCTGTGCCATCAGAGTCCCATGAGTCTTCCAGCCCCTTTAAGAATTTCAGCATATCCAGAGGTGTGACATCTAGTTGTTAAAAACTTGATAATAAAATATTTTAAAAAACTTTTTCCCATTATATCCGATTTACTCAACACTACTGGACTTAATCCTTTTGCCTGTTTTAAATTGTAAACTTCAACTGGCTAAGTTTTGTTAGCTTTGTTTACTTATATTACCTTTTTAACTGGGCCTAGGTTGCACTCTGATGAATATGTCTTAAATGTGTCTTTCTGTAACATGCTGATGAGGTTTAAAAGTGGTGGCTAGTCCATTGAAAAGCTTAATTTGTCTTTGTCCTGTCCTCCTTTATGAGGAGGTGCCCAGATATAGGCACTGTATCACACTTCTTTCAGAGATTACCAAGATATCCAGATGGCTAACAACTCATGGAGATAGTAGTGACTCTCTGTAGCAACGAGGAAACCGTGAAGGTCTTCCGTCTCTGACTGTCTCTATGTCTCTCTAGAGTTCCTGAGAGAAGAGGTGGTTGTGCTGCTGGCTGCTCAGTTCATCACTCTCTTCAATCAGACGGCGCTGGAGGTGCAGTAAAGACACAAACACACACACTTACACATAGATGTAATTTGATTGAAAAAAAAAAACCATCTTGATATTTCTTTAATTAGGAGACTATTAAAGAGGCTAATGTGTTCAGGACTTTTTAGGAAAAAATACTTGTTAATATGGGAATTAATTAACTGTGCCAACGTCTCCCTCCATTCCCTCCTCAGACTATGGTGACCCCGCTGACCCAGAAGTACTTCAGTTATGGGGAGCTGGAGAACAGCGTGATGTACTGTCTCTGCGGTGTAGAGGTGATCGCTGGCTTCCTGTTTGTGCGCTGGCTGAGCAGGCGTGTTGCTGAGCGGGTGGTCCTGGCTATCGGCCTGACCATCTGCAACATCTCCGGTGTCTGGTGCCTCATCTTCCTGGCTAAACCTCTAGGTCAGATTGCACTGAAGGAAGTCTTCACTGTAGTTATTATACACACAGATCTTCATCAGCAGCTGCCATTAAAAAAAAAAAACTTCATTTCCAAGAGTCTGTTTAATTCCAGAAGGTGCATTACTTACTGATGAGGCTAAATATAGAACATCCTCAGTCTATGAAAGGCAAGCTAAAGAATAGACACATCCTCATGATCAGCATTTTAAATGTCCCATTAGAATCTGGCTTTATCATGCTTATTCACTCACTGTTTTGGTGTTTTCTGTTGCAATCTGTGTCTTCTGTAGGTGGTTTCCCATGGCAGCTGACTGAGTTCATCATTGGGGTGTTTCTGCAGGTTTTGGGTTTGCCATTCGTAGCTGTGGCCCAGGTTTCCCTCTTCTCCAAAGTTACCGCTGAGAAAACACAAGGTGAGAAACGACACTATCTAGTGGAAAACATGAAGTATTGCATGTTGGATGATTTTGGTATTTGATGTATATATATTTCATTCAGGCTGTTGAATAAAAAATATTGAGAGTCCTTTGTCAGTGACATGGACTGCACATTTTAAACAACAGATTTTACAAGTCCTGTACCTTTTTATTTTATTTAGTGTGTTGAGCTGTTATGTCTTTTGTGTCTCGCTTGTACTGCAGGTTTTAGTCAGGGAGTGCGTCGCTCAGTGGGAGGTCTGGCTACCATCCTGGGTCCTCTGTGGGCTGGTGGCCTTACCGAGAACATGTATATCATGATGGGGGTGATGATGGCACTGCTGGCACTGCTAACGGTATGAAAAAGGCAATGAGGCCGAATGAGAAAAAAAACAAAAAACACAGAATGTGTCTATGTCCAAAACATCGTGTCTGTGGTTGAGTGAAGGAAGTGGACATTTGTTTGTGATTGTCCATTTATGCTATCTGAGGGCTAAAAGGGACTATTTGTCCTCCAGTGTTGGCAGGGCTGGTATCAAATCTCATTCACTCTTATTTAACATTATTTAGCATTGAGAAGTTTAGCATATTTTGTTAAATTAAACAAACTATGATTTGGAAAAAGTAGCAAAACTTGGCACCAATATTGTAAAATTTCAAACAATACCTACACCTAATAATTACTTAAATAAAAACAAGCAAAATCTGAAAATAATGTAGCAAACTTTTTGTTTTTACTTTTATTTTATTCATAGGGTAAACTTTGTCAGTCACTGGATCTCTGGTCACTTTCAGAATCTCCACAAAACAAAATATACAAGGTACAAAGGAACATAATTTAAATTTGGCTCAGTATTGGTGCTAATGGTGCCTCGTGCATGACAATAATATTACTTTCCGTAAGTTCCTTTCTCTTTTAGGTTACTAATTTTCATTTCATACATAGGGGTGATGTGATTGGCTAAGGAGATCATGATTAATGAGAACAAGTTCTGCCATGTGCTTGTATTAATAAAAATAGATAGCACTCTTTGATATGCCCTCATTATCCATGTGCACAAGACAAAGCATCAGTTATGGTTAAAATCAGGCTCCATACTCTGTGCAAATGTGGGTCGCATTACAGTTTCAAGAAAAAATTGCAGTGAGAATCTAATTAGAACAGATAAGAAATAAACAAACCACACAAAAGGGTTTAAAGTTAGGAATTGGAGATGTGAGTTGACATCTATAGCCAGCAGCTCCTCTTGCGTTAGGGAACAAACAAGCATAACAAAATGCTTGTAATGTCTGTAATGAAGCGTGGGCAAACCACAGCTCAGCAACCGAATGTTTCCATTATCATTGAAAGAGTAGAAAACAAAACCAGAGTGAGTGTGTGCCTGGGAGAGAAGGAGTGTGTGAACTTTCAAACAGGTAAAAGGGAGTTCACCTTGCACTTCTTTCTTCCAAATTGGGTCCACCAGGAATTCCCCTCCAAGGCCCTGTCTATTCTTTCTTGCATTATTTTCATTCTAAGGGACATGCTGTTGTACATCTCTGACAGTTCTGAAGCAAGGATTCGGGGTTCACATTGTCAAAGTTAAAATATTTTAAGTTTTTTTAAAATCAGTCTCCAGGATTCACTCGGCAGCTACGTGAAGTGCTTTGTGCGAACATCAGCTGCTAAATATATATTTAAAAGAGAAAAACAAGATGGCCACTTGTGTCAAGGCAGACCAGCAGATATATGATTCATTTTTTCATACTGTATTTGTTCAGATTGATTTCAGGCTCACCAGAAATTCTTTTTAGACAATTAAATGCTATTTTTTTTTAAATAAGATTTTTAAGAGGAGTGTGTGTGAGAGAAAGAAATCTCAGAATTTGATTTCAAAAATAAACAAAATATATTAGACAATCCAACATTTGTTTTGCATCTCAGAGCTTCCTTCCTGAACAGTTCATCCCCCCCTTTTTTTGTCTTTTTATATTTATATTTTAATTTTATTGTCTAATACAGATGATGCTGGCCTTCTCATACGACCGGCTGGTTGCACCTGCTACAGAGGAGCAAGTAGATGACTCTGACAACTGTGGCTAATCCAGCGGAAAGCTTGATGCAATAGAAGTGGACACGGAAGGTAGCTTTTTTTTTTTTACAAATTATATATTTTTTAAAGGGATCCAAGACCTGTGTTGTATAGATGCAAGACCATTTTTGTTCTTGCATCAATGAATGATATGAGCCAGTAACAATCAGTTGATATATTCACATTTATTCTTAATTAATTGTTACTTACTGTGTCTCATCCTGTATTTTTTCCCCCTTCTGCCAGTGCACAGTGAGAGATTCCTTGTACCTGACAGTCCGTCCACAGTTTCACTCTCTGCATTGGGACCAGCGTGCAAGGTGATAGCACACACACTTCACCACCGACCGAGTGCTTACCGAAAAACTTGGACTTCTCAGCTTTCTGTGCAGAGGCTGAAAGTACCGTTATGGTGTGTATGTATATTTCCCATGGAAATATGGAATCCTGCCGACTCCACATGTGCAAGCTTTGGATGAAATCCTTTCCGTCCTTTTTTGTTCTGCACTGACTACCAACTAAAGTAGTTGCATCTCACATTCTGCCTGTGTATCAGCACATGCACAATAACACTAATTGTGTTGTGTGAAATGGTTGTGGTTTTAGCCTACCTATGTCCTTGTGGTGTGGGAGAATAAATTAGCTGTTCGGCCTTGATACTTGATACCTCATATTCTGGAAAAACAGGCATTCAAGTATTTTATAAGCTCATTAAAGAGGAGCAGGTTGGTGAAATTCCCAAAAGCAGTAAAAAGTTTAGGCCAAAATGTCACTTTGCTAATAATTTAGAAGGACTCCGACCTTTATGAAGTATCATTTCTAACCACTTGTTTTCACATCCATTCATCTGATATAATGAAAATCTCTCCTTGAACACAGCAAAACATTTGCAAAATCTTTATGTTTTATTTTTTTCTTTGCAAGTTGTATTTATTCATTCAAATGTTGAATGATGTGCTTTGTGAATTAATACTTTCAGACTGGCCTCTACCATTGAAGCCACGTGTCTAAAAGAACTAACACAAAAGAATTGGATTACTGTGGGTTTTAACTGTAACCGAGAGTTTTGTCATCCCATGGTGTTGAAAATGCTGTTTCAAAGGAATTTAAAACCTCACAGTAATATAATTCTCAGGGAAACGCTAAATGCTCGTTATATACTAGTTTTTATTATGAAAAGTGGTTACATTAGGAGATGTTGGCTCAGAATCACCTATCGGTAAATTCACTCTGCAAATTGCGGAATTAATAAAAAAACAAAAAACAAAACATGGATATCTGTCAAACCATACTTGAAGGTGACTATTAAAATGTCCTGGCGTTAAAGGCTTGTGAATGATTCCTTCTTTAAAAGACGCAGAGCCGTACAATGGTTTGATGCTGATGTAGTACATACTTCCAACACTGGTGGGCGCTCTTAGTCTTTCTACCCAAAGTATATCCTTGTCCGTACAGCTGAGCCTAATGTGTGTGTGTGTGTGTGTGTGTGTGTGTGTGTGTGTGTGTGTGTGTGTGTGTGTGTGTGTGTGTGTGTGTGTGTGTGTGTGTGTGTGTGTGTGTGTGTGTGTGTGTGATCTCAGTCAGTCAGATAACTCGATAAAGTCAAGTGCACTATTGCATACACACAATTACGGAAAAATTGTCTCGTAGTTGTTTTCTTTTGCAGTAGAGAAAACGCACACTAAGTAATCAAAGAGCACTCTATTTGGATTATGTTATGTTTATTGTTTTGATAATTTGTTCAGGTTTTATACTCACAAACTAAAAAAACATTGTGAATTACAAGACTATTTATTTATTATTTATTATACATTTATTTATTAGTTCCTTTGTGGGCACCTAACATGTACACTCTCACCTTTTTTTATTTCTTGTCTCTATACAGAAAAGATTAACTTCCACCATAACTTCCCTGGCTTGTGTTTCATTATTCTCTGGAGAAACTTTGTGCAAAGTATATGAGCAAAGATACTGTTGTTGTTATACTTAAATACAGTTAGAATATAATTTAATTAGAATATATATATTTTATAGCATGCCTTTTAAGTTGGTTACATGTTATCAACTGAGAGGCCTACACATTGAAACAAAGCCATTTGGAGCATAATATCACATTTAACTTAATCAATGTTGGCAATGTAAACTTTTATTATAAATTAAAAGAAAAAATAAGACTACTTTTTTCCCCTTCCCATTCATTGACGAATGCTATGTATGAAGGCTTTCATGGGACTATGAATTCACCCTTTTAGTTTTTTTCTTTCTTCATTTTTAAAATTTTATTTAATACACACTGATACTTATTATTATTATTATTATTATTATTATTATTATTATTACTATTATTGTTATTATTAAAGAAATGTAGGATATACTTTTTTTTTTCAAATAGCCATTTAAAAAATATACATGGATTCACTTTAGTAAAGATATATAATTTTTACATTTTCTTTCTACTTATTTATTAATTCCAGTATTTTATTATTTAATTTGTAACAAATTATTAAACACAAATCATAAATTGTATCACGGTTAGCCCGGAGAATTTACCATAATTTCTTTTTCTCTCTTTTTTCTTGAAAAACTAATTATCTATAATGTAGAAAATATTTGTGTAAATAATAGTGGCTATTATATTCAAATATAATTGTAAATCTTTACATTTTAAAGAAAAAAGAACCAAACTCGAGATAAGGTCCATGTCTTACAAAGTAAATAATCCCAGACTTTATTTTCCTCATAGATGACATTTTGTGTATTATAACAATTTTACTAGTTTAGATACATTTTCAGTGATATGGATATTATTGAACCAACATAAGTATATATTAAGTGTATAATATAATGAAATCTAAATATACACAATGATAAAAAAAATTATGTTAAATATAAATATTTACTCTATAGAAAAAATTTGAGCATGAATTAAAAAACATGAACATCAATCTAAAAAAATATATTGTTCATATTTACCTTCAATTTATTAAATGTTTTCCTCCCACGGTTCAGAATCAGTTTTTTGACTAAATTAAATTACATTAAATTATATATTTGATAATGACATGTATTTTGAACTGATATTTCAAAATATCATGCTGCATGATGTATGAAAAAATAAATACATGTTTTTAAATAGTTGTTTAGTGACAAAATAATAACTTATAAAAAAAAATATACAACTCCCATACATAAATTTTGAGTGTGTGACACAAAAACCAGCACATCTCTAAACCTGGGGTTCATAATATAAAGTGTAAATAGTTAAAGGGGACAAAGCCCCACTGGGGGTCGCTGTGACCTCGACAACCGAACCAGAAAGTAGGACGTCGTTGAGGTCTTTTTCACTCGTGACGACAAGTCGTCTGCCTGGTGACGTGGTGGCGAGGGGGCGTGGCCTCAGAAGTGAACTCTAGTTGAACCTGTTTTGGCGTTGGGCGGGGCAGGCCCCGAAATGTTATGACACAGGGCCAGCAGAGATATTTTGGTGTTTCACTTTTTTTTTTTCGTAACTTGGCCACCCCCCCGCCCTCGACCATCTCACACACACACTCACATACAGAGCCTGCAGCGTCAGTCTGACCGAACAGCGACCCTGCGTATCAGGGTCAGAAGTGTAGAACACGTCATGTGTCATATCAACAGTAGTTGTCGGGTAAGTTTTGGTAAGCTCGCTCCTCCTCCCTCCCTGCCAATCACAGGGATAGGTTCCGAGGCATATCATCCAAATTCAACAACGATAATGGACATGTGAACTTTTGGTGAACCATGTTTTTCCTCGACTAGAGAGGGCAGCGAGGGCAGGTGGAGTTCAGTGGGACTTAGATGTTTTGTTTTTTTCAATCTCATTCCCCAGGCTTGATCACTGATTGACCCTCACAAACTAATGGCCCTCCCCTCACCAGATAGGGCTGGATTTTGGTGATGCACTGCGACACTCGGGCCTGTGAGACACCGCAGCTTAGCCTGACATGCATATTTTAAACGTGGGACTGTGGACAAAGCAACACTGCGGCATCAGAAGCCTCTTTTCCCACATTTGTCCCTTTTCTTGACCCTTTCACATGTACTTTAAAAGGCCCTTTCCCAGTTCACGGGACAACTTTGAAGTTCAAGAATAATACCCTCAACTTGGTCATTATAAGACTTTCATGAAGCTAGTTGAGATGGGTAATAAATGGATAGAAGTGCTCTCAGGCCAGAACGGTGTAGCTTTTGAGCTGCCAAGCGTATGAAATATTTAGAATGTGCACTGGTGTCACAGATTCTTAATGTTTTTGCAAAAACAGGTCGAGCCACAGTCAAATCAAAATGGTGGCACCGACGGAAACCTGTGAAAGTCTTGAGTGTCCCTGCATGGATAGCACTTGAATCCTGTGTTAATAATACATGTGTCACTTCAAAGAGGTGCGACATCAAGACAAGTTATGGGGGGGAAAACAAGGGAGAAGCAGAGTGCTTTGGTTGTGGTATAAAAATCGATGCATTGCGACAGAAATTCTGCCATAACAAAAGGTTAAAATACAAGATCTCATTCCAAAGTTAGCATTTACGCCAGTTTCTTTAGTTTAAAAGGTCATCGGGAGAGTCTAGTTTTGTTTGGTTGCTGCAAGAAGTGGAACTGCTACAGCAAATTGAGCTGTATTTCTGTCACCCAAGGCTGTTTGACATGCAGAGGAATTTTCTTCTTCTTCATTGGTCGTATCAGGAAAGCATGGTTGTGTAATGCTTCTTCTGACTGAATGAATAATTAAATCTGGGTAGCCTATAGCCAGGGCTCCCTGGGCTGTGTTGTGCAAACTAACCAGATGCTACTGCAAACGAATTCTGCTTTTGCCAAATGGGTCACGCTTCAGTCATCTTCAGCGCTGGAAGTTTTCCTCCCCCTTCTCTTTGATCTTAAAACAACATGCACTTACTCTGGATTTGTAATTCTGATGGTCTTTTCCACCCTTGACAGCGCACAAGTTCTGTTTCAAGTCCTGACCTGTGTGGTCGATGAGAGCGGAGCGGCACCGGGGGGATTAAAGGATACCTCCGTCACATTTTACACCTTTTCAAACGCTTTAATTTGACCGTTTCTCGAACTCTATGAAAACAATACTAAATTTCAGCTTTCTTCCATTTCTTCGATGCATCTAAGTGAATCCTCTATTGCTCACAGTCAAATTTTAGTTAGATATGTTTTCTAGATAGGGCTGATTTGGGAGCATATAAATAACAAGCTTATTTCTTGAGATAAATATTGGTTATTGGAGCTATAAAATAACTGTTTGGCATTGAGGCCCAGAAAAAAAAGAAACAAGGTATGACAGGAGTTATCTAACAGTGAGAGCATGAGAAAAATATCATTGCCCGATATTATGTCTAACAGTCTTTTGTTGTTTAGAAAGCTATCTTACAATATTTTTTGAAAAACGGGGCTTATATTTTACTTCATTACTGAGTACGGAAATATCAGTATATCGTAAACTCCCATCTCCTCATTTCTATTTCAAACTTTGTCCGAGTCCTGTGTCACTGCTTTATTTGTGTTCTGCCCGCCAACATCACCCACCCAAGCAGGCCACAATATACCTCCACCCTCATTCGTCCCCTCTGCTCCCAGATCAGAGATTACAAGCCCATCTGTATCACCAGAGCCAGGCCACGCTAAGCCGATGGGAGCCCTGCTCAGCAAGGCACCGCCGCAATTGTTAACCCTGATTAACTTGATGTGGCGTTCAGTAGAGGGAACAGTGTGAAAATCAAGCCAGTGCCGTGACCCAGTGCCCTGCCGCTGAACCGAGGGGGAATTGGGCAAACTTGGGGAGGGTGGATGAGAACGGCAGCCAGGAAAAAGAGAGAGGAGTGAAAACAGAATAAAAAGAGAGACAGAGCGATGGCAGAGAGATTAGAGCGGCTTGAAGCTTCTACCAAAGATTACACTGGAGGAACAGATATGCGCACATGAATATCTTTCTTTTTCTGTCAGTGAAAACAGGGTGTCAGTTACGATTTAGACTCCAGCAGAAAAACATAAATTGGTGTGGCTTTCAGTGCCCTTGTGATAGTCTTCTGTAGAGCTCTTGGGTCCAACAGAGAACATTAAAGATTTAGTTATAACTACTGTAGAGGGATTACCACTGCACAGAGAAGACAGTAGTAGTAGATAGTAAGAACTGGAGCATAGTTTAAAGACGGGGACATATGGACATGCACACACTGTTCACTTTACCCCATAAATTACGATTTCATTCGTGTCCCGAAGGAATAACAGAGTTATACTTGTTCAGATTCTGTCTTCTCTCGCAAAACAGCTTTATGGTCATCTCACAATTATTCTGGCATATCTGCATATACAACGTTAAACAATTAAATACAATGAAATTCCTTGTCAGAAAACATTTGAACTGTTTATATAAACATCGACTTGATCCGATCCCTACTTATTTAATCCCTCCTATGCCATGGATAAAGCTCTATTATATGCTTTTCCGTTTGATGGCTTTCCTATGATTTCTCGCAGATGAACCTGAAATTATAGCCGTTTGCACATTACGATGCATTTGCAAGTCTAGTTTTGCACCCAGAAATGCATCACTGCCAATGGCTCAGTTTGAAAGGTCAAGTTAGACCATATGTCAACAGTAATGCCAGCTTTGATATTTCTATGACATATTGCTGGACCAAATTGGCAGGAAACCATCAGGCATGTTGCCTGGCAGGATTTCATCTTATGTCTTTGAATTCCATGTAAAAGTGCTGAAAATAGAAAATCACCAAGTGTGTTTTAACGTTAGGATGTTTGATCTATAAACTGTGCACTTGAAAGAGGAGAACGTTTCATTTCTTTTTTTTTTTTTTTTTAGCACATATGTTTGTTTTATTTGTATTTATAAATCAAATGTGGGTGTAAAGAAGACAATTTACAATATGCAATTTGAATATCAAGTTAGGGAGAGCAATCCACTGGGAACTGCTCACTCTGTTTAAACAAATCAATAATAAATACATGTTCATAATGGATACAAGTGTGTTGAACACAGCCGTGTGGTTCGCCCTGTCTACAGTCATATGAAGTTAGACGATTGAATAACCTTGTGACATTTTCTCCCTGATGTGACCACTACCTGCACCGTTTTGTTCCCCATCCATATCTGTTGTTAAAGCTTAACCACTCGAATAAGGGTACAATTGCAACTGATACTGACAAATGATTTATGGGAAATTACTGCGGGTGACATGTCTCCACATTAAATTGCACCGATATATATTTTAGGAACCTTTAGCTAATACGGTAAGCATTCCTTTTCAATCAATTTGTATTTTAAATTAAATTTTAAGAACTACAGTTTAGGTTTTTCAATTTAACCCAAATTTCTGAGAATTTTTCATCCTCAGTTGTTCTACATATACTATAATGACAGTAGGAGTAGGATTAGGAGTACAGAGTGATGATTTTAAGCTGTTTCAATTTTAATCACGTTGCATTTGCACTGATTTTAAAACAGTTCAAGCTGTATAATAAATGTTTCATTAGTGTCAGATTAGTAATGAATAATATGTGCCAAAAGGGAAATATATATACATATTTGTTCAAAAAAACATCTTATTTACATGTACTTAAACTGTTTTTGCAATCTTAGTGTAAAAAAAAAGGTGTAAATCAGTCTTCTGTAGTAACAACTGTCTACATTGTGGGGCGGGGTTGTTGTTATTTATTAGGACGCTTGAAGAAAATGTCAATTTGTGTATTCACAATGACGCCCCCAAACAAATAATAACATGTTGAACCCTGTAACACCCTCAGCAGGCCCCTCCCTCTTTCAGCTCCTGAGCATTTCTCCTTTGACCTAATAATTAAGCTGCTTTTGGCATTAGAAGTTGAGAAGCAGCTTTACCAACCTGCAGGGACAAATCTCTCTCAACTGAACCGCTGCTTTGTGGAGGTCACCACTGTCTTTCTTGCAGTGCTTGGATGCTTCCTTGCTCCGTTGTTAAACTCCCTAAATCTTTTAGCATCCCCCTGAGAAAGCAATCCTGCTCATCCTGTAATAAGAAACAAATGCTGAGCATGTCTCATAAGCTGACCTTTCTGATTTAGTGTCATAAATGTGAGAAATTCTAATGAATATAAAATTGCAGCTTTGACCACATGTGAGTGGTGGTTGTACTGTATCAGGAGCCCGTATGTACTGAAAGCCATTAAAATTGGAGTAAAGGCAGAGAAATAAAGATGTATTGTACCAGTGTTCACACATTTGGCATTTCATACCATTATGCTGTACTGTTTCTGATTTTGTATATATTGATTTAGCCCTTATATGCAGCCATTGGTTACCGTTCAGTTCCATGTGGCATACAAATCAGTTGCAGACTCTTGAAATCTTGCTTATGCTGTGTAATCCGTCACAATCAAAACCAGTTCCTTTATTGTAATGTGGTTATGCAGTTTAAGTGTAGATTAATTGGAAAAGTCTGGAGTGTGTCAGGTAATGTACCTTTGACAAAATCAGAAACTTGGCACAGTATACATAACAGTTAATGCATGCAGTTAAGGAGCTACAACATGCACAAACACTCACAGTCATTTAAGCAAAAAGTGGAACTACTACGAGAAGTCTTTAGTTAACTTTTACTTAACTTTAATTAATTAATTTGGTCAGGTGAGACCATTGCCAGTTTGATATCTTTAAAATAGATACAATAAAAAGCACTAAAAAGTCTCAGTCCTCTATAAAACTGCAGTTCATTAGAAGTGAGAAATTAACCTGAACCAACGACAAGAAACAACTAAAACCAGGGTATTTGAAGGTAGTAGTTGACCTCTTTTAGACCTTTTTATGGACTGGAATAGCACAATTAACCAATGAAATTCAAAGTCCTGAGTATTTCTCTTGCTGAAGTTGCCCGGCAGAGATCAGATTCCTTTTGACCCCTAGGTGTGATCACACTAGAGCTCAACAACAAACAACTTAGAAACATCCTTCTCCAAATGTGACCAGTCTTGTGAGCACTTTGTTGGTTGCCCTTTTTGGACAGGGTGTCTCAGCCTGTTCTGGGTTAGACAGGGTGGACATTACGAGAAACAGACAGGAGGGTTGGAGGAGGAGGAGGGAGAGAATGTGTGAGGCAGAAGCCGGCAATGGAGGTTAGGGAGAATCTTGCAGTAAAGGAGAGTCCCCGGACATGCTAGCATTACAAAGCAGTGACCCAGGATTAAGTGTGGCGGACAGTAGCAGTTTGATTTGAACGGGCAGTGCTGTGCTGTTAAATCGCTCATTAAATCCAATTAGAGGGAGGTAGAGGGAGACAGAATGGAGGGTGAGTAGGGGGCGGTAGAGCTGTATAGTCTTGCTGCCCCTGAGGAAGATTGCGTGCCAAGCCAGGCAGGTGACAAAACTCCAACTCTGAACTCCTGACCTAGCCATGGGACTCCCCACTTCTTCACTGCTTTTCACCCTTCTCCTCTCCTTGTTCTTTCTCAGCTGCCCACTCACAGCTTTCACCTGCGACCTCTCCATCTTTGTGCGGCTTACAGTGAGGTGTGAGGGTGCTGGACATCCTGCAACACAGCTGACGTGTCAAAGACCAATGCAATCAGGCCGAGCGGCCTTACATGCAAAATACACTGTCAAGCCAATTAATGTCTCATCAAATTAAAGTAAACTACAGCCTAAGTGTTGCTCTCATGTTGTGCCGAAACACTGCAGTCACACCAGAGCAGTGCCAAGACAAATGCCACACAATTACACAGCATAACACCACCCTGCTGTGGCCTCTCAATAACCTCTCTCTAAGCTTTCACAAACAAAATTTACCATGTACAAAATGCCCTAACCCTCCTGGATTTAATAATCCATCCACAGTAGTCCCCCCCCCCTCCCAATCCCACTCTCCACTTCACTTTCTTCCCAACTTAATCTTTTTCTCCAGTTTTCATGGTTTATGCTGTTTTTGTCTCAGAAATGGAGTGCAATGGTTTGAGGCACAAACAAACACGGACGGATTATGTGAGACTTTGACAACTTGAGTCATTCTTCTCTTGAAGTCTCATTTGGTTCGGTGATCTGTGAGTTCATTCTTGTTTATGTCCCTGACTGTCACAACAATGCTGCTCTAATGCACATTGTTTCCCCAACTGTTGTCCCTTATCTGTGATTCATGCGTCATGTCTCTGTGTTTCCTGTCCTCATCCAAATTCTCTGCCCTTTTGTCAAAGGTATTTTACTCTATTCCTAAAACTTGAAAAGTGCGTTCTTTCTGAGTGGACTTTCTTGTATATATGAATTGTTGTGGAAAACTAATAACTAGGTATATGTGTGACATGTGTATTAAGATGTAGGCTGGTGAGTAAAAGGCCTATGACACCAAAGTGACACCTGCCAACTCATAGAAAGTTTATCCTCTGGTTTTAATCAAATGGAACAATCTCGTTATTGGTAAATGACACTGGACTGGACAATTCATTTAGGCAGATAACTATAATCCACATATAAAATATATAAATATCTATAAATCTCCTTTTTTACCACAGCTTAATCAGGATTTTAATAAATACTGAGAGCCATGTGAGTCTAGCAGATATTTTTAGATGTTTATCCTTTAAGAGCCATACAAATTATGTAAAAGTTTTTAGTAATCCAAACATGATTCCAGTTTTAAGTAATTCAACTGCTCAATTATAAATTATTTGTATATATTTTTTTATTCATTTAAAAGCTGGTGTGTGTCCCACATTTTCTCTGGGTACTTCTCAGTGATACTTCTATATCTCTGCCATATGGTCTAAAGGTTTATTTACCATCCCTAATAAATTATGGTGGGAAGATTTGTTAAATTTAGGTATTTATTAATTTATGTATTTCTTAATATTTCCTACTATGTTGAATCACAAAATGTAAATTGTGTTTCAGGCCCCCACATAAAGAGAAAATACTGAGGACATGTTTTCTGTGGTATGGGTACCACACTGGTGTGGTAAAATCCAATCTATAAATATATATGTCTATGGAGTAGATAGACAATACATGTCATGAGAAAAAAAAAATATTAATAATTCAATTTTCTATTTTTTTTGTATAGCGCCAATTCATAACAGAAGTTATCTCAGGACACCTTTCAAATAGAGCAGGTGTAGACCGTACTCCTTATAAAATTATTTACAGAGACCCAACAGTTCCCACCTGTACTCTGAAATTGATGTATGCCATATGACTGCCAGATTACAGTAAACTAACCTTAGCCATGTTTAAGTCACAGTGCCCTTTGTTTGATTAATGTACTCATCAGACTGTTTGTCAGACATATATCTCTCTCTACATTAGGGAATTGGCAAAATTGACATGGATACACAACATAGTTGTATCCTCGTAAAATTATCACAGATATATGCTACTTGATGATGGCAAGGTTCACACTGTGTTCATGTTTTCCTGTTATACAATTACCCACCATATAATGTGTCAACTTATAAGAGGGTTTTACTAAATACTAATTGCATAGGAACACCTCTGACTCTATTGTGTGTGGTACCTTCTTCTCTGAAGAGCCATTTTAATATTCCTGACACGCTCAGTCTCCTGGAGAAAATCCTATGCGAGAACATACACATGTAACTCTTCTTCTTGAGCACTTCTGTAAATATTTAATTTTGAGTGAACTCCAGTGAGGTGAGGCGACTAATTAACTGTCAAGGAGTTTCTGCGTTAACAACCAAAGCAACTAAGTTATATTTTGAGAAAAGTAAGATACAAGCTGTAGCTTGATCATAAGCCACCATAAATTATCTTAGTATTTAATTAATAGTATTTTTGGCTTTTATAATGCAGTAGGTATTTCTTCTTTAAAATATTTACATTATATAATGTTTACTGTATTTCTGAATAATATTTTCTCTCACACAAATATAGCATCAAGTATAATAGGTCATATTTCATATAAGTTTCAAATGTACATTACGTAAACTTGCAGACTATCTTGAGTCTGTATGGTTTTATTTAACATATTTGCCTTGCGTTGCTTTCCTATTTAAATGTACTGTCAGTAAATCTGCATTCTGATCTTGGTGTTTTTTTTTATAATGTCTTAGTTTTCCTCATACTGCAGAGTATATTTATCACAGACTGTAAAACATTCACTACTGGCTCTGTTATGTGTCTTCTCTCTCATGTGTCTTCCTGTCCTTTCTACGAGTAGACATTTACTGGTTCCTTCTGGGTCTGTATGCAGATTATAGGGCCTTTTTATATCTTTAAAATCATTGGCTGAAATGACTTTTTATGGCCTCCGGAGCTGCTTTGGTTATCTGTCCCTTAGGTCAGACTGAATTATTGTGGGCAGAAATGTTTCTAGCTTCCCTTCCCTTCACTCTTAGAGGGACCACAGCAAAATTATTTAAAACTCAAAGTTCTGGCGTCTATTGATGGATTTAAACTGACAAAAAAAGATCTAATGTCTAACTCAATTTATTTGATTTAACTTTATTTGGCCCATGAGCCGGCTAACTTTATTGGAATATTTTTTTCTGACTGAGGCACCTGTAGAGAACCATTCTTTCATTTGCTCGACTGTATTTTTTATTTTCAAATATCTTTTATTTCATGTGCTTTATCATATTTGCTTTACATATTGTAAAAGTTTGTTTCCTGATTAATGTCCAATACTCTGATTTATTCACTAACACTAATACTGCAATTTTTTTAGGAATTCAGCTCTCAACAGTAATATTATCAGTGCTCATTCTTACTATTTATTCATTACATTTCTGTCTTCCATGTACTGTAGTATACCTGTTTCCATGTGTTTTTTCTATCTTCTATATATTGTCATATATTGTATTATAATGCATACTTTTAACATTATCTTTATTATTATTTCTATTTCTTTAATATCTTGTGAGCATCTTGAGCAACTGTAAAGCAACAACCCCCCCCGATCAATAAAGTATTTCAGATTCAGATTTAGATTCTGCGTGTACTTTAAAAGTGTTATGCACAACTGTGCTCTGTGACTTTTCTGTTTGTCATAATGTTGCTCTCACTGTGATCTGACTGTGATTTTCATTTCTCAGTAACATGAAATTTAAATAAAACAAAAATGGTAAAGGAAAGCAGCATCATCCCCTCTCACATAATTCAAAATAATACTGTAAATTTAAAACATAGTACATATCCTATACACCATTATACATAATCACATTGAAATAATAGTTAATGTCTTAATATTTTGGCATGTCACTGTAATTACTACAATAGCCAAAAAAATATTTAAACATCTGTCCTTATAACTGGTTACATTCATGAGTACAGTTAATGCTTACTACAGATATATACTGCACAATTGCAGGTAAACTGAGTTATATTGAATTATACACATGATTATATTATTATTATACACATGATATTTGGAATATTTTTACATTAACTTTGTTCATAACTTTGGAAGAGTACAATTAATCTTCAAATAAATAAATAGATCACAATTTAATGCAAAATATGTTGTATTAAAACAATATGGCTATATGCTAGGATCAGTTAAATACATAATATTTGTATGTGTGTGTTTTATACTGCATTACATTATATTCTAATAAATAGAAGTAGTAAATAGTCATATTTATATCTTTAATGCTTTTCTAGTTTTATTGCCATATGCTAACATCTTTATTCTTGAGGTGTAATCCATGCACATACCTGGGACACATAGTTCACAATACTGTACCGCATCCTAATGTTGAGTCAGTGACTTAGCAGCTAAGCCATAATTCTCTATAGTAGCAGTGATAGATGAAATGACCCTCCGTGCGTTTCTGCTAATGTCTTGCTCTATGTCATTATTGTAACTGCATTTTACACTTGAATAGCGGCTCAAACATTTTACAAAGAAACTCAATTTCCTCAGAACAGTTCATACTGTAGTGCTGTGGTGTGTCTGAGACATTATGTAGCACCTGACCGTTTAACTGTGAAGTTTTGCAAACTAAGTCCTGCAGACAGCAAGTCAAGTGTTCCCACCCTGAGCCCCGAACAGGACAGTCTGTTTCCACTATCATCTCACTGGGTGGCTGAAAAAGTGATTGAGAGGCTCTTCACACCTTTCTGGCTCTTTGTATGCACTCACATCAAGATATTTCTGTATTACCTAACGGCACTATGAGAAAAGGTGTTCTTTGGCGTTTACATGGTGTGGTTTTTTTTTGCATACAATGTGCCTTGGAGTTAACATTTCACTTAGTCAAGACTGAGTAGTGGGTTTACGACACCAGTGCTGCCTGCCTTCAGTATGTGTTAGTATAAACACAGGGAGAAAAGGCCTCAAGTGCCACACACTGAATGAACTCTTCACCCTGCATTTTGCTGACAGTGGTTAGGCTGCCCTCTGTTAATGGCCGCCAGCTAGCAGAACAGAGAAAGGAGGTCTGCGGAGGTCCGGGAGCAATGGGCAGCAGGCTGAAGGTGGAAGTGGTGACTTACAATATGCAAAAGGAACGGAGACTGAGCTCCACGTGCGTTTAATAGATGACTTGATGCCCTAGTTACATTTGATGTGCATCTTCGTGCGGCCACCAAAGAAGTCCTCTAGGCCTTCAGAATCTCAATATAAGCCAGCAGAGCCGCTGTAACCTTTTCTTGACCTCTGCCATTCTGGACTCTGTTCACTGAGTTCTTGATCCTCAGCCATGATGTCTCTGACTTTTTGCAACCCAGAAAAACAGACAAACATAATACTTGACTAACTACTCTTTAAGAGTAACATCACAAGTGACCCAGCAAGTTGACTCGATTCACAGCATATTCAGAGTGCTGTCTAGCCTTCTTTTCCTGAATATGTATCAGGATGGCTAAGGGGGACAGTTATGCCAAATCTCTTTGTCAATCCCTCAAGAAAAGTAGAGAGATATTTTCTAACAGGCTCTTGGTCCCAGAATAGATGACAACTTTGACACTGATGTATCATGTCTCAGTAGTTCAGACATGGACGGCGGTCTGCCTAGGCTTGATGCAGAGAAGGCAGCGAGCCAACAGAGGTTCATGAGGAGCGGGGGTAGGGGGATGGGGGGGCTATTTAAAAACAATCCTATCTGTGGATTCACTGTGGGCTAAACAAAGGATTGGGCCTCATTAAGATAAGAGTGTCCACGAAAGCAGACCAGTTGTTATGTGAAAATGCTGTCAGGGAGGCCGCTCAGAGGCAATGGCCCAATTTCTTTTTCTCTCTCTAAATAGCTGTGTGTCTTTCCAGTGCATCATATGTTTTAGCTAGTACTAAGCATGCTCCCCAGCGTCTTCCCTCCATTCCCCTTCATCACATCCATGTTGCTGGCAGTCATGGGTATATGTCAGGAGTGGGAAAACAATGATAAACATTGACAAATTGGCCCGGCTGTGTTCCTGATGTGCCACAGAGCAGAAGTAATGCAGAGAAACTGGGTACTCAAAAAAACAACAAAAAAACCCAAAAACTTATTCTTGCAAATTCAAAAATAAAAACTGATTTTTTTTCTCCTTTGGGCTCAGTTCACGCATGACAACAATATTAGACAAAATGTTCCAGATCACATTTATTTGTAAACATGACAATATTTTATGCTTGTTATTTGACTATTTTCAGTATAATTCAGATTTAGTAACACGCTCATTTGTCTCCAGTTGTTTTTTCTGTTACAAATTAAAAGCATGAAATATTTTCTTTAGAAATAAAACATTTATAAATATATAAATGTACCAAAATATCAGTTATCATAAGGTAAATATTATAAAATAAAAAAAATGTTCATCCCATAAATTAACCTAGGACAATAAGATTTTATGAAAAATGGTGGAAGAAATGTGAAGAAGTTTTGTTATCCTGTTTTATTTTTAGTGTTTGTGCAATTTCCCCCCTACAATTATTGAATATCGAACACAATCTTTTTATACAATTATGCATGACAAAGTGCTAAGGCATAATGCCTCAATGACAACTAAACTTCCAAAAGACAGTTACATGCCACACAATTCTATAGCATAAATTAAATTGTATGTAAAAAAGGAATACAAATTATTATTATTATTATTATTATTGTTTAAATAATGCATGACTTTCAGTATATGTGTTGTCTGAAATTGTATAAATATAGGTTGAGGTAAATTCTTTCATACATTTCTTTCAGGCACATCATACAAGCTGACCGCTACACTTTGACACATTGAGCCTTTGACAAATTGAAAAGCAGTGGTAACACATTTATAGAAATACTTTTTCCTTTTGCTTTTCTTTTGCAAAGCCCTGTTTAGACTTTCTGTCATTAATTGAATTGATGTTTATCTTATTTTTTGTTTTTCTGTTTCTAATGACATTTCTGAAGCAACTTTAAAATTTGTTGCACTTAAAATGAATAAACCATGAGGGAAGTAATTTCTACCTTGAATATTCAGTGCTAAATATCATGCTGAAAAAAGACACGTCATCTCGTAAAATGTAAATGTAAATGTAAATTATTGTTATTAAAATAAAGAAAATAATAAATATGTTAAATTACTCTTCCTAATAGTGTATAGGCCTATACTGTTTCTGCCACACTGCCTTATGCATGTACAAAACAGACACATATACTGTACACATCCATATAAAACAAGGGCATGTGGATATACTTATCAAGTTCCTTAATAACATACATATACTACAAATACCCACATATATACATATTTATTTGTATTATTATTGATATTGCAATTAGTGTTTAGAAATCATTGATAACTAGAAATTAAGCTAGACAAGACCACATACAAATCTTACATTTTAAAGGCCTCTTTGTAGTTTCACTTTCTTTAAAGCACTACTGACCCCATTTTGTTTTACTTTTCAACCAAAAACCTATTATTATATTAATATCATATTATTTAGGCTCACAAATAAATCAGAAAATCCATGTGCTCTTTAGGAAAACTTATAAATAACATGGAATGAGTGGGGAGGTTAGAAGACATATCTGAGAGTAATTAGAAAAATAAAGATATTCAAAATATATGAAATAGCCTCTTATTTGTAAGAGTTGTGCATGTATTCTATACAGTGGACGGACCCTATAACAGCTGAGCCTGAGATCGCTGTCCACTGACACCATCAGCAATTGAGAGGATGCTTTAAACTAACAAACAAATGATCTCAACTAATGTACTGTATCAGACATGTGTCTAAGCTTTATTATTAGAGAATAAAAAGAAGCTTAGCTGTTTACTCAGACACCATGAACTCTGAATGACACAGGGTTCAGACAGGGGTTATTGGTTCAAATTAGCTGAAAGATGTGCAGGACTGACTGGGGCTATTTGTTATGTGACGGGTATGCTCCACTAGGGGGCAGTATATTACCTTGTTTTTGGGAGATGCTGCTGTTAAGGGCAGAGTAATGAATGAATATGAGAGAAAGAGTGAGAGAGATATGACCCTCTGATGAACTGCAAATCTACTGGGAGCTCAACGGTGCATCGCTGACTGGTTAAATGCCAACCCTCCACCTGGAGAGGAGAGCAGTGACAGTAATGCATCTGTATGCCTGTGAGTGACTTTGTCTTTGTCCGTGTGTTTCTATTTGCATTCATTTGTAGGCGAGCATTTGGTGAGTTTTTAGGCGTGGTTAATCCTGCTAACATGTGGCCAGCAGTGCAGCAAAGTCTACATCCCATGTTTCGTGTTTGTCCACTGTGTCACATGCCCACTCATTCCTGTAGATGAAGCCCAGCGAACATTTTCTTCACAATTTCCTTACTGGAGACTATTTAAGCCTTTTGCTGCCAGATCACTTCTCTAAACAATCCCTTGGCCCCTCTTTTCTTGCTCCACTCTGGACTTTTTTTTACCTCCCCTTTTTGGCACTCTCCCTTACTTTTCTTCATGTCTTTATTTCGTTTCCTAACAAAAGCCAGGACCGGGAGGCACATGATTAGGCTGCCACTAATTGGTATCAGATTCACAGGTTTGGATCAGCACCGTGTTGGCTGGAGCCAAAGCATTGCTCACATCTGCATAGAGAGTGGGTCGCTGAGAACCCGAGTGTGTCGAGCTTTTTTGGCCCACCATCAGTTTCTCCTCACAAAGTCGTAGGCCTGCCATCACGCACAGCATTCCGGGGGCTAGACGAGCTCCAAGCACACACATGTATGACAGCTTTCATGTGTAAGCCAAACTCTGATCAGAGGACCTCCATATTGACACCTTTCATGGTTTGTTAGCACCTTGACAGTGAAGAAGCAGGACAGCTGAGATGTCTGCAGTATGGCGGAAAGAACCGACCGGAGTGGAGAGAAGGCTGAGGTTAAGGGAGGCAGAGCAGACATGGGGATTAGGGAATGGGGTCTGTCTGCCATATTTTCTGCCTTTGTGGCCCCCAGACACAGAAACTCACATGCATAGACTCAAGCAAAAATATCAACAGAAAATGCAGACACACACTTGCACTTGTAACTGCTAATACACTCTGTCAGTGAGCAGTGTGTTTTCTGTGGGCCTTTCTTAAATGAATTGAATGAATTTTATGATTGGCTATGCCACTGAATTTGTCTTGGCAAGGCACCGCAGTTTGTTTCGACTTTATCGCAGTGACATGAGTTGACAGAATGTGGGGTGCAGTGGGTGGGGGTTGGGTGGACTGCTATGTTGTGTACAGATGATGGCGGTAAAAAGAAAATGAAAAAAAGAAAGCAAAACAGAACAAGCAAAGTGCGGGGACACCTGCATGCTCAGATACCATAAGACATCCTCCTTCCCCCGAGGGACCTCCATGACCCAGAAAACCTAGCAGGTTGTCAGTGGCTAAAGGATGGTTTGTGGCCATTAGGCTAGTGGAGCGATATAGCATGCCCACCACCGTAAACAGATTTCGCCAGCAGCAAACACTTGGGAGGCTGCCATTGGACATGAGACACCAACCACAAGAGGTTTCCTGCCAATAGTCCGACAGTTCTCCAACGTCATACACTTGGCAGCTTTAGCACCGCCCCTCTTTTGCTTAACCTCTTATTTAACCTGACAAGATCAGTAAGAACATGTTTGTTAATGACAAAGGCCTTGGGGGCCCTGACCCTACAGTACAGCATACGAATGAGGCTCACAGTACCACCAAATATTTTAAGAAATCCAGCCACTGAGCAACAGCAGATCCATTGCATTTTAGGGTTGATAAATTATCCATACTAATCAGAATTACTAGGCAGATGCTAAAATTTGTGACTTCAAGACCGTAAAAATTTCAATGGTCAAAAGACTTGATCTCAAGCTAATCACACCAATGACAGATATCTTATTACATTTATATATATAACTCAGAACTAAGAAATTAATTTCACTGTATGCTCCATTTCGACATGACTCTACTCGCTCTCTTTTGGTTTTCCTTCATGGATAATACCCCACCTCAGTCAAGGTTCCAAACGAGCTGAGCTGACATCCTGCACAAATGCTGCATTTTTAAAGAGCCAAGCTACCATCAATAGCGACCAACAATTTCTTTTATTCCCTCAAAAATGGATGGAAAAGTTTCAAGAACACCATCCATAGGATATACAGTAAATCCTCTGGTATAGTGTGTGGATGAGCAAAAGAGAGAGAGAGAGAGCGGTGAATGCGAGCAGTGCAGAGGAAAAGGTGAGCAGTAAAGTTGTCAATCTGGCAGTAAATGTACAGTATAGGTTACACCTTGTCAGTGAATAAAGGCTGCAGCTTCTCAAGACCAAAGTAAAGCTCTCGTGTGTTGTTTCCTGGTTCTTTCTCATCTGCTGGAATAGCGTTGTTGTGATGCTCGGCTCTGTTGAGGGGGTACTATCCAAGTACTATCTACAGAAGAAAATGAAGTAGAGGTACCAAAAGCAAGTAGTGTAGAGTTGTACCATGTAATGGAAATATCGTTTTAGGAACTTGTGCATCCTTGTGTGTTGTTAAACTGTAAATGTATGTGTTGTTGGCATAAAATAGTCTATAGTTATAGTTTCACTATGAAATGTGAGGTTAAGTTGTGTCAGAGATATATACAGGTCATGAAAAGTACTGCTGCAGTTCACTCTGCTTGATAATAGTCATAAATATTAATTCATAAGAGTGGATTGCATTGCTTATTCATTCTGCAGATCTTTTAAGTTGGTTGGATGAGTAGAACTGACAACTTTCCAGTTACAAACCCACTGTCTCTTACTCATCTCAGACTTCTCTCATTATACCCCCTGCTGGTGCTCTCCTGGTGGCTTTCCACCAATCTTAAGACTTCTTCCTGCCTTTCTGGCTCTTCACTACTGTTTCCCAATAGATCTGTCTGTGTCACCCTCCTGCTGCTTCTCTACCAACCTCCTGACACGTTTTTCAGCCAGCTTCCTGTTGCTCCTCCACCACCGATGTATTGTTCCTCTGTCACTAGTTGATGGCAGCAACCACCCTGAGGGGCAGAAGTTGGAGATAGGAGACAACCAGGAAGTGCATTTTAGGTGAGCTGGGGCTGAAATGGATTCTTGTACGCTTACTAAAGGATGTACAATCTTGTGAGCAGAAAACCTTTTGGACCAACAGAGCAGAGAGTGCCCACATTCAAAACCTTTGGATCAAAGATGTGCACATTATACTGCTTATGTCAAGTCAAGCCAAAGCCACAAATGTCTCTGCTAGATCCAAATACTGCTCTATCAATTTATTGGGATTCATCAGTCAATCTTGAATCTTTTGTTTAATATTTTTGTTCTGCCTTCAAAAAATATTGATTTGTCATTGCATAAATGTTGAAGGCAGAAAAAAACAACTGAACTGTTGGTTTACATGCTTAACCTAATACCTAATGCAGACACCATAATGTCTGTGCAGCATCTCATATTCTCACTACCTACTGGAGATTGCATAGAGAAACATGCTTGCTGAAGAAAAGAAACCTAATTTGTTTTCGTATTTCATTTCCATTATCATATTTGGCAAGCAAAAAGCCCAAAATAGCACCAGCGAGTGCAGATATGAGGCATATGGTTACTTCCAACAGCGACTCTCCCCAAGCCGGTATTGGCCGGCTATTTGTAGACAGCCTTTCATTCCGACCCACCATCAGATAACAGAACAATACAAATCAGAAACTTTGATTGAAAGGGACAATTTCCATGCTGCACTTTCGTGTGATATTACAAGGCAGTAAAGAGAGGAAAAAATGACTTTCAAAACGTATCGTTTCCATTTGTTTTGACTGACGTTCATCTCGCTTACTCTTTAATTAAACCATAGTGAGGTCAGAAAGATTGTTATGCCACTTTTTAAAAGCTTTTTGTGGAAATACAATCCTGTAACCATTTTGCTATGCTGGAGTCACCTTATCCTTGCTCTGTGCCCCATGGCAGCCCTCTCACACTCTGAACCTTTTCCAAACACAACAACCAGGGGACTGTACACAGCACGAGGAAAAACTGATACGTGATCTCTTTTTTTTCACTTGTCCCCTCTTCTATACCATTGTAAGTCTCTCCTTCTCCCCTGCTAGCACATCCAATCAAATTAAATCTGGATGGAATTGCAGTGATTGGGCCCTGTGTGCCCCCCGCCCTCCCACAGAAGAAAGAGACCAGAGACGGGAGTTTATAGCCACCCCTTCACCCCCTTTACTTCTCGTAATCCCCGGTAGAAACCGAAGAGAGGAAGAAAGGGCAGCGTCTGTCGCCCAAAGACGTTACAATAACAGAAAGAAAACCAACCAGCCTATAACACCAAAACCCTTTCATAATCTAGGCTATGGAGGGAGGCCTTTGGAACAAGTGACATGACTGGTGTGTGTATGCATCTGTGTGCGTGGACAGCCCACCAGTTCTACTCATGGGTAACAGATGGTGCCTTATCATTGGCCAGGATCGGCCGTGCAGCACACATTCCTAGACATGCCGGTAATGCCTTTTGTGATGTTCAGTTAATGCTAACTTCACGTAGAATTACACACCAAATTTCGGTCAGAGCGTGCTCATCGTTACTCTGTGCATTATCAGTGTCGAACTTGTCAGACAGCTAGCGCACGCTGGGGGGCATTTGTTGAGATAATTATTGTGTAATGATTGGACAAGCTATTACACCTTCCTGTGTGCCTTCTTTTTAATTATACATCCACACACATTCATGCCAGCATACGTTACCACAAGCACGATCTATTCGCACCCACAAGTGCCCATCATATAAATACGCTTCCTCACCTGGCCGCCCTAAAAGCTGGCCTTTTAGTAGCCTCCCTCCCCTTCACCCTTTTAATAATGCCCTTTTATTCTTGTACACATTATTAAACACTGTCACTCAGCCTAAATACCAGGAATAGTTGGATAAGAGCCTAAACAAGGATGGTGGAGAGGGGGGTAGAAAATGGGGGAGAGGGTACATGGAGTACTCTGAGTGATGGATCTGTTTGAGTCCATAAATGCGGGTGTTGTGAATAGAGAGAGAAAGGTAAAAGCTGGGAGGCTGAAGGAAGGTTGGAGGGAGGCCAAGTGCATTATGGTTGGGGTGAAGAGTTCACGCTAGAGAGCAGCAGGGAGGCCGGTGTTCATTCTGGCTGCACGCCATGATGGCTGGTCAGCTAGGACGATGATTGACACCTGGTATAACTGACTGCATGATTGACAAATGCTGTGGGCATGTTAAAGTCTGTGGGTGGAATGATGATGGTGGTGATGGTGTACAGCATGTTTGTGTAAGTACAACAGTCTGTACCTGGATAGATGTCTAGATGGCTTTCTGGGGTATGAACATATGTTTGAGTGCATGTTTTTTGTCTGGGTGTATCATGGATGTGTGCCTCCATGAGGTTCAGCTTCTCTCGTACACATCTGGAATTATTTTTGCAAGAAAGAGCGTTCAGGTAATGTAACACATCCTCTGGAAGCTATACTGGAGTTCTACTTGATGAAATACGTATTAAATGGTGACTGTCCATTTTAACAGAATGGAGTCGGGTTTTCTGTGGATTTCTTTGAGGAATAGTGCAACATTAATTAGATGAAAATATCAATAGCACTCTTTAAACATTAAAAGAATTCTGCCAACAATTCTGCACCTTTTACAGCTCACTAACATATTTTATTCAGTTTGTTTATTCCATTTGATCAATGTGTGTTCACACAACTTGTTAGTAAAATAGCCTGAGTAACTGATTATTAGCCCACTGCCTAAGTCAGCATTCAGACCAAAAAGTGTTTGTGTGGGAATGTTGCAACAAGGTGATCTAAGTCCTGTTTGAGAAAAATATTTATATGTTTGAAAGCTTATCAGACGCCAAAACACTGCACGGAGGTCTATAATACTGCTGAAAATGACCAGAAATATGCCCACATATTTGAATGGCGATGCAATTCTTTATTGGACAGTTAAGTTGAATTTCAATTTAGGTTCAATTTATATGCTGGATGACTGATTGATTTGTTTATCAGAATCAGAAATACTTTAATAATCCCAGGGGGAAATTATTTAATTATATAATTATTTATTTATGAGAGGCCTCTGCATCAGGACTCCAGTTGTGCCAATGCAATTGAACAATGAAAAGAGGTCGTGTTTTTGGACACAGTGGTCTGAATATGGCATTGCACATTTCTGAAATTCTGCAATACTATGTTGTAAAATTGCAAATCTTACCCGCCAGTTTGCATAAACAGTATCTCTAATGCTAAAAGCTACCTCTATCAAACATACTATGAACTTAGATAGGGCAAAACTGTGGTGACAGTTCTGGTTTGGTAGTAGATTCTAAGGGCACCAAAAAGCCTCTATATAACGATAGTTCACTAGCTGACACAATGACTGATGACACTACCAAAGTGGCCTTGTTTTGATATTCAATAGCCCTAGTACCCCCCAGTGAGAGACATAGCACATGATAAGGCTTAACCGGGGCTGTGACAAGCTTATCCTACTGGTTACTGTGAGGAGTGACAGACTGATGGGAAAATGAGTTTGATGAGCATTGTGAGAGTAGCCACAGTTTGCTTCTATCACCAGAGCAGGCCTTGGCACAAAGACATACACATACACACGCACGCACACAAAGGCACACAAGGATCACCTGCCTGGAGACAGGGTGGATTATGGGGAATTAGGGGGCACTGTGTGACTTGGCACCCAAACTGGGGGTCCTGTTGTTGTCGGCGCAGGATCTGAAATTCTGCCAAAACACACTAATAGACACACTCTTACAGTACAATAGAAAGCACACAGATGACTGAGGACACTGATACGAACACATGCACAAGGTAAAGACAGACACACTTGTGTCCATGTGCCTGTGCCGACACATGCATACTGTGTGGTGCACTTATGTCAGCACATACACACATACATAAAGAAATTGTACAACCTATACAGATTAAGAACATGCCACATTGCACATACACAGTCTCTCATACACACACCAGCTCCCAGCAGTGTAAGTGTGTCCAATATCCAACAGTAGCAACTGTAACAATGACAAGGCTTAACGGTGCAACAGTAGCTCCCCTGTAGATTGACATACGAGACTGCTGTTCACACAGTGCAACCATTCACAGCCTCAGCACTTGATAACTCACTTTTAGCCAACACTAACCTGCAGCTGTGCACTGTTATAATTAACAGTGAGGCCTTTACATGAAATGTCAATCTTTATTCAGGCTTTTAGCGACAACCATATCCAGCTAATGTAAACTGTGACGTAGTGGACGACGGGAATAATTTGATACAAAGAACCTGTTTGAGTACAGTTTGCAGTGGCCATGGCCATTCTTAACTTGTCATATTTGCAAATGCATTTTTATGTAAAGAATTTGTGAGGTTTCAATTTAAGACAGCAAATTAAGTTAATGCAAGTTACAGGAAAATAAGATACAGCTAATTTGAAATAGCATACACTGATTTGACCAAGTTTCCAAGCTCAAAAATGAACTCTCATGCTCACTTTTATGCACAGCATACATTACCATCAAATTCATAATATAAAAATATGAAACATATAAAATGTGGACATCACATCATCCAACAAAATACAACACAAAAAGTTGAGATAGAGTTACTATATTATAAACTTGAGGTAACCACTTTTCTTTCAAACCTTTCTAAATGAATCTCTATCTACAGACAGACACACACACACACACACACACACACACACACACACACACTTACAGTACACCGTATCATGCATATCTCTCACACCCCCTGCCAGTTGTCAGTCACTGCCTTTGAGCACAAGGCCTGAGGGACTAGATTAAATCCTTCTGGAGACAGGATGACGGGTACAGAGGCCTGCGCTGAACACACACACACACAGACACACACACACACACACACACACACACACACACACACACACACACACACACACACACACACACACACACACACACACACACACAGAATGAATGACGGCATGTCCTATGCTAACTATCTCTACATGATGAAACTCAGTGTTCTTAGCTGAGATCTCATGACAGATTTGCTAGAAGACACAACTTTTTCTCATAAAATGAATTGCCTGTCATTCCAATATCGCCGCTCATAATATAAAACATTGAGGCGTCTTGTGAACAGAAACATTTTAACAGCCCCAAAGCCTGATTAACAAAAAGTAACAAGGCTCAAACAAATTAAAAAGAAAAAGAAAAAGACAGTTTAAACTTTTAGTTGACTGTTGCTGAAACCAGGCAGGAAATTAAAAGCCCACCAGTAAATATTTAGTTGTGATTGCCTGCAAATAATGAGACACAAAATGATGTGTGCTCATAAACATTTCATTGCCTTGGCCTCCAGGGGTAATATAACCAAATGGCTGATTTAGTCTTTATCTGTGTAATATAACAAATCACAAATTAGTTGCTCAGTGTTGTGTGTTGCTATGCTTGACGAACCCCTTCAATTCCCCAGTTAATGATATACTCACAATATAGCTAAAGCAATTTCTGTATATTTCTTTCACCCTCTTAAATTGCATTGTACCTATATGTGGTAAAAGCAATTTGAAAACTAAGGGCCAATGTGGCAGTGGTATTTTCAGGTGATTTGGGTAGCGGAACACTTTAAATTGCCGGGTTGTTTGTGTTGTGATTTCTGCAGTGTTCCTCCACTGGTTGTTGACAAAGTGTTGGCAGCTGAAGATGAGTTACAGGCATATTTTAGAGGATATTTAGTGTTTACTCATCTCATCACAAAGTGACAGCATCAGCTAGGCAACCTCGAGTGAAAGCTGGAGTCTCCAGGCTTGAGAATGAAAGTTATGCAGAAACAGATGGTGATGAGATGGTGAAGCTTTTTGGCACGGCGCTTCACAATTTTTGATGTGCTATTTGCCGACGTCAAATGTCTTCCTGGCTCTGCTGCGAGTGGCCGTAGCAGCTGTAACACTGCAGTGACGGAATTATGAAAAGTTTATGACCTAGTTCCTGCAGTCAAATGGGGTGGGTTACTGAAGGTTATGGGAGTCAAATCTGATTACATGATTGCAATGTTTGTGTAAAAATTAACTATTTGCTCACGTAATTGGCAAAAATTGTGATATTGGTTCTTATCATTTATTTTGCTCAAAACAGCTGAAGGGGCATATTTATCACCACATACTCGTTACATTATGGGTAAGATGATACACATTTCAATCTGCTCAAAACCGGATGGCGCTGCATGGTTGCTGTGGGAGCAAGAAAGTATTTTACTGACAGATGACATAACGTTATGGCTACCCCCATCTCTTCTCTCAGATGAAAACTATGCTGGGGATTGATGGCAGCAACATCTGAAAAATCCTCCATTTTCTCACCCAACAAGCATTAACTGAACTGCTCCCAGAAGAGGGAACTTGCTGTCAAAGATACTTTTGTGCCAATATATTTATGGCACTTATGGCAGTATATTTCTCCTGGGGAAGGAAATAGTTTGAACATTCAAACTTGCATTTTTCTTTAGTGCACTGTGTATAATAGACATCCAGTTTCTGAGGAGACCTCCAGCACTCTTGTGTCCTTGGGTTCGGAATCTGTGGGACTCTGCACCAGCCACTGAAAGTATTATTATATTTTTGATGAACAGACCATGCGGGCGCAGTCCACACTCAAGGGCACAGCCCATCTATCTGCCATCTGTCAGCGACTTGTCATCTGGCTGTGGTAATTACACAAGCGTAAATACAGCCAGGAGACAGTAGTTTGACGGCTGAATGAGATCTATGAGATCTATGTGGAGTGTATTCCTGTGAGGTAAAAAAACACACACATGCATACACACAAAAGAGAGGCACACTGTGGGTCTCAAAGCTTTCCTCTAAGGAAGTGACCACAGCTTTTAAAGGCCAACTTGGAAGTGGCTCAGGCCTCCGACCTTTAATTCCTCAACATGGCCTGTTTAGAGGGTGACCTCTAGTGCAGGCTGGGATTCAGGACTTGATTGATGGAGGCTAAGAGATTGTGCATGTGTGTATGAGTGTGTGTGTCTGTGCTTTGTCTTCTTTGTGTTTTAACAATATTCTGGTGGATTTATTAAATATTTTCTCTTTGGTCGTCACCACTGGTGCAGAAGGGTCCAGCCAGCAAAGTACATGGCAGAATAAAAGGGTTGTGAGAAGGTTAATTTGCTTTAACTTTCATTCATCCAGGGAAGATCAACTTAACAAAGTCGTGGCATATTTGCGGGGGCTAACATCACAGGCAATCTTTGCAATAGAAAAAACCCATGTGTAAGGCTTTTTGCAAAAACAGGCTGCAGTGGTAATTCCTTAGGTCAAAGAGGTTTGTTTTTCTTCTACATTTCTCTCCCAAATTTTCTCTGGGATATGATCTGACATCTTGTTTAGTAAAAAGCTTGTCTCTTTGAAGCCTTAATTGCCACAGCTTCCCAATCCATCGACTAGCTGAATCTTCTTTAAAGAAAATATGACTTCTTTCAAGAGGCATTTACTGCCTTCATAAGGCAACCAAATAGTGAAACAGCCAATGAATAAAGATGAGGAGCGGATGGTTTAATGCATGAACATCTTTGACCAGATAACCTATGAGAAACAATTCGCGGAAGCAATAAAAAAAGGCCTATAAACCAGTTAAAGGAGATCAAGGAAGCAGACATCTGACTCAGAGGCTCAGCAGGGAGAGTAAAACACCTTAAATCTTCCATCCTGAACACTTTATTTTAGACTGCAGAAGGATTCTTTATCTTTATGTGTCGGTGGTAGTAAAAGATTAAAGTTGTCTGCCTTCAGTGTGGGTCAACTCTAGGTGGTCTGGTTTCACAGACCACACAGACATTGAGGAACCTTGACTCTTCTTCCTCGTAGAAAAAAACCCTCACGGGAGGAGTTTTGTTCATATTATTGATTATTCCACAGCAGTGTGGGTTTTTGACAGTACAAAATGAATTGACAAAGAGTCTCTGAAGGTTCATGTTTCAGATAAACTGTGACAACAGTTAATATGTCTACAATCAAATCTCTTGTCTACTGATTGAGCTTAACCTTTTACCAACAAAGGTAAAGGATAACTGATGCTTGAATGGAGCAACTAGATGTTACTGTTTTCTACTGTGATTTATCTGGCCTAGCATATTGTATCACCTTGATCCATATGTATCTACGTATGTGTATCACTTTTTCAAGGTGAGGTATCCACTATTCTGGCACCTGTCTTGATGAATAAATTTTGGACTAAAGGTAGATTCTTCATATTTAGTTGGTGGTGAAGTAAAACAATAGAGCCAGTAAGCAATGAGGGTTGAAAGTGAGTTGTACGGATTCACTGACACGGCACAGACATTTGAGCAATGACTGAGTGGGCTGGGATGTTTACCACTGCCAGTGCCTGTGGGAAAATTTAAGACATGAGGATCTATACTTTTGATGTTGACTGTCAGGTGAACACCACACCGTCCTACCCTTGAGGCTCTGGTCTTTATAGTGCAGACAGAAAGGCCAATACAGGGCAGGCCAATGGAAACAGACTGATTTAATCAAAACCTATTTGGAAAAACTGTGATCCTTTCAGGTTTCATTTAACTGAGGATATTTTATTATATATCTATGATACTGGAGTCACTTTGCAGTCCGTTATGTTTTGCCACCATCAGTCAATGCACCATCTTGATTAGACATTAGCTGTCGCTAACAAACATACACCAACATGTGTCTGACATTTTAAACCTGGACTGAGTTCTAAATTTACAAGGATCTCCAGTTCTTTCTGTTTTTCTCCTTCAAAGCCCCCTCATTTTTCTTCTTGTCTGCTCTAATAAAGCAGACTTGTAAAGCTTAAGGTAAGTGCAATATCTCTGCTTTTAAAAAAATTGTTATGCAGCAAAACTTAAAATTTATATGTATGAAATTAACTGCTACTAAATGTCACACTAGAGCGCCAGCATCTCAGACCAAGACAATTTGTGTTACGGCTAATCAGACGGATGCAGAATGGATGAGATGGAAGCCCGTACTGTGCTAGATTTGGTTTATTCATTGTTCTGTCCCAGTCAACATGTGAGTGAAATCTAGAATCACTCAATTCTCATTTTTAAATTATGGCTAAAAACCTATTTTGAGTCCACAATAACCTTTGACCTTTGAGTCAAATGTGTCACCAATTCAGTGTCTGAGCAACTGTGAAATATGGTCACAATCTCCCCTCCAGTGACCTTTGAGTCAAAAGTGTGACCAATTCATGGTCCGACCAGTTGTGAAATATGGTCATCAATTTTTTAATTGTGGCCAAAAGCGTTTTTTGTCAGAGTGACCTTGACTTTTGAGCTCCAAAATCTAGTCAGTTTAGTCCAAGTGGATGCTTTGCCCAATTTAAACAAATTCCCCCAAGGTGTATCTGAGATCTTGTTCACAAGAATTTCTGCATCTTCATCATCATAGATCATGAGTAAATTAGACTATTATTGACGTATGATCTAATTCACTTTAATAAAGTCTTTTATTAAAGTCGTTTTAACTCAACGATCAGAACTACAAACTTTCTCAGTCCTACTCAGTCTGCGTGCCATATTGCCATTATTTATTTCTCTATGTTGTAGTCAGCATAGTTAGTCATAGTCAGCCCTCTGGGTAGGCATGGGAAATTCCCTCCCCCCCAAAAAGTGAGCCCTGGTATGCATGCGTTTGACTCACATGTGGCTGCAGAACTGGACTCTGTATGGCCAGCACACTCTTGGCTAGACGCTTGAAGATGGATGGAAAATTTCGCAAGAAAATCAGCAAATCAAACGCATCTTAGTGATTCATTGTTGATCTTCTGGCATCTCCCAGTTACATTAGTGTCCTATATGTCCCCCGTGTGTGACATCAGCACAGTTAAACATTTTCAAGTTGTATCTTTGCCTCAGTTTGCACCACCTAGAGTGAACCTGCATCTAGTTGCATTTTTCCCAAATTGCATGCAGTTGCGCATTCTCAAAAATTTGCTCTGCATTCTGTCTGACCACACACTTACACTCACACTTTCCTCCCAGATTCCTCCAATAAACAAACACTGACTCATTAGTTTCTCCACTCACTTTTGCTCCTGCAGATTCTCCTCTTTACTTTCTCCTTCCTCTTCTTTATCCTGAGTTCACTGTCTCGCTCTTTCTTCTCCCACTGTGTTTTCCACCTCGTTTGCCCTTCCTCTCCTCCTTACCACTCACTCTTGAATTCTCTAAATGTTCCTTTGCTTGCCTCCCCTCTCTCTTCTCACCATCAGCACTCTGTCTTTTCCCCTCTTCCCCTCCTGAGTTTGTTTACCAGCGAGTGCTGATTGCTGACCCAGCAGCCCTGTTGTCTCCCCACCACCTGCATTTGAGCTGTGAGAGGCCAAGGACGGGAGGCAGGGGAAAGTCTGACGTCTTAACCTTAATCTGATGAAGGTTTTCCTTAGACAGCTTTTTACTGCTATTGTGTATTTGTTGCATTGCTTATCCAGCCAATTGTTCGAGCCCTCGTAGTGTGATGGAAGGCTGATGGGTCAAACTCATAAGCCCTGTCTGAATTGCAAATAGAAACCTGTGATCAGCAAAGAGTAATGAATTTAAAATGGCTTATTTTGAACTTTTTCCTTCTTGGGTAAGCAGGCATTTTATGGTGTTGGAGTGCCAGGATGTTTTGCTTTAGCTTTATATATCCTTTTGATTTAGTAAATACCGGTAAAGCACTAAATGAAAACTAGTACAGTAAAAAAAAGCACTTATTCCATGTCAGTACATTTTTGCTTTGCTAGCAGCATGGGAAGGTTGTGGGCGGGTTTGTTGTTGAGAAATATCTCAACAACCATTGCACTGATTTGCCTTAAAATCTGATGCAAATATCCATAGTGTCCAAATGATGAATCCTAATGACTTTGGTGATCTCCTGATTTTTCACCTGATGCCACCAGAACAGCATCTACTGGATGTATAGGCACACAATTTCCATATAGACATCCCAGTTGATGTATCCTGCTGACTTTGGTGATCCCCTACCACCACCATGAGCTCAGCTTTGTGGCTTTGAGTGAAATGCCTCAACCACAATTGGATAGATTTCAATGATGCATGGTATACTGACAGTCCCCTCAGCATAATCTATTTAGTGATCCCTTAACTTTTCGTTGCTATTGTCCAGTCAAACATTTAATTTGTCCAATACTTTGGTGTCAAATGTGTGTCAAATTCCTGCAAAACTAATGATCAGCCTCAGCTTGTGTTCAGTGCTAATTAGCAAATGTTAGCATGCTTACATGCTAAACTTAGATGGCAAACATGGGACACATTACCTGCTAAAACTGATACATGAAATTTGATGAACATCAGCAGGTTAACATTGCCATTATGAACATGTTAGAATGCTGATGTGTCTGTGCATGGCTGTCTAGGGTGATCCTACTTTCAAACCCCTAAACTGTGACCCATAAGTGTACCCCATGTTCGTGCACACACATGTATGCACTGATGCACACACCAGTGGCATTTTTTTTATCAGGATGGGGGACAGTTATTTCATAGCTTAGCACACCTACTGAGGGCACCTTTCAACATGACTGCAGCATTTTTGTTGCCGTGTACTTTACAAAGGATTGCAGATTTTCTCTTCGGCATGACAGCTAACCATTAACATACTGACAGATTCTTTCAGAAAGAACCGCAAACGCCATGTCTATGATGCTTGCCTATGACTGATAGGCTTAGCAACCACACATTGATTGATTGACACACGTAGGCTACAGACAAATTAGTGTTGAATTTAGACATGAGGTGCATTTTACCCTTTTTTTGTAATATTGGGTTAGGTATTAATGAATGGGACACAACATGATAAACGTCTATGTAAGCTCTGAAAAGAAGTATAATAGTATATTTGAACAGTGGTGAAAACTGGCAAAATGTGGTTGTGAGAGTTGACATTTTTGTGTTTTACAGATATTTAATGGGACTCAGGACACCCTGAAACCAGGACATTTCCAGACAAAGTGGGACGCATGCCCACTGTAGCTTAGTCTTCTTTACCAGAAACAATAGCAACATCTTGAATTTAAAAAAAGGAAACACAATACACAATATAAACACAATAAAAAAAAAAGCTGTTTGAACCGACCACCATCACACACCTCAGGAAACCTTCATGTTGAGTGTTTGCAACCAGCCACACTATAGTGGCTGCTGTTCTTATTTCTGTGCAGTCTCCATTGGTCTCTGCACACACACACACACACATACATACACGCAAAATGAACAAAAACTCATCACGAGAAAAACAAAAGGGCCTACAGTGATTTCCTCTGAACAAAACAAGCCAGTTAAGAAGTGGACTGCTGTAAGACGAGAGGGTATAGCTTGGGGCCAAGAAGAGTGCCGTAACGGCAAACAAAAGAGTAACAATAACAACAACCACAGCCCCTGAGAGCCTTCCTCTATCCAAACTGAATTATTCATGAACCCAATATAGTAAAAATAAATATTTATATAGGCTATATTGAAAGATTTAACAATGAAATGATGTGCTGGTTGGTGGTTCAAAAAAAGCCTCCTGTGCCTATCAAATATTCACAGAACTTTTAGGTGTTCAGTGTTTGGTGGAGAGAGGGTCTTGAGTATAACAACATGCAGAATTTGGAGTTAAAGTTATCCCATAGTGTCTGTTATAGTGTTTTGATTCCAAGAACAGAAGCACAGATGGCCTGTTTTCCTATGTATGAATTTAAATACTTTGGTGTGTTTTGTATTTTGGATTCACAGGTGCCAAAAAATAATCTTCGATGTACTTGAAAAAAAATGAAAACATCTAAAACATTTTTTTCCAATAAAAATGTGAAGGGAGTATCAACGTTTTGCAGCAGTGGAGATTTTGGTACATTCTTTCCCATCTCTCTTTCTGTTATCTCTGGTCCGCGCTTGTTCAAATCAACACTGCAAATCAAGGCCGTCAGCTGTGTGCTCGAGAAAATTAATCTTTCTAATTGAATGAACATGTTGACTTGACTACAGTCATTAAAACCCCCAACACTATATCTCTGTTTAGGCTTTTATAGACTTTTATAGACTTCAACATCCCGCTGCTGTGTGCGCAGAAAACATTTTGGCCGGACAGCCAAGCAGCAACTGGCAGCTTGGGGTAATGAATTCTATTAAATCATTGCCTCTCTCTTATTAAGACCACATTAAAAGAGGCCAAAATCTGGAGCAAAGTACACAGAAAGGAAGGAAAAACAAACCACTCAACACAGAATGGATCGGTCCCTTTCTTTTATTTTTGTGGAACTAGAAACAGGCTGCTCTTTTAGTGGCTGTCAGCTCCCACCCCACAGCAGCAGGCAAACAGAGACATGAAAAGAAGTGAAGGGAGAGGGGGGACATTTCTGCATTGAGGAGTTAGAGAGGCTCATCCGGACGTCCTGGGTGAAGCATGAGAAAGAGGGAGAGACAGGAAGAGAGAGAGAGAGATAGAGAGACAGGGGAAGAGAGAGAGAGAGAGAGAGAGAGAGAGAGAGAGATGGAGAGAGTGTTAAGTGTTGGGTTTTTCAAATGTGTATGCATTTCAATGAGGGGGATATTCGTTGCTTAAGTGTGCACATGTATGAGTTTTTTTTTTTTTTTAAGTATGAGTAGGTGTGTGTGTGAGGCAATCTTTAGTGTGTGTTTACAGATGAGTGTCAGGAGGCAGCAGTCGGAACACTATGCAGACCTGCTATCCTCAAGTTTTGCCAGAAAAGTTTATGCGATAACCAGTCTCTGAAGAACATTTCCCAGATTAGATATGAAAGAGGTTAAAATGCATCACTTTTAATGCTTTTTGACACGTGTGTATGTGCTGCGCAACACTGTTTTGGCTGCAGCGGCAGGTTGTGTGCGTGCATAGGTTGTGATTTAGGCTTGCATTTTCTCACACATTTCTCACAGAGGCCAGTTAGCGCCAGAAACTTGTCACGCTTTCGCACGTTGAAGATTGTTTTATTGTTTGACGAGAAAATGCTGTACTTTTTGTGTGTTTTTTGGTTTCACTATGAGCTGATTCAAAGGCAATTCTCCATCAAACACAACTCTTTTTCTTTTTCAACTTTCTATAATTAACTCATGCTTCCCTCTCTTTCTCTCTCTGTCTCTCTCTCTTAACAGTTTGTGTTTTTTCAAGGACTGCTGGGTATTTCTGAGACAGACGTCAGCCCACACATGACACTTCCCCATATGTTGGTGCTTGTACAGATGCTTTAATTTTGTCTGTGCTGGCTTTGTCGATTTTTAGCAGTGACACTCCAAAGTGGTACTAACAGGGAAAAACACTCCTAGTGCAGTAGACATTTATGTCTACAAAGGTGGTTTGTCAGCCTTATCCAGTAGGAAACATGGATATGTCATCATTGCAGAACAGCAATCCCTGCATTTTTCCCCTGCTGCATATAAATGGTGTCCATAGTAAAGTATTTTGGTATTGAAAACTTAAATCAAAACATTAGATTGTATTTTATTTAGGTAAAGTCCTTGTATACTACTATATAGCTACTTGTATTTAGAGAAAATGTAACTTTACTCAGTCTTCATCCCTCACTATGTCTGTAGGTGCAGCGAGCTAAACACACTTCCAATAAAGGTTAAAGACAGCCATTGGCCTTTGAAGTTTTTTTACTGGAGGCAGTTGTTAAACCTGTTTTAATATGCACTTGAGAAATTTGGAAAAAAAATGGAAAATCTTGCAAACTGCATTCACAAAAGTGTAAAACTCAAATTAGTGACATTGACCAACAGCAGGAAGAAAAACTATCACCAGTGAAAGATCAACATTATGTCTCATGAGAGTAAAAGTGTAGATTAGAAGAGTAAAATACATAACGTCAAACATCTAGCTCAACAGTAAATCAACGGTTATTTAGAATGTTGTATTAGCAATGTTTGCCAGTATTTGCTTGGTCACAGGACAAGATGACAAAATGGCAGATGTAACAATGTCAGTTAAGCTGCAACTGCTACGTAACTGAACCAGAAATGGTTTCTACTAGCAACAGAACATCCAACTGAAACCAACTGCTTGTGGCAACATTACTCACAATACAGTGTCAGAAAGTATTTTACCAAATCAACAAGAACAAAACAACCTACTTAACTCCTCAACTCAAGGTCCACTTACGTAGCTCTTTTTTTAGCTGACTGTGTTGATGCTGTTGGGAGTACAGGCAGCCCCCAACCCTCTTGCAACCCCCCCCCTTGCTCTGACAGTAAGTTTTCCACCTTTCCCTTCTGTTGTTGCAAAATGACTGCCAGAGGAGACTGCAGGTGGGACACCTCACTACTGACTCAAAGTGTGGCTTAAAGCTCTAAACGCTCAAAGGGGATGAAATGCCTTTCCTGATTTTCTTTGCGCGTTTCTAATAAAAGTTGGATGGGATTGAGCTACAGTTCAGCCCCAAATCACTTCATTGATCTCTTTTTCTGCACTTCGACTTAGATTCGATCCACGTATTAGCTGTACCTTGATCCTGGCTTTCTATATTACCTTAAGACATATGGCAGACCTGTGTGTACTTAGCTCTAAAGAAGGCCTGGTAAAGTCATTCCCTTTGGTTGCAGAGATTGAGTAATCAAGCTTACAAAGCAGCTGAGAAGAATGAGACAACAAAGGCTGTCCCTGTTCTATTCAATTATCTTTCACCCCCGTCTTGTCTCAGTGTATCCCTTAAAACGGTTGTGATATCCTCCATCTCCCATGCTCTCTGCACCAAACCCACAATCTCTCTCACGTTCACAGCCTCTCTTTTATTCGTGCTCTTTCTCTCTCTTACACACAATAGGTCCCCTCAGCCCGGGGTCCTGTTTGATGTAGGACCCCGAACAGTGAAGCCCCCTCTCCCTTTCTTTCGTTCTCTTTATTCCCTTTAAAAATTCACCCAAATTATTTATCTATTTCAGTCTAGCCGAGATTCACTCATCGCCCGTCCGTCTAAGCTTGTCCCTTCTGTGCCCTTTTTCTTGATAACAGGAGCCTGCTCTGGTCCATCACCACCTCCCACTCAGCCACGGCCCAGGCCTGTGTGATTGACACGGACCACTCTAACTTCCCATACAGTCCCCAACCCCTCTTCTCTGGTCCTGCCTGCATCCTCTGTGCCTCCTTCCCGTCCTACAATCCACTGCCGCCGCCTTTCCCATCTTTGGCCTCTTTCCATTCTTGAACAGTTGACCATCATCTGCATGAGGTTGATAAGAATAATTAATAGCGACTAAATAAAATTGCATTAATTGAATTTCTCTAAAATCTAAAATTTTAGAAAAAAGAAAAGAAGTTGCAATTGTAGATATGGGCCCGGTTCTTTAACCAGAAGGGGAAAAATCTACTGGTCTCATTGAAATGACAACATTTCTTATTCCTTATTACTCAGCATGATAACCTCTTCTCTTTCTGCATACAGATATTTCATTTGTGTTGTAATCAAGCAATCTTCCATTGATAAAGGCAGTTTAATCTTCCACCAAGACTTAGAAGAAGTTGAATTGTATGGATTAAAATGATTTCAAGTCAGATAACTTTTTATAGTAGAATTGAAGAGCTCAGTGCAAGAATGCTACCTATTATAGTGTTCAAGGATAAGGCTGATGATATTCTATAGTTTTTGTTACTGTCAGCAAATTGTATGAAAGGACCAAAACCAAACTGTGCTTCTTGGGGGGGGGGATTAATACAAATGAATACACTAGGGAGCAGTGTCCATGCTCACTCTTAAGATACATTTCCCTAAGTGAAACAGTATGGCTCATAATGTGCTTTTAATTGTTTTTGGATAAAAATGGGGGTCTGTGGAAGAAGAGCGCGCTATTTCTGGCTTTGGTTACACAGACTAACACATTTGTTGACAATAAATATAAATAGATAAATCTGTATCTCTAAGCTTACTGTACTGATTTAGGTCCACTCAGCTACACTTAAATTGCTTCCCCTCCTCCCCAACCCTTGGGTTGATCCCATGGCTGGTTGGCTACACTGTGAGTGATGTGTTTACGGTTAGGGCTTTGGCCCAATGCACTCCAGCACACAGATATTAATTCTACTGATGGCTTTATCTGCTTTGGGACTCCATGTGTATACCGTGTGTGTGTGAGTGGATGCACATGGGTGTGTCTTGCACGTGTCTCAGTTTCCAAGTGTGTGTGCATGTATATTCCCAAGCACTGCACTACAGTTGCCATCTGTCTTTCACCATGTCGCCTACAATACACTCTCTTTTCCCCATCAAATGTCTATCTCATCCCGATTGTCCACCTGTGCTCTGCTTATATAATGTGCATTTGTATGCGGCCTGAGATCATTCCAGTAATGGCCAATTCCATGTAGATCAGCACTGACAAGCATAATCTATCTGTATGGCAGCAGCTCCCAAAGGGCCCTGCACCCCATTTACAGTCCATAGGCTCCTCGATAGCAGAGGCTACAACACACCAAAACACAGAAGAGCCGAAATGTTTTTATTTAATGTTTCTTCCATGATAGACTTCTAACGACAGCACTCTGACCTCTGATAAAAACTATCCAGGGCAGATGTGGAAATACATGCTGTAATATTAAATTTGGATTGAGTGCCGAAGGTAAATAAAAGCAGAGGATTGGCTGATATCACTCCATCACAAAGGAAGTGAATGTCTGCAGTCATCACTGAAGGAGAATCCCATTTTCTAAATGTCCCGGCAGATTGCTGATTGAGTTGTTTGGCCATAGAAGATGGCACCACTTACTATATAAAATGTTTGAGTGCTTTTTTCCCCTCCCTCCATTGCCTCAGCAGCATTTCATACGCTGTCTGCTTTCGCTGCCTTATAGGAGTCCATGTCCCTTGGCTAAATGTTTCATTTAGTTTCAGTTGACAGCGCCCATGCAGCACCTCCTGGTTTTGAAAAGTTTGCAGAGTGTATCATCTTACCCATAATGCAAAGAATATGTGGCGATGAAAACAGCCCTTCAATTGTTTTGTCTAGGGAAGAAGGAAAACAAGAAAACTCAAAATGATGAAGGAACACACCACCGAGCCGCTACCGCCTAGCTACACACCACTCCCAACAAAGCTATCTGATGACACTGGGGAAACATAATGTTTGTTATTCATGTTGGAGAATCAGATCAGAGGAGACAGCTGTTCTCCCACTAAACATTTTTGATATAGAAAAGTCGGAAAGGTCACAGATTCCTCTCTGAAATGGTAGTCATCTCTGAGCTGTGATCATTATTCAGCATCTTCACTTCCTACGGATGACTTTCTCTTAACAGCGATGGACACATACACGTCCTCACAAACACACTCTGCGCTGAAGGCAAAAACTAATCTCACATGGTGAGTCAAACCTCAGTGGACAGAAACGCAGAGCCCAGGATTTTCTGGCTACCCGACTACTTTAGCAGATGTCTATATCAAAGCTCTTTTAACTGTTTTATCAACAGCTTGTGAATGTTTCCACTGTATAGTGTAGTGGAATAGTTGTTAAGTTGCTCACTGGACAGTAATGTTCAGTTAGATTCAAATTGTAACTAATGGCTTAATTGATTGTTAATTCATAATTTATTAAGGCTTTATAGGTGAGTGAAAAGACATTACGAATATATCCTCCCTCAGTATAACTTGGCCTGTTTTAACAAGTGATTTGCTTAATCACATAGACGGACTTCTACAATGGACCACTCACTGGACTGTACAATTAAATTTTTTTCTTCAGCTGTTCTCTTGCAGTGATTTCCCTGCTCTATGACCACTACGACACTACATTATGCCCACATACCTTGTATTGAGAAACTTAATTTCAGGCAAACAAGGTTTTAGGAAAACATACAGTATGATATGTGTTTGTTATGTTTGGCTGCAAATGATTGTACTGCAGATGAAGGTAGAACATTTTTTTACTTAAAAAAATCTGATTAAAGATAGCTAGGCCAACAAAATAGTAGTGTGGAACAGTAATGGCAGCAGGATGTGAAGTGGAGAAAATTGTGGATCATTCAGTGGCAGCTCTCCTGCGGCCACGACAGACAGATGAAGTCAATGTAGGGAGGAGGAAATATAAACTCCCTAGCAGGGCAAGACAAACCATCTCCCCCTCTCTCTCTCTCTCTTGCTTTTTCAAGTTAATACTGAAAAAAAATATTGATGCCTGTGCAATTTGCGTTGTGGTTTATTGACACATTATTACACATTATAAATGTAATTGTATTCATTCATATGTTAAAATGGATGCTGACTGACTGTGACTTTCAATAAAATCATTCACAAAGTTCTTCTCCCTGAACCTCCTCCTGCTTACCTGGTGTCTCTACCCGTTACTATTATTCACCACTGGTATGCACTGAAGAAATCAGTTAAGTTAATGCAACAAAGAACATCTACAGGGAGTGAAATAGATGTATCAGATATTAGATTGGATTAGATTTAGATTCTTTATCATGTGGGCAGCTGCATTTATTCTCTTTATCTCTCTTAATAAAATGCATTTATTAATTCTTAATAGTATTGCTACTACTACTACTATCATTGCAGTAAACCGCATGCGCAGTACACAGCCCTTCAGTTCTTATGTCAGGCTCAGACTACACAATATCAGCCCAATAATAGCCTCACCAAACAGACATATTGACAACTGATAGTTTTATGAGGTGTAGTGTATCATAGTGGACAACAATTCCGCATCTGGAACGTCTAACAAAGTCTCGACAGAAAATGAACATGTTAGAATTTATTTGCCTTCTACAACAAACACATGTTCTGTGGCGTTGACCAGTAGGAGCACAAAGCGCTCTTCTGTCTTTTTCTGTCATTTTTTCTTTCTTTTTAAGGCTTTTCCTAACACAATCATACACACTGCTTTAGATGTCATTGTTTATTTATACAGTTAGTCCCTAGCACCTCCTTCCCAATGATATCATGCATGTGAAAGTGTGAAAGATGGCGAGCGATGACTTGTCAGGGACCAACGTGCAGTCTGTCATATATTTCGACCAACTTGTGGCAAGAATTCGACTTGAGTATAATCGCCTAATCTGACACAGCGACCATTTTAACAGCCAAAATATGAACCCAGCATCAATATGACATCCTAAAAAAGGACTTTTTTCAATTCATGTTGCTGCCCATTGTAATAAAAACCTGTTCTGTAACAAAAGAACGACAAAAACATTAGTTGCTGTATGACTAACAACTTACATTAGCCGTTTAAATTACAACGTATCATTGGCTACTCCACAGTTAACTGACTTGTTTGTAAAAAGTGTAAATGAATGTGACGTGTGAACCACTGACTGCAGGGTCTCTCCCTCTCTCAGATCTGTTTCTCATTCATGTAGTTTAGGAGAGATGAGTTTGTCATGGACGTTTGATAGACTTAACTGAGGGGAACAAATGAAATTATTGGGGGTGACGTCTCCCTTTCTGTTCATGAAATATAGTTTCTTCTCTACTGCTCAAGCTTTTTTTTTTTGTTAGCTTACAAGCCACGTTCATGTTTCCGTTGCCAGCTAGAGACCTGCATCTGAAAATGTTTAACTAAAACTCAATCTGCTGGACATATGTACACACGCACATATTCCACATAAACATACACACAATTTGCCATATGCACACACAGACTTGCTGTGCTTGCACATTTGCTCTCGCACACACACACACACACAAACAACAGCCTGATTCAAATCAGCAGACGAGGCAGATTGCTGAACGGAAAGCTGTCACTTGTGAGGAACCTCACAATCCAGGCAGGAAAGCAGGTAGACAGACAGTCCGACAGAGAGACAGGCGGACAGATGACAGCATGTGTTTGTTTCCCAGTCTTCGACAAGCCATACAGCTGTCACTGCCGAGTTGGAACAAACGATTTTAAAGCCCAAAAATGAACTGTCAGTAAACAACAGTGATGGATGGCGTTTCAGAAGATGGATTGGGTGTGTGTCCGCTCAGAGTTGGAGATGGTGCAGAAAAGACAAACAAATAAAACGCTGTTAATCATAATAGCTTCTCAATCAACAGCCACATTAAGTCCTTCAGTGGCCATATGGCGCTCGCTGTAAGCTTCCTCACATACTTGATTGGAGACATTTGATTAGTACCAGTGCTGCTTGTTATTTGTGAAAAGGGGGAAAAAGAGTTTAATAAAGACCTTGAGTGAGTATAAGGCCAGGTTAATTTTGTTGTTGGCTCCAAATTGCATTAACGTGTAACTTTCACTTACTTCAGTCTGAAATCTTGTTAGCAACCAGTCTGTGATGCTTTATATCAAAGAAGACTACAATGCCACAGAATGTAATGTTTGTGTGTGTGGGAAAGCCCAATTTCCACTTTAGAAGATAAGTTGGGTTTTGTAGAGAAGATTTCACAACTGTGATCATGCTTAACAATTTCATTTGAGACAAGAGGAGCTAATCAAACAGGTTCAATTAAGGAGGCAAGAGAAGCTCATCTCTCTTCAGCCTGACTTTGTGATCTAAGCTGATAAGACAAGTGTAGTTTTACACAGAAATCTTGGCAGTTCTAAATTCAGCGAAGTTGAAAAGGTGATGTTGTTGAACTGTTTCAGTTCACACTCTTTTAGCTAGTTTTCAGTTTCACAGCACACAGAGTATACTTCAGGAGCTCCAATTGGGGGTTAAAGCTGCAATCAATAATAAACCCACACATTTGTAAACACAATATTTTTTTATATACTGTAAATATGTAATTATCAAGTGATGCAGACTTGGCAGGTACAACCCAATGAAGGCAATCAGCAGTTCTCTGTGGCAGATAAAGGAGTGTTAGTTATGTTTTAAGGACACTCAACCATAATTAGAAATATAACGTGTGTGTATGTATTAAAATTAATGTTACATTTCTTTGCAGAAATTGTGGTCATTTAAAACCCCTTGAGGGTTTTGAGCTTTGCACCTGAACAACAAGTTATGGGATGAGTCATAAAGTTATTTCATTCAAAACAAACAAATGTGTGTATGTGTGTACATTTTTATATCAGAAAGTTAAACAGTAGACCATTAAAATCCGGACACCCTTAAATTTTTTGGGGGGGAAATTATGATAATAAAGTCATAATGTTACGATAATGAAGTTGTAATAACACGAGAATAATGTAATAATAATACATGAAAAAATGTTTTAATGAGAAAAAAGCTTCGAGAGTTATCAAGATCTGAAGTGACCAGCTCAACCAAACAGCAGCCTCAGCCTGAGCCCAGCAGCCGCTGTTTATCTCAGTCGTACCATACAGTCAGCAGGTAAGCTAACGTATTGATAAGTTCGTCATTGACAGTTCTCATAAAATTACGACTTTATTCTCGTAATGTTATGACTTTATTCTCGCAATATTACAACTTTATTCTCATAATGTTACGACTTTATTCTCGTAATGTTACGACTTTATTCTCGTAATGTTACGACTTTATTCTCGCAATATTACAACTTTATTCTCATAATGTTACATAATGTTGCTCTTAGTATGGCCCTAATACTCGTTCATACTGTCGTATGAAGATCCTGAATGAGGAACTGGTTTTTTTTTTTGTCCTTTTCTGCTGAATGAAAATACTGAACATGGGAGCACAACTCCTTTCATTTAAAATTGACTGACCTCAACCATGATGGCTACACATGCTTCCACTTGACTAAATGCAGACCAAACCTGTTTCATAGCTTGGAACTGAAGAAGTATGATTCACACTGCACTCATCTATTAAGGTCATGATATTGAAAGAAATCCAAAAGCAAAGATGAGCTCTTTGAAAGCAAACTTTTGTGATTTTTACATTAGTGCACTCAGCTGAATGGCCCATAATAACTTTTTACTGTTGAGTTTGATGGTAGAAAACTTGTATATCAATAGCAAATATAAAGTATAAGTAAGTAAGTAAAATACATTTTGGTGGCAGTAGCTCAGTGTGTAGGGACTTGGCTGGAGGGTCGCTGGTTGAAGTCCCACAGACCACAATATGTGGACGGGTAGCTGGAGAGGTGCTAGTTTCACCTCCTGTGCACTGCCGACGTGCCCTTGAATAAGGCAACTTAACCCCAAGAAACTGCTCATGGGGCGCTGCTAATGTGGCAGCCCATCACTCCACCATCTCTCTCCCTGTTTGCATGTCCATAAGTGCATGAAGTGTGCATTTCAGCCTGTGTGTGTGTGTGTGTGTGTGTGTGTGTGTGTGTGTGTGTGTGTGTAAAATAAAAAAGAGTCAAATGAACAATTTCTCCAATAAGGGATTAATAAAGTATATATCTAAATAGGTGAATTCCCTGCATCTATTCTGGTTTTTTGTTCTGAGCCTAGTTTTTTGCATGTGGGGAGCTCTTGGTAAATTCAAAGTATGCCTGCTGCTTCCTACCAGACCACTTCATTGTCCGGTGCCAAACTCAAAGCCTGTTTGAGTTATGTGAGCTCTGCCTCCTGTTTCACTCAGTTTGAAGAATATCATGCAGAGTTACGGTACATTAATTTTTGTGACTGTCAGAAATAATTTGATAATAAAACAGGCTCAGAAATTAGGCTGGAAGATTTCATTGGTAAAACTGTGTATTAATGTTTCCCCCCTCTTTGAATTTAGATCCTGGTTAATTTGATTTTCCGACACTCTGTCTCTCTCCTTCCCTACACCTACACCACATAAAAAAGCTTAATCTCCCTAAAGTCCTACCATATGCCCCTGTTTACTTTCCAAATCCATCTTTCCTCTTGATATGGTTGGCATAGATTGGGTCTAGGACTTTATTTGCTCAATTTAGCAATCGGGCATTTGACATTTTAGAAATGCACACAGGCACTTTGTTTCAGTATAGCATAGCAGAGCTAGGATAATGTGGAAAAAGACAATAACACATGCCTTTTGTTGGACAATTTATAGCTTAGGGTTCTATATAGTGAGATTTGGCTTTGTTAGTGCCATGCTATATCCATTGAGTTACACAGATACCACAGAAGCATGTGTGTGTGTGTGTGTGTGTGTGTGTGTGTGTGTGTGTGTGTGTGTGTGTGTGTGTGTGTGTGTGTGTGTGTGTGTATACTGCAGTCAAAGCAGATAGAACCTGCAGCTAAAATAATTGGAGCCATTCATTAAGCCAGAACCAAAGCCAGATTGTGTCAGCTCCCTTGATCTGAATTTAATCAGGAGAAAAAACTCCCTCCCTCCTCACTCGTTCCACCGTCCAGCCGAGATCCAAGGACTTGCAATGAACCCTGCGTCGAGAGCCTCGCCTTAATTAGTCCATTGTTTCTGCGCGGCCCAGCATGCAACTCTCTCGGCAGAGCGCTTGATGGGAGTTTGTGCAAACTGTCACCTGGGGCAAACTTTACTTACTGGCAATCCCCCCCTCTCCGAACCCTCCTCCTCCACAGACATATTTCCATGTCTACTTCTTTCTCCACACTGACAGATATACATTCAGACAGACAGATGTATGGCAGTATCAAGGGTTTCAATCTGCTTTTTCAGAAATGAGGAGAAGCGAAGCCAGGGGCAAGAGGAGGGATTCAATTCAGAGTTTTGATTGTTTTAGGCTGCGTTCACACACTGCAGGCTGTCATGCTCAACTCCAAACTGCTGCTGTCTTTTATTTTTCTTTCTGATTACATTTTGATTTCGATTCTCTAAGTTTTGGTTATGTGTCGTTAAATTTCGTCTAAACTGAAGCATCTGCCCAGATACAAATCTCATTTCAATCAATTGAATTTCAATTTCAATTTCATCACTTACAACGCGGTTCACGAGGGAATTGAAAAAATTTGACTACATGCACTTTTATTCTGTTCATACTAATTAGGAAACATCAGACCCTGATCACATGTGAGTGATAAATTGGGACAGTTGGAGCTCCTCTGTGAATGTAGCCTGAGATGAAGAGTGGTACTCATCTGGGTTTTCCAAAATCGGGAGGAAAGGCCCAAAAGACCAAGAGCCACTCATGCTCTGTCTATTGCTCTCCAGCTGTCAAGCGAGAGGCATCAACCTCTCAAATTTCCTGCGGGAAGAAACACGCTGAACATCTTGAATGTGCGTCACAGGCACCGTCGGACAAAAGGAGCTCAAGAGCGGAGCACTTGAGATTCAACAGTTAAAGCAGAAAGGGTGCTTTTGTCTCAATAAACCAGTAATTACACTCGAGACTGAAGGATTTCCGCTGCTGTTTGATCTCAGTAATTTGATATAATTTTCCTGTATTAAAAAAAAGTGAAAAGCTCAGATGCACTGTAGAATGAGGCAGTTATTGATGACATTTGAGATTAGGCATGCTTAATTACACTCATGAATGCCTTAATGACATGTCCGGCACCGCTCTGTTGACTGTGCCATTTAGGCAAACCGCAGTGCACAGATCATGGATGAAGATTACCACTTCATACGTGTCAAATGTTGGTCAGGACTGGTTTCCTGGCTGCGGTGTGTATTACATTATAGAGCTGTGTTTGATAAAGCTGCAAAACTTTGATCTCCAAAAAGCTCCCATCTGATCCATGCCAACAGGGGGAGCTGTAGCATTTCTAATTGCCTTACAAAGAGCGAATGAGATGGAGAAAATGAAATTGGGTTGACCGTTTCAGAAGGTTTCTGTATCTGTATTCTTAAAAATGTGCCTTTATTTATAAATCACTTGTAATTAAAAAGGCAATATGTAATTATGGCCTTTCTAACCTTTTTCTTTCTTTCTTTTTTTTCCAAAATAAGATCTAAGCATCATATTCTAAGTATTTGTCTGACCAAGGGATAATGGTGCTCAACCTCTGTGTTTTACAAGGTATTAATATGTTTGAAAGCCACTTAGATTAATTCATATTTTGCATGGAGAGGCCATATTTATAAGTATATCAAAAAGATATTTAAAAACTTTCCACATCACTCAACCTCAAGCATTTAATATCTGTGCGCTGGCAGGATATATGGGCTGAAACCGGACTGCATAAAATTGAGTTTGATTAAATTAAATGAAATGTAGCTCATTCATTTATTACATCTTGATCACATTAATGGCAATGGACAGTTAAATTCTTAATCTCCCATCTATTACATTATTTATGGCACACATGGATCATCAAATCAATTAGTGATGATAACGATAACATTGCAAAATGATAGCTTTTGATCAATTACAGGGTAGCCTGTGCAGATTAATGTTAATGGTCAGAGGAACTGGATGTGATGGCTGGTTCAAACCACTTGAATCCTGCAGAAAGGTAACTGTGAGGGACAAGATTGAATGCTGTAACACATGTTTAGGATGATGCAGTGGATAGAAAGAAAGTGGATAGAAAAGGTCACAAGTTTAATTAATGCTAGAAATAGCGAACATGTGCCTGTAATCAGCCATGTGATCTGTTAACTTGTCCTTGAATGAGACACTGTATCCCTCTGTTTACTCACTGTAAGTGACTTATATAATACTATTATTTAAATGGTACCAAGTGGTACACTGAGCATGAGCCAGGCACTTAATTTAGTTGTTTAAAATAGTTGTCTAACTTTGAGGTATTTCTTCAAAAGCCTATTTGTTCCTAAGAAGTCAAACGTTGGGTTCAGCAAAATTAAAGAATCCTTGTTTTTGTTGCATAAAAAAAAAAAGTTTAATTGTTTTGTAACGTCTATTCTTTTGCTTTTAATATTTCATTTATATTATTTAATTTCTGATATCCTTTTGATGTTTTATATATAATTATATATTTTCTTTGTGTGCATTAGTGTCCGATTATTCCACCAGTCTTATTATTGTCAGTTATTTGTAAATCACTGTGAATTGCACAAACCTGTTGTAAGGTGCCATACAAATTAAGTTTGATTGTAGTTTTGTAGACTTTTAGTGTAATTGTGTTGTGTTGTTCCTTGAAAATATAGTTATCACTTGTGTGCTATTTCCTGAATTAAAATTATGAATGTACTGTATAACTCTATGTGTTTTAAAAAAAAGAATAAAACAATCAAGTAAATATTTAGTTTGAATTAGAAACGTTGGTTAGTATTTAAAAAAGTTTTAAAAAGACACTGGACTAATACCCTTAGAATCCACTTTTTATGTCTTCTCCTGAATGTGTACTGAATAACCTACAGCAGTCGATATTGTCAGGTAAATGTAGTGCCTGAGCCTTGGGCAAGAGCACCTTTCTCACCTCCTGGCTGTGCAGGAAAGAAGTAGGTGATGAGTGCCACGGAGGAGGAGATAACAGAGACAACGGAGTAAACCAGAGCTGAGGGGCACAAGGACAGGGATTTGTTTGAAACTAGAACATTTTGTTATCGGAAGCCAAGTTATTTTAAACCTAAAGGAGGTATCTTGAGAGATCTAGAAGGTTTTCATGGTAAGGTTCCTGACCAACCAGACAACCTCACATGTCGCCTTTGAGATTTGCATTTTCACTAAATTATCTAATTTGGTGGGACGCTTCGTAAAATTGAAATAAACTGTAAGATCAGTTCTTTGAACTGTTTCCTTTTTTTCCTACAGGAGTTATTTTGGAAATAACTGTCTTTTGAATATTGCATTACTTGTTGCTGAATACCCTGAGTGCTGTAATGGGAGATTATCTTAGCATTATTCAACACAAAGCAAGAGTCATGTCATTTTCCTTTGTCCTGATCTTTTACTCTTTCACATCTTAGAGTAATAACACATCATGGTATGTTTCTTTTCTGTATCTCCCCATTTTTGGATTATCATATTAGCATGTAAGTGCATTAAATTACACTAATTATTCAGCTACTCTATAATTATGTCTTGAGAGGTAATTTACTCTTTTTAAGTCTCATGCAATACAATTTGCTCCTAGAGATATCTTGACAATGTTGTTCAACTATTCTCGAGAATTTTGAGAGAGATACTTGAAAAGATGAAAATCACTTGAGTTGATTGAAGAGTGGTTGTGAAGTGGTAACTCAGGGTAACTCAGAAATCAGCCAAACAGTGACCTAACAAACAACAACTGTTTAAAGGAGAAAAAGTCAAACCTCATATAGTTTTAGATCTTAAACAGAAAAACACACGGAAACAAGCAAAAGCAAAAATCCCAAGGTAGGATGGATTCTGAAGTTACAAACAATCTCATAGCATTAGGAAAAACGCTTAGGACAAACTAAACTAGAAATAATAGAAACCTCAGGGTGGCCCTGTCCGCAGAGGGATACCCCTCTAGAACAGCTCAGCCTGCAATATATCCCGCAACATTAAACATGAAGTCACAGACCCGTATATAATGACTGACTGAAGTGAACTCAATTGACAGTTTTTTTTTCTTTTAGGTACAAACACACACATGACCCCACCTAACGTATGTCTCTGGTGTGATGTGGTTCTCCTGAAGCTCTCCCATCATCACAAACCGTTTTCCGGCTCAATCTCTCTCACACAGCTCTGTTCCCCCGGTGCCACAATCTCTCACCTCACCACTAGACTTGTATCATAAATCTCTCCCCTCCCCACATCACCACCTCTGCCGCCCATTTTACTTCCCCTTCTGCTCACTACCAGCAAAAGCCCTATTAACCCCTTGCTAGGCTCTATATTGTTGTTGAATAATTGAAGGTGCCTCCCAGTGAAAAGGCACCTAAATAATGAATAAGATAGGGCGTCTTTTAAAGGTGGAAGAGCCCTATGAATTATTCAGTGGGCAAATCTGTAGTAAAAGACACCTGTTGCATAAAAAGAGATCTCTTACTGTAGCACTGCTATTTATTGATGGCCCAGCTCCCTGCATGTACACTACAGTGGGGACTTTCCTTTCACTTTTTCTGCATGGAGAAAATAAAGCTCTTGATGTTTGAAAGGTGAAAATATAGTGGGATCTAATTTATATCTGCTGCAGACACATGCACTATCTATGATAGAAGCATTGCATTGTCTTTTATACAAATTCAAGCTTATTCTCATAAGGAAAACATTATTATTTAATTATTTAATACATTTTATGCACATAATCTCATAAGGTTATGAAGTAGTTTGTTTGGGGTTCATGACTGATATTAAAAATTCAACAACTTTATAAAGTGTTTTTTACATGTAATTTGATGTTGTTCGGATTCCCATCTTTGTCAAACCTGCAAAATAAATAACTCCAAATTTTGTTCATGGATCAGTTCAGTTTAAGATGTGGTCTGATACAGTTAATCTTTACAGCTAATTGTCGTTATACTGCTATTGTCCACAATGCTACTACAGCAAAATCACATAGCTTTCTGTTGTAGGGGTTTTACTTCAACTGGTGTAACTGAATTTCTTCCACAGCTCCTCAGCTCGGCTCCTCAAGTTGGCAAAGTTCACCATACAGTATATTTGCAATATACATTTGCTACAGACTTCTGTTAGAAGCTAGAAAGCACTGACATCAAATCATGCAAATTTCTATCAGTGTTGCCATCAAATACACTTCACTGGAGTTAAAACTATATTTTTTTTAGCTTCTTCAAAAAAGACCATATTTAAAAAAAAAAAAAAAAAGTCAGATAAATCACCAGGGTATTTAAAAGAGAGCTCACTACTTCCAGTCTAATGCGCAGGTCATAAGCAAAGCTATGCCTTACAATTTCCATCTGTAAAACATGTTTTATGAAGACATCGAACATTTACTGTGTATGTATGTAAAAATACTTCACCATGATTTATATTTTGTTTAACATGGTAATCTCTGAAAAGGTTGGAAGCACATCTACTCTTTCTCCCTCATTGCAATATTCTGAAACTATGAATGCCCCGCCCACCACTGCAGAGTTCCAGCCACAGATGATAGCAGCCATACATCACTTTCTTGTCTTCAGAACGACCACGCCCCCTTTTGGATGAAACAAGCGCTGTAAAGGTGCCTAGTGGTACTATGCCGAGAAGCTGCTGTGTCACATTTTGCACATCAAATAAAAAAAAAGCCAGTTTAATTTTCTTTACTTTCCTAATCAATGAAGGACAGTGAAAGAAAACATCTGTGGCTTTAGGCAATCCACAAAAAGGCTAAAATTGGTAAACTGTGGGACAGTCAATCTGTGGCAAACACTACGCAGGTTAGTCAATGATGTTATAAATGACATGTGCGGCGATTGTGTCTGTAGATTGAAGAGAATCAGAAAAGAGTTTTAGTGATGGTGTAACTAAAGTTTTAACTGTGAAAAAATATGCCTCTACCATAAAATGCCTGCTTTTGAAATGGAGTTTGGTTTGACAGTGTGGAGCAAAGAGTATTTTAACCTAAATAATACTGCACTGGCCTATCTTCTCACAATGAACCTTACAAACAGCATAAAGTAACATTGTAAACCGACCTGTTTTCTACTTCTCTCGGCTCATGGTAAAAGGACAATTAATAAAAATAAAAACACAAACCGCAGTTCCGCTTGACCACAGCGACAGTTTACAGTAATGTCACATTGGACGGATGACCAAAACAGGAAAATAAAGAGTCTGAACAACAGAAACAGCGACGGATGTCAGAAATATGAAATTCAGTATGGTAGTTGTATATGTCTAGTTGTTGTTTGATAGGGGCAGACTGAAAGGACACTCATCGTCCCCTATTTCTGCATTTTCTTCTATATAATGATGCCGATGCGGCAATGACATAACATAGTTGTTTGCCTTGTAGGATTTTGGCTTTTTACTGTCAGTTAAATTAGAGGGACTGATCACCCAAAAGGGTGGCAGGGGCTTGACACAAGGCAAAAGTACGCGGATGGGTTGCTGTTGTGCACCAAAATCAACGACTAGCCGATGTATCAGAATGGTAAGTGCAGCTAGCTTCTTCGATCTGTTTGTGTTGTTTGTTAGCTTGTAATTGACAGTGGCTGACACAGGTTCATGTGCAACATATAACATCTGCTATGATGTTACAGGGTGTTCATATTGTCACATTGTTTTTACCTAGTAGATAGTGGAGGGGAGCGCCAGGGCCCAGTTTACATCTAAGAACTGCACACTCTACCATGTTTGCTGTCAAAACTTTCACTATGCTTACTGTGCAAACTCTCATTTTCTGCACTGACAAGTCCGCTTTGTGCTGCAATAACAGATTCTTTGGCTACTTGGGAGCAGTGGAAGCAAGTTCTGAACACACCACTGACATATCATCACCTTTTAGGTGGGTATGGTGACTTTGTTAGCAAACAATTACTTATTTATACATCAAGCAGTTACAGAGCAACATTATCATTCATTTGAAGTCCTGTTTCTGCCACCTGATCCAATATTCACTCTCTTTTTGCTGTTTTTTGTGCCAACTCCTGAGGGAAATTTCTGTTCACCAGCTAGTCACTGTGTCTGATGCTAAGCAGGTAGTGTACAATGAGCTTTTAGTGCTTCATCTCTGAAAACAGCCACATGCTGCAAAAATTATACTATGAGAGGGGGCGAGTGACAAAGCAGTAAAGTTGTGGGATGGACAGCGAAACAATGAGCTAAAACTAATAAACTCTGATATGTTCATCACAATGAGGGACCACTTCCATATTATCACATTGTTTTAACATTTTTATTCCATACGTTAGTACTATAAAAATACAAATTATAGCCCGTGTAAGTAATTTTCCATATTATTGTTATAAGTTTGCAAGAAACCGGCAAACTTAAATAAGTCTGTAAAACTAAAGTGTTAAAACAGGAAAATGCCTGTCGACAGTACGTTGTTCCTATCCAAGAAATTTGACAAAGGTGATAACAGTTGCAGTGGAGAGGACAGATGAGAAAATAAATGTTTGGAGCAGCTTTGTCGTTGTATCCCCCGTGGTGCAGCAGAGAGCAGATCTCTGTCTGGGGTCACAGCCACCGCTGAGAGAACACCTGGCAGCGCAGATACAGTCATTTCTCCACCGGAGAATAGAGTGTGTGTGTGTGTGTGTGTGTTGTGTGTGTGCTGAGGGAGAGATAGTGACAGATAAATAGAGGACGTTACTTGTGTGTTAGTGTTGGAAGAAGGTGAGAGAAAAGGCGAAAGACTGGAAGAGAGTGTGAGTGTGCGTGCGTGTATGTGCCTCTGTTTGTTGAATATTCAAATGTAAGACAAGCTGAGGCTCAGAAATGGCTTGTCATGAAAGTAAACGTCAGGATGACAGTAAAGGAGAAATAGTGGAAGAGGTGACATGTCACTTTGCTTTAACTATATCACTGCTGATGTGTGCATTTTGAGAAAATCTTGGACTTTTTTTTCACAGAGTGAAAGATCAGTTTCAAGATTTTGCTGAGACTATAATAATCCTTTTATGAGTGTTGACATTTTGTGAAATACATTTATTGGCTATTTTTCCATGAGCTTGATGAGATGAGACTGGGTCTGTAGCTATCTAGGGCTGTAGTTATCAATTAATTAAGTAATCGAATATTCTACAAATTATTCCTTCCACCAATTAATTAAGTAATCCGATAAGAAATACTTTTGCTTTATCAAAGCAATAGAGCAAAAGTAAAAAAAATAGGTCTAGCAGGTTTATTGTGGAAAGTCTGTGTGGAAGGGTAATTAGGTCACTTTAAATAAAGTGTAATGATATATAAAATGTGTAGATGAGTTCCAGTATAATAGTGACTGAAAGGCAGAGTGTTGTGTTTCCTGCCACAGAAAAAAAACAAAAAGTCCCTGTTTATGTAACGTTGACATTACTGTGGTGTCCTTCCCACCATTTCCCCAATTTCTGGCACCTGCTGGCAGGCCTTTAAAAACCGCTGTCTAGCTCCACCCACTCTTTCTCTCTCACACTGCAGCCATGAATCACCCAGCCTCCATTTCCTTTGTCTTTTGTTGACTTTTGTTTGCAGTAAACCTTTTTTGGCAAATCATAGGTGTTTTGTGACTTCTTATGTTGCCTCCCTTGAGCCAGGGTTGTAGCACACTCTACATGGTTTTAGTTTGGTTGCAGCTTGCAATAATCCCAAACTCTGGACACTTTCTGTAGTTTTCTATGACCTGTTTCTTCTCTCTGGCCCTCGCTATTTTGTCTCTCTTCCAAAGTGTGTTGTGTGACAGTAATAATCCTTTGTGCAAAACAGTGTGCTGAATAGCTGTATGTAGTTATATGGATTAAACAAAGCTTCAATGCAAAGAATTGGCATCATGGACTTTTAGAAATCAAGTAACCTGAACCATCAACAAGAAAGCAGAGATGCAGATTTCACAAACTACAGCAGTTATGTGTCTTTTTCTCCTCCCCCCTCTTCTGGTGGATCTAAATCAGGAAGCACTTAACCATAGTTGTTGGACTCACAGTTAACATCAACGTGGGGCAAGTGCGAGAGGACCTGCTTCAGCACCTTGTGGCACTCCACTGCCACCAGCTCCAGGACCAGGTCAGGCATCACAGATGTCACAGGACATTTTAATGGAAAAAGGTAAATCATTTATAAAGAGACATTCCAGGAGCTCTGAGAGGTCTCCCTGTCCACCTCTGCAAATGTGAATGCCCATGGTGACAGTACAAAACAGTGGCAGAGTTAAATAGAGAGTAGACAGAAACAGACACCTTGACATTTAATCCCATTTAGCAAGCTCCTAATTGAGTGACTAATATTTCTCACTTAACAATGAAGCAGAAAAATCTATCATTTTATGTACTGTCCACACCTACATAATTTCTGTCTATGGCAAACATCACTGGCTTCCATTAACATTTATAAAAAATCACAATAATGCAGAGGGTGGCATAAGAATATGTGATAACAACACTCTCCCTGATTCTATCTGCTATGCTAACAGGTATTTTACTCACACATTATAGAGAATGGGGAAATCTGTCAGGGTTTTTCTAAGCAGTGGCAAGTGTGAGCCTGTCAGTTAAGCTGAGGTTGGCGGGGCATGCTGATTATCTGTGTGACCTGCATTGTTACAGGCATAGCCTTGTGCTGTTTTGCAGCCCGTTCTGAGTCTTCACACTTGTTCTCATTCATAATGAATACCGACGGAGCTGCAATATTAATAAGCCTCAGAGCCTTGGGCGCGGGGTTTATTTAAGGATTCAGATTATGAGGACAATGGAGGTGACAGGATCCGTGTGTGTGTGTGTGTGTGCGCATATATGGATGTCGTTGTGTTTTCATTCACATTTATTTTTTGTAGTTAAAGCTAAATGTCACAGGTTTGATCCCCTGACTGCTGAGGCCCTGCTGATTGGCCATGGGCAAGAGACCAGACACCTGTGTGTTCATTCACTCATCGCCGATTCACAAATCTTGAGAAACATAACACCTGGATGGAAAAACATTTTGAACCTTGAAAAAGAAACAAAAATAATAAGAAAAAAGAAAATGGACACAGCCAGTGAAAATATCATATGATGCTATAAACACTACTTTTTTTGTTTCTATGGTAACATTTAAAGTGCCTTCCATCAATACTCCCAGACCGAACAAACAGAATTTCACATCATGTAGGGGCACAATTTACACATTACCCGCCCAAATGCTACTCCCTGCTGCTGTCTGAGCTGTTTTGTGATTGAGTGAGGGCAAAGTTGGAGTGGGACACCAGTCCATTGGTTATTCTCTAGACTGTCAGTCAACTTATGACTTGAAAGGACTGATCAGAAATATTTTCTGGCTTCTCAGCTTGTAATTTCCCAGCCACATGTGGTGCCTTGCTGATAAATCGTATTAGATAAGGGGCTCCGAGAGCGCCAAGACAGTTTAGAGTGTGAAAAAGTGCATTAAATTGAAGTTGATGCAACTGATGTGTGGAAGTGAGGCAGCCCTATGACCCAGTGTTATTGGAATTAAAGTGCGACTTTTTTCAGAGGACTCTTAACAAAAAATTATGCAGGAAAGAGGCGCAGCGTAGAAAAACTAGTGAATAAGAGCTTTAACAAATAATAGTCCACAAAAAGCACACAAATAGGAAAGAGGAGGCCTGCCATGAATACAAAGATTACAACCAAATTTTTGTTGAAACTGACAATAACAATAGACAAAATACACAAAATGCAAATAATAATAATAAAAACAAACAAAAATCACCACAAAATAATAACAAAAACAAAAGCACCACCCCTCCCTCCAGAGTCCATTAACACACCCTCATATTTGGGACATTCACTGTTGGTTACCAGCACTCCATCAATGCAATCAGAAAAAATGTGCATCCCTAACACACTCACACATATACATATACATACATGGAGAGGTTTCACTAAATCACATTAAAAGACGATAGCTGACGAGAAGGGGTCATTTTAAAAGCTAATTTAGTCAATCAGCTTCAAAGCATCAATTGTTCAAACTAGTCTCACTAGCCCTATTAATTCAGGCAGATGACAACTCGAGATATACATCCAGAAATGTGATGACCCAGTGTCTGGTGATAAGGGAGTAGGGGGGCTTCCATCGTACTGCGATCATTTTTTTAGCAGCCGTCGGGCCACCTAGTAGGATGCGCTTTTTAAGCTTAGGAATATTGATCTTTGATAGATCTTTCAACAATAAGACAGACATGGCACACTTACTGACACACTAACTATCATAAGTCAGACAAACTTTGGTCCAGAACCGTGAGACTGGTGGACAGTCCCACATAATGTGACAAAAATTACCAGGGGCCTTGATGGTACATAACCTGCTCAAGGGATAATTAATTATTTTTATACAGTGGGGTTCACACAAGGTTAAATATGTTTGATGAGCATAGCTAAAATGGATCTGCTGGTGATCAGGATTGCAAGAGGCCTCTCTTACACTAGCTAAACACCCTTGCAATTAAAATCAGACCCCAGTCCAGCCAGTTGCGACCTAGCTACGGATGTGAGCCAGAACCAAGGTCCCTCTTCTGAGCTCCACATCCAGTCTGACCTACTGCTGATCTCAGCCCTCCTCGTCTGAGGTTAGTTTTGTAGCAGCAAAAGAGTCACTTTGGCCAGCTGGCAGGCCCATATCAGGACAGCCGAAGAAACGACAGGGTAACTCCCCCTCCTCCTGTCACAGGATTTTGAGGGAAGCGGTGATCAGACGGTTGGGTGGTCTTTCTTGCCCCGGAGCCAGCACAGGACATGTCTCCCACAATGTATCCCATCCTCTCACCACAATGACACAGTTTTGCACACAAAGTCCACCACCTGCCCAACAGACATTGTTTCTACATACTTTTTAGAAGAGGTAATGGACATAGGTCCCACAAGTGCCTTCGTGATAATATATGAAGGACCTTCTCAGTAAATATTGGCAGCCACTCCTCTACTGCCCCTATCACTTGTGGAGTACCTAAAGGTTCCATTTAAGGCTGACTTTATTTGCTTCATATGTGCTCCCTTTAGGCTTCATATTTCGCAATCAAAATGTCTCCTTTCACTGCTATGCTAAGGATACTCTTCCCTCCTTTGGATCCAAGGCATCACAACTCCATGTCATCCATCCTAAATTGCCTCCAGAATGTGAAATGCTGGATGGCTAGATTTTGAGATTCCATGGAAATACCCTTAGAGTTCAGATTTTGGATTCTCCTTGATTAAGGAGATGGCGAGCCAGACACTAGAATGTTGGTTTAGAAAGGAAACTTAATTTTTTTTTTTTAGTTCACACATTTTAAATTTAAACTACCCTGTGGCTTTAGTTGCTTATTGTGTCTGTAATTCTCTCTTCCGACATCTCCTACAGACTGAGATACTGGTCATACATATATTTTGAGCATTCTGTGAACTGGGTAACCCCATGGATGCCTGTGCTTCTTGATCCAGCAGCACTTTCTCTGAAACTTAACCATATTCTGTATATTTCTGTGTACAATCACAACATAGGACATGCTGCCTTTGATGGTAACCTCTACACAGGAGTTCAATAATTCAGTCTGTTTGAATCCAAGAAGGAAGGCAGAAACTGCACTTCAAAAAATTCCAGAGCAAGATTTTTTGACTCACTTTGATGGAGAACTTCAGATCTTTCACATATTCAAACAGACAGTTTACCTTACATACAGACTCATATTAGCACAGTGCATTTGGCCAAATGTGATTATTTAGCTGTGAGTGATCAGTATTACTAATGCCAAGGTCATGTCCTCACACAGACTCCCAGATTCCATTAACAGCCATTTGCTATGTAACATGCATAAAACTGCACATCAGCATTTTTCTTTACAAATGAATCACAGCTGGCAAATCTCAAGTTGGTATGTCAAATCCAATAAATGCAACAAACTATCAGATCCATTACTTTACTACTACTAATCAGAGAGAGCATGTATTGAACAGAATTCATTTCCAGTCTGAGCTATTTTCTTCTTTTCCCTTACCTCCAATCTTGATTTAATTCAAACTAGCCAAGGTAAGCAACCATGCCAGGGAGAAGTATTGGTTCCAGAGATTAGCTTGCAAACAGAGCTGATGTCATGGCCTTTTCATTCAGAGAGCTCCTTTTGTTGGACGGAGGCTTACAAGGGACTTTACCAAAAATGTTACAAACACTTAACCATGGGTATTACAGAAATGGGCCCCATGTGTTACTCGTTTACAAAGGAAAAGAAATGCAGGGCTGGAATTTGTTTCTCCATTATATGCTGGATTTTATATTTATTACCTATTGGATGTGGCAGTTATGCAAAGATATGCAAACTCTTGAAAAGACAACAAATAAATTGTCATTAAACTATTATCTGATGACACCAAAAGTTTTTTTCCCCATATATTTACTCTGGCCTAATGACAGCAATCATCACAATTGAGTTATGGAATTATATTTTATGGCTATGACACTTCAATACACACAGAATCAAAACTAAATCCATGAATTGTGTTTCTCATCAAAAAGTATTACTACAGTCCTGCAACATGACATAACTGTGACCTAGTGCAAATATTATTATTTTTTGCATGTTTGGCCACCTATCAACGCAAAGTACTTAAGTCAACTATGCAACCTATTATAAAAACAGTTAATCTGCAACTGAGAAGCGTTAATTTACTTAAGTTAGATGATAAAAAGCAGATGCTCAAACTTGATAAACGGTAAGTAAGTTTAAAAGCCTGTAAAATATGAAAGAAATGATAACAAGTCAAATGTCAAACTGAAATTCCTGTAAACACGTATTCTGTCCTCTAAAACTTCACTTCTGTTATTCACTTTTAGAAGGGGAAACTTATATATGTGTAATATCCACTCTTTTGGCGGTCACACCATTCATCAAAGAGTGGAGATAAATACCCTCAAGAACGTCAATGATCTTGACTCCAGAGATTGTTAATTTAAGCAACTGAGACGTCAAGAAAGGTCTAATGCGTTTTATAGAGTGGCTCGGATTATTTTAAAAAGAACAATTTCCCAATGTTAAAAGGAAACCAATTTAATGTTTACAAATTCATCTGGAGATCTAAAGCAAACTATCCACTGATTCCCCTGAGCTCCTTCAAAGTGGATCCTTGATCCACCGTCTCTTTCTCAGCAGATCGATGGCGGTTGAAGAGTTCATTATCCAAGACAAATCCATATACTTCTCTGCCATCTTCAGCCGTTCTTCTCATCCCATCTTCGCTCTGCCTTTTAATTGGCCTTCAGTCATCAGTCATCTTGGCTGCACTTGTTCCTTACCCACTCTGTCGTTCCAGTCTAATGACACAAAGGCTAATTTTACACCCACCAGTCGTTCCGTTTAATTACTGACTGTCCAGACTCCTCTGGCTCAATCAATAACCGTACCGAGATGGGGAGAAGCTTTGGGAAAAAAAATGTCCACGGGGCACTTGATCTGGAAGAAGAAAGAAGAGTCTTCATGTCATTGTACAAGGATAGTTAACAGAAGTAAATAGTAGGTAGGTTATTGGTTATCGGGGATGGTTTGACGTTCTGTATCATCCGCATTGCACATTAGCAAAGCCCACTGTGATACAATATTTCACTTTATGAGATTGATAAACTTTGACATTGTTGAATTACTTTAATTTATTTAAAGTCTGCCAGTGGAGTGAGATAATTTCACTTATCCCACATGCAAATCTGCTTAAGTTTAGAATTTTCAAAAAGAAGAGCTACTAATGGGTGACTGACTTTTTTCACGATTTCACCTTTTAAAAAACTTTTATCACACACTAAGTGTGTTGGACATAAAATAATAAAACCTCTTAGTTTCTACTCTTCCTTTGACGAGAGATTTTAAAGTTTCTTTCACATCTGAGGTTCGGTTCAGTTGGTTAGGACTAACATATTAATGTATTGTTAGGCTTGTTAATTGTAGTGGGTTTCATGTTCTACAGATCTACAGATCTTATTAGAAATGAACCAAGTGGAGGAAACATGACTTCAGTCTGACTGGTAACTCATTCATTAGACTGCTTTTGTGATTGTCATCCCGCATTATCAACTTGGATCCGCAGGAAAAAATCTAATTCCATTGATATTAAGTCATGCAGCACATCACTGTTTCCTGTGTATTTATATTCTCTAGTGGTCACAAAGAACCTCACTAAGAAATAATTGATCATGAGAATTAATCGTCTGCAGAGTCTAAACTGGATCTCATTTTTCATTAATAGTGATAGATAAGTATCAGGACAGAAAGAAAGGAGCTTACTGCAATATTTCCTGCTAAAATTGCATCACAAATAAACTCCACCAGAGTTCGCCTGGACCCGCTGGTGGGCAAGATAATTATTCAAAAAAAGACCTAGCAAACTGAGAGTGAAAGGTGGCAGGCATGATTAAAAAGTATACAGGAAAAGGTAGATGGATGGAAGTCCGGTTCTAACTGTGCAGTACAGCGATCTGTATCCACCAGTCTGGGAAGTCTCAGTTTATTATACACTGGGTGAAAATTTAATCGATTTGACTTGTATTTTAATGCAAAAGTCCTTCTACTCCAGCCAATCTCAGCTAATTCTGCTAACAGAATGAATGACATTTGACACTGGATTCATGAATTAGCCATCGTGATTCATTAGATTCAAAACAGGGTTACCCAGCAACCAAGGACACAGTGTTATGTATGTAATATGAAAGTGAAATAAAGTTTACCAGAGTCTGCGAAGGCGAAAACGTAGAGCCAGTACAAAAAGGCCCTGAACGTTTAATATTTCACCATTTCTGGGAACCCTTTGGACCCAACCAAAGACGCCCTGTAGCCTCATGATCGTGCATCCTTCTTTGTGTGCAAGTTTACACACACATCAAGTCAAGAGTTTCTACGAGCGTGAACCAGTTGGAGACAACCAATCAGTGAAGTCAGTTGAAGATGCTCAGTTATTGGGGACCAATGGGAGACGGCGTGCCGGGCGGGGTTGGGAACTGATGGTGGAACTGAGTGGCTGTGGCAGTGCTAATGGTAAGTGAGAGGTAATTAGAGAGAAAAGACTCATGTGCGGCTCTCCATCCGGCGAACAGAGCGGGGAGCCGGCCTCCCCACCGCCTCATTTATCATCATCTGCTTAGCAGGCGGCTCAGAGTCAGGACAAACAGAACAAACCCCCTCCATCTTTCTACTTCTCTCAGCCTCTCTCTTGTTCCTTCTATGTTCGATCCATTGCTACTTATCCCACGTATGATACTTCCATCACTCTTTTATTCTCTGCATCTTATCTACTTGTTTTTGTCGAGTCCATATTCTTTTTCATCTTCTTGTGCTGTGTCGTTCTCTGTCTTTGTCTATTCCACCCGTCACAGATACACTTCCTACATTTTCATCTTGCTGTCTATAAGGTGTATTTTACTTTTGTTTTCCGCCGTATTGTTCTTGCTCTATTTGTTACTTTCACATCACCTTACTGTGTTCCATCCTGTTTTATCTAGTTCTATCTATTTATTCAATATGCTTCGCCTTCATTGGTTTGGTGTTTTCTACCTTCGATTCTGCATGGCAATTTTCTTCTTCTGTTTTCCATCTTTCCTGCCACCACATCTCTGTGACCCTGGATGTTTTTCATTTTTCCTCTTTCTACTCCAATTTGTCTCTTCATTCTCTTCACTGATGTTATTTTTCATTCTGATCTGTAGATCTTGTCTTCCCACTGCCATTTGTTGTACTAAATGCTATTCTTCTACTTTTGTGCTATACCGCCTGTCATTTCCTTTGAAAAGGAGGAAATATCACAAGTAGTTGTGAGTTTAATCGCTGTCATCTTGATCATCACCACCAGCACGACCACCTTGACTGTCATTATCTTTTAAACTGAAATAAACACAACTGAGGAATGAAATGCGGGAAACAATAAACTTGTACTAAACAAGTTGCCGTCTTTAACTAAGTAGATAAATGGATCATTTAAGGCTGTTGGCAGTTTTACTGCTGTAAGGGGCATGAATATGCAACTGCTATCATTTCACAGCAAAAATTCAATGTACATTTTACAGCCTAAGATGAGGTAATTTCTTCTTTCACAGATGTGTGATGGATGGGAAATTTTATGTTAATCTTTCTCAGGATGATTCAGTAAAACGTAGCCATTCTTCAGAGACCTGCTCAGATTTATCAGCATTCACACCTCTGTCCCGTGTGGTGTTAATTCATTAATTAATTACTTGTATGACTGCAATAACACGTCACAACCCTGGCAGGGATACAGACAACAACGCAGCCAATATCGATAATTGGCTGCAACAGGTGACAGAGAAAAATGGAGCCAGACGAGTACAAAAAAAGTACAAGACATGGACATAACTCCAGGGTGTGACGTGCAAACAGAACTAATTTGTAGCAGAAAGTAATTTGTATCACTCATGGCTGGCGGCAGTTGTTGGAGAAACAGGGAACAGATACACTCAGGTACCCCAATTTATCACTTCACCACTCGCTTCTTCCCTGTGTCACTGGGATATCTCACAGTGCCCTTATTTCTATTCTGAGTGTGCAAAGTGAGGCTGAAATTTTTGACTATATGAACCAAAACTTTTTTTCATTTTATTTTAATAAAAAAAAAAATCATATTTAGTTTTCTTATATATATTCATGCCAATTAGTTTCTTTTTTCATAAGATTATATCAGCTGCTTTCTATATGGGATGACAAACGTTTATTCAAAAATGATCACATTGGCTCAGTAGTATTTAGTGACACACTTTGTATTAATCACAATATTTAATTCACATTACTTTCATTTAATATAGATTCACAACCAGTCAGTAGTTTTGTACAAAAATATTCTCAGGTTTTCTGAGTAAAAAGCTTTTTTCTGGGTTCATCAAATTGACTTTAACGCTGTGTGCTTTCATTCTCATGCACTTTTGTCTAAGTGTCGGAAGTTCTGTTTTGTCGTCCTGCTCGGCTGATCTTTGAATCCACCCACATGCAAGGATGTTTTATGTTCAACACAGTTTCTCCAGTCTGAATGTTGGTTAAAACTGACCCTCCAGACGTTCTCCCTTATTGCCACGGTAGAGAGCTGCACTCAGCATTGATTAAAGCTACAGCTAGGTGAAAGCCTATGACGGGCCACCACTATGGCTGTCACCTCCCACATGCAGGAGCAGGATGAGGAGATAAAAATACTCAGACTCTTAACCCTCACTGTTGACATTTCACATTGTGACAATGTGGGTCTATCAGATTAAGATAATGTAATAGTGGATGTGCCTGTACTGACAGTACACACACATTCACAAGTCCACTAAAATCCTAGGGTTTGGGGGGATAGCAATTGCAATAGCAGTTGCCATCATCAAAGGCAACTGTAAACAATTTTCCACTGATAGAAACTGACCAATGTGATTTACTGTCTGTTGTTTTACAAGAGACTACTTATAGCTTAAATGTATTAAAGACATTGATATTTAAATCTGTCACACATAACATATTAATTTACACACGTTACATTTAATATTTACTTAACAGCTTTAGCGCCTAGATACTTTTTACTTTTTATATTGAATGTATATGATATATTTATAAAACATAATGCACTGTCAAATATTAAAGTAGTGGTTCCCAACCTTTTTTTTCTTGTGATCCCTTATAAAAAAACATTGTTCCCCAACATTTCAGATGTCTATGAGTTGTTAGCAGCATTTTTCTGCAGAACGGCTACTTTCACTTTTGATATGTTAAGTACATTTTGTTGCTTTTTCTACTGTACCTTTACTTCAGTATTTGTTCCACTCAGTACTTTTCTCAACAGAGTTGCAAAGTGCTTCACAGAGAAAAGAACTGTGAAAATACCAGCAATAAAAAAAATAAAAAAACACATCACAGGCAATACAAATGAGCACTAAAAGCATCAGTACTGTATACTGAACCAGTTTGTGAGCTGGTGGAAGCAACCCTGACTGATATCAAGTCACTGCCTATTTGCCATTCTGAACGCAAAGTTGACAAGGCTTTGACAAGAACCACAAAGAGTAAATTCATCAAATTGCTGCATGTCAAATTCTATTTGCCTGAGAGGGCCTCTCTTGCGCACACTTATCAGCTGCCCTATCATAGCCTAATAGCTACTGTAAATTTGCTCAAATCAGATGGCAGGCATTCATTTGGAAAATGACTGTCTTAATCTATATTTCATCAACTGGACTGAAGATATTAATAGTAGATATACTTATTAGGCCTTAAACCTCATCAAGACTCCTGATGTGAAACTCATGGAAGGAGGCTTAAATGATCCAAGGAAAGTATTCTCTGTGATTTATTTCACCATGTTCCCTTTTGTCTGTACTTTGGCCTGCAAAGCACAGTAACTATGTTCAGCTGGTGTGTACTGTTTTCATGCCTCCTCTGTCAGCATGCACTGGGACACATAAATAAAGCTATTAGGTTGTGGAAAGCTTATGAAACACACAACTGCCTCATGAGTGGAGTGAGCACAGATGGCTCTCAGATCAAGGCCTTGAGGTACCGGAGTCCTGGATCCAAGAACGCCAGCCTGTTCCAATGTGGCTGAAACTGATAAAGTCTTCAATGAGGAGAGTGACTTAATAGCTGAATAACAATGCTGCAGGACTTTTGCTTAATCTTTGTGATGTTCCTGAGTTTAAGAATAATCCCACACTTAAGTATCAGTTGTATAAATTTAATGTCCTCGAAGATTTTTTCAGACCACATGTAGAAAGGCTGTGAAGACCCATACAACACAGACTGAATTACACCTACACAGAGCTCTGATATAGTCAGTCAGGAGTCTTGAAGATGAATTACTGCCAAACAAAGATAACAAATGTAACATCTTCTAATCAGAAGAAGCTGAAACAGGCGACAGGCAACTGTGCAGCAATATTTAGGGCACAGCAACTCTCTTACCCTTTCTGGTGGACTCGGTCTCACTTGCTACCCCCCCCCCACACACACACACACACACACACACTTCTTCCCTGTTCTTCTCCCCTTCCCTCAGCCTCTGCCCGGGCTTATCTACAGTCACACCTCTCTCCCATCTTGAGCACTTATCTCCTTCGCCAGTGTGCGTCATGCATCCCTAGCCCTGTCAAAGATAGGACATTACACGGCAAGATTCTCCCGTTTACTCAAGATCTCTCACACGGCTGATTCCTGCAGGCGGCCATCTTAGCGGAGAAGTATTTGGTCCCTGTCCTGGACAAGCCGTTCGATCGTATCCCAGCAGTGCGTTTACCCAGGTTGGTTTGTACAGCCGTGTGCTACCTATCACCTCTCTGTTGGCATTTCTGCTGATATGGCAGCACGGTGTCTTAGTAGCATTCCAAGCAAGGCCGCCAGTGTGTCGACAACAACAACAAAGCCATAGATTTTAGTGTTGATACTGGTGACAAAAAACCATAAGAGATGGCTCCAATAATCCTTTAAACTTTGATGAAAAGTTATTTTTTTAAAACCCAAACCTTTGCTTACAAGATGGGGCATTTTGAATTAATCGTTACTTGATGTTATTTGATAGCAAACAGCTGCCCATTTTCAACCAAGGATATTTACTAAATACCTTCATCAATGTAACATACTCTTATTAGGAAACGTATCTGCCAGAAAAGTAATTATTTTGCCTTGACTCACTTAAGAAACACCTTATTACTTGGCCTAAGACAAAAAGAAACCGTACTCACGCCAAAGCTATAACTTTAAGGACAAGTAATATGAAAACAATGCACTTAAATGTGATCTTTGAGACAATGGAACGCAACCCTTTGCAGTAGTAGCTATTCTCTATCTGATAGTGGCCCTGCAAGGATGGAAAGGAATATATCAGGGTGGTACATGATGCGAACGCTTGCTTCCCCCACACCCATTCAGGAAGATAAGGAAGTGATGACACTCACGGGGTAACAAAGGATAGAGAAAGGGAAATTGGAAAAGGGAGGGGGAGCGTTCCATAGAAGATCAAAATATCTTGGATGGTCTTCCTTGAGATATTGCTCTATGGTTTTCTTGGAATGTGATAGGTAAGCTTGTAATAAAGTGGCATCAGATTTGATAACCATTCTGTTTCTTGTCCTCAGCTATTTTAATAGTTCATTTTTTCTTGTAATACATTCATGCATACCCCTGATCTTCTCAGAAAAAACACAGTCCGCTGCTGAACATTTCGACTGGACCAATTGAGGGGTAAATGACTTGCTCAAAGGTACTCCAATTATTACAGGAAAAGAAAGCATGACTTAATCACTCATTCACTTTCCCAGCTCACAATTTTCCAGCATACAATTTCCCAGCGGTTTTGCAGTTTCAAATTGAAAACCCTTCTTCTCCAACCTTTGGGTTACCATAATTTTTTTGTGCATCGCACATGAAATACAGGATGGTTGAAAACAAAATCATAAATGGTACTGTTCTCACAAGCCCATTACAGTTACAATTTATAATGGAATGCACCAGCAGAAAAGAAAAGCTCAGAACAAGCTTTAGAAAGCTCACAGTGTTGAGTAAGGCATTACTATAATTACATCACAGCAATGGCAAGAAAGTGAAAAGTTTAGCACAGTCTTTAAATGAGTTTCCCACAATGGCTCCTTTGCAAAGTTTCTTCTCTTGTTTTCTTAGTCTCTGGAGGTAATAGACCTGTCGCTGCAGTAATAATGATGAATCTCCTCTGTCTGCCCAGCAGAGGATGGGAGATGGCCCCAAAATATGGATGCAAGCGGCTTGGGGTATAGTGGAACTGAGTTTAAATCGGAGTAGAGGGAACACTAAGATTATGACCACGGCATGGAGTTATAAATCAAAGGGAAACATATCACTGGAAACATACTGTCACGGCTTAGCATGATATATTATTAGGAACTCATGGGCACCACATTGAAACTAGAGAGAACTTGTTTCAAAACAGGATAAACATTCAGTTACAAATAAATCGCTTCCTACATGCTCCATTTCAAACACTTCCTCAAGTCATCATAGCTGCAGTGTTTGGGTGGTACCAGTCACACCTCCTCCTTTCCCTGTCCCAACACCACAACACTTAATTACACCTCTGCCATTTTAATAGCTTCTGGGTAATGTATTTGATAGTGCAATTATTCCTTCTTGACAACATCACAATTCATTTAGGCTTTTTATTAGAGCAGAGGAATTCTTCATCCTTGGGGAAGTGTTGGGGAGAAAAAAAAAGACTTTAATAATCTGATCTCAGATCTATATGAATTGCACAGCTGTGTCACATCCTCAACCAAAGTGCAAAGTGAGTTTTTCACATGACTTCGACCATAAATTCATGCCTCCCCTGCTGCAGTGAGGTGTCACTGGAGTTGGTGGTTTATGTCTTGAAAAACAAACGATTGATCTTTCAGAGTCGCATTGTGTGTGTGATTTCATCAGCGAGGAAGTTTAAGAAAGAAGGAAGACAGCAAAGGTGAAAGTAAAGTAGTTTAGGACATTAAGGCAAGTGTGTTATGAACTTCCATTACCTCACAGCTTTTGCTCAATGTATATTATTTTAAATGTTTAACCCAAAATGTAATTGCCATTTTCTGCACCTACTTATTCTTTTCAGTGTTGACGGGATATTTCTTTATTTATGACTTTTTTTGACAGTACATAGGGTTTTTGGACCTTATACACTCTAAATGTAAATGACAAAATATGAAATCCAATATTATGCTCCCCCCCTGGCCTAACAAAGACTATTTCTGGACTAAAACGAACATGCCATGAGTTAAATTTAAATGTAGAATCAGCTGTAGATCTTAAGGTCAAAACAAAATAAATATTGACAGAATTTTACATTGTTGCCCTATTGTCCTGTCCGTAGACATCATCTGTCTTTGCCCCTTTCAAATCACTGTTGAAAAAGAAATCTATTTTATGATGTGACAACAACATGGTTAAGGTTTGGTTAGGTTTAGGCACAAAAACAACTCGGTCAGTCATTGAGGTTAGAGTAATAAACATGTGGTTGAGGTTATGGAATGCTCATGATTTGAAAAACAACAACATTGACTGTTAGTTGGAAATGTGAAATGAACACCTCCTCCCCAAAGCTTAACTCCATAATATCAGCCGACTTTTTTTTTGGTTTCGTCATAATTACTACAGCTGCTCGAGGGCTTCGTCACTTGAACATACCATATGTCGTTTTGGGGCACTTACTGAACCTGTGCTGTGCTGAGAGTGTCTTTTCCACTCTTGCTTCTTTCTTGACCTCATACCATCCTTTAAATACTAACATCAGTTTGTGCGCCCTTTCATCTTTGGTTCTTGCACTCTTATGCCCTTTTTTTCCCTCCGTCTCTCAACTTCCCATTGTGCCATGTAGTTCCCTCTCTTAGCCTTTTTTCTCCTCTAAACAACAAGTTAAGTAGGCATATGTATGCTGCACCATCCCCTGCCACTGGCTGCACTCTGACTTTTTGCTCTGTTAAACCCTACTGTAATGCACTGACCCGGAAGAGTTGCAGTCGACCTATATACAGTAAGCTGTGAGTGAGCAGCCTCCATCTGCAAGAGCAATCTGATACTTTTGGGTCCTTTGAGCTCTGCTATCTCTTCCCACCTGCTCCTGTTGCTTTCACTACGTTTCACACTTTGGACACTGAACTGCGGTTCAACTCCCAGAATTGGCTTTCTGGCTGTCTTCTGGGCTGATGCTAAATAGCCTCGGGGCTCGACCTTTCTGGCAGGCAATGAACTGTCAAGTCTGGTTACGTTTTAGTGGTCCTGCGTCAGTGTACAGCAAACTCCTGAGTGTGTTGACTGTGACATTGTCTGGCAGACACCCCAGGCCCTAGTGTTGTTAGGTCTTCAGTGCTGACCTTTACAGCCAAATCAGCCCAATGAAGATATTTGGCCTCAGAAAAAATCCTAATGAATTTGGCGTTTTAAGGTCCCAGGAAATAACACGGGAGGGCAGCTGTTTCTAAAACAAGTGCTCACAGACAATTGAGTCATTTGTGGTTGAGCGCTTTGGGCGCTTGAGTGATCATTAACCTTACCTTGCACAACTTTCTTGTTCTGTTGCCTGCCTCAGGTCAGTGAATGAGAGAACTTTCCCCTTAGGCTACCACAATGGAAACTATTGAAATAAAAGCAACTGTGTAAATGTTTGCAAAGCACTGTTCTCCACAGTTCACAGATAACACACTCCCATCTGTTCCAGTGGTGAGTGAGATTTAGCTAACAAGCGAAAAGCTGCCAGGCTTCAGGAGATATGAGACACGATTAGCAAATACCCTTCAAGCAAATGGCTCTGAAATCCAAACGGTGGGTGAATTTGGACTTGACGCCAGATCAAAGGTGGGTTGGCCACTGCTTCGTCAACTCCACGCTTGAGGCAGCGGCAGGTATGTTGGGAATTTTGCAGCCGTGTATAGTGAGCATGGTGAACACTGAAGCGGAACCTGTCTTTGTGATAAGATCTCTGTGTTCTTGGTGGGTAATTGGGCTCCAAGGCTACAGACAGACGTAAAGAGTGGAGAAAAGGTGCAGGTTGTCAGAAGACGTGGAAGGCCAGAAGACAAGAAAGAAAGACTGGACAGAGACGAATGATTTTGTGATAGGTTGATCTTGGTCTTTGAGAAAGCGTCAGGGAGAGGCAGGTGAGGAAGAGCCTCAAGCAGTCTTGGTTGTGTGTTGTAAAACCTTGTGTGTGACAGAGAGAGAGTGAGTCCATTAATGTATATGTGTTTGAATGGGAAAGGAAGACTCAGAGATTGGTTTAGTTTAAAGTTTCAAGAAATAGTTGCTAGAGCAAAAATGAGCCAATGTGTCCTGTAAGCACAGGGTTGCTATAGCACTTTCGATGTATGGCATCAATATTTCAGTCAGGCCTATTCTCAAGGGCAATAACGATGAAATCCGACTGATAAAATAAATATTAGAACCGCACAGACACACACACGCACCCACAGACAGGAGTGTAATGATTAATCGGAGCACCCAAGGTCTAACCCTAGTAACCCCAAGGCTGCGGTTACAGAGCCCCACATTAGGCATGCAGCCACATATCCTTGCACTTCAGCCATCCTCTTCCTCAAACCCACTCACCTGTCTTCCAGCAGCACCTGTTCTGCCATTCTGGGCATTCATCACTATTCTGATCATGCATCTTTCTCTCCCAAGTCACCTCACAACCTCCTGTAGTATGTGCATGTTGTGTAGTGAAAATGTGTATGAATATATATGTGCTGCAGGGATAGGCAAGGGAAAAAAAAGACTAAGCATGTTTACAGCCTTCCTCTGGGCTCATTTAAAAAGGAGTTTCGCCTCCAATCTAATCTCCATCTAATATTGCTGGGGTGGCTGCACGCCTACACAATCTTGCATAGCTGCAGTGCCCATATGGCCCAAAGGGAACTCTCATTGTTTTATTACAGATCAGGCAATCTGGGCCCTCCATATCTGGCTCTTATAATAGCCTGTCCTTGGGTGTTTTTTTATGGCAGGTTACTCCATTCATTCAAACACGCCGCAAAGGCCCCATTGCAGCACAAATTGGAGGGAAAGGTGAATGTTAATTGGTCATTAATATGGTGTATTAAAATGTTTCAAAATGAATATGGTTTTCTTAAATGTTTATAGCATTCTATAAAAGACTAGAGGAAACATCCAGGTGCAGAAAGCTCAACAGTTGTCAAAACCAGGTAATGTATAACAATCCAAGTATTACATCTTGGAGTGGGCAAGCGTCCAACTGCAATCTCCAACTGGTTATTTTATCATTGTGAGACATTAGGTCTGTCATCCCATTGGCCAATATATGTCTTGGCGTGATTCCAAACCTGATATGCTGGCAGTGAGCTGGTCTAAGGACTCCCATTCGCTGCTATTTAGATAGCGGTCTGCCTGGCAGGTCTGGCCTTTTCACCTCTCCTGAGGTTTGACTGTCAAGACCAGCTTACCTCCAGCCAGAGGTGGCTGAAGTGAGAGACATGCTGGAAAAAGGAGGACAAGGAAGACGAGTAGGAGCAGAGTGAAGGTTGTTTAAGAATGCCGCTCAGGTTTTCAATTGGTGCAAGGAGGGGCCTCTTTGGGATGACAGAGTGTCTGGGCGATCTGGCGGGAAAGCCAACCCAAATGTGGGGATGGGATGGTTGCCGCGGTGCTGAGGGAGGATGCAAGTGATGGATGGCGGTTGTTAGACGCAGTAATTGTGTTCAGGTAATTGACCCCGCTCCCTCCCCCTTTCTTGCTCTCCTCCCGGTGAGCCAAGCACTCCATCTCTCTTTCACTTGTGTTCCACAGATGGGAGAAAACATCAGCAAACCTCCAAGTCTTGGCAGCCCACTTGTTTAGGATTTTCAAGCTTTTACTTTAGGGCACTGGTGGCTGCTTCTCATTTCATTTCTGCTGAAGCAATTATCTTGTGCAATTTTCTTTTTTAAAAACTTAGCAGACACTGTTATCAAAAACAACTTATGATGAATGCAAAAATAGAGAAAGCTCAATATCCAGCATCACGTAAATTTCTTATCCCTGAAATAATATCTTTGCCAGTAAGGTAAAAAAAATAAAATCATATAACAGAATGTTCAAGTACCATTAACAACACACAGTCAAGACAAGAAAAACAATCAAAGAAGTGCTTGAAACAGAAATACATGCCAAGCTTTTGCATAAGAACAATCATCTAACTTTAGCAATTCCATATGTATATTTCAAACTCTTGCATTTAGAAGAAGAAATCCACACAGATGTTGACAAAGTATCCTAATTCTCTGTCTATTTTGTCATTGAGTGGAGTAAAATGTGCAAGATTGATAATAACAGTTTCAAAGGTGTTTTATCTTTTTGAATGTTGATCTAATTGTAAGTAGGCTATTGTTAAAAGCTACGTGATAGAGGCTGTTTTCACATTCATACACCCCTTTAACATGTTTAGTGCAACCCCACATACACCCCTTTAACATGTTTAGTACAACCACACATCAGCCTATTTCTACTGGCATGTAAATGATGAAAGCCAGTGAGGATCACCTTTAATGATAAAGCCAATCCCCCCTTCAGCACCCCCGATGCCAATGGAGCTGTGACTTAAACGCAGAAGGATTGTCATGGCTTGATATGGAGGAGGTGATGATGTACTTCCCTCTTCATGCATCAGCAGATTATGGCAGCATTCATCACTGGTCCAAGACCCTGTGCTAATAATCAGCTGGGTATATCTCAATCTACAACCTCTGATTTATACTGAGCTCTGCAGTAGGGTGACAAGTTTTTAAACGGAGCTGCACAATGTAAATCATAACCTCACTGGGTGACAAGTCGATGGGTTCATGCTGAGCGATGTGAGGGAAGAGAGGCGTTCACTTCCATCTGCAAACAAACACTTGTCTGTGAAGTAATATTTGCAGTACGCTGCCAAGAGAATTGTGTGTTTTACTGAAAACTGATAATCTAACATTGACTCCTATACTAAGGCTTGATACCTCTCCCTTATGAAAAGCATCAGGCTTTCTAATTGCCTATTCCCATCTAATCAACTTTAAAGCATCAGGTTAACTACAACTGACTCCAGGTGATGTCATTATTTTGATGCTAAACATGTCACTCATGAGGGGTTTTTTTTAACAGTCACTTTTACTACACCCTTCAATCTCACCTTTTAGGACCAGGCAGTAAAGAAGGCCAATGTCACCCCACTAACACAGGCCATAAACTACCCTTCCCCAACTTTCTAATTCATGGGTTTGTTGGACCTGGAGTGTGATGATGTCACCTAGTCTCATCCAATCAGGGAGCAGGGTATGCTATGTCTTGTTTGACCTTGCTTGCACTGATTCACAGATTTGATGCTGAGAAGTAAGTGCATGTGTAATGCCCATGAAGTGTCATTCTCCTTCTTTCATTTAGGATGGGGCAGTAGATAGAGGAGAGGTGAGGTACCACTTCCTGGAGTGAAATCCTCTATTCACTAAAAATGTCCTTCAAATCACCCGACTTAAGGAAAGGTTTAAAATGAGATGATTTGCTTTAGAATAAATGCAATTATTTCAGAAAGAAAGAAAAAACAAGATTATAAGGCTTAATATTTGATTATTATAGTCAGCATTTTCAGCCTAAGTAATGTTTTAAAGGGGGTGAGTTGTGTGACTGACCTGAAGGGCAATGACGTATACAGCACTTAGTTTTCTCAGTATGGGTGAGGCCACGTCTCAAGGGTTCTCTTATGGTATGAAGCTTAAATAATTATAGCCCGTTCAGTGGCCTTTTACACCCCTAGCTTAGTCCAAAAATGGACTTGCATTGGAATTGTGAAATGAAAAATGGCCCATTTGCTGTCTTCACCAATTGAATTGACCTGATAGGAGACTGACCTAATGAGAATATCCCTGAGCTGAATTGAAATGTGATTAACATCAAATCAGGGAAAGGTTGGAAATAATCAAACCTAGATAAATCTGGACTCCCCCTCCCTCTTTCCCCAAGGTCAGCGATTGTCTGAGGCCTCATCTTAGCTCCATCCCGTAATGATTTAACATGCAACTCCACATATTACCATCTTCCCTCCTCCATTTTCCTCAGCACTTGGTCCATTTCAGCACCTCTAAATGAGGTCACATTAAAGTCGCCACTACATATTCTACGAGACAAAGTGGAATTCAATGAAACCCAGCGGAAATAACATTCAGCAGCTTCTTATGTAACAAGCTTTTTATCCCACACCCCCAACCCTGCCTCAGATACAATCTCTGGCCCTGCAACACGTCTTTAAACTATGCCAGGTGTATTAAATAGAAATGATGATGATCATTTGGGCCAGCTAATATCTGACAGTTTATCCAGGCAGGCCGCCACAACGGACTTCCTTCCATCTGACATTGCTGTGACTCCATTAGCCAAAGTGTTGGAAGTAAATGATGGTAGGCAGCGCTTGGCAGTGTCAGAGCCTGCTCAGATCAGCTGGCCTCTATCGATTCAATCACAGAATAAAGGATGGAGCAGGGAACAGGCACCCCAGGTGTATTTCGTCTAACCAAGCCACACTCTGTCTTTTAAACATTGGCACATTGCAACTCAGGGAGCCATTCATTCTCAACACTGCCTTGGTCAAGTATGTACGGCTGTAAGATCACACAGCTGCATAAGCATGCGGCTTCAGCACAAGGCTGCAGATTACATCAGATATTCAAAGATTATGTCCACAAAATATATATTAGACCATGACCACATTAAGAACACGCATTCTCCATCTCCCATACACAGAGTGCAAGACTTTTAGATTAATTAAGAAACACGTTATCCATTAGATAGAAAACAGCAAATACAAAATACAGTAGTTGTGTTTTTATTATTTTGTGAGCATATAAGCAATAAGACCCTCTTTCAAATAAGTATGTTTACGGTACTGAGGGGTCCCAAAGTATTCCTTTGAAAGAGGGTCTAAATCACATACCTGCCTACTTTTACTAACATTTCAAACGCTATAAAGATGCACTGAGAAGCAGAAACCATTTAACACACCCTTTATTACAGCATATATTATGTTCTAATGATCAATTTCAAGCTAAATAAAGATGGTAATATTATTCTTAATCACAAAGTAAAAGACAGAAAAGTCTCATCCCCGCACATGTGGACCACCAGTCTCTGAGAATGGTGGTCCAAATGTGAGTGAAAAAGTGATAAACTATGAAAATACATAGGATTTCTAAGTAGTTTAAAACTAAGGAAGACGTAAAATATAGGTGATTTAATGAAACAGAAACTTGTGTCAGCATTTGTAACCACTATCCATAATTCATCCTTTATTGTGTAAGCTATGAAATTTCTGTTTAAGATGAAAACCTCTGGACTGGAAACTGATAAAAACAGACAGATTGATAGGTTGGGAGATCACTTCATAACCTCAAGGGTGACACAATTGCTGCGACAAACTTACCTTTCTTTACTATTTTGTTAACTGTTAGTTACTATTTTCCTTGTGTTGTAACCCCCTTAGACTTGAAGAGACACAGAATAAACTTCAGAGCCTAGCCACTGAGGCTTTGCTCCAAAATGCAGCAGGCGTGCAACAGTAAGTAAATTGGGACAAATAAGCTGAAGGCGTGCTTATTATTTGATGAACGGCTCTTAAACTGGCCATTAGCCACAGCTAAAGAGTTCCCATCACCATGCAGTTACCTCAATGTCAGTCTGCCATTACAGGCATCTCAAAGCCAATGACAGCGTTGCACTGTTATGTTGTACTAACAGCTTAACACACACAATATTCTAACCTCACTCACTCTAAAAAACACGTGGGCACGCATACAAACAACTTATCAGTCAGCAGTGACGTCTTCCATGTGCCTTCCTTGTGGGAGTCATGGAAAAAATTGGCAAGACATGGCTTCTAAATGTTCCCCTATCTTTTCAGAGTGAAATAATGTAGAGTGCAGTCACCACACGTTGCAGCATCCTGCACACAAACATAAAGCTTTAACTCCATCCTCAAGTGCTCTCCTCTCAGACCACTGCTGAATGTTTTCATAGTCATGAATAGGATGAGTGTGGTGAGGTCAAAGGTTACAGTAGCTTGTTTACATTCAGGTCCAGACTTAAATCCCCTTCGTCCTGTGGGGGCTGTAGGTGGTTTTCTAATGTTTTGGTGCACAGCAACTTTGCACTATCCTTGGCTTCCTGTTTTCTTGAACTCTGCCTCCACTGATTCTCTCAAGCCTTCTGAAGGACTTCCTCCTGTCTTTCTTACTCAGCGGGGCATCATGCTTCAAGGGAATCGTCTGTATATGAAAGTATGGGCTTTGCGTATGGGAGTGAGGTGACAAAATGTGTCAGGTAAAAGAAACATTTCAAAATTATAATAGCTGGAACTCATCACCTTATGACCTCTGACACCACCTACCTCCTCAAGGATAATCTAAGTTTGTTTGGTGATGGTAAAAAAGAAAAAGTAAAGGTCTCATTTATTTCCTCTTTAACAGTCAAGTATCTTGATGAAGTATCCCCTGGCAATTCTCTGAACCCCTCTCTGCTCTCTCATAATACGTTTCAGAGGATAAGAGCCTCTGATAAATACCTAAAATGTAAATTTTGGTTGGTTTGCTTGAAAAGTCCTAGAAACAGCCCCCACAGACACATACTTTATCTAAAGAAGGAACATTATCTTCAGGGACAGTATGTATGTGCACTTCCAGGAGAAGAAACAGTCATTTCTATCTGTGCATTTAGGTTAAAAAAAAATGCTTACCATGTAAGTCATGCAGGCTCTTACTGCATGGCTTAGGCATCTTATTGTTTTACTATCAAAAATGTAAAAGGTGACATCACAAAAACAAAAAATACATGTTGATAAAATCCCTCATTTGCAGGATTCCTTTGAAAATGTAATCCAATACAATTACCCCAGTTAATGTAGTCAGTAACTTCACAACATTAAAGTAATGCAACTTGCTTGGTTTCTGTTACTTTTGGATTACCGCAATACCAAATATGCAAATATAACAGAAAAGAAAATAAAGTCAATGAGGTGACAATTACTTATTCTATAAGACACCATAAAAGCACAAAAAATGTGTCTTCTGTTCAGTGTATTTTTAAAGAAAAACTCTAGAAAGCCTCTGGACTATTTTTCAGCTGGAAGGCATGACACGCACTGTGCTGATGTTGTTCCCCTTTCTGCATTAAAGTAAAAATAAATGTTAAATTTCCATCCAGTGAAAGCATTTTTTTTTGGCTCATTTGTCTCACGGATTCTAAAATATGCCCTCTTTGAAATAAATCCATCAGTAGGAGTAGAATAAGCGTTGGTCTGCTTTGCATGTTTTTACACAAAATATCTCAGCTTGTATTTGTAGGGGACAGTTAACTCTGAAATTGATGTCTGGCTTCCTTTCTTTTATGTATAGAATGTGAATAATGATCACCTGAACACATATACGTGGTAAAGAGGATGGAATAATTTCCCAAACTTTTACAAATTGACTGGGTTTTTAAGGTTCTTAACAGTTTAATGGAATACACTAGTCGTGTCCTCCAACTTCAGGCAAAAAAAAAGGGAGAGAAGCATTTCTCAGCTGTATTTAGAGTAGTACTTGCAAGCTCATCAAGCCTATTATGTTCAGTCTTGAGGCGATGAAGAGGGAAGGTTCTGAATTGGAGCACAGGTCTTAAAACCCTGAAACAGAGGGAATTAATTTTAAAACAGCATGTCTGTTTGTGCTCTCTGCACTATAATTTGGGTAACAAAGTTCTTTGGGATCAACTGTGGTTTTCTTCTTAAATTCTCATTTGATCTGTGTGCCCTTTCAAACTGAAGCAATGTTTTTAAATTGTAGACATTCATGTGACCCCTATATAGAAAATAAATAGTAGAACCTGAAGCTTCATGCTATAATGACTTGACTTGCACCTTGCCTGATGAGATCTTTGCTTGCCAATCCGTATAAATTAGAAATTTCATAAAAGCCACTGGCATTGTGCTGGAAAAATATTTAGGTTGGATTTCTGTGTACAATGAATAAATAAATGAATAAACAGTTTCGCACTAGTAATGTAGAACACAAAAAGTGATGCGACTGATTTGGTACAAATACATTTCTTTGTAATCAACAGAATCTGAACCCTCCTCCCACCTCAGCAGGAGGAAATATTGAGGACACAACAACAAGCTGAAGCAAGCCAGCCAGTTAGGGCACTGGCAACCTCGCTGAGCATGGCTTAGCTCTGCCTGACGCAGCATTATCAGGACCGACACATTGGTTGGGCACTATACCTGCTGTTCCCAGCTGTGCCAGTGCTGGCCTCACCTCTGCCAGGCGGCTCCCGCACCTGCTGAAGCTCCCGTACCACTTCAGAGGACAGAGCCACACACTGAGAAATAGGTTTGATGCCACTGGAAAGGAAAAGAGACAGATAGCAGTGAGAAAATAGAAGTCTGCGGGTGTGTTACTTACTTTTAGCTATGTAGGGTGGTGAATACTTGTTTGTTTATGACTTCTGTGAAAGCGCTGTGCGTGTCATTGGCAAAAAGCCCACCAGATGGATCGATGATGAGGAGGTGCCGCTGCGGCAGCCATGCTAGACATGCCTCGATTTAATTTAGGCCTACCCTCTCTGCCTGGGTGAGGTTAACACTTCGATTCAGATGCCATTGCACGTGAAGCAAATCACAAATACTCCTTCCTGGAACAGAACACTATTATTTAATAATTTCATTATATAAATGAATAGATTGTATCTTATTGGTGAGTAAATGCTTACACCAATGAGTCCCCAGAGTGACACAGGAAATGTAAACGTTGATTAGACAGAGAAGTCATTTAAGATCAAGGTTACAGCTGATCTGACAATTAGGTGATCACATTATCTACTTACTGAGCTGAAATTAATTGCAAGTATAGGTGCTGTTCTTTTGTTTTTGGTTTAGGTTCCTGTCATTTTCTGAATCAATAGGTACAAAAATGAAAAAAAGGAAAGTAGTACAAACTGTGAAGGTGATACAAAACAACTCCTCTGGGTTCATGAAAGAGCTTTAAAGAGGCTATAAAACAAAAGATGACAGAAAGATTCCCTGTGTTGAAACAATGGTTTCAAGCATCATTCTTAAAACTAATGGTCCTCATCTACCCCCCATCCTTATCAAAGTGGGTTTCTACTAGAAAGCAAGAAAGGAAACAACTGAAGTTCTTTGAAAAGCATAGTTTTGAGAGTAAAAGCACAGCTAATATGCTTCTTTTACTCCTCTAAGCCATTTGTTCATTCTTTTTCTCCACATGGTTACACTATTAATTCCCTGAAGGTTAGATACACATAGAAAAACACCAGAGAAAAAAGATGCTGGGATACACAGTGAGCTCAGATTCCCATTTCAAGCATCTATTTTTAGACTGTATGAAACAGATCTGCCTCTAGTGACAGTAAAACGGTACAATAAAACTTTGAAATAGAAATAAATATAGAGAAAGAGTAGGAGAAAGTAAGCACTATCCTGCAAATACCCACAGCATAGAGTAATTTGTACTGTATTGAGAGGGTTTGGAAACCAAAGCCAGGCTTTTACACTTCAATAAAGACATTCATGAACCCGACTTTTCCTGTAGGCAAAGGTTTAATAGCCTGGAGTGCTTTCCTTTCAGGTGAATGCGCTTGTTCTAACAGGTGCTTAATAATAGAGGGGGAATGCAGTGGAAATGGGGATACAAGCCTGAGCCACTGTAAGCAGGTACACGGAACACAATAGGATTAGAGAGTAGATTGATCCTGGCTTTGTGTGCTGTCGTTTGGCCAGATTACCAGAGCCACCGTTTTATTGTGTCGAAAATTGGACCGAAATTTGTTTTCAATTTGCCTACTGCTTGAATTGCATTTGGGCATGCCTGTTTCTGTGTGTGTCTGTGTGACACAGAGGAGAGGTGTGGAGAGGAGAAATGTACCGTGCTTTGCACTCTACAATTTCACAGGATTAACCAGTTTCCCTGAGATAATTGTGTCACTAGTGACACTAAATCAACTTTATACGTTTGAAAGCCTGACATGAAACATTGAGACTTGCAGAGCTGCATGCACGCAAGCTCACTCCAACTGGGGACAGAGGTATTGGATATCAGTGTGTACAATTCTAAATGAGTTCCATAAGACCCAGCTGTAACACTGAACATTTTCAGGTACAGAGTGTAGCCTGAATCGATTGTGCACAGACTGAGAACAGGTCACTGCAGCAGTTCTTATTTACAGCCACTTCCTCCTGCAACTGCCAGAGCATGTATGCACAAATAGGGCTCCAATTCACATGCAAATTCAGCACACATGCAGCATTTTTGAGAAAATGTTCCAACATGTGGGCACACAATCTTTTCAACCATTTTATGTTAAATATTTTTATTTTTATTTTTTATTATCATTTATTTGATAGAAGGTAGAAAACATGGAGAGAGAAAAGAAGATGGAGTGATAACATCCCTAGCAGAACTCAAACAGTGGTGGTCACATTTAGTCTTACACAGCAATTGACTGAACATGGCTTAAAATGGTTTGAAGAAACTTTAATACCAGAAATCATGTTACAATGTGTCAATAACTGAACACAACAATATATTTACCAATCTGGATGTGATCACATGTGATGTGATGTGAGCCTAGGTATTATATTCATATGGGACAGTTCAGCTGAAGGTTGTTTACCACTGTGCAAACTTTGCAGGTTCTCTTTTTATACAAACCCCACCGTCTTTTCTTAACATTTACCTGACATTTTTGTTGCTTTATCTTAAAGCCACAATGTGAAGCATTTTTATGGGATTATATCATTTTCAATATTATTCTGTTTTTGTTTGTAGAAAAATAAGACAATCTTGGTGAAATGTGTTGTTGCTATGTAGGCTATTCGTTGCTTTTAGCCCAATCTGTCTGCTACAGGGTCTTTTTTTGGTACAGACTAACCACGCCTTAACCATACTGTGGTATATGCACTAAGATTATTTTGTAAATAATATAAAAAAATGGGAATTAAATGTTCAAAATTTTAATTGACCACGTTTAATAGAATCCTCTATTATGACCTGTCTGTGTGAGAGTGTTTTGCTTCATCACCTAAAGGATTTTGTTTAAGAGACAGTTTAGATTTTCTGCTTATGTTTCACGGGTACAGAAGCTTTGACTATCCGTAACACCAGAATTTCATTTTGGCAGATAGGGCCGATCTACAGCATATCAATTAGGGAAGATAAGACTCTAATCTCAGTTGCAGCCTCACTTCATGATAAGACTGATAAGACAGCTGTATTATTACATAAAAATCTTGCCTCGCTCAGCTTAACCTGCACTCAACCCCCTTTCCTTTCCCTGATTTTGCCACTTTAATGTGCTGGAGTCGTGCTGCGTATTGAAAAAGCTCAGCATGCTGCACATATCCATCCAGTTTTACCCTATTTGTTGTTATTATTTGAATTGCATTGGACTGTGGTGACTGTGAATTGGAAATGGGAGGGCAAAGTGGAGACCACCTCAGTCCCAGTATTTTAGGCACAGTTCTGCCTCAGTGAGCCAGGCTGATTGGGATGCAGCAGGGTCTCTCCCTTTCTCTCCCTCTTGCTTTCTCCCGTGTCTCTCGTTCTGCTCAGCCTGAAACAGACATTCTGATGAAAAACAGAGGGGGCCAAAACGTTTATGAAGGCAGGGCACATGCAGGAACATAACACAGACACACTCACAGAGTACATATGACTTATTCTGTGCAATGCATACACAAATACACAAATGTGCATTCAGTGGAGCTGTTAACAACCCCAGAATTTCAATGCTGCTCCAATAGAGTTTTTTTCTATTTGATTTGGGATATCCAATTATAACCTTAATTAATTATAACCAAATTAAACATGCAACTTGGAATGTTATTTCAGAATCATATTGTTGGCTTCAGCCAACAAGAAGAAAGAGAATGAAAAGGAGAAGGAGAATGGGCAGGAAGTCTTAAAAGACAAGAGCTGCATAGCTGCAAGCTTGCATGAACAGCTCAAAACATGACAACAGCACCTCCACGGCCAGGTTCAACACACAGTACAATGCTGCAGGTGAAGGAAAAGCATATATGGTAAACCAGTAGCAGCCTGTGGTTTGAACATCTGATGTGAATCCAATTAGTCCAAGTGAAGAGGATAACACAGAGGGAAAATGTATTTATTCAGATATATTAATATGATGTGTTTTGCCTTCTGTTATTCTTGACAAAATACATTTGTGGACAATATCATACAGTTAATCATCAACCAAACTGTATCAGAGAAGGAATAAATGACTTGTTTTTGTTGGCTAAAACAAACAAAACAACTCCAAGACTCCAAACTTGTTTCTTGAGGTAGGCTCCTAATTCCTGGATTTGATAACTCACAGTAATGTGAAACAGCTGAAAGATCCTGGCCCTCTGTCCAATTTGTAACACCAAAACATCAGATAATAGCTAATGCAACTAGAGGCTTAAAGTAAACAAAGAAAAGAAAATACTAATAGTCAAAAGGTTTAAAATACAGACAAAAATTTCAACTGACAGGAAATGTTGAGCCCTAATTTGGCTCCAGCAAGCAGAATGGAGAAGTAAGGGTAACAAGTAATCTGAATGGTGCTATCCACATTGATGGCAGGTTTAAAAAAAAAAAAAATTTTTTTTTTTTTTTTAAATTTTTTTTTTTTTTTTTTTTTTTTTTTTTTTTTTAAATATTTTTTTTTTTATTTTTTTTTAATTTTAAATTTTTTTTTTTTTTTTTTTTTTTTTTTTTTTTTTTTTTTTTTTTTTTATAAAAAAAAATTATAAAATAAAAAATTTTAAATTTTTTTATTTTTTTTTTTTTTTTTTTTTTTTTTTTTTTTTTTTTTTTTTTTTTTTTTTTTTTTTTTTTTTTTTTTTTTTTTTTTTTTTTTTTTTTTTTTTTTATTTTATTAAAATAAAAAAAAAAATTAATAAAAAAATTTTTTTCCCCTTTTTTTTTTTTTTTTTTTTTTTTTTTTTTTTTTTTTTTTTTTTTTTTTTTTTTTTTTCCAAAAAAATTATTAATTTTTTTTTTTCCTTTTTTTTTTTTTTCCTTTTTTTGATTTTTTTTTTATATGGGGAAACAATTTCCTTATTTCTTTTTTTCTGACAGGGCTGACTTTGTTTCTAAGTCTTGAAGTGTTTTGCACCTCACTTTGGTGTCTGAGATGAGCATCCCCCCCCTTTCTTGATCTTTAAACCCTTGTGTCTACACGTTTGTCTGGAGTCAGCCAGGCATACGTGCAGATTAACCACACATTGTTCTGTTTGTGTTTGTGTATGTCTCTCTGTAGCCTGCACGTTGGGGAGAACAAAACACCATCTGAGCATGTCCAGGATTATCATCATCTCCATGGCGACTGCCTCCTCCACCTTCTGCTCTTTCCCTCCTCGCTACTCTCTCTGTGTGGGTAATCTGTGGCGTTCGCTCTGCAGCGCCCACTCATTCATCTCCCATCCCCGCCACAAAATCTGAATTCTAAAATTGCAAAAAGAGTAATAAACAAGATTGACTGCAGCTCTCCCTATTGATCGCTGCTCCAATGTGCTCACATGATTTGTAATATCCCCCCCTTCCCTTCCTCCAACAACAGCGCCCGATGGCCAGGGCACATAGAGACAAGGCAAATTATGATGGGGCAGGAATCAATTTCTACTAGATTAAGCGTCTTGTTCTGCCGTGGCCATAGGGGTTTAGAAGTGGAGGTGCTCAGAAAAGACGCTTGTAAAAGATATAAAACCCAGAAGAGAAACCCTCCATTATGATTTTCATCTCAAGGTGAACGTATCAGGCAACAGTATGCTACTACCAGCTGGCAGTGAGATTCTCAGTATCATCTTCATCAACAAAAATCTTCAAAATGCCAACTTCAGTTCTCAATTTCTTTAGTTGTTTGGTCTTATCTTCCTGGTCACTAACAAGACAAATGATTCAATCTACATGGGAAATGTACTGTTGTACAACATTCAAAAGAAACAAAATGGTAAATAGAAGAGAAATTAAAGCAGATAAAAGCTTTAAATTCATTCAGAAGGCCCTAAAAAAAAAACGTCTGAACATCACTCAAAACTTCAATAACCAATACAACATTGAGTTGAATGTTGCTATCTATGTCTTTAATGGAAAACCGCCTTACAGTGTGGCTCTACTGTTCACTGATAAATTGTTTACTGAACAAATTCCTCTTTCAGGATTAACATTGCTGTTTCTCAAATCAGCAAAACATCTCAAATATAGAGGAAAACACATAGATTCTGATCAAAAACGTGTTATCATCAATACAAGTGAGATTAGACTATATAGCATTTGTACAAGTGGGTGCTTGAGTTTCCTTGTCACATTTTTTAGATGTGTGCACTGACATGAGACCAACTCACAGTGTGTGGTGACAATTTGGTTTGTGTCAGGGACCGAAGAGTTTGATTTGTTATTCACTGATAAAAATGTGTGTGTGCATTCAGCATAATGGCTGCTATACATGAACAGATAAGAGAAAGGAGAAAGAGAGGGAGAATGGAGAGTATTTTCATTTCCAAGTCTGAATTCCACAGTACACCACCAGATATTTAAGTCCAATAAGATGCAGGATTTCCTTTCTTTCCTTCCTTCTCTTGGTTATGCTTCCGCTCCTCTTATTACCATGTTTACAACTTGTTGGCACCCTGAAAGCTATGTTGGCTTTGGTAGCGGCAGCATGGAAAATAAAAGGAAGGAATTTTCAAAACATGTCAGCTGAGTGTGCTGATATAAGAGGATCAGACATGCAAGACTGGAATTGGGCCCTTAAGTGTTCCAAAAGAGAATAAAGGGCGAATTATCATTTAATCCCACCCTGGTCAGTACAAGGAGGAGGATGAGAGGGGAGAAGAAGGATTCATTTGTGGTACAAAAGGATGTGAGATACTGGGAATGATGTCAGACAAAGGTTTGTAGCGTGGGAGGATGAGGGAGATGGTGGTGGAGGGGTCATCCCTCCATCTGTAAGCCAGTAAACAGCAGCAGAGACACTCGGGCAGAACGGGTAGAAAAGTTCTTGTTCTTTGCTAACATCTCCCAATGGAGAATCAGCTCCTTCTAAATATTTTATCACATCTAGACTTAGTGAACAGCGGGGCGATGACAAGGCCAAACAGCAATAATGTAGGATGAGCTGAAAAATTGGACTTCACTCACCTGTAGGTCACAAACCACACACACATATACAAAAGTTGTATTTGACTGACATTTTGACAAGATCGTGAATTTGTAGCTTTTGCCTCCAACAGAGCAGAGTCATGGTATATTTTTTACAGCATTTTAGGCCTCCTGTTTAGTGTCACGCACGAGAAAGCAGATGCTGCGTGCCTGTCTATTGAGAAAAAGTAAAATAAAAACACATTCAGTTATCTTGTACTGTAGAACATCACTTACTGCATTGTGCACTCAAACAGCTGGCTCCGTTTCATTTGCAAAATGGCCACATGTCACAACACTGCTCTGAATAAAAGTTAAACATGATACACTGTAATGCACTGAGATAAGCACATAAGTAATGCATCTCACTGAGAGCAGGCCTGTTTGTTTCATTATGAGAGGGCTGAAGAGATAAAGGCACAGAGAGAGATAGTGAGTGTGTGTTTTTGTGTAGAATCCACTGCTGACTATCTCACTTGTGAACATAAAACATTCCATAACAGAAGAGGAGGCTGTGATAACCACTGTCAAATAAATAAATGTAGACCTGGCTCTCATTTCCTCTATAGGGAAGATATTGTAAACAATAATGGGAGGCTTTGTTTGATCAGGGAGGCAAAGCTTTCCCATCCAAGGAAACATAGAGACATAGTCCTGCTAGTTATGGCGAGGTTGCTCTTACGTGACCAGAAATATGTCCGAGGAGACAAATGAGAAGAGATGCAGGTGCTCTACAGCTACAAGGTAAATCTCCAGCTCCCTGTAATGACTTATAGGTCCCTTTACATGCAGCTGCAGGTCCCCATAAATGTAATATCTCCATCAGAGAAATATTCATGAAGGTGAAGAATATACTGCTTGTGGATATGCAACATCAATTCATTTCTGAAGGTGGATAACTGCTTTCCTATTTTCTTTTCCTAATGCGTTCAGTTTTCCGGGCATAGCAGCGATGCAGTGGGAAATAATTACAACCTCTCAAAATGCTGTGACTACAGACAGTTCAAGAATAATGACCTGACTAATGTCATCATCAACTATAAAGGTCAGCTAAAGATTTAATTCAAGATAAATTGACTTCAATAAAAAAAACTTAAAATAAAAATTTACCAAATTGTTGTCATGAGATGGGAATGAAATTTGGATGACCGTCTTGAGGTAAATATATCCTTTCATTCCCACTAACCTTACAAATTTACCTGAAGTATTAAACCAATGAGGTTTGGTAATGATGTTGTGCCATAATTATTGTGTGGTGCAGAAATATATTTCTCCTGTTCGTCCATATTCACACAGATAATGTTTTCTGAGACTGGAAGGCCTGAAAAGCCCCTTTTTGTCTAATTAAGTAGAACTCAAATGCAGAAAATAGAGCCTTCGTCTTTAAAAAAAAAAAAAACAATGATTAAGATAAAGACGAAGAGCTAAGGTGTGTATTTTTTAATTTTGCAGGTAATAAAAGGACACCAGCGACTAGGAGCAAATTAAAGATGAACAAAACTGAACTGACAACTTACCACAAGACAAAGGCAAGAGTAACAGAGAGACTTTTGGAACTGACTGCTAGAAAATGCTTTGTGTCAGCCCGCTCACCGTTTCTCCTTGGCTGATTAGGTGCCATTGGCAGAATCTTTTTTTCACTTCAATTTTAAATTTTCAAGCCCCCACTCATGGTGTATTACCATTATCGCTAACTGTGAGACTCCATCGAGCTGTCTGGTACCTGTGGACATGCGTGAAAATTGCTGCAAAATGCTAGTCTAAATGTAAATGGACTAAGGTAATTGTTATCTTTTGTGAGTAGAACTTTTCTCATTGACTACTCTTTTTAGGGTATTCTGATTTTTTCATTCAGCATAATTTGAATTTAATGCCATGGATGCATGGTGAAATAGGGTCATATAACCTGTTAAAAATGCATTTCTGACACTTTAACCTGTATGTTTGTAAGTGCCTTCAATTTGAATGAAGTAATAACAAGACTGTTTTGTCTGTGAAGAACCTTTGCAAACTATTATAGTGTGTTTGATATTGTCGCACGTCTATTTACCACGGTAATAACCTTTCTCCTATTTTGTTCGACTCTTGTAGTCTATTTCATCTGCAAAGCCAACGATTAAAAGGAGCCTGGTTTAAATGTTTCCCAAGGATCTTCTGTTTCTTTGGCAATACCTGTGTCCCCATCTGCTCTCAATTTGTTAAACCTTGGCAGAATCCTGGATCCTCTAATATCCAGGTTTTTGTAAGTAATGTTCAGTGAAACATATGATGTTAACAAATGTGAAATTAATTGTTAACCATGAAACATGACTGTAAATGTGACGGACAAAATACACAGACAAGATCTGACAATGTAGGTACTGTTTCCTTTTGATCGGGCAAATGCTAAACCGGTAAATGGCTTTCTGAATGTCATGGATTTAGATTGTTGCCAGATAAGTTTGGCATCTCATGGCCCAGGTTTGTTTTATTCCTTCTACCAAATGCTTTTTGACTGCAGAGGTTTACTTTCATTCCTCCATGTCTCTCTCTCTGTCGCTCAAACACACAGGCATACACACACCTCAGAGCACCACCATCTCCCTGTGTGACATGCTTCATGCACCGAGGGATCCACTGCTGATAAGCAAACCCCCCTCACCACCACAGAAATACTGATTTCAGGTCTCCAAAGCAGAACTGTCCACAGAGGACTATCTCCACAAAGCTGCTACGCATGAGCTGGTGAGCTGTCTCATTGATCTGCCTTTCCTCACAGTCCAGCCTGGGCATTCGCTCTTGTTTGCTACGCCTTAGCGAGTCCACTTTGGAAAACATCACCCGTGGGAGAGGTGGGGGAGTTTTTAAAAAACCTCACATTCTCCAAATAATAAACTTTGGTTCCAGCCAGCCACTAAAGGCTACACGGAGTGATGTCATCAAATAAAATGGAAATTGTATGCATGCTATGCAGGAGAAACGCGTGGGGCTTTACATATGGTGCCATGCACAGTGAAGTGAAAGAGGCTAATCTGGCACTAATGCTTGCACATGCGTTAATGTGGGTATGTGTGAGTGCGAACATGTACTGCACATAAGTGAAAGCATGCATGCTTTCCAACGTCACGCAAAAGCTACTGTAGTGTATAGATTCCAGATCCATTTTGTGAGAGTTGTAAACAGTCAGAGTTCACTGCATCATCCTGGGACTCTTGCATTCTTCCTCGCCCAACCAACATACACACGCACACACCATTTATCTTGTTCATTCAAATGTCATGAAAACATATCTGTCATTATTAAGTCAAATGCAATGAATAAGTTTCTTATACAAAACATCAGGTCTATCAGGTTGTTTTTTTTTCTTTACTTTTTGATATCTTATGACCTTGCTGATTGAACATTTTTATAATCAAATGTGAAAACAGTTAGAGCATCGAGAATGTCTTGACTCTCTCACTCCCTTTCCTTCTCTGTGGGTTAGTGGAGAGACAATATACACACCCCTGCTGCCTTATTGTTAGGTAGTATTTTGGCCTTGTGCCTCTACTGCTTCTGTAGGTGGGTGTATGGGTGTTGTCTGTAGTGTTTCAGTGTATTCTACCAGAGCACTGGGACCTTTTTGTGGGTTTAGGATCACATTGCCGTAATGGAATAGTTACAGGGTGGGAAAGGGGGTGAGTCATGCCTCTAGTGTGTGTGTGTGTGTGTGTGTGTGTGTGTGTAGTGGCGGGGGGTTTGATGGGCAAGCTGGGTTTGGGCGTGCATTTCACTTGTTTATGCCCATTTACATTAGTCATATGGACATATACCAAGTATACAAGCATGTATGCAATTCACGTACAAAACCACTGTACTTTACTGAGTTGCCACCCCCAGTATTTCCATATCCCATCTTCTTCTTCAGGTGTTAAAGAGAGTGTTCTGTCGTCGTCGTCGTCTTAAGCAATAGTCACAACGTTTTACTCAAGGAAGCAATTTCTATTATTAAGTCACATCCTGGTAAAAATATGAAATATGAGGCTCATTATGGGGCCACAGTACACCCCTTTAATGAAAAGACAAGACGTGCAATATTTGATTCTCACACTGAGATAGATACTGGAGTAAGTGTAATTGAGTGATACACTGACAGGGGATTCCAGGCATAAACAATATCTGACTATTTGTATGGTTTTTTCATCATCACAAGCGTTTGTGATTTAATGCAAAGTGAGTTTGGCCCACTACTGCAGCTACACCTAGCAGATACATGCAGTCTTTGGTGCCAAAATGCCACCAAAACTTTGGCAAGTATCAAATTAAGTACTCTAATAGTATAAGTATCACTTTAAGGGTACTGGTATTGGTACTGGTATCATACTTTTTTTAATGAAACCCAATCGTAATGTTGCAGGTGACCTTTTTTTCTTTCTACAGTTACCAATGGGCAAAGAGCAGAAAGCATTGTATCTGCTAGTGGAGCTGAATATGTCCACTCTTTGTGTAAAGTGACCCTAGAGGCACAAAATGTACACTGTTGAGGCCACCACAGTAACAGCCCAAACCATGTGATCACACAGTCATGTCATTGCAAAAGGTTAGAGAGAAAATAACACAGCAAAAGTTTAAAAAGATACACAGAATTCCTGCAGCTGTAGCATGCTTGCTGAACATTGATATGACCCTGCAGAAAGTACCATATGTCAGTCTGGCTCTGCTTGTGCTCATGGGGTAACACTGGGTGACTTTCATTCTAATGCAACTATTATTAGCTCCAGATTAGACAGATGATCTTATACTGAGAATTCTTTTCAAAAACAATTTCTTCCCATGGGTTCAGTAGCTTTGATTTGATGAAACTTGATCCCTGGCTCTCAGATGTCGTTTAAGGCTGCTGGCGTCAGCATTATCTATGTCATCAAGCAGACACAAAATGGGCACTTTTGTTGCATTTGCTGGTTGGAAAAGTTAAAGGTCAGTGATCAGTGTTGTTTTTTGATCTAAACAAAGTTCTGCAAACTTGATATTATCTTATAAGGCTTTCTGTAATCTCCTAAATTGCCTCACTAACACATAAGGTGCACACACGATATGAAACCAAGGAAATCAATCTATGTTTACTGATAAGTGACAGGAACTGAAGTGTGTCATTGACCCTAACAGCTGCACTATTTGTCAGAAGAGGGCTGTGTGCAATGCCCATGAAACCTCTTGGAGGAGGGTTGGCCTCTGGGCTGAGGATTTAAGATGTGATAAGGTAATTGCCCAATGTTTAGACAGAGGTATCATTGGTCCTCCATCTCTAGTTCACTGTCAAGGAGGTTAACGACCAGGAGCCCAGACAGTGATTAAACATTTATACGGGACATCTAACCCCTTATATATCAAATGATCTCTGCAGGATAGGCCTCCGACTGTCCAGCTCATCTTACGTCTCTTCCAAAATCCTGCACCCCTCATCAGCCTCCACTGTGTCCAGACCTTCACAATACACATGGGAACTGTAACCCTCTGGACGCTGCTCATGTTTTTTCATCAACTTTTTGGAATTATGTAGTATCCTTTTTTAAACAATATGGGTTGGGGCTGCTACAGCATTAAAAATGGCATATTACACGCATAAAACAGAAACTTCCCCTCCTGGATTCCGAGCATTTATGAGCAGACTCTTTTCAGGACAACTGCTTTAGCTGCTGTGTCAGAATAGAAGCTGCATTCGCCATTATGTGTATGTTCAAAACCTTGAATCATTCAACTGTTATGAGCTACACTTTGCCAGCCAAAATTACCAAGGAAGCAAAACCTTTTTACCAGCATCCTGATATGTTGAAAAGCCTAATCCAGAGAGGCTTTTATAAGCTTTTAAACTGATTGACCATATCGTCATGGCCCCGGAAGCTCCTCCCAGAGCGGTGGTTTTATGTGATGGAGCTGGCTGCTGAAAAAAGGGTGTGGGGTTACCATTTTGCCACAGGGTGAACCTGTACTTTGCCATAGTTCCTCCCCCACTACTTCAACCTCTTAATTTGTATAATGCATTGAGAAACAAAGCCAAGACAATATAAAGAGTTTTACTTCCTCTTGTGCTTTCCCTAACAATCTACTCTTTTAAATTGAAGGAAGTAAAAGAATAAAAAAATGGATCAATAAATCCTTACCAGCAGTGGCCTCTATAGCATCCTGTTATAACCATTCCCACAAGAACTTTTCACCTGCTACCTTCCATCGTTTCCATTGTCTCCCATTGGTGTTTCTATGGTATATCAGGCAAAGGACAGGGGAGGTTTTGTGACTAATCATTACTGCTTGAAGGCACAGAGATAGGAATAAGCTGACACTTTATCTGGCATGTAGCCATTGGCTTTGTATGTACTTATATTGTTCCCTTGTTGTTCTGCTCATGTCTCCAGGAAGCTTTTCCATGCTCGATATGAACCTCAGGGTGTCTTTTAAAGATGATATTCTAGAGATCGATATGAATGAGTGTGGTCATTGGGGACATGGCCCTATTTTGAACAAGTGCACAGCTGCGTAAGACTATGGCATGAACTATGGGCAGTCGGACTACATGACAGGCTTTAGGTGCTGGTCTGGTTCCAATCTCAGATAAATAAATCACAGCTTAATACCTGTCCCATATAATTCCCCCACTACGTCTGTGACTGGAATACAGGCTTGGATGGGGGATAAACCAGAATGTGCACTGCATCTCAAGAAAAGAAAGTGAAAAAGAGGGATGGTGGTGGGGGTGGAGGGCCAGTAGCTCTGGATGAGAGGCCAGACATTAGTGTTGGCAGACATAGGGCAGGATCTGTCTGCCCCCCCATCGTGCCTGTCCCTTTTCCAGCTTGGACAGGGGATAGAAGTCTGGGATTGGATTACTCTGATTAGAAGATTGCACAGGCTGACGCGCCGGAATAAAGGATGGGCAAGTCATGTTGGATGTAACCCAAGCTAGTAGCTAGTCTCTAGGTTAATTGGTAGGATTAGAGAGACAGGTGTTCATGGCTTGTCGGGGGAACAAGTTACACCTGAGACACAGGTATTGATGGGCATTTCAACGTAGCATAAAACTGCTACATCAAGCACTATTGTGTTTCTCAGTAAGTGTCCACAGATGCACTTAGAGGCAATCTTATATGGCTCAAGCATCTTCACACATGCAGCAACCTGTACTCCTACAATGAAGTTGGCTGGTTTTGTCTTACATGCATATTTTAACACAAACTAATTCAGGTTTGCTTTAAAGTACCTTTTGCTCGTCCTCCACACAGACACAAAACCATTCGTCTTGAATTGTCCTGATCTGAAAGGCTAATGTTTTGGGAAGGAGAGGATTAAGATAAGTCCTTAATTTGCAGCATCTTTCAGGACTGTTGTGCACACAAGCCTTGGAGATTAGTCTCTGGCAAACAACTGCTCAATTAAGAAGTGAAGATAAAGTTGCAGTGGGGGTCCAAATACTTGCAGAAAACAATATAAACAAAACAGGTTGCCACACTTACAGCCAATTTGTAAAGGGGTAATTAAAGGCCTTCTCTAACTGCTTTCTCTGGTTGGTTTATTGCCACCCAGGGAAGATATACAAATCCACAATACTTGGGCTTTAACCACAGTTTTGAGCAACAACAGATGCTTTGGGTATTTAAGTGTAACCGACCCTTTTCTGACAACCTCTGTACTTAGTAACTATGACTACCAGGCTTTCTCTTCATTCTCACCTGAAACTAAACACCTGAACAAAGCCTGTGAAAGAAGACCATGACTAGGCTACAATGAGGCCATTTGGTCAAGCTGGACTAGCACAGTGCTTGAGGGTCCTGCTCTGCTTTGCAACGTCTGGCCATGTTTCCTCCTTCGTTCCACTATTCTGTGACCAACCCTCCACTTTTCCCCCCACTGTCTTTTTTCTCATGTACCTCTTCTCTTTTCAAAACGTAGCGAATGCCACTGACCAACAGGCGAAGCTGGAAGCAATGAAACACACAACCACAGTCCACTCTTAACCTCAGCTGGATGGTATGGATCTTGAATCTGCAAGGAGAAAAAGAGAAAGAGTCTCATTCTCTATCATTGGCAGCTCCTTCTCTTTCAATGCCTTGCTTCTGTCTCTCTCTCACCCCACTGGGTCCGTATGGGCCTTTTAAAACTTCCTAACAGGTTTACAGCATGGCAGATTCATTTAACATTACATTACACCACAGGAGCCCTGGCCTGCTGCCTCTAAACTGAGGGGGAAAGGGAAAATGACAAAGAATTATGAAGAAAGTGAGGTGGCCATGGCCCAAAACTCTTAACCCACTCAGAAACAAGTGGCTCTGTGTTCCTCTGATGCCAACAATGGAAGCCCTAGCTACATGTTGATAATCCCTGCCATGTTTTATGTGCTCATTAAGTATGGATTCATAATCGTGTTAAGAGCTTGCTGGGATGATCCGACACAAGGAGGCGGTGCCTTTGTGTAAACAAGCACCTTGCATTAGCTCATCTTTCATTGCAAGGACCTCGTCCCTGGAGTTGATTAAATAGCTCTGGTTTAATGAATGAATAATGAAGATGTGATAATGTATCACATGTCAGTATTTACACATGATTGTGTGGGGGGCAGCTCTGCCTGGAACTGTGTGGTGCCAGTGTAGAATATGAGGGCCATTTTGGTGATGCTTTTATCAGGAGTATTATAGATAAACAAAAATACTCATAGGTAAATAGGTAATGATTTTTGTGTGAATTTTCTCATTTTGGATTATGCCACTTTTTAATTTGATGCAGTACAATTCAACTGCACCATAAAATACAGCCTCTAAAAGCTGAATCAGCACATCTCTGACACGTAAAAAAAAAAGCTGAATATGATATGCTCATTGCAGGGCTTTCTACTGTTGAGTAGCACTGTGCATGTACCTAATAAAGTTGCATCAATCTGTCACAGAATACCAAGCTCATAAGAGGTAAATAGTACAAATACCTTTGAGTGTTTGAGGCAAAAACAGCAACAGCAGTCTAAGTTTTTCCTGTTTCCACATATAAGCTTGAAAACAGCTTAAACCAAGTCAACTTGTGTGCTTTTCTCCCAATTTTAAATCCTTGGTGCCTCTGAGGACATTTTTCAACTTATGAACTTTTCTCAAACATCCCTATCTGATCTGTCATGCTCAGAAATTCCCATTTTCCTCATATCTGATAGGCGCTTGGCAGCTATGAGCCTCGTAATGATTGGTCGAGAGAAGCTCTGTTTAACAGGCGATCAGTATGCTCAGTGATGGGTGAGGATTCCATTAGGGGGAAATTAGGAAACTCAAGAATAGGAGTAGCAATAACGGCTGATATTAGACCTCTAAATCATCTGGCTCTCAAACCTTATAGCTGCCCAATCCTTCCTGTCTGCCCCTATCTCTCCACTTCTTCCTCTCTCTCCCGCTCGCTCTTGTCTTCGAGACCTTGTCAGATTGAAAGAGCTCAATCAGTCAGCTTGTTCTCTGTGGACTCCTGGTCGAGCTGTTGATAAATCAAGCCTTATTCTCTCATGGCACCAAAACACACACTATCTACACTGTCTTGACCAGGGACTTGTGTTATTAATTTTGCAGAGGGCCTCTGCCGAGAGCCTCAGGACTGTGAGAGACCGTGTGCATGTCTACTGATGTGTGTGTCTGTGTGTCAGCATGTGTAAATGTGTCCCAGTTAAATCCTGACAAAAAGAGCAGGTAGGACAGGACCTCAATATATCCATATCCCAATCAATCTCAAGATGAAGTTAGAAAATAAGACAGCCAAGCAACAAATCAACATGTAGGTATATAAAAAAAGGTAAAGAATTTGACAAAATGAGACTAAATTTATTATTATTATTTTACTTCAAGGGAAAATGTATTTTGGGCTTTACAGTTTTGTTTTATGGTTATACACAAGAGATGTGTGTTGTGATTATCAGTGTGCAACGGAATTACTGCTTGCCACTTTGCTAATTGGCAACTCTATTCTATTCTGTTATGGATAAATATATTGGTAGTGGAACTAGTGTGTGTGAGCAAAACAGTGACATAGTGGTTACAGCTACCTACAATGTTTGACCTAATAATGTCTTTCCTATACAATTTTACCCTGGAGCCAAGGTTGACATTTACTCACAAAACTATACTCACTAGATAATTTACTCTAAATTGGTCCCCACCATGTAATTGCTTAGATCTGGAAACACAACAACATTGCAACAATGCTGTCCAATGGGAAAGAAACATTAGCAGCGATCGGACAATTTGTAAATGATAATGCTCTTTACTGTGGAGTTTATACATTTACTCTACCACTTCTCACCCATGCCAATTCTTAAATCTTCTTGCAATATTTGAATGAAGTGAGTGTTGTAATGAGGGCCATGTGATATATTTGTGTAGTGTGTGTTTTATGTGACCACAGAAGCCTAAGCGTCCAATATGGGCGTTAATGCTGGGTTCGCTTTCTTCAGAGAGAGACCCTTTGGTTCAGGTCAGTGAGCATAAGCGCCACAATAAAGCAGTAACACTTAGCAAGAGCAACTCTCTGTGGGGTCCCCTTAATGTTGTCACATGCATGACATGGCAGACATTCAGACCAGATATTCAGACAGCCCCGTCAATGCAGATGATGGCTGACAGTGAAACAGTGGTCACTGGTCGAGGCAGACGACCACCCACCTAGAGCCGAAGGGTCTGTCCTAGGTTTCTGCCTCTTTCCTTGCCCCCGTCGCCAAGTGCTTGCTCATGGTGGTAATGTTGGGTCTCTGTAAATGTTATAAGGAGTTCGGTTTAGACCTGCTCTATTTGAAAAGTGTCCTGAGATAACTTCTGTTATGAATTGGCGCTATACAAATAAAATTGAATTGAATTGAATTGAATTGAATTGTCAGCAGTCATAATTCACAGTCTGTGTAGTTGTAGACATCTTTTCGCACATATATTGACTCACTTCATGGACAGTTTGTTGAATGCATTCTTTATTCATTGACAGCATTATTTTCAGCTCCACAGCTGCACTTGTTTACACATTGGAGATGCCATATGTGCACCTACACTGGTACACAGAGGCTAAATATCCCATATTCAGTTTTCATTGTACTGTTTTTGAATTTTAAATATAAATATAATAAATAATAAATGAAACTCAGGATTAATAAGATATGCTTACCAATGGTTTGCAGATAAGTCTAGTATTGATATTTATTAAATACATTTAAACTTACCTGTTTATTCAAATATACTTTAATAATTGTTTATTTTGAATGTTCAAATATGGGATATACAAGTTACTTAGGACTGTCACAATACTTGCAATCAGGTATCCAAATCAATTGAAAACTGATCATATAGATTATGTATCTGAAATACATTGTGCATAAACAACTAGACTAGAAAAAGATTTCCACTTTGAAAAATGTAGTTGTTGTGGCTGTACAACCACATTAACAATATAAGTATAGGTAAATAGTTTAGTAAGATGGATTTGTTTACTGGTTCACAGGAAACTATCTTGACTTTAGCTGTAGCTCCTCTGGTTCTACTCAGCTCAGCTCAGCTCAGCTCAGCACAGCTCAGTAAGATAAAATATGACATTATCTAAACATTAAATGTATCATAATGATCAATTGCAAAGAAATTAGTACTGAGGTGGCCAAATTATGCAGTCAGTTCTTTAAGAGCAAATATTGTATTTCCCCGGAGTAGAGGAGCTCCATTATGGCTGCTACAGGATTTATTAAATCGCCTATATTCCTGTATAGGAACTGGAAGAAAGTGTTGAAATAATGCCTGACTTCAGTGTAACTTAATAGTAGCTCTTACATAAGAGACAATATTTTTCAAGTGAGCTAAATTGGAGACCTTTCCAGGCTCATGCCCACCCCTGTAATGTCTTTGCTTGTGCCAGTTACCACATTCAAGCCTCACAGTTAAGTCACAGGGAGAGCTGCATACCATGAATGCAAGTCAATTAAAATCATCATAAATTAGGATCATATTGAAAAAGACTCATTTTTGAGCTCATAAACATGAGGATATTTAGGAATTTCCTTTGGCCTCAAAAAATAAAGGTACTTTGTTCTACAGCTGAAGCGTATCCTGACCTAAGGGGAGAGTTTTAATAGTGCGAGAAGAGAAACACATTTTAAACCGCTGCAAATGCAATTGAGGAGGAAGAATTTGATTAAGAGGGTGGTAATCGAGTCAGTGTGCTATAACCAGAGGCTTGGTGCTGCGAACCGCTACTGCACAAGTGTAACGAGAGTGAATTTAGCACCCGGCGTGGGCATTTTGTTAATCCAGCTCTGTAATTTAGTCCTTCCTCCCCCATCTTTCAATTATCATTATCATAAAATGAAGTGAGGCCTGAGAAGCTCTACGTACAGCAAAGTTTTTAATTACCCGCTCCAAAGCTTTGTGTTTTCATCTCTATTAAAGATGAATTTTGAAGTTCCTGCGATGTCATTTGGAGTGCCTTTACTGCTTAGAAAGATGGTGGGTTGATCAGACGTTAATCAGTGAAATACCAAACGGAGATGAAGTTCAGATTGAAACCCAGTGGGAAGTCATTAACTTTCATCTCACTCAAAGCTGTATTGTGTGTACTGATATCTGACGTGTGTACATGAACACAGGCATACATTTGCACCTGGACAAAATTATTTGCAGTGATACATAGTAAATTCACAGAACATCACCCTTGTTATGTTCCTACTATATAACTCCAAATTATGCACAGCCATGTGCACAGTCTAGGATATCTCTAGTATCAAGTAATACTAAAAAAGAAAAAAACACAGTGCAGAGGCCAATGACAACATACCAATTTGCTTTTCACACTGTTAGTTGGGAGTTTCATATGAACAATTAGGCTAATTCTAACCTCGGGCATTTTCCTCTCCGCACCTACTAACACCTTTCAGTTCAAGTCATTGTTAATAAGGTTCCCTTATGGTATAACTTATGATAAAATGCAGCAATGCTGAGCCGGGTTCAAAGGGGCCAATCGTTAAGGAGATGAAATCAACTCCTCTGGGAGCTGAGGAGACCTTAATTGCTCTTTTAATTCATTAACAAGCAGATGTAGACCATCCATATTCAGCTCCCGATGGGGACTTACCAACCTAGGCAGGGGTTAAAGGGTATACTGGAGAGGAAGCCTCGAGCTCACTGACCCACCACTCATCAGCCTCACTGTGTGGGAACTATCAATCAGACTTCCACAACCCCCACAGAAGGGCTCATCTTAATTGTGGTTTGGGTCTTCATCAAATATGGATAGAGAGACCTCCCAGTAATGTCTTAATTACTTAAGAAAAGGACAGCTCTGCTCCGTTTTCTGATCAGCCTGTCCCACGGGCAATGAGAGGCAACTCCAAGGATGGAAAGATCTCTCACTCATGTTCTCCTGCTTCCTCCATCTCACCTCCCTTCCTGTCTGCATCGATCTCATCAGCATGACAGGAAATCAATCTGAGAGTCTTCTTAATAAAGCCCTAGACTCATTCCAGTTACTCCTCTACGCTCCACGTATTATGCTTCAGCCTGTGGTTGTCTCGCAATTCCTCACGCTGGTGAATCTCTATCTGGAAGATCTCGAGAGGGACAAAGCTGCTGCTTGTTTTGAAAAAGTTTCCTTGTTCGAGTTACTTGGGATTTAAATAAAATACAGAAATGCAGAGTTTTATTCATTCATTCTTTTGAGACTGCTGTGTTTCTTCTTGAACATTTAATTATAAAGGTAATTTTATTAATAATGATGACAATTTAGGCCTGGACATCAGCAACATACCCCCTTTATTATCTAAACATAACATATAATATATCATCATAAAATAACATTCATATTCATACAACATGACTAATGCTACATTTATATATAGGTAGCCGGGGCCAAGTAATCCTATTAGTTGTTCTAGCCATGCTGCTTACATAATTAATTGCTAGCTTTACTTAACTGGTTGCTATGCCAACTACTGGTTTCCAGGGAGTCTGGATGTTCTAATTGATGTGCTTAATTGATGATGTTGTTCTTGTGTGTTGTGGGTTACTTTGCACACATGACTAACAGCCTTTTTTTTTTGTTCATAGATGTACTTATTTCTTTTTTAATAGATGTCAGTCAGTAATCCTTAAGATAAGAATAGTTAAATGAAATGCTTTATGAGACATTTCTATGTTCTCAGTAATAAGAATGATTCATTTATTGTGAGGCTATGCAGCAGTTCCCACAAGGTGCTAACTTAATCAACCCCTTGACTCTAACCTCAGTGTCATGGATGCCTAGGTAGGGACAGTCTGTCCATAAAAACCTTTGGATTTTGTGTGGTGGGACCAGTAAGCCAGGTGTCAAGAGCCTGGGAGGCCGCCTTTGGCCCTAGAGGTCAGGGGGTGAAGGCGACTTAGTAGTATTTCTCTGCTACCCTGCTGAAAATCCCACTTGGAAAATCCAGATAATCCTTCCTCTCTGTTGCTCGCCATTGCTGTAACACAACTCGGTACACAAAAATGTACACAAACACCAACACATATGGTACACAGACACATCAGCAGTAAACACACAGTTAGTGCATGTGTACATTCACACAGAAAACAAGTGTGTACAGACACAAACACACACACTAAACACACACACACACACACACACACACACACACACACACATTGAACCTAGGCCTCAGTACACCACAATGCGGATAATCTCCTTTATCTAGCCGAGCAGCGCTCACCAGGTCAACTCCCAGATTACCCTTCTGCGCCTATGTGTGTGTGTGTGTTTGTGTGTGTGTGTGTTTACCACTTATCTTCTCGTGAATGTTTGTTTTCCAACACTGCACTGCCGCTTTCAACATTGCTGATCTTTACTATATGCAGTGTTGCATATCTGCATTGAGATGAAAACTTATATATAAATTTTTTTCTGTACTGGCTAATCTTATTTCAGAGAGACTGTCCTTGCCAGAAACATGACAGCATTTGTCATTCTTTAGAAATGCTTAAAGCAACCCATGTTTATATCTCCCTGACAAGTGACCTCTTGTAGTCATGCGAAGAATGAAAAAAAGACAGTTTTGGTTGTGTGACAGAATAAGAGCAACTCAAGCACTTCTGGCTCTTTCTTAGTTGCAACTGTACGTCATGGTCCTCGTCAACTGGGTTGGGTGACATAACATGACCAAAGTGTGAAATGATGGTCATTTGTGGGTGGGGTAATATCCCTAGTATTCCTTGTCTGTTTTCAAAGATCTCTGACGGGTCATTGGCATCAAATGTGAGTGGCCTCCACGATCTTTCTCTGGATGTCCGCGCTATCTTGTCATCCTCTGTAAGGAGAGTTTGAGCTTCTATCCTCTGGATGAAGATTTAGACTACAGCCAGTTCTAACCGGGTGAAAAATACTATCTGTTACAAATCTATCATGTCATCAAACTGTGCTCAGGGAAGAATCAGCTGAGTATGTGTTTTCCATATAATATTGATGAGTGATGATAGTGATTATTCTAACCATTAGCCTGAGATGACGTTGTTTTGTTAGGCTGTCAGTTTTATGGAGCTCATGTTAAAAGTTTTACCATATGTCTTTATGTATGTTATATGTTCGTTGCTGTAAAGTAGCACAACATTATAATCCTCCCTCGAAAAGTCTTTGGGAAAAGGCTGAGATGAACAAAGTCTCAGACCTCAACATCGCAGACCAGGATTCCTGTTTTATGTTAGTTTCTTGCAACCATTAAGGCGATCTTTCCTTTAACTGGGACTTTGCCTAACCTCAACCAAGCAGTTGTAGTTGCCTAAACTATAACGTCATCATACAGGCAGCTAATCATAAAATGCTCATATGGGTCAGTTTTGAAGTGGTCGGAAGGATCATTTGGAGATGATATGGCAAACCTTTTTTTCATTAGCCATATGACTTGTTGCCATCATGCATGGGGTGCAGAGTACTGTACACCTTGCACAGGTTGGGACGCCATCATACTGCTACCTATGAGGTACTCTAATCCATATCTTTATCTCCTTCAGCATAGTTAAAATGTCAAGTCACCTGAAACTTTTTGAGTCTTGACATAAATGAAACACAGGAAGGAAAAGGAGGAGAGAGAAGGAGAGTGGTAAAAATGTTAGTGTATAATGATTGTATAGCAAGAAATACCTAAGATCATCAAGCAAGTTTAATTCCATCATCATACTGTATTGACCATGCTGAGGTTTCCTCTGTGCACACTCTGATTAACTGCAGAAGGAGAAAAAGTCTAAAGTTAATTGTGTGGCCACTGAGCTTGGCTGAGTGAGGAACCTAATCTTATTAATTGTTATCATTTTAATTAGAATATAGGCAAGTGTTTTCTTTTGCCAGAATATCCTCTCCCCTTCATCGACATTGGCTAATATCTTTTAATTTAACTCTAATTGCAAGGCATTGTGTGATTCCTTGTTTTGTAATTTTCAAAATGGCCTTTGTAGGTATTTTTGTCCACTGACCCCCGTTTGGTCATGTGTGGATCACAGAGGCAGATGTGTGAGAGTTTTCCTCTGAAGAACAAATGAGATCGGATGTGTCAAAGGCACAGGTTCTTGGCTTTGATCACTGTGGAGAATTAATGTGCCAGGGGACCTGTCAGCTTCAACAGGGGGCGCTGTGGATGTGCTCCCAATGGATGCCGTGCCGCAGTTAAAGAGTGTTGAATCAAAGGGAATCACTCCAGCCATCGTGCTCCCAATCACCGCTAATTACTGGTCCGTGACTCAATTAGGTGAATGATTAATGGATTTCCAGAGAGATGTGGAAGGATTCAATTACAAACAACACACAGCGGCAAACCACTGTTCAACTCATCTGTGCTAGCAGTCAGGACTGAAATGAAGCAGACTTTGGCAAAATACCACACATGGCATTTCAGTTTTTATTGCAAAATTGAAAGTAGTTTCCATACTCTGCTACTGCTTCATAGTTTAAGCTTTTATTTGTAAAATGGGTGTTCTCAAATGTGTGCAAATGTTCTCATACAGTATGTCCCACTGGCTGCAGGCCCCGATGAACTACTTATTGGAATGAACTGGCAAAATGCCTCCAGAAAGAGCCGATCTGGGGGAGTCTGGCGCATTTTCATCCGAGGAGAGGTTTTGGATTTAACAAATATATGATAAAGCAAACGTCTCACCAGGCCAAATCTGTGTCGGCGATCCTCCCTGGCCCTCACCCCTGTGTATCAAACAAAGTGACATTTGAAAGAGAGCAGAGAAGGAGAGTGGGCAGATGAAGGGAGGTGCTGGGAGTGAGAGAACAGGGAGGTAGCCACAGAGCCATCTGGCTGGAGGAGACAGATTTCAATGAATTTTTCTCTCAGGAAATCACAGAAATACCTTCAATGCGGACAGATGAAAAATGTGAAACCTGTTATGTATTAGTCCAATATTAAACAAATGTCATCTATTTTTGTCTTCCTTCTCTGCTAAAGGAGGTCAGTACTATTCTGAACCGCTACCGAAACCCATCAAGGTCTCTAGCAAGACTTTTTGTTTCACTCTTGCAGACTCTTTCCCTTCGTTTTTGTCTCTGAAATGGGTGCGTCAAGACTAAAGAGGGAGGTAAACATTTGGGTCACTATTGTGATCTGCTGTAGCTAGGTGAAAGAGCATCAGCTGGGGGCTACAATGCATCAATGCCTTGGCTTGGATAGTGACACAAACATCACCTCCGGCTACTCAGTGCAGCTCAAGCTGCGACCACAATGAGCTTGTCACTCACTTTGTGAACCTTTTCTGACATATTCCAATAAGCTCACACTGACATCCAACAACTCTAACCATGACAGAGCTAATTTGGATTTTGTGTGGCCTTTTGAATCTTTTCTTTGTGGCTTTTGTTTCAGAGTGGATTTGGATGACAGTTTTTTGTTTCTTCTCACTAGCTCAACACTAATCTAATGCTTATTGAAAAATGGAAAACACTTGAAGCGTGCAAATACTCACATTGCAAATTCTGACTATAACATGAACTCACCTGATTCATTGACTTTTACCGCCTATATTTGTGTTTAAAAAGAAAAAAACTCTCTTTTTTTGCTTTTAATACTATTCATTAATTTACTTCATTTATTGAAGATTGTTTTTGTTGCGGTCTTTCCCACACAACAATGCATCTTCAGGTAAACATTAATTATAACATTATATTTCTGCATACTTTCAAGTAACACTTTTATGTTCAAAAAAGTGTATTATGTGTATAAATTGTGCACCGAATAGCAAAAAAAAAAAAAAAAAAGCATATAAGGCTTATCCTTGTAAAGGGCTTTTTTTCTCATCTCCCATGCTTTCTTCAAGGAACTGGCAGATGAATTTTGCATGTAGCCAGTCCTGTCTTTGTACATTATCCATGTTTAAACATTTTACATTTTTTTTAAACATCATACAACTTTTCTGAATAAAACTAGCTTAGCTACATTGCCAGAAAATTCTGTGATTCCTTTTCTTTACTGAATATGAGTCTCCCCACTAACATGTGTACTATGTAATGACCAAAATTCCATTGTAACCTGCAACAAAGCACCAATGAGTGTGTAATTCTACTTTGTGACATTTACAGAGCTCCTGCTTGTAGGAGCTGTCAGATGAACACCAATAGTGTGTGAGAGGTAAAGAAATAGAGTCTTTCCCACACAAAAACAATGAAAACAACATAGCGTGCTTGAATGTCTTTGCACCAGTTTCTCTCTAATTCCAATCTTTGAATGAGGGATAGTCTTCCCTGCACACCTCCATTGTCCTCACAGAATGCAATTTTTGTTTTGAACAATAACTCTTGAACTGTATGAACCAGCAAGACTGTGTTCATTATTAAGCTACAGCCGGAAAGATTTTTTTCCCCTTTGACTGCCTCAATCTGTCTTTTTCTCCTACTTACTCATTTCTGTCTCTGTCCTTCTGTCTTAGAAATGGCAACTAACTGTTAGGCGTGTCTTTTTTTCTTGTGGAAGAACAGTGAAAAGGCCTAGCAACCAAACACACACTTTTTCACACAAACACTCTAAAAGACATAAATGCTGTCAGAAACTAAAATGGGAGGAATAAGCAGTGTGGTGGGACAAAATAACAGGTCTTAAGATACCTGAAACCCTAACAGTAATATGGGGTGCCAACTGACGCAGACACACACCCCAGAAAGCCATCAGTCATAATATTTACCCTCTACTTGTCCTCTGTTTATTTTTTCTGTATTCTATCCCTTATTTTCACCCTCACATGTCTTGCCAACAAATGGTCAATGGTAACACAGTGTCTAATTTGACAAATGGTTCACTGAAATATTCCTTTGAAAAGAAGAATATCATAAGACACAGACAGGGAGAAGACACAAAAGAAAGGAAAGTAACAGTGATGTATGTTCAGTTTATCAGGCGTTGCGTTCTTGCTCACCAAAGATCATAGAGAACACGTCAACCCCAACAAACACAAGTGAAAATCCGCCTACAGATCTTCACCCAATCCAGGCTTAAGTCTTTTTTCCCCTTGCTCAACGTTTCCTGGTCTTCCTCATGCTTCATTTTGACTGGCTTCTTTTTCTAACAGATGGCCCACACGTCTTTGGGAGATCTCGATCTGAGTTTGCTCTCAGACAAGTAGACGTGCATCATGGCCTGGAGTCTTGAGAAAATTACTATTTGTTAGAAAGTTGTATCTTTTGCAGATGATACGCATATTTATCTAAATGATCATCACATGCCCAATATTTAAACCAAACAGACGTCCAGCTGTGACATGTCTCCTCCTTTTCTGTCCAGAAAAATGTGCTCAAGAGTAAGCAGAAAATATGTGGGAATAAATATGAAGTGTGGGAGTCTACAGGCTCCCAGCAGGTCACCTTTTAGAGAGATGGAATGGAAGAACAGCATGGATGGAGCAATATCTTATCTGTCAGAAAATTTAGGCCTGGGCTTTCTCCTCTTGATTTCCAGTCACCCGCTCTCCCTCCATTTCCCCCCTCTGCTAAGGATGTACATGTATCTGTGCAGACATTGGCTTGGTCTGATTTATGGCTATGTGGATATAGAAGGAGAATCAAATGGATAGCCTGCATGTGTTCTTTATTTATAGCCAACTCAAATGAAAAGTGAGCTCATCCTCTCCCTCTTGGTTTCTCCCTCCTTGCTCACTTTCTCTCGCCCTGTACAACCGCCTCTCCATTTTTTACAGTGAAGCATCTGGAAAGAGTTATAGTCACCACTCAACCACAAGAAAGGCAAGTGTCTGCCCCACAGGACCATGCTGATTTGGAGAAGACATTGTGAACGTGGACCACAGTGGGTGTCCATAAGATACTGTTCATGGACTGAAAGTACTAAATAATGCTTAATATTTAGCTGTGACAGCATTGTCTGTAAATTAGGTGAAGTTGAAAAGTGTGTTCCTTTATCATTTGTCAGCTTTAAAAAATTACCTATTATTACACAATATGGTAGCCTGATATTAAAATCCCAGTGAATATTCTAATCAACATGTCAGGTCTTTATTTGTATATTTGCATGTCATCTTGATTCACTTATTTGATAATTGTAATTCTTTATTGATAGTCAATTCTTTTTCCCAGATATTAGATAATGACATGCAATTTTTGCAACCAGCTGCTTCAGTACAAAGCTATCACTGTCTGGCTTATAAAACCCAGTCAACCATAATAATTAATATAATTATTTGGGGCTTTGAATATTTCTTTCTGTGCCCACAAGACATTGGAATAGAATATGTGACAGCATGGTGTATAAAGTAGTAAAATGAAGGTAGACTGCAGGAATTCCACTTTTCCACAGGGAGGCATTTTTTTTTTCCTTTAGAGAGATCCCTACCGCATGATAAGAGAAACAAAATTACAGTACAAAATTAATTAAGATCCAGCGAAACGATTACTGGATTAGTCTAGCATTAATTGAAAACTCTAACGAAGACCATATATTACAAAGATTAGGAGTATCTGAGCCTCTTGTGTTCAAGGACATAATATCAGGAAGGAATTTTTATTTAAAAAAAACGTCTGCTGGTGTGATAGTGGTGACAGAGGGTGAGAATACTGAATCAATTACCACATCTACAAAAGTCACTATTATAAGACTTTACACAAAGATGTCAGATTATAAAAATCTGAAGACAGCTTGACAGGGAAGTATGTAAATTACATACTGGTCACACTCTGTTTCTTTGCATGTTCACACCCTATCACCACACGCATTTTAGTCTTGTACCCCGTACTCTAAAAATAGAAATTAACAGTTCTAACTTCCACAGCTATCCTTTTGAGCTATTTTGGGGTCTTTGCCAGCTAAGCAGGCTAACACTTCAAATGCAACACCTTCAGATTTGCAATGAGGAGATAGGAGCAGCAATAGCATAGCCATGGGGTTAGCAGGCTGCAGCTTTCTTTTCTCCGAGCATGTGCCCCTCGTCCCTCCCCCAGCATCCACCATGTGGGATCAGTACCTTGTGTGTTACTGAAGGCAAACATGGCTATTAACAAGAGAGATGCCCTCCCTGAGCCCAGTAGGCACACCAGGTCTGCCTGTTTCTTCAGCCTTCAGGCGCTAGAAGTCCAATAAAGTTAATCCCCCCCCTCTACAACACACACGGTTGAGTGGATGGTTTAGTGTCTTTTGGCAGACGTGGATGGTGGGCTGACAGGAAGGTATGGATTTGACCAAGATGAGGTCATTGTTTACCTGCAGAGGTTGTAATGAAGTAGTGTTGTGCTGCAGGGAAGAACTCTGTGTGGAGGAAGAGTATGATGAAGACAACTCTGTGTGTGAATCTCCACTCAGTTTCCTCAAAGCTCTCTTATCAGTCTCACATTCCATCTTTTTCCTTAGGTATATATGAGGTTGTATGTGTACATATGTGTTTGGCAGAAAGAGATTATTGTGGTATGTGCACGCTGTATATATTTGTGTTTGTAAGCAGAAGGATGCAGGTAGAAGCCAGATAGCCACCGCCATCACTCACACCAACAGTGAGTCTTCGACTTTGCTGAGCCCTTACTCTGAGATAAGGCTTTGGATCCCTTTGGCTCTGCAGTTTGATCAATCTACAGATTTACAGCCACCACTGCAGCACACTGATGAAGCATAAGAGCAGTAAATTCTGCTCCCCTCATAGAAAACTCTCCTCTCTATCTCTCTCATGTATTGATGTAACACCCTTGAAATCTTTCCTTTCTAGTTTCGTCGAAATAACTAGCGAGTGACTGATCTTAATCAGCTAAGACTTGTGCCTCTCTGTGTTTCTGTTCATATTACTGTTTTTTCACACATTTGCTGTACATCTAATACTTCCAAGAAATTGCACAATTTCTCATTTACATCCCTTAACGTCAGTGCCGATCTGTCAGGCGCTCAGCAAGACTCCGTCTGGCCCTGTGAGAAGCTTCCCTGTGTAACTGAATTTTCACCACTGTGGATATTTGATGCTCATCACAGCTTAAATGGCAGGGGTTGTTCTTCTCATATTCAGAATCATATCCCTATCGGTATCTTCTCAAGTTCTCTTAATAACTTTTAATGCTCTGGGTTTGGAGTCTTTTTCTGCTTTATTCATTCATTTTTGACTGTCTCTACTCTTCTTAGTGCCAACATTAGAAAGAAATTAGATCTACAAGCAAGAGAACCTTGGCATCATATGGATTTGACTAGTTTAAAATAGGACTCTGACCTAATTTTGTAGTCAGGATGACTCTCATTGAGATATTTTCCCTGCTGAGTCATCATAACTAGACTATGGATGAATCTGATGCCTGCCAAGCTTCAGTCAGGTGCTGGTGGCAAACACAGACCGCCTCAGCTCTTCCCAGAGTCTTTTATGATTCTGCAGAGGCAGTGCACACCTGACTAGGGCTGAAAATGCTTCTCCCTTGGGCTGTTACTTGAGACATGATAAAGTCTCCAGAGTCTTAAAGGCATGGAGGTGATGAAGCAGCCACAAAGCCCGGATTCCCTACTCCTGCATTGTGAATGGGGGGCTGGGTAAAAGGATAAAGGGGGGCTTAATGGCAACCTGCCTAACCTCCTGACCCTACTTTGTTGGAACCAGGGGTACCTGACTAAGGCTCCATTCAGGAACAATAAAAGCACAAAGCTTGGATATCCGACATGTGGTTCAAATTCCTCGCATCTTTACAAGGTCTTGGTGAAGGCCCTTGTCACAGGTTTACAAAGAATTTCTTCTACTTGTTTTGCAATATTTGTAATCTCCTAACCAACATATTTTGCAATTATGGTTACAACCTACCACTTTTACAGGTTTGAGGAATGCTAAGTGTCCAGAAATAACTACATTGTTAATATCCTAAGCGGTGCTCTCATTCATTCTCTCTTTTTCTACCGTGGCTAGCCCATTCCCTAAACGTCTGGCAGCTATAGTCAGCATTTATGAATTTGATGTACACAGTTAGTAATCTAAGGCAGTCAGGGCAGGTGGGGGGGTGAGATCATTACTTCTGGTAAGGCTGACATCTGAGGCCCAGAGCAGGATAAAAACACTCTGATCTCCTTCCCACATGCTCTACAGCCTTGGAACTTTCCCTCAGCAGCCAGATTCCCACTGACGGTGGATCAAACAAACCCTTGCTTCCCTAAAATGAGTTTCTCCTCATTTACTCCCATCGTGAGCATCCTTCCTCTCTATTCTCGAAATGTCAGGGAAGTACAAGCTCTCTTTACTTACTTGTGTATATTTCCTACTTGTTAAGCTCTGACTGTATTAAGTGCCAATGGCTGTCTGGGCTCACCAGACATTCCTATGAAAAGGTAGTAGAGTGAAAGAACAGAGTCTCTCCGTCTGTTCAGTTTGCTCTGCACCTCTTGCCCTATAGGGGGAGCCATGACCTCATGTTCTTGCTGTCTTACTCAGTCTCTGTTCCAGCTCCTCTGGCGTTCTGTTCACATTGTTGTACTTAAAACAACTTAAATCCCCAGCCCTGTGAATACATCAGAAACGGAATATACTTTGATCAAGTGCAATGCATCTTGAAGTGACATGGTAGGACAGATGGGTAGAAACATACAGCAGGTAATGATACGTGATTTATGTGCTTTTGCCTGCACAATTGGCCTCAGTGACTGAGTAGTAGGTATCACTGTCAGTCAGTCTGACTGCTGTTCTATGGAAACTAAAATCTGTGGCATCACACTGCTGTTGGATACAGAGCAGGCGGAAGCAATTTCTCAAGTGTGTGACTAAAAGCCTGTGGAGTCCATTGTGGCTGAAAAAACAAACCTAAACCAATTTGTCTACAATGCAATGAAGGCACATATATTTCTATAGAATGTTCAGAAATTAGATTAATAAATTCAGCTGTTAAAATTATGTAAAATACATATTAAATAGATAAAATAAGGTTTTTTTGCATTCAAGGCTATTGGTTTTGTTTCGTGAGAGTGTTTATGAATGTTGTTCACACCTTATATGAAGCTCATAATATATATCATCCCTATTCCCTTCGTTAAATTACCTGATAACACTTAGTGGACAGCAGATCATTTATTTGCACTGCAGTCTGTAACCTTGCTCAGTACTTGAGCACTGAAGACAGACAATGTCTAAGTGTGCATGTAAGTGCAAAAGACTGAATGCTATTGAGAATACACTATTCCTCTAACCCTGTTTGAGCTGCAGGGTAAACACATCAGCCATGTGCTCTGAATAAACAATACAAAGAAGGGGTTATTCAATGGATCTCTGTTTTCCAGAGATAAGTGTGGCTTGAACATAGAAGCGTTAAATGTGGAGAGGGGAAAAAGGAAGGATTTTGATGTTTGTTCCTGACCCAGAGATTATACAGGCCCGTGGAGTGATGTACTTCATGGCCTGGGTGACATAAGGCTATTGGCAGGATGTTGGTTGTTGTTTGCGGACCTTCATGCAAGAGAAACTGTTTGGCCTGAGGTGAGGTATACATCTGCATGTCTTTGATGCTGTGCTTCGTTTGATTCACATGTTGGGTCTGGGGTCAGCCGTACAAAGCAGTCCTCAGCAATCCTAACATCTCACAACACATTACCCAGGGAAATTATCTCTCAGCTGGGCAGACAGCAGTGAAGTCTCCATGATATATAGGCATACACTGTGTGCCAACAAGGTCTTTGTGTGACACACAACACAATTAACCTTAATAACATAATTGTCCTTTGTGAAATCCTCACACTTGAATAAAGAAGAATTTCAAGTTGAGGGCCTATTATTTAGTCTTCATCTGCTTTCGTTTGGTGTTCCAAAAAATTATAGAAAATCACTGAGTAAAGCTACAAAGCATTCTGAGAGTGGCTGTGCCCTGCCAGCCATAACTTTACCAATTTATTTATTTAACGAAGAAAGGAGGACTCTGTGACCCATCTGCTCACATCTATTACACCACTGGGTTTAATATTGCTTTGCCCTGTATTGTCCACAGGCTAATAATTGTAAATCCACATAGACACACTCATTATTGTCTGAATATGCACCAACACAAACGTCACACACTATAACATGCATGTAACCATAGTCACATGCAGGTGCAAACACATACACGCTCATGTGCACTTATTAGCATATCACATTTGTATGCATCCCTTTGACCAGGCAAATATTGATGATTTGTCCTAACTTATTGTGTGTAAAAAATAATAATCTGATGATTGCCAACGTCTAATTGCCACAGCTGGGTATGTGTGTGTCTCTCTCTCTCCGCTAATAGAGCGAGTGGGTCCTAGCTCATTACTCTGGCAGAGAGAGGCTGCTTTATCTACTATCTGGCCCATTTTAAATGCTAGCCTATTTTTAAATGGGTTCCTACACACCGCTTGTTAGCAGCAAAGAACGTAATCTCTCACTAGGCTTCACTACACTCTCTTTCTAACTACCCAAGTCTCTCTCTCTCTCACTTATTGCCTGACTTTTTCTTTCCTTGTTGTTGCCTCAGATAATTAATGAATATGAGACAATGTGTTGCATCTTTTCTCCATGTAAATAATGAATTCATGCAATACCCACAGATGTGATCATATCCATGAAATCCAGTTGTTACTGCAATAATAAACTGACAGTAAATTAAGAATAGTTCATGTTATTGTTGGTGGTATATAGTTTATAGTAATGGACAGACTATTATTTTAATGGTTCCCCACTACCTGACATCAAATTTAACACCTGGCTGGAATATTCACCACACCGGTAGACTGGTGAAAGCACTCTACTCTATGCAGAGGGGTTGAGCAGTTAAATGGGTAATTGTATATGCCTCAGTGCTGAAGATTGACTCTGTTGTCTCACATCTACAAAATGATCTACAGTGAGATTTCAGGGAACCGCTTCCCTCTGGATCAAATCTTGAGAGCTTGTTACTTGAAATGCTTCAAGGATTTTCACAATGTCCATCTTCCTCGCTCTCTCTGCGTCCTGCTTTCTCGCATGTCCTCCCTCTCTTTTCTTCTTTTCATTCTGTTTCTTTTTGCCCTCCGTTACTAAGGGTACTATCAGCTTTCTTGCTTTTCCTGCTTTGCCCCTTCACTCCCTCTCTTTTTTTTGGTGCACAGGGTATACTTGGCCAACACCCAATTTACACGCAATGTCTTGTAATTGCTTTTTGCTGATGGTAAAAAAAAAAAATCCTCACTGAAAAATAAATTAATTCTAATGCATTTGTTTATCACTGCATTCCTGAATGTGTGTACAGGATGTAAATCTGTTGAAGATAGACAGGCACATGTTCCTGTGATTTCGTTGTGTCTGATTGTGTTTGCATACGTTATACTGTATTGCTTTTGTACAAGACACTAAAAATATAACCACAGAGTGTTGTCTCTTTATGCCTCAAGTGTTCGCACACCTCGTTGGTACATCTCTGCATTTGCGTGTCTGACAATTGGCTGCGGGAATCTGCTGTGAAGGACAGTCTCTTTGTCTTTGGAGGGAACTCATTAGGTGTGCAGACGTTTGCTCCATCCTCTTTAGTGCTTACTCCGTCAACACCATTTGTGCATTTCATTTTTCACGCCTGCTCTTTCACTCCACTCCCTCTGCATCACCCCCACCCCCCGTTAACCCCAGCCCGCCTCTCGCTGTTTCCCCACTCTGCCCGCCTTCCCCTCTTGTTCTCTATCCCCTCGTCTTGGGCCAGTGCAATCTAGAGCATTCTGCTGCAAGGGCTGATATTTCTGAAGCCAAGTAACACATACATTTATGTTTCAAGCACCCATGACTGTGACGGACATGTATATAATGTTATCAGACTCTGTCAGACATGCCAGCTCTCTGCTGTTGTTCATTTGAAAGCTATTTAATGTGTCAGGCCCGTGTGTTTTTGAGACCTACAGTGGCTCTTTCCTGTACCATGACTCTCATTTTGCAGGTGTTGACACACTACTGCACAGGAATATTAAACACATTTTCCATTTCAATTCAAGGTATTTAGCTGATGCTCTCATCCAGAGTGACTTAGAAAGAGTGAGCAGCATGGGGGGTTGTCAGTGTCTTGCCATAGCGAACTTCAGACTCTCTTGGCAGTTGCAGGAACTGATCCTGTGACGTTTTGGATGTTACATTTCATACAATTTTTCTCTGAGAATATAGTTCTAGCAGCAGCGAGAGACTATATTGAGTATGTATATATGCATTAAGTGTAGTGAGACGCTACTGATGAGACAAAGTGTTCTTTTCATTGTTAGTGGGAGCCTAGAAATTCAGTTTTCTAAACCCATAGGGGGTAGAAGTCTGTCTTTATCTGATAATGAGCCCCGTCAGACGTGTCCTCTCTTTCCTTCTGTGCTCCAGTTGAAAAAATCTTTGAGTATACAACCAATCATAGGCCCCTGAGCCCTGTACCCACATCGTACCATCTTCCAACCCTATCCTTAGAGACAGTGTCTCACTTGGAAAGGGCTAACATCTCAACTGCACAATGTAAATGTCTCAATGTGTCACTATTCTTTAGCAAATTTAAATTGTACTCAGATGGCTGAAAAACTCAAGTGCAAGAAAATTGTGAAATGTGACTTCTGTTAAGATAGCGTGTAATGCTTTATTTGACAGGATAAAGACACAAATCCCAGGTCAATTATATTTTCTACATACTGTATTTTCTTGCATGAATGCTGTCTTTGACTATTCAGTCTTTAGAAATGTATCTCTGGTTTAGAAATACAAAACAATGTATTCATTTATTGGTAAGTCAAATTGCCAACCTTAAAATATCAACCATGCAGTTAATTAGTTGTGTTAGTGTACTCTGCTTTTCTTGACTTCTGTATATACCACCATGTTAAACATGGGTTGCTTTTAGACCTCATAAATATACTGTGGATGCTATCATCATCAGCCAAATGACTACATCACCTGAAGTACCTGAAATTAAACACTTTAAAGTTGCACATACTAGAACACTACCTAACCCACCTCTGACACTGTTACAGTGTCCCCACTTCAGGTTTGAGGGCAACATGGTGTGTTTTGCTGTGTTGGTGGAGGTCCAAAGCGGCTCTTCAAAATTAAACTGTGGAAAAGCCCCACAGTCAACATTGGCTTAGCTAGTGCCACTGGCAAATCGGGTCGGATGTGCAAAAGTCACCTTGACAGTTTCCACAACAGTGCTGTCATTGGTAGACAGCGATGTCATCCAAATAGATGGTGGGTGTTAAGCGCGTTAAAGGACATCACACACAGTCCAGAGGAGACACTGCAAATGTTCAAACAGAGGTAGCATAGTGTTGCAACAGCCACAGGCAATATCATCACAGTTATACACTGTGTTACTGTGTGTATTATGTGTGCATGTATGCATTGATGTGTTTGGTTGCTATTTCTTTTTTTTACCTCAGTTGATCAAGGCCCTCATGTTTAAAGGTAGGTTACCTCCAAAAGAATTAATTGAACAATACTGGGTTTTTCCCAAACCTATTAAGTCACCTCCCCAACATCCGACTCGATATGCACCATTTCCCCTCACAATAGGGGATTAGTGATTTACCTACATAACTACAATGCAATGCACATGTCGAGCTGACAGATTTAGTGACTCTCGCCAACAGGGTTTTTCATCATAATATGCACTTTATTCTTCCTTGTAAAAGTTCCCTGTCATATTAAGTAGGATTGAACAGACATAACAAACTGTGACAGCATCTGTGATGAATGATCCTCCAGTCACAATCTGAAATTTCAATGTTTACAATTCCTCAGAAGCAATTTTGTTACATAAATCATAATCTGTGTATATGAGCTGTCAAAATCAAACAATCAAAGAGTGGGAGACACTGCATTCGTTGACTCCATCATGCCAAAATGGCTGGATATGCTGACAACATGTCTGGATTATGAAGCTGTACACTTTCCACAAGAGCCATATTTGTCCCCAGAACAATTCCAGTTTGACCAACATCTGCGAAAACCACCCTACCACAATCACCAAAACATGTGACATAAAATACAAACACAATTAACTTGACATGTGAACAGTAGCTGTTATATTGTGTAAAAATCATTTTCTTGAATGCAGGACAAGCCGACTGTGTATGTTTCTTTTTTAAAATCTAAAATATAGTAACCTATATCTTCAGGTGTGGTTCATTATGAGCCAAGACAGTGAAAATCCCATCTTTAACCTACAAATGTTCCCGATACTCACTCCATAATAGCACTGAGTTCCAAGAGAGTCCTATTGGACTTCTGTTTGGCAGGGGGGCTATTGATTTCATTAAGAAGACGTGTGGAGCACATTACAGAATGATGACTGCTTCATGGGAGGTCAACAAGAAATCAATATGAAATTATATTACAGCTTCGACGAGCTGGGGTAAGGCCAGCTACCACGCACCACTGCCAATACCCGACTGGAAAACGAGGGAAGGATTTCTCCTACAGGAATTTCACGTGGGAGTGAAACACGGTGAAGGTAATAAAAGAACCGAGGATTAACCATGGCCTTGTCTGTCAGTACGAGGCTGACCAAGTTGAACTCAACTCAGACCAAAGAAACAGTGATCCTATTGAGAGTCTCCTTGTGTGAAAGGTGAAAACATGAAGAATGGAACATGTTACAGAATAACACACAATGGCACAGGTGAACACATTTCTCACAAAGCCTGTATTTATCAGGGTTTCATAAACCGACAGTGGATATTGAATACTGTCCTAAAATTGCCATGTCAGTCAAAGGGGAACCCTTAGTGGATTTTAGTCTACAGATTAATGTCAGTGTCAACAGTGAGGCTTGAAACCTTTTACACACATCACCAAACTTTCCTCATAAGAATTACTCTTATATACTAATTTCCACCAGCAAATATGATTTGAAAGCCAGACAGAGTTTATTTTATAATAATAATAGTATTAATAACATAATAATCATTAACAAACGTATCTGTAGAGTTTTAAAATGTTCATACCAAAATAATCTGCAAAATGTGTATTGTCATCATATTTGTTTTCTCTGCAATATTCACTCGTGGCAACAAAAGCACTATTAACATGTCTACTGTTACTACTGGTATTAAAAAAAGAGGGATTGGTCAGGGTTTTCATACATGTGCTGGAATGTGGCAAAGAGGCAAAGAGACAGCTCCTGATATTTCTAAAGTAAAACATGTCTAGTAGAAAAAAATGTGGAATAACCAAACAAGACAACATACATTTACAGTCTCTCATTGCACAATAGTGGAGACAAAGACAGACTGAAAATATATTCAAATAGAGCCCCCTCCCCCATACTAGATACCACCGTACCCTCATATGGAGCAAGGGAAATCATTAATATAATCATCACCCTCACACAAGTGTTAATACTAATATTACTGATAAAACCGACATTCGAGTATAGGATGTCTGACCTCTTTAAAATGTTCCAGGTCTTCCTATTCGTTAAAACATGTTCTCATACTAATGGAGTTCATATTCACCGTTCTTAGTGGTGGGGTTTCATCTACTTCTGCTCCTGCACTGTATCATTAAACACTACTGTATAATTTATTGATGGCCTACATTCCATATACTACAATCCAATGCACAGATTTTGTTGCACCGCGTTTTGCCATACTATTGAACTGAATGAATAATAGAAGAGTGTTTGGCTTGATCAGAGAATGGTGGAGAAACAACAACACAATAAAAAGGCTGATCATCGTGGAGAGAGCTCAGGCGGGTGCCAAAGCACAGTGTATTCCAGGGGGACACAGTGCAGTCTGCTGCTTTTGTTTAAAGTATCTTATATTTTTCTTTCTTTTTTTCAAACATTTTGGCAGTGTTTGAGGACGCAAAAAAAACAATAACTGCAGGAAGGATTTACCATGTGTTTTATTCTTTGCTAACCAGTAAGGCTATTTTAAAACCTGAACACTGACACAGAAACAGTCATATGCAGTTGAGAAACGAGAAAGTCACTCATCAGGTCATCACCACACACAGATGCATTTATGGAGGTTCTGCAACCCCAGGCTGGTGAACACGAAACAAGTTTATGCAAATGAGCGTGCAGAGTAAGGGCTAATGAGATTTATCAAAGCTGATGCTGTTACCATGGGAGGCATAGTTTAGTTGGCTTGTGAGGAACCAAAATAAGTGTCAGGAGAAGCATGCCCCCGGCAAATGATTTATACCTGCTTATCAAAAATATGATATCTACTAACATCGAGCTGCCGTGAAAGACCTTGATGATAGATGATTAATTACAGTGTGAATTAATTCTGAATTAATTACATTCTCTACTAGACATTATTAAGGCTCCAGAAAGACTCAAAGGTTCTCAATTGAAACATGTTTGCCTATTGGTATTTTTGTATTGTAATATTATATATGAATATAAAACGAATCATAACATTTCAATCAACATATAAAATATATATAAATTATAGATAAATCAAAGTCTTATTAGGAATTAACCTTTCTAATTGACTGAGCCAAGCCTTTTCACAAAAGTCTCTCCTGGTGGAATTCTGGGTCATAGAGTACTTTGGGTGGGGTGGGATGGTGGTGGGGGCTTAAGCCATTTCACCAATGAAGCCATGAAGTCTCAGTGAAGAAAAAAAGAGCAGAGTGAATGACAAGTTAATTGGCGGGATCTGTGGACCTCAGGGTCTGGTCCTGATGTGGAGGCCAGACGGGGTGGGATGGTATGCCAGCTAATCCGCCTTTGTCCTACCCCCGGTGCGGGACCGGCTCCTTAGAGAGGAAGGACCTGCTCAAGTGAGTACCTCAACAATCTGATTGTTCCAGCTCCAGCCCCCGTCTCACAAAGGCTGAGTTGATTTTCACTCTGACTGAAATGGCCTTTGGCATGTAGCTACTCTTTGCTTTATTGACATCAAAGAAAGAATGTCTCACTGCAAGCTTTGGAATAATCAGCTATTATTTGAAATGGCATGTTAATTTGTGACCATTAACAGCATTTCATTCAAAATAATCTATCTTGGTATATCTGTACAAACATGTCATTAGTTCTTTATTGAATGACTGTGACTTCATCTTTACTTTCAGCTTTAATTAGCTTCAGATAAGTTTATTTAGGAGTTGGAGCTCTTAAATAAACTAATCCTGTGCCCTATGACTATATAGACAAGGGATACTTAAATGCAAGCCATAGAGGTCCCATTACACATTTCTAATGTGTAATGGGACAAGTGAAACCCAGCAGAAACAATAATGTTAGAGTTGTCTGATTTCATAATAATTACATTTAATAATGTGTTTGTGTCAGCACTATGATGCAGTGGTGAGCACTGTCACAGCAAGAAGGTTCTGGGTTTGCCCACCAGCCGACTGGAGCGTTTCTGTGGCTGGGGCAGCAGGCCTTTCAGTGTGGAGTTTGCATAATCTTCTCGTGTCTGTATTGGCTTCCTCCTATAGTCTAAAGACATGCAAGTTAATAGATTCATCTAAACTCCCCTGTAGGTGTGAATGTGAGTGTGAATGGCTGTTTGTCTCTATGTGTCAGTCCTGTGATGAACTGGCAACCTGTCCAAGGTGTACCCTGCCTCTCACCTCTCCCTGCAAAAGACAAGCGGTTACAGATAATGGATGGATGGACAGCTTGTTATCACAATTTCAAATGATTTGTGGCTCGTACCTCTGAGCAAAATGTTCAAAATGGGCATGTTTTGTGTCTCAGAGGCATTTTACTTTATCACCCTGCACTGCAATTTAAGCTCACTGGTTAGAATAACCCACATTTCTCATTCCACTCATTTCTAAACAACACAGGTGTTGTGTTTGTTTTGAACATTTTGCTTTTTCAAACTGACCTCCTACCTTCACATCAAGCTCAGTGACTGAGTGAAGTGACGAGATAGCAAAACTATGACCCAATGTAGTTCTTAATTTACTGGATGGACAGGAATAATAGATTAACTATAGTTGCAAATAATGTATACATATACAGCTATAGCTTTTACTGGATAAGTTTATTTTCAATGCAACCATAGACATTTTATAATTATAGGCTACTTTACAATAGTGCTAACAACTGGTAGTATTAGGTACCATGTTTTAATTGTCAAGGTTCATGAGGGTTAACAGATTCAGCCATTGCTGAGACTGAGGGCTCTATAGAAGATACTTTAATAGGCTATACTCTTAAAGGAAAAAGCCACCTTCACATTGAGCTTTCACACTGTTAAAGATCATCAGTGATCAGTTCAGTAATGTACACACTCTCCTCAAGCTGTTTATGTACTTTTGCTCCATTTCAAACTTTTCAAAGATTCGTTTTTAATGGATGAATGGTCTTGTAGCTTTCCGGAGGTTAAATGAATAGTGGGCAAAATAAGTTTTAACAGCAGACTTTCTTACAGCTGAGAAAAATTAAAGTTGTGCCCTCTAATCAAAATGAAACATGTCTTGTGTATCAGCTGCATTATGGTCTATGGAGAAATCACCTCTGCTTTTTCTATTAAGGAATGTACTTTCAGGATCCTTGAACTTTCACAACAACCCAGAAATAAAAGAAAGTCTGTATTTCATTTATAATATGTTTGAAACAGTTAATTGAGTTAAAGTGCAAGGAAAAGGTCTGGTAAAATATCTTATATCTATATAGGAAATAGGAGGGAAGGTCTTTCTCTGTAAATATTCTTTTTTTCTTTTTGCACAGTATCAAAGGAGAGCCGAAAGCACACCATTAAAAAGAAACATTGCAAAGAAAACCTGTGAGTCATTCATCACAATTTAGTTACTTAGCCCCATATTCCACACCTGGGTGCCCAGCTTGCCATTAATGTCAGCTGCTCACCAATACAAGTCAGCGAGACACTCCAGAATATCCAGTGTGACACATTGGCTCCTCTCTTTGGAGATTAGAGATTCATATTTCAGTTAGAGACATTATATTTTCAGCCTGAAGTCTTTGTGGCTAACAACATTTCTCCCCATGACTGGAGACCCACTTTGGAGGGAATGTTAAAGACAAAGCACAGTATAGGCTAAATTTAGTAGAACACATTACACGCCCAGTGCCAAAACAATACAGATATTCTTAAAATTAATCATATAATCTAATTATTACTTGTTTGAGTTTACATCACAGAAAAGTACTGTAGAATATGATTTCAGTGAGTCTTACAATATTATATCAGTTCATCAAGTTGTCCACCCAATTGCCTGTACTTCGACATTTTGCGCTTTCACAACATCTGACCAGCAGAGTTCTCACTGAATGTAAGTCTAATAATACCACTAATTAAATCAGTGTTAATGTCCACAAATAGAAGTTACCTCAGCTTTAAACTAATAGTGTGCTGGCAGTTGCAATTATAAATTAGGAGAGACATACACTCTGTAGGATTTAGTCACATACTTGCAATAAAAAAGATATTTTATCTTCTTTACCATTTAATTTAAAACATATTGCAAAGAGCCCACATTGTTGCAGAACTTAATATATTACAAGATTAGATCTAAATCATACCATCAGAGACACATCAGGATCAGCCATAACATTATGACCACCTACTGGTGAAGTGAATAGCACTGATCATCTGGTTATCATGGCACTTGTCAGTGGGTGGGATATATTATGGGCAGCGTAAGGATTTGAGTAACTTTGACAAGGGTCAAATTCTGATGGCTAGACGACTGGATCAGAGCATCTCCAAAACTGCAGCTCTTGTGGGGTTTTCCCGGTCTGCAGTGGTCCAAAGAAGGAAAAGCGGAGACATGTCATGACATGTCATATTTATATGGGCTCAGGAATCTTCAGGCCACAAACACGATGGACACTGGAAGGCTTCCATGTGTATTTCTGTGTGACTGCAGTAAAATGTTAATGGGTAGCCAGTCCTAAATGTCTGAGTGCAGTGGGTCAGAGGCTTCACAACACAAGCCGAGTTAGCCCTCGTCTTTCTATAAATGCCCGGGCCATGACAACAGATGAGCTACTGTAGCTCAAATTGCGGAAAAATGAATGCTAGTTCTGATAGAATTGGTGTATATATTCCATATATAATTGATTTGTGTCTAAATTCACATTTTAGTAGCTCATTGTGAAAAAAAGCTTTGTTCTGTCTTTAAAATTACTCACTCACTCTTATGCTTACACTCATCTTACACAATATGTTATGTTAATTAAAATGTTTGACATTGATATGTGAACTTGCATGTGGTAATGCCTAGGAATTTGCCTATTGGTAGTCTTTTACATAAAAATTAATGAGCTGTTTGCATAAAGCTACCATCAAGAGAGGAACTGAGTATGTGAGAGGGTTGGAGTGAAGCAGGAAATTTTGTTCTGGATTCACATTTGTTAAGTGTAATTCAACACTTAGCTATCTGGAGTTCAAGGTCAATGTTGTTACTGAGCAACATCACTGCAATAACAGAAGACACGTGAGATATGCACCATGATCTACGTAATAAGACCTGTTTCAACACTTGGATGCCCTTTTTAAACCTAATCTTTCTTGCCACTTGCCACGTTTTTTTCTTTCCTATGCCATACTTGGCATATTTAGAAATTGTATCATAGATTCTCTGATACAGAACTTCCTCTACTGCAAGCAGCATTTAGAGTAACATCAAACACAACAGACACTGCATTGATATCCAATTTAAGGTTTTAACCAGACTCAGACATTATTACCATCTACTGTATATATTGATGTCTAAGAACCATCCTCCTTCGCTGAGCCTGAGGAGGGATAAATTGAGCAAACAAACAGCTTGAGGTCTACCTGCAACTGTACATACTGAATGAGCAACATCGAGTGATCTAAGGGATGCCACCGTGCCAGCCTTATATTAATTTCACATTTATATTCATATCATGGCCCTAAGGGCATGTCTAAGCAGGATACCACTGTAGGGGGTATAGGGTACATGCCTCCAAATCAACATCTCAAAGTGAAAATGTTAAAGCAGCTCAAAGAGCAAGCGTTAAAAGCGTAAACATGCATACTCGCCAGCGGGAGTAATGGTTGTTCATACTAATGGAGTTCAATAAGCAGACTGAAGAGTGTTGATTGTTTTATGGATAAATTATGTCCTTTGTAATGACTTTGTAGTTACCACCCAAAAAATAACCAGTGGCACAATCCAGTTGTGGTAGCTTGAGCTTACCAAACCTAAAGAGAGGGCTAGTTTTTGCCATTTCTAGTAAACTTAAAGGGGAAATTTGCCGTAAAATTCAGTGTTGATGGTAAATGTAGGCAACAGAACCAATACATTCTGTGCTATATTGACAGAGAGTTCTTCTGTTTTGCAGAGCTGTCCGGGCAGTGCCAACATTTACCAGGATGCACTGCATGTGAGCTACTAACACCCATGCCCACACTATATCATTACCTTCAAGCTCCAAGCTGAACTAGCCTGTAGTTCTTCTTTGACACCAACTATATCACTTGGAAGTGTCAGATGACAGCGCTGGTGTCCAAAGAACACATTCTGCAGCTATTTGTCAGTCAATATAGCATGCACGGGAATGTATTGCTTCAACTGACTACATTTACTATCAACACTGATTGGATGTCCACAGGAAACGTGACAAAGTTGACCTCATCTACCTTGAACAAACACTGTTAGCAATAATGCTATTAACGTGTGTGACACTGAGAAAGAATTGGCTTGTGTACAATTAATGTCTGTGCCATGCATGTAAAAGTTCAGTTCAGAAACACCACAGCAGTGAGAGGAGAGCTCAGTAGATGTCTGAAAAGTGTTTGTTGACTTTGTTGATTCATAATCATATATGCAGAATCATAAACTTAAACAAGATATAATAAAATGAACAAGGAACCCCGAAGCAAGTTACAGGCAATCATAAGAATAAAGTAGTAAATCTAGGTAGATGTTGGACACTGTGACTCATCCCATCAGTTCTTGCTGCCAAATTAAATACAGAGCATAATGAAGGTTTAGTACTTTAAATAACACTTATTAGAGGGTTTAATCAATGCTGGACTGATGGGTTAAGATGTACAAGTCTACACAAATGCACTCTGGGGCAACCAAACAATAATTTCCCTCATTCTGGCTGGTTAGACATCTTTTTAGGACCACATAGGTATAAACTGTGCTTGATTTACATCTCTTTGAACCCCTTTTAGATTTGTTGCGCCTGTTAGTGTAACTCTGGACCGTGACTTTGTGTGAGCAAATTCATGCAAATGCAGTCTCACTAAGCTGCATTCATAGACACAGATAAATAAATACACAGTGTTTACATATGGACCCAAAACCTACACATGTGCACACGCAGAAAACCACACACGTTTCTGAACCAGCACACAGAAGCAGAATGCTTCATATACATGATGAAATGTTCTGTACACTCAGCCTTTGTTCTGCCGCTGTGTAGAAATAAACAACTGTGTGCCTCCTCACACAGTGAATTTCAAGGCCATGTCTTAATTGAAAAGCTCGAGTGGGCCATTACATTTTGTGTAGGAGGCAGGAAAGAATAATGTGAATTCACATACTCTGTTCAAAGTGATGACTCAGACGCCTTGACTAATGGCATTTATTTGGCAGTCAAGTGAGAAACAGCATTATTAGTAAATCATACTGACTTCTTTATGTTTGTAATGATTTGTCCATTAACTCCTAAACATTGGTGTATTTGAACTAGTCCTTGACGTTAGTACAAGTGGACTTTATTGGTTCTAATCCGTTGAGTATATTCTTGGACCACGTTTTCAGTGATAATTTGTTGGTCAAATTTCAGGAAAAAAGCAAGCACCAAGATAAAGACAAGAGAACAAAACAGCATTTTAATAGCTGTATTCAGGGTGCATGAATAAGCAATTTCTCATTTTGTTCCCCAGTCTTTGCTTCAAACAAATTTTCAGCTAATAAACATACCGTTCAAAACTTTGAAAAGACCAGACAGGTTATAGTAATGGGAAAACAAGCTTGAAGGTAAAGCAGTGGAAGAAAGTGATAGTTGTATGGTAAGGAGACAAAGAGAACAGAGTAAGCTGTAGACAGGCGAGGTTTCATCGGTGTTGGACGAGTGTTGACACGTCATGGAGCTGAGAGGACTCACAGGGAAAGGCAGTGCTTTGCTATTTCCAGCCTCTCGTTGAGATAAGATGAACAGGGGGAGTCTCTTCACCATATCTCCACGATAGACCATCTGGAGTCTTCCCACACTCAGTCGTTCATTTTCACATGGTAATAATTTGGTTGATTTATGTAAATGGTTAACAGAGAAACTCATAAAATAGATGATTGTTCCAAAACTAGTCAATTAATCCCAAGTTAGTTCACTCCTACACTGTAAATTTTTTGTGACTACAAATGTCAAGTAAATCAAGTTTTTCAGATTTCCCAAGGTGGATATTTTATAGTCATTTCTTGGCGAGATTACTTCGCCATTTGACCACAAAACTCACAGGGAATTGACAGATCCTATGATTACACTTTTCCTCAGCCCAAAAACTTTAAACACAATCTCCTTATATTGAACCATAAAAAAGCTTTTCTGTACATAGCAGCCTCTGCATAGCGTTTCCTGTTAGCCCTCAAGGCTAACCAATGCCGCAGGTATGGCTTCTAAGATGGATTAAACAGCAATCGTTGAGGCAGGGGGCTCCGGAGCCCGAGGTTATGTATTTATAAGCCAGCCACCTCCCTGAGGCTGAGGGCAGCCAGGAAAGCAGGTCTTATCCAGGGCTTTTTCAGCGCAGGCCCTAATGGCACTATGTCATCTACATCTTAGAAAAACCAACAAAGGTTGCAGTTTCATTTAACTGAAATTGACTTTTCCTGTTTTTGTGTGCAAGAAAGATACATGATTTAGACTGACAGCCTACTCCAAGTGAAATTTAATTTAGTGTGTTAAAGGCAAAAAATGGCTGTGTAATAACCTCTAAGCAGTGTGGCCTGCTGGATGTTTTGCATGGCATGGCAATATACCATTGAGATGGATCAGCTTTAGCTTAACTTTATTTACTGTTTTGTAGATTGTGAATTGTAGAGACAGTCACAAGCAATGAAACATCATGCTAAACAGTAGTGAAAGAATTCTCTCTTTTCTCAGTATATCAGTTTTTGGTACAAGATTTGGCTTGGATGAAGAAATGACTCATCTCTAATGTTTTCTTTTTTCTTCGTCTCTCTCTGTTTTTGTGCAGATACATCCAGATTTTAACAGTGCTACACACTGAACTTGTGATTTCAACCCTATTAATTCATTTTTGTGAAGACCCCTGCAGTTGCTTGGTGATATGTTGTCACTGTTGATGCTTTATATGTGAGCTCCGTCTGTGGGTTTTACCAAAAAGAGAAACTTTTTCCGTCAGATTAAGGATAAAACCATAGCTTTTATGTTGGTTGTCATAAAAAAGTCATCGATCATCTGTCTATATACTATAAATGTTATTTTCCTCACTTCCTCTGAAGCATTCCTCTGAAACTCCCCATCACTTAGTAACACCACAGATGGTGTGGACTGATACAGACATGTCATACACACGTGAGGAGTCAATGTATGTGCGATAGACTGCATAACTGTGCCTCTGTGAAATCTGTGTGTGCATACGGGTGACTGAATAAATGTAGTGTGGATGTACTGCAGGAGCTATGTTCATGACTCCATGTAAGAAGGTCAGCTGCAGGGCAAGCGTGTGATTGCAGCAGTTTGGTGCTTTATCCATGTGTTTACATACGCATCGACAGTTCAGCACAAATGCTGCTGTTACTTTTTCAAGTCAAACTTCCACACGGCCTTCCTCTGGCTACCTGTATGTTATTGCTCTACATGCACTTGCCAAGGGGATTAAAAACAGGCGAGAAACTCACTGTCATATGAATGTTGTGTTGAATCCTGCTTTGATGAAGTACACCATAAATATACACAGACAGAACCATGCTAAGCTTTTAAACAAGCCAGGCTTGCCTCTCCACAGACAAATGTTGTAAACAATGTTGATAAGGATAAAGATGTAACAAGCCATGTATGTTCTGGCAAAATGTTCTTTGTATGTAGTTGTTATTTTTAGTATTTTCAATGTGATTTCTTTGTTTTGCTTCATCAGGATCCTGTATTTGTGTTCTCCAAATTAAATGGAATAATTACAGACGCTAGAGGGATTTGTTACTTGAACATAAACACATGCTGTTTTGCGTTTCCATTCAATGGAATGCACGCCCATATGTCTCTGAAACCTGTCTCCTCATGCACCTGTTCCCCATCAATCCATCTCGCCTTCCAGACAAGGTTTTCTTATCCGTTCTACTTTTAGGATGAGCAGCAGATTTTAGGATGTTGCATATGCCAATCGCAGCTTTCACTCTCTGGGCCGTCTTTTTTCTCTTTCACAAACCCAACCTTAATATGTTTTCTCAAAGATGGCTGGGAGCTACATCCAGGTCTCTGACTGGATTGAAAGTTATTATGGCAGTTTCAACAAAGCCAATTGCTTTCCACTAACAACATCCAAGTGCAGATCTTTCCATGTGGCTTTACAGGAATACGTCACTCCAGTGAACAGATTCATAAGTTCTCACATGCTCACAGAGTGGCCTCCACCAATACTATCCAAACTCACACAGGAAACTGATTGGAGACATCCCTCGCTCTAAATGAAGCACATAATCAATCAAAGGGGGATAATAATGTCAAGGTCTGCTAACAATGCCTCAATGTGAGTGAGTGTGATGCATTCCTGCATATTTGTGTCTGTAAGGCAACGAGGGTATGAGTAACTCAATCTCCAAGAAAGTGGAAGGGAAATAAGGGGTCGAGGAGAGACAACAGGACACAGTGTGGGGTTAGAAGAAAAAAAAGAAAGAAAATAAGGAAGGCATGCTGGGAAAAGGGTTAAGGAAGAAGACTATCTGTGACCCTATCCCTGGACACTTCCACTGTATGATCTGCGGGTTGTCTCCGGAGAGGCGAGGTGCCTGGACACTGCATTCCCAGGGAAAAGGGGAGATTAACATTCCTTGGATGCTACAGTACGGAGAGTTATGAGAGAGGTAGTCCCAGAGGAGTTCACTTACTAACAGGATATAATGGAGAGGAGGGAAGAAAGTATGATTTACTCACCGTTAAAAGTATCAAATACAGTATGACATTGATGTGAAAATAAGTGAAATCAGCTTAAAATGTGAGTAATTTAAACAGATGTATTTATAAAAAAGTATTTTTTTCCTTTTCGTTTTAGCGATGATTGCTTAATCACTGAGTGGTTACCTTTGTTGTTATTTCCAAATTCATCATTTGGACAGTACTTGAAAAGAAGTGTGTGGTTCCCTTCCCTGCAAAAAAATGCAGCTGTTTAATTTTCATTTCCCAGCCTTCCTCAGCTGGCCCCACGAAAAACTGAAACAATTGCGAGTCCGTGAGCAGCGTTTGAGGGGAGGGGTTGTACTTGGTTAAGGCTGTCACAGAATGAAATATGGGTGTTTAAAAGGAAAGTGTTGTGACATACAATACCACACTGAGTAAGCCACGATGTGTGTGTGTGTGTGTGTGTGTGTGTGTGTGTGTGTGTGTGTGTGTGTGTGTGTGTGTGTGTGTGTGTAGGTGTGCGTGTGTGTGTCTAATGACATAGGACGGCCACTGTCTGTCTGTTTGCCCTCCCACTATTTCCTATGAACCCGTCTGTGCTTGCAGGACAAAAGGCCCCTTCAGTGGCTCTGTCTGCCAGCCAGCGGAGCAGCGGAGGCTTTGTCTGTGTAGTTTTTGTGGGAGAGAGAGAGATCAGGATCAGTCCGCTGTTGCCTGTGTGCACGCAAAAACATATTTATGTGTGGTATTGAAATATTAAAAAATTTACCATATGCACGGGCAAAAAGGTGTCTGGCCGTTAATGTGAGGGGTGTGTGTGCTTTCTCAGGATTATAAACCTTTAAAGTAAGGATATTTTTGCAAAGTGAGGACATTTCAGCTGCTCTTTACTTCCTCAAAATGCAGTTTAAGGGGTAAAGACTTTGTTTTAGGGTTAAGTTTAAGGTTAAGTTATTTTTCGGTTTAGGTTGAAGATGGAAATCAGGCACAAAGGTGTGATGGTTAAGGTTAGGTTAAGGATCTTGGAAATGTACAGTATAATGTGGTTGAGGGTCCTCAGAAGTATTAGTAACTATTTGTGAGTATGTATCTGTGCAAATTTGTCCCACTATTACTTTCTCTGTGCATGTTTGGTAGTGTATTACTTTATGTCTGTGTGACTCTGTGTGTGTATGTGTCTAAGTTTCAGAGTGTGTGGGTGTGGAGATGACACAGGCTGTCAGACTGTAAAGCACTGTGAGGAGTCAGGGGAGGCGTGGGTCTGTTCTCAGATGCTTCCCTCTGTGACCTCGGACCATCATAAATCTCCTAATTCCCTCATTCCAGTGTCAAACGGAACGGCGCTCTCATGTGCTGGAAATTCCCCCGTTCCCGACTGCTAGAGAACAAATTCTACAGTAGCTCCGTAACCAAAGTTTGTCTTCTGTAGTGCTGTTACAATCTGACAGGGGCATACAGTCAGCTGTGACCTTTACTGGCTACTACTGGTGAACTATGGCTACAACAGCAATAGAACTTTGTCTTCTATTGTTTTCTTGTGTTATGGTAGATGGATGCAAACAAGGTTAAAAAAAAAAAAATAAGAGACGAGGATGTGTGACAAAAGTCTACAGAAAGCCACATCAGTCTGAAATATTCTGGCTTATAATATGTCTATCCATAATGGCTCAGTTCAAGGCAGCTTTCTGGTCCAGTCAGCAAGCTACCTCAAATCGGGCTAAATAAAAAATAAATACACAAACTATAAAGGGTATTAATTGTGGCATAACTCCATTGTTAAATGTTATCTTGTGAAAACATACTAGAAGTATACGGTAGGCTATGTGATAAGGTTTTATCAGCTTAAATGTAATGACATATGGGGCATTTTCAGGTTGTAATGCAATAGTGGCTGCTGGCCAGCGCACAGCAGTTATCAGCAGCAGTAACAATTAGATGTGATAGCTGGGTGTAAAAAAATAGACCATCCTGCTGTTCATCAGCTGATGAATCTGGGACTGATTAAATTTGCTACTGGAACTTATAGGCTACATTTTTGCTAATTTTGTTTTGAGAAACAATGTTTGTAGTCTCTAAAAGGAAAATGTCCTGTGGTCCCAGCTGTTGGCTTGTAGTTTTGTCCTATCAGTGAACAGTTGAAAGAAATCATAGGTAGCGAACATGATGGGCGTTTTCATTCTAAAGTATGGTGAGTCCCAAAATTGTCAGAACCTGGTGTAATAATCGTTGAGTCAATGGTCCATCAACACAGGCAGGCTGCTCAACTTGTAACAGCTCAACTTCAGCACCCAGCTTGTTGCAGAGCAGAGCATTCGGGACATATGAACTCAGTGAGATCCAGCTGTAGCAGAACACCATGTCTATTGTCCAGGAAACAGTGTGCTTGAGTCTCTATGTGTGTGTGTAGATGTGTATAACAAATCACCCATTTGTGCATGAGTGACAGGCTTTCAACCTGAGAATTTGTGAAAGGGCTACCACAAAATGTTACTTTCCCAGGCAACCACAATCTTTAAATGGCAATTAAAAGCCTTGAATGCCCCAAAACTGCTGAAAAGTGAGGATCAGTTTAAAAAAGAAAGAATGCAGCAACAAAGAGTCAGGAAATGAAGCAAAAAAAGGAGGAGAAAAGGGCCACTCGATTGAGATTGACATGCCAGCGATCATGTTTCAACAAGATTTGCTGCTTTAATATAAACTCAATTAATTCCAGTGTAAGAGGAGTAACACTTTGTAACATGTGGTATTAATGGGGCAGCTTCAAAACCTATATACCTGTTAACAGTGATCACTATCACTGCTCCATATATGCTTTATTTGGTCTGGGATTTGATCAGAAGTATATCCTGTGGCCCCGTGAGACCCTGGCAGCCAGGGAACCGACTTCCTCTCATGCTCCTGCTGCATTTATTAGCCCGATTCATGGGGACTTGTGTGGAGATTTACTGCTCACTTCATCTTGAAAGCTTTTTTATTGTTGTAATGTTAACCCGGAAAGAACATACTAAGTCCCGATGCGGGCGTATATCACATACAGGAGCCTTGCCTGTGAATTCAAACCCTGTGGTTTGTAATATGCACACAGATGTTAGGAATGGCAGACATGAACCATTAAATGTACAAACACACACGCACACTCACGCACACACACCTACACATCCCAGCTGCCCTTGAGGCAAGATACCGCAGCTTCCTCAGGTCTGGAGGATTAAAACGAAGGATTAATAAACATGTTACTTTGTACTTGGAGGATTAACCCTCTTCCTTCCCCCATTAGTGGCACACACACTTTCAATAACACCAATACATACTAATTGCAAGTGAATTACGCATGCACACACACACACACACAACTACAATTAAATACCAAAACAGGGTCATTGAAAGTGAAATACCACTCCACCCCATCCACACTTATACTTCTCTTCAGTTCCGGCCCGAGGCTTCACATCTCCTGAGCTTCAGAGGAATGCGCCATGTAATGGCGTTATAGGAGGGCTGAAGGAGGTGTACTGGAGGCTTGATGGGGAAAAGGTGCCAGGAGGAGGGAGGTAAGGGGAGTCGTCTCTGAGTATTTCTTCTAAACAGTCCCAGTTTTGACAGCTCTCTCTTCCTGAGGCCCACCTCTGCCCAGGTAGCGGCTACTGTAGCATTGGTTGAGAAAGACATTTTTTGGTTGAAAGGGCTCCGAGGGTGAATAAATTTGACAAAGGAGTTCATACTGTGGAATTTAAAGTGCCAGTGAATCGTGGTGGGGGATTGGGTGTGGAAGGTGCGGTGGGGGTAGAGTAGCATAAATGGAGCAAGCCCTTCGAGGCGGCTGTCTCCTCGAAGCTGATCCCACCGAGTTTAATCCTTGACATCACGTGAGCAAAATCCCACCGCTGCCGCTACTTTCTCCTCCAGACGGCCTGTGGATTTGGGTTTTATCAGCCCAAGGATGGATGTGGGGCAGCACGTCAGTGAGCTCCTGCGTCTGTGCTTGCTCTGCATTTTCCTGCATTGGATATAGGGCATGGAATGGGCAGATAAGGTCAGGAACATAGGTTTCATTTAAACTTGTAGAGGGGAGGCCCCGTTCCAGGTTGTAAACCACACCTCATATATATATTCCAAGTGCCTTTGATAGACGTATGCATGGGTGTTAAAAAACACAAAACAGAATCTCTTGTTTTTGCTTGCCTGAGTAATTCCAAATATATATACATTGTTAGAATATAAACATAAAACATAAATGTAAATTGGTGTAAAGTCATCCCTTACCACACTGAATATGTATTTTCTTTAAACCTTTGGCTCTAGATTGAGTTATGATATCTTTTAAGTATTTCATTGAGCATTTATTAGCCTTTGTTAAACCGAAGAAAGTAGAAAGTGACAGGAAATATACAGAAAGGGAACACACAACGAAGGTCTCCAAACGGACTCAAACTTGGCAGGGACGTTGCGACTACACGGTCTGTGTCCTGAACCCTTAGACCAACAGATTGGCTTGGGGCTCTCTTTATCGCTCTCTCTCTTACAAAACAAATCTTGATTTAAATTAAGCTTCCTGATTAAATAAAGCTTGACAACTGGAACAGCTTAACAGCTACAGTAGCTTCTCAACACTGGCTGACGTGTGATATCTCAAAAGTCCAGAGTCCAGTACCCTGACATGCTTTTTGCTCAGATTTTCTCTTGGTACACTTTAGCTTCTGTAGCTGGCACTCTTTGTCTGGTTACCCATTGTGTTTATCACTGCCAATGGTAACCACTATTTCTGTCCTCCGTAAATATAGTGTTTTCTTTGGACCAGAGCACTTTCACCATTAAAAAAATACTAGGACAGCAGCTTTCAAGGCTGAGGTTAATTACAAATTAATTATTTCAGTCCACATAGAGTAACAAAAATACATTGTATCTAAAAAAAAACAAGAGGCATGTCATTACTTTTAGCCCCTCAAGCTTTTTAGTCTTAAACCAAAGAAGTACCAAGCAAGACTTATCATCAAAGCCACAAAGATTAACGATTGAGTTAATGACTAAACGTGGACAAACAGTGGTCTGTTTCGTTGCTCCACTCCCACACAGGTGCACTCACCCACACTCCAGGTGCACTGATCTCATCTGCACTAGACAGTGCAACCTAACAAATCCAGATTATAGTTAATCCGTGACATGTCAAAACATCTGTCACTGTGTGGCAATCCAGGATACACATGAAAACATCTGTCACAAAGGTCACTCACTGTGAGCGGACTCATTTACAAAAGAACAAGCTGTGTAAAGAACCACTCACCTTTTTAGGTTAGATTACTTTCCTGGACAGTTTTTATTATTGATGGGGTTTTTTTGACAAACAAAACCTACACATACAACAAAGAAACATGTTGAAAAATTGGTTCAGTTTGTCCTTAACATTCAACCAGAGACAAGACACACACACAGGGGTAAGACAAGACCAGACTGAGACAGACATACAGGAAATTGCATACACAACTGGCAATGTATGAAACTGGGTTATGAACAATACATTTTGAAATTAGAATTAGATTAAGAGCTCAATATACTCAAGGGGGATCATTTTTTGTGTGTAGTTTCACAATGTACACATTCTTGCATGTCATTAGCTCAATATCAAGTTGAAGGAACTAGAGACACTTGATGGTTTGTTCATGCAATATTCAGTCTGTTTCTGGCTATTAATATAATTATTTTCTCCATGACTAAGTAACTGTTTTGTTATGATTTCTTACGGAATTCAAAGCTGATATCAGTAATGATTAATGGATGCATAATTACAACATGGTGGAGCATTAGAAACCATATTCTATAATCTACTGAAAAATGTCCCATGACAGTTGTTGAAAATGGTCAATGATTGGAATCACCAAAAGTTCACACTATGGTTGTCAACAACACAACAACAGCACACAGGTTTCGCAATGATAGATTCAGGTAAATAGCAGCTCTTTTCTGCAGGTCAAACATGCAGAAAATTTCAGATGTATTATTGCTGTTGAAGTCTCAATTTCAGTCAGGTCTTGAACAGACAAACAGATGTAGACAAGCTGGTCTCTAAATGCTTTGATCAATAGATACTGAGGACTTTTGCTAAAACGTGGGTGGAAGCAATTCGATAGTTCAAACAAACCCTGCAAAGTCCTGTGGATGGTAACATTGCAATGACATGCAGAAGTTGTGTGCTTGTGAACACTGTTGTATCATATACCAGTGTTAGGGACATCAGTTTTCAATGTTTCAAAAGCTCTCTCCGTGGTACAAAGTCATATCTTCAGTTTGTTCCACTATGGAGGAGAATGAGGGGGAGAGCTTTGTTTCAGGTAAGGCACGTCCTTGAAGTGAGGGTTGTACATTTGTTAGCAGACCTTCTTGCCGCCATTCAAGCAACTACTTTGCATTTAGAAATCCCCAGATGATTAGTAGGCAATGAGATGTCTGATCGTCTGGTATCGCAAGACTATATACAAGGAGATCGCTCAGAACTTTACAATTGCTACAAGAAATTAACTGAAAGTTTATTTGATTGTCTTTGTAAAATTTAAAAAGCTAGAAAAGACAACTGAAAATTGAAGAGAAATAATTCACTGTTGCTGTCAAACAGCCACTTTCTGACCTTTTTCTCTATAAGTGACAGCTTTGACCCAAAGCTCAACAAAATTCATTTTGTCGAGGGACTTACCTGCAATGGACAGTCTGCAATCACCCTTCTCTGGTCGAGCTCATGTCAAGCATTGCTGAAATGTCAAAACACACACAGTGTCACTGGGAGAGACTCATCTGCTTGTCAGAGGAGGCCATACAGCTCTTTAGTTGCATCAAATAGCTCGTTTGGCACAGTTTAGCAGCAAAGGACAACAACCGACCATATCGGCAAAATCCATATCACAATTTCCTTGACGTCCCATGGCAGGCGGTGTTTCATCACAGTGACAGCTCCTTCAGCTGAATGTGAAGATAGTGTTATTACAGTATGAAACTTAAAAGGGCTGGTTCTTGTGTCTGTCAAGAAGAATGGTTAATGTTACACTTTCATCATGCGTGTAAATTTTGAACACTGATGGCTTGCGTGATTCAGTTCATCATCATTATCTTTCTAGTGGGCTAGAATGTGTAGAACTTGGGAGATTGGGAGCCATTTATAATTCACCTTGAGATGAACACAATGACAGAAGGGTATCGGTACACCTTGATGATATTAGCGTCCATTGTCGCACATGGCTTAATGGCTACTCGAACAGGATATTGACCCAAGCAAAGCATGCCTGCCTGCCTTTATGATTCTTATCAGAATGAATGAAGCTGGGTCCCACTGAGAGTGATACTTTAGCCATCCATTCATAGTCATTCATCACAGAGGCGGGAAGTGAGATTCCTATATCCATTAAGCAAAGATAGATTCACAGTTCCCTTGTGGCCATTTAAGTGAGCAAGAACGTCCAGAGGAGGTCAACTCTCCTGAAATAGCCTTGAACCTACCTTGAAATCTTCAAGCATTAATTTTAGATGAGCTGCAACACCTTGCTAACATGAAGTTGTGGCCTTGTTTTCTGAGGAACCATAAGATAATTGCTAAAAGTTAGAACCCATTGTGATACAGATAAATTAAATGCCAGATTTTTTAATTAAAAGCAATGAGCTCTGGGTAAAAGTAGCAAATTCTAGTTTGCAGGGTCAGAGACTACCATATTTAATTTTACCTTCACAAAGACGCAACATTTTTAGATCATCATAAAGCCATGAAATCGCACCATGATGGACTGGAGGTTTGTTTGCTGCAGAAGCGTTTTGTCTGTTTTAGTGATCAGTGCTAAGATGTGTGCTATTGCAGTCTTTCCGCTTTCTAATCACCAAAGCAAGACTCGATTTTGTAGCTGCCTCCCCCTCAAAGAGGTGAAGTGCTGGGTGCTAAATTGCATGATGGACTTTTTCTCAGCCAAGAAAGGGCTGCCACATTCAAGGATGTTTGCCGACCATCTCAATTAACGCTTTTGAAATGCCATCTCTCATTAAGCCATGAGAGCAGGAGCAACTCAGCAGCCAAAAGAGAGTATTGAGCTTCGGGTCTCAAAGGAAAGGATTGCTGCTACACCAGATACAGCATCTGCTATTGATTCAATTACTTCCATGAATAAATAGATTTCTCTGGGTTATGGAATGGGGCCAGCTTGGAATATTTAATGACTTTAGTCAATAGACTTTTTATGAGTACAGTTCGAAGTTCCCTATCTTTTAGGAATTTTATATTACTTCTATTCGCAGAGGTGAGGAATTGCATCTGAAGGTTTGTCAGATGTTGAAAATAATGGGGGTGTGGCTGTATCTGTGATTGCGTTGCCAATTCTTCAACAGTTTGTCAGGAAAAGAAAACCTCTGAGGTAAAGTACTGGTTCAATACTTTTGTTGTGGTCCCTGCATTAATATATACACATGGTCCAACCCATTTAAAATCGTCTCTTGCCTAGATTCCTGAATGAACAAAAGAGAACAGAAGTTAATATTTATGACAAATTCTCTCCTTTGTCTTGAAACACATCAGGCAGTTCACAGCGTCTATCATTGTAATAGTGAGTGAAACTGACATTTCATTCTATTGTGTGTCAGTCCATCATTAAGAAAACAATAGTTGAATTGTGGGTTCATTACGCGAAATAGTGAATTGCTCACTCTCATGTCTTTGTTAGTTAGGAACATCACGATTCTGGGTTCCTGTGGAGAGACCAAGAGCCCACTGATGTGACATATATTTCACTGTGGGGGAGGAGGCCGTCAGAAAATAATCCGGTTAGAGAGAGAATGCTCATGACAAAAGGAGGAAGAGCAGCCAAAGCATTGTGCTCTGGCACATCCACAGTGATGTGTACGTTCATCTTTGATGTTAGCATCTTTTAGAATGCAAAGAAATGGATTTAGGTCATGCTGAGTGATTTAACCAATTGGAGAACCTGTCTGCTCTCTTATTTCTACTTTCTGGGCTCTTGAAGAAAGGTATTTTTGATTTTACAGCTACGTGGACTTACCAGATACTCTGCATTTTGATTGCCACTGTATTTGTCAGGCCTTTGCAGACAATGTAATAAAAAATAAATAAATACAAAATCAGTCAATCAGTCTAAACAAAATGTAGAAATGAGAGCTCTTAAGAAAAAAAGTGTCTCTTTTGAACTGCTCCAATGTGATTCCCCACCTCACCCTGTGCAACTCACTCGCCTTTGTAAAAACTTGGCCTCTATGCCTGCCAGTTTGTGTGTCTAAGTTTGTGTTTGTGTGTGTGTGTTTTTGACAGCCATTTTCTCAGCTACTTCCTTGTCTCTGATTCTCTGTTGGCATGGTGAGCAAGCAGCGGGAAGCCTTCACTCCAATTTGCTATCGTTTGTCATCACTTGCCCCTGTGACACAGAGACACACACAAACACACACACACACACACACACACACACACACACACACCCTTGTCTACTTTCTAAGGCATGCCGACACTGGCGACCCTGTGACTGCAATTTTGTGCCTTCCTTATGCTCCCCATAGCTCTATAGTGATATCTGTGTTTTAAACATATGGTTTGAGTAAAATTTTACATTGTTTTCTGTAAATCCGAAGCTGTTACTGTCCCAAAAGTGGGTGATGCCACAGCATAGCTCTGCTCAAGGTGTCTCTATCTGATCAAAATCTAGTTTATAAGTTTATAAGAAGTCCTACATTACAGTATTTGCATTGCTCTGACAGCACATTTAAATGACAAAGACGGTCTACTGGCTAGACTGGCATGGATAAGGCCCACTTGGCATCTATCAGATGGACACCTTTGTGCTAAAACCCTTATGATCAATTTTCCCTGGTTAATCAAATCCAAAATTCAATTCAATACAACAAAATCAGATAAAAGTTTTTCTCACATCCCCCATGATATGCAGATAGTTTTGGTTTTATTTTCCAAGGACTTCAACTATTTGCATCTGAAATTTCTGCCTCCACCACAGTTCAATAGAAGTGAGTGGGATTAATTTTGTGCTTCTCAAACAACTGAATAATTGCATTAAAAACATTCAGCAGTGCGTTTCTTTTTAACTGAAATGTTTAATGTTGTGAGCATCACCAATGAAATTGCATTCAGTATTGTGTTGTGGTGGAAGCAGAAATCAAACAAAGACAGAAGACAGATAATAATTCTATTATCTAAGAACTATAAACTATAAACTGAATTATAAGATACCACTGTGGGAAAGTGAGAGAAAAAAAGCTTTTTGTAATTTGGGTGGATACGTGCAGGATGCAGAGGTTCTAATTGTTTCCTCTGCCAACATAGTTTTGATGGTTTAAAATAACTGCAGTGCTTTTATGTCTCAGAGCACAGTGGTTAAATAATGAAGCACGAGTATGATTTGATCAACCCCTCCGGCTCTGTATCTAATTGTGCATATGAAGCTTGTAGGGATTTTACATTTGACGCCAGTAATTAAGGACAAAGCAAAGGTCTCATTAAGCAAATTACCTTGTTGCAGAGAAGTTGGGGGTTAAAAGCCTTCGCTGGCTGAGCTGTCAGTCCTATTCATCATCAAGGATCATCAGACCACTGGGAGAGGTCTCGGCATCTGATTTCATTACGCATTTGTTCCATTCTATCGTTCATTTGCACTTCATTTTACAAGCATCTGAACTACTGGGTTCAAACACACAGATTTATGCATCAGACCAAAGCTTCTTTGTATTCTGGAAATCTATTAGGGCATATTAAATTCATATACGTGCTTTACCCTTCATGTCAGGGGAAGAGGGTCAGATTTCTCTCTTTTTGTTCCACTAAGTTTAACAACAATAAGACACCCTAACTGGTCATAAATCCAACCCAGGCACCCCATGGTGTGGATTCATTTTGTTGATGGATGATGGTAGAGAGGACTCAGGAGGGAAGTTGGAAGTGGATTCTATCTATTATTTTGGGCCCTGTGTCCTGGCTGGTCGCTGGCATGGTCAGTTGGTGCTCCTGCCTGTTGGGGAGCCCGAGCCAGAACCCTGGAATGGTCAGCAAGTGTGTTGACGTGAGGGCTCGATGCCATCTGGGCACATGGATTGACGAGATGACGGCGATAACTCTCTATAGAGTTCAGATGGACAGGAAGATGTCCCTAGTTCCCGCTGTGGTGGCGGCACCAAACCCCAGTGCTAAAGATGAATGGTTTACAGTGCTATGCACCATCACCCCTGGTTTCCTACATGTAGACCAGAAAGTGGGAAAACAGAGCAGACTTTCATTATGATTCTAGTGGCTAGTTTCACATACACAAAGCCACCTGGCTATTGGCCACAAACTCATTATGGTCTAATTCAGCTTTCATTTCCTGCCAGCCAGGTCCAATAATACCACCTGCCAAGTGCCAAATGCTGGTAAAATTTGCTTTTGGCAGATAAAAGAGTGAGGTTCCACTGCCACACTGGTCTTTAAGTTTCTGAGATGATGACATTGGAATGTCTTGGTGACTTGTGAAAACGCTTTTAATTCTGAAAACAAACTCTGCTGCAAAGGTTCAGTTATGTTAAATGGTAATTGGCACTGCCTGTCATTTTACAAAAGAAAAACATGCAGTAAGATAAACTCTAGTTTACTCTAACCAACACAGATATGAGGGCCTTTTTTCATTTTCCAGTCTTCTGAAGTGTTTACATATTTGGGAACCCAGCTTTTATGTTTTTGCTTGTTTGCAGCCTTTGTTGCATTTGATTATTAGTCAATCACATCAAAACTAAATAATTTCTAATGCTTTCTAACGTTAGAACCTCAACATTTTCCCTATAGCACGTGTGAAACCACTGCAAAAAAAGTTCAAAAACGAATGAAACCATCAACTGTATATGAATTAACTTCATATACAAATGAACTAATATCATTTATATTATTTTTTAAGTTTTAAGTTTCACCTGGATAGTATTTATTGTAAAATCTGCATTTCGCTATCCCACTTGCTACCAATACACCAGCTAAAAGAAATCACCTTCCATGGTGTCTTGCCTGTGGCTAAGGGAGTCCAGCAGTGGAAACCAGCTGAACGAGGGGAAGGGTGTAAGTGGTCATAATAAGAAATACTGCATAAAACCATTGTTTGTATATAGACTAAAATAGTCCTATGATGTGGTATAGGTGTGTTGTGTAGGCAGTGAAATCCAAACATGAGTTTTTGATGCACCCATGCCATAATGAGGGTGGAAGCCAGGGTCTTGCAAACATTTTTGGCTTGGTTTGGCTTAACCAAGTTATTCTAACCAAGTTATTCACTTCAACCCCAAACCTGGTTACGTGAATGATAGGGTAAAAATAGAATTATTTGTGTATATACAGTATAATATGTAGTCAGTGAATAATGCTATAGCTCAGCTCGGGATATAGGAGAAGTTAGGAATGTGAGATATCAGGGTAGTAGATCAGGCGGTTCCCTGCTGCTCCTGCAACAAAAAAGCACCCTCTCCGTACTCAACAGAGTCCCATTTAAGAGTTGCTGATTACATCTCTGAACATACCAGTTACAATTAGATGTATGTTACTGATTAGACAGCGACAAGTGGTTAAAGTAACTGATACGTCATACTAGCATTCCCTATGGGACATGTTAATCGGTTCTGATATGTTCAGCTAAATGCCCTTTAAAACACCTCACCATCCTGTCTGTATAAAAAAAGGAGAAGCGCACTATGGATAATTACTTGCAGAAGATGTGAAATCATTTCTTAAGCTTCCATTAGGAAAAACAGGTTGGTAATTCATTTATGTACTTCCAAATGTGTGTGTGTGTGTGTGTGTGTGTGTGTGTGTGTGTGTGTGTGTGTGTGTGTGTGTGTAAATCCCCAAAGAACAAACTTTAAACGAAAAATAATCTGGGGATATTGTGAATAGGCTGTCAAAAATATTTATCATGTTTATTAATCAATTCCCAGAATGAAAAACAGAATTAACAAGAAAGTGTTCATTGCAGGGACACAAGTATGTGTCAATAATTCTGAGGGAATTTTGTACGTTGGAGAGAGACTAGTAATTCACACTATTTTTTTTACCTCAAATCTTTTATACTGCCATCTATTTTCCATTCTATTCTATTTCTTTTTTTTTTTTTCTTTGGATGGTCCTTTAATTTTGTGGTCAACCTTAACTTATTTTTATGACATAAGTTCAGGGCAGTTTTTAGTCTGTCTTGGGCCCAAGACTTGTTTTGTTTCACCGTCACATTAAAATTCCAACAATTAAATCGGCAACCACACAGAATTAAATTAAACTGAACTAAATTGTCTCTTCTTTCACTTTGTTTTACATAGAAGGTTCAAATAAATACAGACAAACACTTTTTCACTGAAAACTGTTCCTCCACAGCTCCACTGCAGCTTATCCGTTTCTCTCCACTCCACTTGGTTAAAATTATTGAACCTTACTCTAGAACAACTTATTTCACTGCTTTCAACAACTTCTCTTCTTTGTGACACATCTGTCTGAGCTGTGTGCGCTGCACTAACCGAGGGGGACTAGAACCTTCTCTGTGCGCAGCTGCTTAGCTAGCTGTATGTGAGGCGTTCAAGGAGCATCTGTAAATTGTAGCTACAGTTCATGGAAAATCAGTAAAATGTATCTACCAAAAAAGAAAAAAAAGCTGGGTTACACTAGCATGCTAAATGTGGCTGATGATTTGGGGTATCCTCAGACAGACCAGCAGCTAAAGCAGATTATCTGGAGTAAATAGAGACATTATGTTACACTACAGAACAAATGCTATACTTCCTTAAATTGGCCAATGGTTGACAGGCCTTCTTATCACTCTCATTGTTCTTTCCTTTTTATTCTATCTTTTCTTAGCATCCCCTCCGTGGTAATTCCACTGTCACAGGAATTGTCAACCTTGACCCACTCTGCCCTCGTTTAATTCTGGTGATCTATGAATTTAACCTTCGTAAAGTGTTGCATCCATTTTACATTGCTCTGCATAAGAGTGTCAGCTAAATTCCTGTAATGCAAATGAGATGATAAAGTTGCAAAGAAATCATCTGCATCTGCACCCCCCCAAAACCTGTGCTTGTACCCATTATTCATATCCTCGAAACATTACAGATCTTGGATGCTAATGTGGTCTCATAGCCTCTGCCCAGTGTTTGAGCCTTCACACTCATACTTTGCCGGGGCCTTGATTAAATTTGTTGCCCCAGCCATCCGCCTGCCGGCTGCCAGATGACTGTGAATATGAATGAGACTCTAACATTGAATGTTTCGAGGCTCTGTCCTTGCTTTTCCTTTCTTGTTGGCTCATTATCCAGGTTGGCTCCCTCCTTAACTTCTTTTCACTCTACTTTCTCTCTCTCTCTCTCTCTCTCCCTCTCTCTCTCTCTCCCCTGTACTTGTCAGCACTAACTTCCACACAGCAATGAAACACACATCAGCACACATACAAACATGCTGACAGACCAAACAACCACAGAGGTGCTGCCTTTCCTTATTTGGATAGAACTTGGGGGGGGGAATAGATGAGACATTTTAGAGAGGACGCATCAGACAAACTGGAAAATAACACTGACTTTGACTGACTGTTGACTACATTAATTACCTTAGAGTGTGAGAATTATTGTAACCTGCATTAGGCAGCTTTGCACACCAGTGACTCCAAATAACAATGGCGGATAACAGAAAAAGAAGGGACAACATCCAGTCCAATTATCTTTTAGATAAAGCAGTTGCTTCTTAGCACTCTCAAGTTATGACTTATCTCTCTTTATAGGTGAAGAGTTAGATGCTTGGGACACTCCTTTTCAGTTGCAGAGCCTTTGTGTTTGTGATTCAGGGTGGTAAGAAAGCTGCATCATTTTTTAAATCAAACATTGCTTTAACTCATCTCAGTCTTAAGGACTTCTAACCTTAAAATAGAACTATACAAGACTTGTGATGTATTTTTACTTTATGACTACAAGATTTTGGTGGTGTTTTACACTGCGTATCACATCACCTGTCCATCACAGAGTGTTTTTTTTTTTACGTTTCTGAAGGTCCTTCCTTTGTTTAGCCTCGTTGTTTATAGCCTACCTAGTTCTTCGGCTATTCACTCCAAGCAAACTGCTGACGCCACAAGCATTGTTTCCTATGCAATCTTTTGTCCATGATATAAAGCAATGTGTTTTAGAACAGCAAATGTTAGCGCATATATGATCAGTAATGTGAGTGTATAACAATTGCATGGACTGTAAATTAATATTTTTGTTAGTGAGAACTTATCAGCACCTGGAAAATTGATTTCTTTTGTGTCCTGAAATAAAACTTGGCTACAAAAATATAATATAGTCATACACATACAAACACATACACACACACACATTTGCGGGACCCTACTAGCCTTTCCTTGTCAGTGGGGTCTCTGTCAGTATTGACAGGCTATGGTTCTGGACTGACTACAGACAGACAAACTCGGGGAAGGGAGGAGGAGACGCCTTGCTCTGCCAAGTGCCATGGCTGGACAGCCCTCCAAGGTCCTGGGGTGTGAGAAAGTCCTGTGTGGCATCCCTGGAAACAAATCCAGTATACAGTTTATTTTGGCAATTTGTCTAGTCTAAATAACAAAAGTTAAACAAACATGGTTATGTCTTAGTGTGATGAAAATTGTCCACATTGAATTAACGTGTGCAGTGATGATTTCATTTATTAAGTGACTTGCATTAGCAAGGAATAAGAACGACATTGTGACTTTTACTCTAAGCACTGTGCTTGTTCATCAACAGTTACGCTAAAAATATGCCTATACTTTGATTTCACAACTTCAAAAGCAAATATCAAAACCCATATTGCCCTGTAAGAGCTTGATTTTTTACTTATGCCCACATGTGATGTACGCAGTACTTCCATCTGTCAACAGCAGGACTGTGTTTCTGTGACCCACCCAGTGATATTTCAATATGATAAAGTGTTCTGAGATTAAAATCTAGATACAGAATCCATAAATATGAACACATTTAATATCAGGTTTATCAATAGCACCATATTACAGGGTTCATCTGGTTTGTTCATCATAATAAAGAATAGACAAGTATCCTGTTTTAAGCCTTTCAGTGTGTGGTAGAATTTGTGATGAATTGCACTACTACAGCAAGCCCACTGGACATTCGTCTGCTGTCTGTCTGAAATCATTATATTGATTATTTGTCAGCAAATGTTTGACTATTTTAAGGTGACTGGTCTGGTCTCAGATAAAGTGATGAAGTTAACTGTTTGATGTGCTAGGAAAATGCTTACCAGACAGAAGCCATTATTGATGTGATCCAGGTCCAGGTCATAAAATGGATAGCATGGCATAGTGGGTATATATTGGAGGAATAGTTAGAAGGTCAAAAGACAAGTCAGCCACATATTAGTTTCAGCCTAGACCTCATATGCTATTGTATTTGTTAAAATCCCATGTAGACTTCCCCATGGCTCAGTGCCACACATGCTGTAAGTGTTAAGGACTACAACTTACCTCCAGCTCCAAGAGGCCTCCAGGGATCAGGTCTTAGTCTGCCCACATAGAAAGAGAGAACACCGTAAACCTAAAAGGATAACAAATGAGACAACACAGGCAAGGATTTATGAAGTGCTGAAACACTCCCCACCATACTGTTTCTCCACAAAAAACCCACCGTGCTGGATGGAGAAATGAAAAATTGCTGGATGCTCTGGAAGGTGAGAGATAGAAAAACTAGAGAGAGAAGGACGGCCTCCCATATGAAGAAAAAAAAAAAGATTTCCTTGTTGTCTTGTCTCTAAAGGGAAAAAAAAGAAGACATTTGGTGAGAGGAAACCGCTTTCGCTCAAATTCCTGAGCACTGTTTCCTGCTCATCAGTATCCAGCTATTACCAATGTCAAAGTGCTTTCATGGGTCATTATGAGCCAGACATGTTGTCAGTGCCCTCAAGAGTTTTTGCTATTTGAGCTCTTCCAATTTACCTCAAAATTTATTGCTCAGGGAAAGACTAACAAATACTTAATACAGAGTGGAATGTCCCCCTACATTCAATAGACTTTGCAGACCTGATTGGATATAGTGTGTCAGCTTTCTGGTTTGGAATTTTGTTTTCCCACAATGTCTGGTAAAGACTTGTCTACCACCACAACTCTCCTGCTTCTGGAGATCCCATCTATTTATTGTGATGTAAAATTGGATAGCAGGTGTTCTCTTATCTCAAAGAAAATCCAGCCAGATACAAAGACACCGTTTAGGCCTGCATACCCAAAGCTTTTCATCATCTCCTAATTGGCCCATCTGCAGTCAAGACAGGCTGGACTCGCTTGAGCAACTTGCCTCATTGGGTCGTATCACTCCCAATGCCCTCTGCAGTCTTGAAATGACCCCTGTGTTTGGCGCATGAGGTTTTTCTATTTCCATTTTTCTGAACCAAATGCCTTTTTCTGACTCAATCACTTTTGGAAGACAGAGTCCCAAAAGATCACTTATACATTACTTCTGATCAGATGACAGGCTTTAGGCAAGGCTATCATAACATAAATCTGCTTTTGTCAAATTTTGTGTTACTGAGGTTTTGCCTCTGTGTATGCACATATGAGCTCTCAGTGACAGATTTCAGTGAAGCTCCACTGAAAGATACCCACAGGCACCCTGATTTGGCTGCAGTACCTGTCTGCCTGAAGATGGTTTTGTGTTGAAATGAAAATCATGAGCTATAATACCGATTTTTGGTCCAATGAAGACTACCATTATATTTGAACATATTTAAATACTAGCTGACCCAGATTAACATCATAAAAATTGTAGTATCTGTCTTGAAAACAGCTCAATCTTGTCAACTGTACTGGATTTTTGGCATTTCTTATAAATAGCCTCATATTGCTTTATTTGTAATGCGTATTTTGGGGAAAATAGAATCTGGTCTAGGCAAACATTTGCCAGGGCCAGGGCCTGCCTGTCAATGAAAACAATGAATCCTAAACATGAAAAGTGAAGAGCATTATTTAACCCACCTGAAAACAGAACTTCATTACAGAAAAAAATACAATATTACATTGTAAACATTATAGGCACTTGATGTTTGTGTTCTAAAAAGCAATTTGTTCAATAAATAAAACATTACACACATCTAAACTTTGTGTCATTTTAAGTGGTGATTCTTTCCTCAAAAATACAACTATTTGTGTTCACAAGGAACTTAAAAATAAACAGTAGTTGGAATAATAATCAACAATGTGCCTTTACTTCCAAGCCAAGACAGTAAAATTGTCAATTATAATTTCTTATCTCATTTGACAGTGTATGTTAGACATAATTAGTCAAGTTGATTAGTAAGAATTAAAATCTGTAAATAAACATTGTAAATGGAAACTCAAGAAACTCAACTCTTAATGCAGTTGTGATGCTGACATCCTGTTCTCTCTAGCAGGATATTGCCATAGATATGGCATACATTTTGAAATTTCAGCCACACTTACTTTCGTTTGTAGTTTGAAATATGTTCTCTCTTAATTAGTAGCATTAATGTGAGCTCCTACATCTCTGATCATCCGTCATGTAAGTGTGAGCTGGAGAGACACTTTTTTCTTCTTAAAGATATCTCTCAGATGTGGTGCTTTGATTTGTTCAGTTTTATCAAGTACTTGAGAGACTGGCCTTGCAGTAAAAGCAAACTCCCCAAAGGGGACACAGTCTGGTCTGAAGCCCTCGCCTCTTGCCAACCTGTTCCCCATTGGGCTATATGGCTGCATTGGCAGCCAGATTGTCTTCACAACTCCAGCCATTTTCCCATGTTGAGTCCTTTTGGTGTTGAGGAGTCTCCCAGTGTTATCTTTATCGATAACAAAGGTGGCTCCCTTCTCTGATCAATTTTTGCTGGGGCTCTTGATGCTTCTGGGCTAAAAGGAATCAATGAAGGTGCAAAAGAGCCCTGTGTCTCTCGCTCCCTCTGATTCTCTCTGCCTCACTCATTTCCTCATGGCGCAGTGAAGCTGAGCCTGATCTCCATTCAGACTGCCCTCCTAATCGCCTCATTTGAGAAAATGGAGCAATCGGGCTCATTTTCCCTGCTACTCCACCATTGATGGTTCAGACAGGGGTCCATGGAGCAATGCAAGACTGGGATCTCTATCGTCATTCTGTCTACCTCAATTTACCAGTGTCCATGGTCCTTCAGATTAACTGTGTGATTCAAAATCCAATTTCTCAGTGCACAATGAGAAATATATACATTTAAATGGCTAATTAGCCATTCCAGTAATTAAAGCCAATCACTATTGCAGCCAAATAGTTTTTAAATAAGCTAACTGAGCATGGAGATAAATGTTAAGTACACCTTTTCATTCTTGGCCTTAGCATAATATGGAATCCTTTTAAGCCGGGATGGTGCAGTGAAACTCTTTGACCCCAGCAGTTTAAAATTTTTGATTGATTATGTGTTCAGGGTCCATGCAGATGTCTGCATGTTCAATCTGTGGTAAAATCCTTTAAAACCTGACCCTAGCATGAATTCAGCATTGTCCACAGGCCAGGGAAGGGGATGCTGGGATAAAGATCTAAGGGGCCAGGGGGATGCACAAAGTGCCAGCATGAGGAGAATTTGATACTGAATCTAGAGCTGCTGCACAGTAGAGGAAATATAGGGGGCTTAGGGACCTGACAGAGACATAATTCAATATAGCCTCGGGAAAAGACGGAAGGGTGAAAAAAATACACACACACAAGGAGTAGCTACACACTCCTCCAAGAGGCCAGTACCATTGAGCAAGACTTATGAGTATTCACAATTGGTTATCGGGGTCAAGCTGTACACTGCAGGATCCAAATTGTTGCAGTCAATGAAAAGCTGTCGAGTAGAGCTCCACATCTCCTCCTGCAGTGACAATAAGCTTCACGTCAAAGAACATGACTGATCGTTTTCAGGGCCTCATCTAAGGTTACCTCGGCGATAAAAGGCGTGATGAGCGAACAGACTTGCCGCTATCAGAGTAAAGCCAATACAGTTCTGCCCAATCCCTCTGCAGACCAGATGGATCTACAATACAGAAAAAATCTGGTGCATTATGGATGAAGGAGAATAGAGCTGCTTGTCTGGCAGGGTCCAGCAACAGACTGTGTTGATGATAGGAAGACGTCCAAGAGATAAAATGTGCATTGTTTACATGTCAAGCTGCCAATTAATTAAAATGCATAGGGTTAACACAAACTCTAATCAACATATATTGACCACACTGTGCTAAGCACAACTCCTCCACAGTTTGAAGTTTCAAAATTAGACAGACAGACAGACAGACAGACAGATAGATAGATAGATAGATAGATAGATAGATAGATAGATAGATAGATAGATAGATAGATAGATAGATAGATAGATAGATACTTTATTTATCCTGAGGGAAAGTATATAGGTAGCAGCAATCAAATCATGGGTGTGTTTATTGTTGTTTTGGTCAATTATTAATTGAACCTCATATCTAAGAAATGCACACTATAGAGGCTTAGTTGCAAGTTTTCTAGCAACCCAATGTGTGTCTAATAATGTAGGCACAGACATAAACCAAATGGGCTGGAAAGGAATACATGGATTAAAACAGTGATTTGTGTGCGTGTCATCTTATGAGTAAAAGTTTAGGGTCCCAGTAAAATAATGAATAATATTGCCAATGATGATGCCTTAAAGGCTTCTGTTGCATATATTATGAGATCTCATATGCATTCAGACGTCTTCAGAGACATGTTTTCAACATAAATATTTTTCTTCTCAACCCGTGTTGTGACAGGCCAACAAAGACTTCTGCACACTTGCCCGTTCCCCTGATGTGACGGGTGAAAGAGGAGGATGGGGCACCAGTCAATCTCTCCTTCAATGGTACATTAGGCCCTTGCAGTGTTCAGTGGCACTTAAAAGTACAGCCCTGACCTTTCAACTGTGCTCTAATTACATTCATGTCCCGGGGGAGGCAGCAACCACAAAACAACCCATCGTCTTTTATGAACTCACCACTGGGACATTGTCCCAGCCGCCTGTCACCTGGGATCTTG